>NC_142393.1:21882809-22512987 GCF_059441095.1 Idiotropiscis lumnitzeri
AGCCATGAGTGCAGGCCTCGTGCAGGGCACAACGGCCAGCGTTGTCTCTGTGGTTGATGTTGAAGAGCCTCCGCTGCAGGCAGTGGAGCACCGCCTCCTGGTCACAGGCAAGACCAACAGCCAATGAGAAGAGAGCATCTACAACCTTTTAAATGTTTCTATAATGTTAAATGTTTCTAACTTGATTATGTTCAATAAAATATGATGCAACTTTCGCACACTCACAAATTTTAAAGCGATCAATAATATCCATGTAACGCATTGTTAGTTACCTCGTCTCCCAGCCGAGCGGCATGTTGCAACAGCGTCTCTCCTGCATGGTTATTCTCAATTGGACGATGCAATTTTGAGGGCGCGGGTTCGACTGCAAGGTTTGGCAGCGGAGGCATCGAGCATGAGTTGGATGAAACCTGCAAGAGAGCAAAACAAACAGGCCAACACATTTTTAGTAAAGGTTTTTAATTAGAGATTCAAGATAACTTTTCAAGATGATTTTTTCGCCACTAATTCCAAATTTATCCTTGTTTTTTCTCTAACACATCAGGTTTTCATGATGATTACATAATAACAATAACGTAATAAAATTAAGGTTTGTGTTGAGTAACAGGTGGATTTTATTTCTGAAATGTCATAGCTATACAATGCATGTTTAAATCAATATTGTGCAAGCTTTTATAGGTAAAAATTAAAAGCCAAACAATCTCAAAAACCTGATGTATTAGAAAAAAGTAAAGACATTTTTTAAATCAGCATCAAAATACATTTAAGGACATATAAAGCTGATTATAATTTGCTGTTAACCAGTGTTATTTTTTTTGTCATAAAACCCCCATCCATGTATCCATTTTCCATAGCAATTGTCCTCATTAGCCTATAACAGCTGAGTTCGGGCGAGAGGTAAGTGACGCCCTTGTCTATTTCCAGTAAAATGTAGGGCACAGACAGTCAAACAACCATTCACACTTCACATGTGCAGACAACTTAGAGCCCTCAATAAATCTAACATGCATGTTTTGGGGATGTGGTAGGAAGTCAATCATAATAATCCCAGAGGAAACCCACGCAAATTCAGGTGGCCGACTGGTTGGCACGATGGCCTCACAGTACAGAGCTGCAAGGTTTGTTGTCTACATAAATAAAGTTGTATTGTATTGAATTGTTTCTGGCTCCAGCTTTCCTGTGTGGAGTTTGCATGTTCTCATCTATGTTCCAACGACATGCATCGTAGGTTAACTGAACACTGCAAATTGTCCCTAGGTGTGTTGTGAGGCTCCGGCAGGCCCGCGATAGGCTAAAGGGCTTGGATACTGGATGGATGGATGTTTAGAATTAATATGTGATCTGCCCAGACTGGTAAATGCAAAAACAAAAAAGTTCAATGGCCCCTTAGAGATAGAGATGTCACAAGTTTGTCAGCATTAAGGAATTCATATATAAGCAAAACTTGTGATAAACGTGAGCTCTGCATGTTCGGTCTGTTGATGAAAATCTTCATCAGAGAGCTGCTTACAGCGGCAACTGCCTCTGCTGCTTAGCAGCCGCACAGCGTGTTTGTCAGAGAGTGTGCGTGACGCCCATGTGCAGGCGCCGCTTGCCGTCACGCATCAGCAGACAGGATACAAGCTGTGCCCTGGAGGGGTGCGTGTGTCTGCGTACGCGCTACCCAGCAACGGCGCAGCGTAGAGTGACAGAAAAATGTGTGCGCACGCGCAGGGGTGTGTGTGTGCGTGTGTTCACTCTGCCAGAGGAAATGTTTTCTATGGCTGATGTCTCAAAGCCCAAACTGACGATGGAACACACACACACACACACACACACACACACACACATGCACGCACACTGATAAAAAACAGAAAAAGCAGATATTGCTTGTATTTTATGGTGGTACCTACCATGACATACAAGAACCTCAACTTACAAGTTTTCAAGTTATTAGCTGAGGCTCAGTTGTTTCCTTTGCTTAGCGTTGCGAGCAATAATTAGACTTACGGGTGACCTTTTTTCCAACCACGAGTGCTCAGAAAATGAGTGCCGCCAAGAAGCACATGATGGCTTACTGCCCTCCCTGAGTGAGGCACATGGAGTTTGGCACATAGCAAACAGTTCTTTAAAAAAGATACGAAGTTTGCGTGTGTAAAGCTAACACACTGTGTAACGCGATAGCCGGACTAGCGAAACTAGCATCAATTTCACGCAAGATATAAACTTTTAACCAACACAACAAAAATGGTGCAGCAAAAGGTATATACTGACATACATTCAGGGACAGAACTACACCAGGGCTAGTGGGGGCTATAGCTACATCAGAAATCTATGAAGCCCTAGTTTAACCACCCCTGCAATTTAATTAAAGGAGAGAAAATTACAGCAGCTTAGGCCGACAACAAACGGAGTGACGCAGAGACAACATTAGCCTGACATCAGCCAATTGCACACACATACAACAACTCGCAAAAAAAATAAAATAAAAAATTATTATATATATATATATATATATATATATATACTTTCTCTACTCACCTGCACAATCCTGTCCTCTACATCACCTCCTTCCTTATCTGCCTCCTCCGCTCCCTCACTTGTGAGCTTGGTCTTGCATAGATGTTTCCCCATGAGCTTATCCAGGTCTTCATCAGATGAGAATGGAAGGATAGACAAGACCTTGCGGTTCTCCTTCAGCTTCGGAAGGTTCTCTTGGAGGTGGGGGGACGCAACATGGGGGGGCTGCCAGAGGCCAGAACTGCTCGTCTGTCTTGGGGGACGAGGCATCCCCAGAAATGAGGACGTGTGCACTGATGAAAAAAATTTACATGTAGTTTTATATCCTGACGTATGACTGGAACAATAGAAAACCTGAAATCAACACCTTTTCTCCAGCGACCATTAAAGCCAAAATGAATTACTCTGCTGAGCTTGGTGGTTGTGATCAAAGTCAATAATGAACTTTCTCTAATCTGAAATGCAAGTCAGTTTTATTGCTGCAGTACGAGCACATGATCTCTCACTCAAAAACCTGCGACATCATACAAGACATAAACGCCTGAGTGTGATCGTGCAAGCCAGCAGGTGACGGCAGGACAACGAAACAAGAAATGCGTAAAGGGAGCCTGAGGTTGTTTTCCCATGGATGAATTTTTTAGCAGCTGGATGCATTTCCTGCCCTCAGGCATTAGTACTGTCACGGGTGAATCCTTTTTAACATTTAACTTGTTTCATGAAAATATTCCTTCACATTTGTCTGTGAATTTATACATTTTGTGAAATGGGTTGAGATTTCACACTTAAGAACCCTTAGACAGTTTACTTTGTGAAAACGTGAGGGGAGGTGAGGAGAGGCTGCATTTGCTGAAGAGATTAATGGAGGCACGCCACCTGTAAAGAGAAAAAAAACGTAAATACCTTTCACGTCATCAACGTGTAGACGGGGCTTTTTGAAGCAGGGGCCATTCAGCTCGTTGCAACTCTTTTGTTTGTTCATGTCCTCCAGTGTCACGTCTAGTTTGCAAAGAAGTATCCATTAAGGTGGACAAATGAACTGTAAAAATAGACTACAGTAGTGCCATGACCATGCTCAGAATTAAAATCCCATTTCCCCATGAATGGAAATCAATGCTCAGGTAGGACAGAATAGACAGAATGGGATAGATCTTGAGAAATCCTAAATCAGATTTTCAACACACAAAGCGAAAAAAAAAGAAAAAAAATTATACATATATATATATATATATATATATACACACACACACACACACGTATTTACAAAAAGGGAAAACAAAAAAAAAACATACCATTGTTCAACAAGTTTATTGTCTCGTTGTCTTCCACTCTGCTTCGCTTCATCCAGAGACCACTAATACAGCTCCGGTGAAATGGCTCCAGGCTGAAAATATTGGGATCCAAACCGTTGAGGCCCACCACACAGGATGTTTTATTCCAGTGCACCTCAGTGCCGCTGGTTCCAGCAAGAGCCCCTTGGCTTTCTTCTTTGTGACCGTCATCATTTAGGTTCTTCTCTGGTGAGCAACTATCCTCGCCTAAAAGGTCATTGGCACAGCGGTACACAGATGTGACAAATGTTTGATGGTTGTGCACCATCACGAAAAGAAATATAGATTTTACTAACCCTTACATACTGTTGTCTTAAAATCTGAACCATTGTAAAATTTGTCAGTAGTAAACATGCATATGTGCATAAAAATATTATGTGTCCATAAAAAAGAACACAATAAGCAGTTAAGTGTAAAAAGCAATTTCTCCATGGTTCAGGGTGTACCCCGCCTACTGCCCGAAGATAGCTGGCTTAGTCTCCAGGCCCCCCCGCGACCCCTGTAAGGAGAAGCGGTACATATAATGGAGGGATGGATGATTTTTTTTTTCTCGAGCAATTAACAATAATTGCCGCATTCTGGTGAAAACCATAGCAGCCTTTTTCTCGGCGCAAAGTCCTGACATTATTTGACAGGAGAAGTGTGCCCGTTTTTACAGGCATGTCTTGAGATGAAAGGGAAAAGTGTGCATGCATGTGAGGATGAACATTCTCTTGCACAACTTCTTCTTACCTTTCTGAGCTCCGACATGGACTGCAGGAGCGGGGCCTCCTCCCCTCCCCTCACGCTGCTGGCAGAGCTCCAACCATCCCCCTTCGCCCCCACCTGCGTCACACCATTGGCTGTCTGCCAGCTCAGCCTCCCTTGCTGCCGCCGTCTCGTCGTCCTGGTTTTCATTCAGCTGAGACGAAGGCAGCATCTTAAGCTTGCGGAATATCCAAACAAACAAATCAAACACTCTTTTCATGCTTGGCTAGAAATGATTTTCACAGTGTTCACAAACATAGCAGTGGCCTCTTCAGAAAACCCTCTTGGAAGAGGTAGAGAGTCACGTTAAATGACTTGACTCGAGTCAGACTTAAGAATTTCAGGACTTGAGACTTGCTTGGATTATAGTTAAAACGACTTTACTTGACTTAGACGTGAAATTTCTACTTGGTTCAAATACAGTGGGGACTTCTCAGTCTAACTGAGTGATGGGTGGAGTTTTCAGTCTTTTGGTATTTCATAGATGGGTGCAGGTGTAGAAAGGGGTGCTTGCGCCGTTGTGGCAGTGAACACAGCCGACTTACTTCATGACCAATGAAATTGACACCTCTCATTCTCTTTAAAAATATAGTCTTCGACATTGCAGAAGCAAAAAATTGACTCGCTGGAGTCAATGCAGATGATCAAAATGTGCAAAGTATGTTTATAAGAAACTGCAAGATCTCCACAGATGATGTGAAGTTGGCTGCTGTGAAGTGGGCCCACATTGACAGTGTAATTGACAATATAGCTGTGCTGCAGCCAAGGGTGTGCTTCTAATAATATACCAAAGTGATAACAATGATGTGTTCAATTAATTAATTTTACAATGATTTGGAGGGTTGTTGTCCTATTTCTGAATGAAATTTGATGAGCTCAGAATCTGTCAGCACCTCAAATCCACCAAAATCACTTAGACCTGCTTTCACCTGATCTAAAGTCTAGTGCACTTTCAGTCACCAAATTGTCAGGTGAGTCGGAGCAGGTAAAGAAAACGCCCGCTTACATTCAACTTAATGCACACTGAAGATGATAGAAAGGTATTTACAATGTATTTGTATCCTGTAAAACTAAAGACCAATCTCAAGGTTCTATTTTGAAGCAGTAAACTGGAGTGCCAAGTGAAAACTGTCAACATCAACCTCCATAAAAAAAATTATTTTGCTTTTTAATCTCCAAAGTTGCAACATAATAAGTGGAACTGTGAAAAACGGCAGAAAAATAAATGACATTTCAAAAAGATGGATCATACCTTACACTGCTCTTGGCTCGGCCAACTGGACTGGGAAAGACAAGGTTCCTCTGTCTCATATTTTGGTTGACTGTCCACAGAGAGAGAAAAAGGTTCTCCGTTGGTGCTGGTGCCAGTATTGTCACCCTCACCAACTTGGATATCCATGATGTCCTGGGTGTTCTTCTCCTCTTTGCTAAAGATGGTGACTCTGGAATTATTTCCCAGCGAATGATCGTGATCTAAGTGTCCATACGCAAAAAGCCTGAGATCAACGCTTTGGCCGTCATCTAGCTTGTTTTTTCCTCTTTGATTGACAGAGACACTTGACTCAGTTTTGGTGTTGTCTCCACCGTCTGTCACCAGGAGAGGAGTATCGTCACATGTTCTTGTCTTACTGGTACAAACGGAACCATCCAAATGAGAGCTGCATCCAGAGAGCTGTGTGGTACTGGAGCAGACATAAGAACATTCTTTCCTTGCACAGATATTTGCGGACGGGTTCTGTGCGACCTGGTCCTCATCATCACTTTCATCAAGTCCATTAGCACCATGTTCATTTCTAGCCAAGCTGTTAGAACCACTTGGGGCTCCAATTTGCCTCTTTTTGGAAAACTGTTCAGGAGACGTTCGGGCACAATGCATCGTCTGCTGGTCTGGGAGGTCCTGGGATGGACTAAGAGAATCTTCCATTGAAATATCTGTGCTGGGAGGAGGAGGAGGTGAAGAACAATTGTGATAAAGAGATTGTGACTGGGATGTGGGGGCATGTAAGGCCTGTTGCCCTGCAGTCTGGGTGGCAAGGAGGCTTTTGTTGTGAATGGTGGACAACTCATCCACTTCTTCCAAATGCACGTCAACACAAACTATGTTCTTGCAAACACTACTGAGTGGTTTGCAAACAGATTTTAACTTTTGATTTGAAGCCTGTTTGCTGCCGCTGTTGCCGTAGTCGGGATCTGGTTTCTTGGTCTGGCTTGCATTTTGCTGGCTTTCTTGACTTCTGTTTTGCTCTACATTAGAGGTTTTTGACAGAGACCTGTTTGACAGTTCTTTGAGGTTTCTGTGAGCTGTGACAGGAGATAACGTACCCTGTGAATCTACTCCTTGTGGAAGACCCTGTTTTGTAGAAGTGTGAGACGGACCACAGCTTTGGCCAAGAAGGACGGGATAGCGGTGACCAGATCCTTTGCCTGACATGGCCAGGTGCTGCAAGGACACATTGTCTGTAATCGAGTATGAAAGGTAGCCATTGTGTTTGCCGAAACCAAGTGGATTAAAGGAGCCATTGTGGATTCGCCTAGAAGTGGATCTGACTTCCACGTTTGGCTGCTGTTGCTTTGGCAGATTTGGTTGGTTGCCTTGACCTTGGACCTTGGAAAGTATTTGTTTCCCAGAGAATGTGTGTGCTTCTCTACTATTTGTCACATGCACCGTTTGCTGGCCCAACTTTGTGGATGGGAATGATTCAGCAGACCTTTGTGGAGATGGGCTGCCAACCTGAAGTGTTCTTGTGCCAGATAAGCTTTGATTTTGTAAAAGATGTGCAGCCTTAGCCAAATTCAAAGTGGAGGGCAAAGAGTTAACTAATTTTGGAGGTTCTGGGCTCTTTGTGAATATAGTTGCAGGAGGAAAAACAGCCTTTTTTAGGCACTGCTTGTCATCAGCCTCTAGGTCATAATTCGACTGGGCTAAGAAGTCTAATTTGGACTGGAACTTGTTTGACGAGCATTTAATCTTTTTGGCAGAGAGATCCAAAGGAATTTGATGCACTTTTTTGTCTCGTGATGTCCTTGAAGGTGACGGGGACCTCTGAGCTGTACAATTATCTGGGCTAGAGACATTTTGACGGCAGCTCCTAGTTTGTTTCAGGGAGTTTAGTTCAGAACTAAGGCTGCCAATGTAGAAGGGAGAAAACCCAGAAGGTTTGGTGGACGATGCAGCGCTCCCCTTTGAGGTCTTCCAAGAGTCTACTCTTGTTGATACTGGATGTAAACCAGAAGCAGAAGTGGGAACTAAACTGTTTACTGTATCACAAGCAGAGCTACTGTTGCTGGTAGAACCAGTCTTGGTAGAAGTTGGGAGACAGGACTTTGCCCCACTGTTGTGAAGATGGCATACATCAAAGTGAAAAGCAGAAGAAAGAGTGTCCTGGTGAAGAGAGGTGCTCAAGGCAGATGTTTGCTGATGTACCAGAGGCCCCTGCAACGAGTGCACCGGTGAAAGGGCAGCAAGGGTAGCTATTCTGAAGTCAGGGTCCAATTGGGAAGAAAAATGTGCAGGAACGTACTGGGGTAAGTAAAAGAGTCTGTCTTCAGGTGAGCCACTTTCGGCCATGTTCAACAGAGACTGGTATGCTAACTGCTGGTACATGAACGGGGAAGACTGGGTCAGAAATGAGGCCTTGTACGCCATGTCAAGAAATGGGGACATGGTTGCATCCATGTAAGGACTGATCCAAGGGAGTTTAAGGAAGCTACTGATACTAGTCAGGCCTGAATCCAGAGGCTTGTCATTGGATGCGACAACGCCTCTAGCTGTAGGAATAACCAGGACTTTCTGCAGTTCTGGTGATGGAATCTTGCAATATCCATAAGCAGGCGGGAGGGATGTGCCAAGTCGGGCCTGGTCAGAAAGGACAGGTTGTATATCTGGAGGGAGAACACTTTTGCTCAGGAGTTTTTTTCCCATCACAGACTTGGAGTCCACACTGAGGGATGCAAGAGGGTCCATCCAGAAAGCTGTGCTCGCACCCACCTGCAACATGCATGAGAGTCCAGTCACAATGAGAAGAAAGAGTGGGTCAATACATCAAGCAAAAGTAAATACGGGTATGTAGACATGACCTTTCACCCGTGTTCACATTTTTTGAAATACTGGAAACAAAAATTGTCAAGGCAAATCGACTATTCAGCAATCCAGTTTTGGAGCTTCTGAATGATCTCAAGCAGTGATTCTCAAAGACTGGTGTGGAGGCTTCCTCTAATAGTGTGGGAAGAGTCATTAAATTCAATGCTCAAATTCTGTATAATGTTGCAGTGGCTTCATTTTTTTTCTTTTTAATCCAGTACAGTACATTAGTTAAATATATTTTAGCTTTGTTTGACTTAAGTGCAATTTATTTAAAAAATATTTATTTAGGTACACTTTTTAATTAATTCATGTTCAGGGATGGGCATTCAATCCCAGGAACGGAACAATCCATCCAGAGGGTCGCCCATTTTGGAGACAGAAGACTGAGGACAAGACGTTTTTTTGTTTTTGTTGTTTGTTTTTTTTAAAGGACGGATTCAGCAAAGACGGTGTGAGTCCTCTGTAATCATCTCTAACCAGGACAAGTACCCATGGGCGCCCATTTCCTTGACACATGACGTAAACACGCCCAACCTGTCTTGCGCGTGTAATCCGCCAATACACCAGTTCAGCTCAAATGTGAACTCTCACAACGTGCCGCTTGTCTCGTGTGTGTTCACCGTGTTTGTGTGCGGGAGGGAGTGACTTTACTTTGTGTCAAGCGGACAAGAGGATGAGCACTCGTCTTCTGTCGAAAAAAGCTTACACATCACCAGTCAGTCTGGTGACCGATGGTGGTTGTGTTGGCAGTGAAATGCTATCTTAGTTGACACTGAAACAGTTGTAAACAATCCAATCCAATCCAATCCACTCACAAGATACCGCCATCCGATTAAGAAAGCTTGCTGCATTGTATGTCTCCATGACTGAAAACTGCTGTAATAGCCTTGCTCCCAGGTGCCCAGGTTGTGGAGGTAAGACAGACCAGTAAAATAGGTTGAAGTACACGTCGCTGCTTATGTGCATTTAGGTTTTTGCTTAAAATCGCTTCACTTCAAACTTAATTTTGTGTTTATGGTGCTCTCTTACATTTTCCATGGTGAATATCATCAGAGCTATCCAAAGCCCTGTTTTAAATATGGCGGCCGTCACCACTTTTACACCGGCTGCTGCAATCTTAGTCTATCACACACACCCCACAGCCACCAACAGAGCGCACAATCTGTGAGAACAGACATGCAATTTAGCAGCTGCTATGAGGGAGCGTAGTAAATCACGCTATCAGTTTTGGTCTGATTTGACCATAGCACGTTATTCTTCATTTGCAGTGCAAACTGGCCACTTCGTGAATATACAAAGTGTATATAAATAAAATATAATTTCCTGAGATATTTTGCCCAAGCTGAGTGAGTGGTTTTAACATGTTTAATAAACTGAAGCTGAGGAATGTTGACGTACGCTACACACACTTTTTATGAATTGATTTTTATTAATGCAGCGGAAAAAGGTTTTCAACCCAGCTCGATAGCGTCTTTGTGTGAAAAAAAATCTCATCTTTTCATTTCAATTGTTTAATTAACACTATGTCCTCTGAGCAATTTAATGAGCCTCCACTGGGCAATTAACTATAATTAATGGAAGCAGAAAAAGTGAGGCTAATGGGACATTTATCATTTCTAAACTAAGTAGCACAAAACAATGCAAAACAGTGCAGACCTAACAAAAAAAAAGTCTGGACGGTCCGTGAAAGTATTCACAATCTATATTTTTGTCTGGTCTCTAACATAATTAAACACACTTACAATCAATATTTGCATTTTGTTTTTCAAAAGGCGCTACAAAATTTCGAGTAGACTCCCTCCCAAATATTTTGCAAAAGTGAGTTCAATTTTTTTTTTTTGCTGTCGACTGAAAATATTCGGGTTTGACATCAAAAGATGAATGTGGGACAAGCAATCAACAGAAGGGCTTTTATTTCTAGGTGTTATCATCTGGATCTGATGCACAACTTCAAAGAGACTTTTTGTTTGAACCCATCCATTTTTTTTCACGTGAGCAGAATATTGTAACATGACCAAATGTCATGGGCTGGGGCTGCATGAGTGCTACTTGCACTGGGGAGCTACAGTTCATCGAGTGCCATCATTAGCCGGCTGTGGTAGTCTGAAGCTGAGCAAGATTCCCTCTCTTTCGAAACTAGTTCGATGAACAATATTGCATTATGATAATGACCTCGACCACATCTCTAAGATGCGTGCTGAGTGGCGCCGTCAGACGTCAGTTGAGGCCATTGGCAGGTCAACCAAGGATGCACTTGTGTTGCTGTTATTTTGATACAATTTGTTCAATAAAGTGATTGAAAGTGCACCAGTGCTGCGTCTACCCTGAGCAGGGATTTCAATTTGTTTTAACCAGCACTTTTGTGAGACTGAATATTTTTTTTGCCATTTTCCTCTGGCAGTGTTGTTTTGCAATGTGTGCCATGGCCCAATAAAGGTTAGGGACAAATCGTCTCTTCCTTCTGACAAACTCGGTCCCTACCACCACCACCACCACCACCATGCGCCGTGACGTCATCGATGACGTGCACCTTATCAGACCAGAGTGCCAAGTGAACAATCACAATGGACCTTGACTTAAATCGAAAATTAAGATGAAAACCTGTCAAAGGATTATTGTTGTGAAAACACCTACAGCAGGAATGTCACATACATCAGAAAGATATATTTTTTTCACACTTTCCTGTGATTTTTACTCTTTTACAATCTGCATGTTAATTGAACGAGCCACCTGGCCTCACCCCTCATCATCAAACGATTTTAGATCCGCCCCTGCAGAACGAGTAAACCGAAGTTGTACCAACAATCCGACTTAAAAGTTCAACGTTAACTTGATACATTGAAGTCAAATGTTCAACTCACCTTTTTGTCTTCGGTGGGGAACGTGTTACGTGTCTCCTCGCGTGCCAAAGTAAACACGTCTGTCGTCATCGCTGTGGCACGCGCGCACGCACTCGCACGTGCTCGTTAGTCCAACAAACGGGATCAAAATGATCACCTTGGGTGAGTTTCCCTCCGCATGGTAACAAATATTCCAACCTGATAATATTGAGAGAGGGAAAAACGAAAGGATGGTTTTAAAGAAAAAAAAAACACAAGAAAATCGTCCTAAGTCTGTCGAAGAAATGAATGTGTATGTGTGCGCGTGCGCCGGTCAGCTATTCCTCCTCACTTCACTTAACCCTCGCTTGAATCTCGCGTCAAAGCATTCTTGCTACTCCACGTTTCCGGTCTTTCTTTCAAAATAAACAGGAAACGGCAATCAGAGACGACAAAGGTACTCACAGTATACATTGGGTGAAGTAGAAGTAAAAAAAAAAAAATAGAAGCGCTGATTCATACTGATGTACTAAAGTAAGTAAAAGAATCAAAGCACAGAATATGTACCTAAGTATAAAAGCCACAATTATTTTTTACAGTCAATAGAGGTCCCCTTGTTGAAGTAAACATGCTTGAATAAAAATGACGCTTGTAAATTTAGAAGTAGGCTACTCTTGTATGTAAGTAAAAGTAAAAAGTGCGGACCGTGTATCTAAGTGCGAAAGTAAAAAAAAACAAAATCTAATTTTAGCAGAGGTGGCAAAGGTACTTGTACTTAGAAGTATAGATACTTGAGTAGCGAACAAGAAAAAATAAACCACACGCATTGATTCATCACTAAGATAAAAGTACAGACTTTGAGATATACTTGAATACCAAAATAAAAAATAAATTATGTTGGCAATTACATGCACAGGTGGCAGACGTGTTCACATTCTGTTAAGTAGAAGTACAAGTACTTGTGTTAAAATAATAATAATTAAAATAAATATTCTGGTAAAAGTAGAAGTGGTTCAAATCCTTTATTTAAGAAGAAAAAAGTTGTCGTTTGAAGAGTACTGCATATCTACAATTGAAATTAGAGTCATATAATACCACAACACGTCACGTCAGCACCCCCATGTGGATTTTCGGAGAATTACAAAAAGTGGCACTTAATAGTTCACAAATATAAACCATGAAGCAGATTTCTTTCGCACTTTGCCTTTTTTTTGCATTAATTCACTTGCACACTGCTTGTTGGCAGCCAAGTCTCGGTCACATGTACTGTAGTACCGAACACAACACAAACACACACACGTACACAAAACATAGCTCTTGAGCACTTTTAAAGCTCGACTTCTAGACTCTAACCCTTGTTTAAAAACCCCAACCTTAGTTTAAAACACTAATCGTAAACCATAACTTAGTATTAAACTCGATTTATAAACCCTATCCCAAGTTTGAATCCCTACTTCTAAACCCTAAACCTCGTCACTCACTCTCTGCGAATTGCAAATAAGTTTGGATTTTATTTTAGTACTTGTATTTTTTCATTTGATTTTTTTTCTATTTTGTATTATTTTTGTAAACCCTGAACAAAAAGCGGTGTTAACAAATCACAGTTTTTGTTTTGTGAATTGATCGGGGAACACGTTTCCTTCAAGAGGTTCAGTTGTGAGGTTTCAGGACCAAGGGGAGGGCTGCAAAGGTGACGCCTTGCAATTAGTGATTTGTCTCAGGTACGCAATTGAGCGTTGGCTATTCATACGCAGGACATCAAATGCTGTGCTCAAGTGCATCAAGCACGGGAATCACTCTTTTTACTTTATGTACTGCTGTACAAAACTATTGCTGTCACTTTTTATTATCCATTTTACGAGCATTTTTTCTTTTTAGCTCCGGGCATCTGCTAACTCTTCAGAGCAAAAACATAAAACGTTAAGGCATCATTGTGAAAATGTATGATTTGGAGAGTGATGCTACTGCTTTATTGCACGTCTAGAGGAATATCCGTTTGACGGGATGACCATAAGGTGTCACTGTTTTTCCCCGTGATCCAATTTATTTCATGGGGTTTTTAATTCTCGTCATCTTTTTAGATAAATTATCATGATTTCTTTTTTGTAAAGCTCTTATGCTGATTTTGTTGTTTAAATGGGAAAAATGCAGTAGTGGCGTTAGTTCAGTGTCTGTTGTGATCTGTTTCTGTTTTATTAATTTATTTATTTTCATTTTTATATATCCATCAGCTTCTCGTTCTGTTTATTCAGAACAAACCTGCAAATGGGTGAAGCCCAATTCAAAATATAAAACAGTCTATATACCTCTTTTTCTGTTCACTACAGTTGTGCACTGTTAATAGCCAAATTTACTTCACAAATTGGTCTGAGGATAGGGTATTAACTAAAACGTTTTATGACAGACTGACCTTCCTCTGGTTCCCAAGGGGGATAGGGCAAAATGGTCAAATTGACCCAAGTCAAGGAGTTACTGCAGCGGATGGCCTCCCTCAGGTGGATGCTTTGTCAGTCCCATCTTTTCACGCAACAGATTTTTGTCTACTTTGAGTGAGGAAATGTCATCAAATTTCCGGGTGAAAGAATGACATTTAGGTTATCTGTATTACAGTCAAATGCCAGACTTTACCCGTCAACATAAATCAAGCATAGCAGGCAAACGAGTTGTCAAACTTTAGAAGTCAGCCATAAATGTGCGTTCTGCCTTCTGACCGCACAGGGTGATGGTCACATGACTGGCTGACACTGGCTATAAATGAACACGTGGTTATGAGAGAAGAAACACGTGGCCATCTGTTTGAAAGGTCCATAAATGCTGGAATTGTTTGTTGTTTCTGCTGCAGGGTTCAGTTTTCCTGCGAGGAGGTCCGACGGGGTGTAGACTGATGCGTCGAAGGGACGGCACATGGAGGTCAGCTGGGCTAGGTTGGGGTGTGGGTGGGGGAATGGGGCGGTTGCACAGGTTCGGAGGAGGCGGTGTGTTCCTCCAGGGTCTGAAACGAGCACGTTAACTGGAAGCAGATGTTGAGTTTGGTGACATCATGACATCTTGGGGGGGTTTTCCTCCTCTGCTCGTGCACTTATTGAATAATTATGTGAGCATGTGCATGTGTGTGGGCGCCTATGTAAATATAATGACGCTGTTTGCATACGATATGAATGTGGCTGCTTCTGCGACATCACATGGAGGACCCTCAAAGGCTACTACAACGACGCTAAAAAGAGAATGAAAAATAATAAACGGGATTTATAAAGTGTGATTCGAGTATGTTGGAACAAGCCTAAAGAAAAAACAACAACGTCGTCGAGTGTTACACAATCCATGCCGATTGATTTCCCTTGATGTAACGAGTTTCCCTTTCATATTTTCTAACTCAATCTTTTTGTTTTGGGGTGTAATTCCACTTTCAACAGTGGCACATTATTTAGCAGTGTGTACATTTGAAAGAGGAAGAGTGAAAAGAGGAAGTATTTCAAGCTCATTCTCATTTATACTGAAACGATTAGAAAGTGATTATTAAATGTCTTAATCCTCTCCCATCCTGCATTTTACACCTACAGAAAAAGCAGCTGTACGTTCATTTTGTGATGGACATCTTTTGGTATAAATATTAATTTGTGGATATGAAATAAGTTGGTTTGTTTTGGAGAAACAAATTGACTTGTTTTTCTTTACTTTTGCTCTCTCTCAAGCATTTTTGTAGAATTAGTGCCTTAAATACAATAAAACATGCCTCGGGATTACTTCAATATGGTATTTCTATATTGCGGATTTCATTTATTGTGAGGGCGGTCTGGAATCTAAGCTACTGTTGATACAGTTATGTGTCTATTCTTCCCAAGCTGCTGAAACCTTTTCTCGTGTTTTCGGTACCGCTGTCCCTCGATCTGTCTCTGCATTTCAACAGATTCGGCCGAGCCAGACTGTCGCCCCGCACAGCCTGGGTTCTGTTCGAGGTTTCCTCCCTTGAGGGAGTTTTTCCCTTGCCTCCTTTGCCAAATGCTTGCTCATGTCGGATTCAGTTGCGTTTCCTTGCTGTATGATGAGTGTGGTTTTTGACCTCAATGTGTAAAGTGCATAAACTTTCAATTGCAGCTATAGAAATACAATTGACTTGAAACCGTCGACTCTTTTCCAATCCTGTATTCATGGTAATTTACCAGTTATTCCAGGTGTGGGCAAACTACGGCCCGGGGGCCACATGCGCCCCATTAGACGTTTTGATCCGGTCCGCCGAACTTCCAAAAAATTATATGAATAATCCTTGTTAATGTTTTATTTTCAAAATAAGACAAAGTCATATATATTGTTGTAATGCTTTTGTTCACTTTCATTTAAAATTAAATGTATTTATTTTCCATGATGACGTGAGGTTACCAAGACACTCCATCCATCTGCTCCTGGTCCGGCCCCGCTGTCAAATTTTCGAACCCACTGTGGCCCGCCAATCAAAAACTTTGCCCACCCCCAAGTTATACCATGACTATCGTCAAAGCACATTAGTTACTAATTCACAATTTATTGGATCTGAGCAGTCTACGTTTTTCACAGAATGGACGTACCGTCGAGACTAAAGCCAAATTCCAATTGGCATTATTTGTTTTTACGTCCTTGTGATTTTGTGAACTCTCACCCCCCGGAGTCCTGTTCCAATTGAAAGTACGAATGAACCAAGAACGCATGGAACACGCAGATGTTGTTCTTGTCAGCTACATTGGATAGTTAAACTTGTGAAGACTTGGCTAGCAAAATGACCCAAGATGCAATTTGTGCTTGTATCAAGGAAATACATCTGTGTGCGGGGGGAAGTTAACAAGTACACAGCTGGTCCGATTTATGAGGGACTTGCGCTCTTTATCTCTGAACAATCTCGTGTTCGCTTTTAAGAAGACCATACTTTGTGACTTCACGAGAACGTATGTCTGCATTCTTCATATTGAGAAACAAACTATTTTAGAAAGTATGACCACCTCGCATTTTATAAGTGTAAGGGTGGTCCACGTGTTTCACCAGAAACTTTCCGGAAGGTTCAACCATTCCATTAAAGATTCTGTTGATTCAGCTTTAGGGCTTGATCTGATGATGGCAGCCACTTAGGCTGTCTTGCATCATTTCTAAGAACACTATTCATTTTCCACTCAGACCTACTAAGTTCCAACCAAGAATAAACATGTAATAATTATCTATATTTCAAATATGAACTGCAGGTATTTCCAAACAAACGCATTATAGGAGGTCTGACATGAATAATCAGACAAAACATTGCAGGTACTTGTTTTTACAGGTGCGGATCTCATGCCTGTCTCAAGGCACTCTTTTTTACTTTTGTTTAGTATGTATGATCATCCAGTTGCTGTTTAACTCATTCACCGTTTAAAATTTCCCCCATGACCCTTCAACGGCCGACAGGTGTTACTGCACGGATTTGTATGAACGTGATTGAAACAGACAGTTCTTGAGACTGTTTGAAATTCCCGCCACAGTCTCATAAAAATACACATACACATAACATGGACACTTTTACTGATTCAAAAATTCCCCCCAGACCCTTCAAAGACCAACATTTGCATGTTTCTGCAAAAACCTGCGCAAATGCGGTGGGAATTGTTCTCAGACGCCATCACCATTGCGCCCCAAAAAAAAGCAAACATGTTATGGCATGTACAGTTTCATCGTTTCAAGATTCCCACAATTGCCTCGATTTTCCTTGATTGTACACAATGGTAATTGAAAAAAATTTCATTTTAGCAACTGGTTAAATTTGATTTAAACAGCCTCGGTGTACAATGACAATAAAGGGATTTATGATCCCGATTCTGACCTTTTAGTACATGGACAAAGGAATAACGATTTCAAAGATTTTCTTTTTGCATGTTTGGGGTCACTAAGAAAAGTCAACACCTTTCAGGGTGAAAGAACGACATTTTTGTCATAGACAAATTTGACCCAAACAGTATGTAAGGGTAATAAATGTAAACAATTACATAAACAGTAGTTGCGATGGCAAATCAGTTAGAAGTTCTTTGACAGACTTAAAAAAACAAAAAAGATCTTGCTCCTGCACGCAAAAACCACACCAGAAAAATGAAAGATTCTTCCAGCGCCTCCACAAAGGTCTTGACAGCTTTTCCAGGAACCGCCAAGACAAGTATTTTCACACAAAAGGCCTCTGCTTTTTGCCTTACAGCATTTACAGTCAGTCATTCTCTCCACCAGTCACCAGATGGCATCCATCTTGGCGATGGAGTCTCCTTTGCGCGAGAACGCGGGAAAATAAAATGTTCCTAGTGCGAAATCCATCTTGTCTCAAGGGACACATTTTGAGAGGAACCAAGTTTCATGAGAAAACGCTCTTTGGCTTCTGAAAGACCATTTAACTTGTCGTACGAAGGTTGTTATTGGGACAGGATAGCGGCTAGCTGTTAACTGGCAAAACTTTAGCTAGTCTGCATGTCAAGTACCTCTTAGTGTCAGTTATGGCCGTGCAGCTATTGTGAGTGTGATGAATGCGCTTATTAGTTATTTTGTTACCATTCGTTCAACTGTAACAAAAGTGTCGATAGTTGAGCACTTATCGAGGAATTACAAAGTGTTCCAACAAGCGCTGGGTAATATTAAATTAGCTAACAATGTTTCCTTCCCCATAGATGTGCTTTTGTGTAAGCGAGTTCTACTTTGCGGTAGACATCTTTTTAAAAGATGAGCTGACCCAAAACTTTGAGAATTCTGTCTTCTGTGCTTTTTGCTCCATGAGTCTGCAGTAACCTAAGCCCATACAGACAAATGATGACGAATACATTTTGAATAAAATTTGATTTGTTAAAGTGCAATACTGCAATACAATGAGACCACAAAAGTGTGCAGTGATTCTACTAAACGTGTAGAATGAGTTACTAATTTAAGGAATACATTATGTATATCAAATATGCATTATTTATATTAGTTTAGTAATTTACATACTCAGAGTGCCACGAAATTTTTTTTGAAAAAAAAAAAAAGGGTTTTCAAAGCCTAACGCTAAATCCACAAAACATTCAGTTATAGTGTATCAATTTGAGAAACTATTCATTGCGACATGGATATTTTATTTATTATAATTTAATGAAACTTGTTTCCCTCACACTTTGAGGCCTTTTTTTTTTTTTTTTTTATGAATTAATTCCTTCAAAAGACTGGAAGAAGCTGAAAGTGCATGACTTGACCAAGTTTTTCCCGTTCACTTTTCAGAATCTGTATTTGCATTCATTAAGCTTCATGTCAGTTATGTCTTTAATAGCGAAGACAATGAAGTAATAGGCAATACAGACACTGTCATCAGAACCATCATGAGGTTACGTGATTGTGAACGTGAGCACGGATAACTAATACAAGTAATGAGTGTAAATTGTGCAAATGTCTGTTGTGACTGAACAAGATCCTAAAACCTGATTTATGACCTATTAATAACACATCATTATGAATATAATGCATGGTTTGTTGAGCGGAAACCTGTTTGCGTTGTCCCCTTCTGGCAATTCACGTGACGTTTGCAGGATTTTTAGTTACATAACAAAGCACAGCTGCAGCCAGTTAACTGGCCAATAAATGTTACAGCAGTGACACACGTGAGGCCTCGTCAGTACAAAAGTTTAACGGCCATTTCTCACTCTCATAACAAGTCCTCCACTCACTTGAGGAGTCGACGTGCCATCCGGTTCCGATGTTAACAACCTTGGGTCTGCAGACCTGCAGCTTCACTCAGCAGCTTCTGAGGGTGGCGCGCCAGCGCCCTGCATGGCGACTGAGATGGAAATTAGAAACACGAGAGTCAGTCAAACATGTTTGTGGGGGTCATTTCCTGACAGCTCCCTTGACCAAGGTGCTGACACGAGATCTGGTTATCATCCTCAGGTACTACATCGACCATTGCTCATCAGGAATGGGTTAAAAGAACACAAAGTAAAGAAGGACTTGGTATTGTACTCAAGTAGATTTTTCATGTTTCTGCCTCTCACCCCAAAAACACAAATTCTTGTAAGGAAAATAAAAATAGAGTGATCAGATACTCACGATTTCATATTGTAATAAAATTGATTCTGCTGCTCCTGCTGTGGTGCCCGCCTTGACAAAATGTCATACAGATAAATCAAAAAGAGTCAGCGCTACTCCCAGCGACTTAGATTATTTTCCTCAATTTCTGTGAGTGAACACACATTAAAAAATAGGCAAAAGATAAAAATGGAATTGTTTGCGAACGTGACTGCTTTTAGTTGTAATCATTTGGCAATTTTGCTTCATTTGTGTCAGGTTGTGGTGACGTAGAGGTTGAGGAAGAGGAGGACCCCAAAAAAAAGCAGGGAAGCAAGACAGGGGAAACTTAAAGGGTAAAGAGTAAAAAACCTAAAATATCAAAAAGTGCAAAGCAACAGGTACCAACAAAAAACAATGACTTGACTTAACTAAACTTGACGAAATAAGCAGGAAGAAAGCGGCCGTGGACGCTGACAGCGATCTCTGAACAGGACAACTAAAATGGGCTACTGACACCGACCAGAACTGAAAGAAAACAGGGAACTAAATACAAACAAATTGACGAGACAACGAGGAGCACCTGGACAAGACACAAAGGGTTGGAAGGACCTGTTTGGTTAACACTGGGGCATCGGTAGACGTACGCAGGTGGACACAATGAACCTGACGAGACACACCAAACACAAGGAATAAACATGAAACTAAATACTAAACCTAAAACAAAAAATACAGATTATGACGATTTGTTATTTAAGTTATTTTACAACCTTAGGTATAATAACACATTTTGATAGCATAAAAGTTGAGCCAACGGAAGCTTGCTTGGTTTAAAAATACAAAACAATAAAAATATTTAATCTTGTATAAAGTTATTAAAAATGGGTATTGTACATAACTGACGGTAAAAAATGTGTTTACGTTTTATTTTGGCCGAGAAAGCTCACAACAATTGCAAACACAACAACACTGAACTACCGTGCTACGGCGAACGCCACAGCTGAAGTGAGCGAAAAGTAATGTTGAACCTTGTCAACTGTAACGTAAACCTTACAGCCACACGATATTATTATCCACGGACTATTAAGAATACTGCAATGAATTGAACGGGAGGGGTGTGCGAGAAGGAAAGAAGCGGACGGAGAAGAGAGGAAGGGAGATCCGTGTGTGACGATGACGGAACGGGTTGCTCGGAGTTGGCGTCGACTCCGGTCCACAATAGCCGTGTTGTAACAATAGAGAAAGGAGGTAACTATGTGTGACGTTGTGTCTTTCGAAGACGCTACAATACTTTGAAAAGCACAATGTAAAAAAAAATGACATTTTTTCTTTTCCAAGTTGTCTTATTAAAACTGCAATGTTTTCTGTTAACCTTAACTCAACATAAGCAACGTCTAATACGTGGCTGGCAAGTGACAGCTGTTTACTCGTGAAGGTACACACGGACAACCCACGGGAACATCACTTATGAAAAATTTGAAAAACAGCAGAAATAAGTTCTGACATAGCTACAGTGACAGAAGCTCCAACGAAAAAAAACAACAAGAATTTTTATTCCTATTCCAACTTCGCGTCTTTTCATTGTTTTGGTCACTTCATTGTGGCGTTTGCAATTGTTGCGACCTTTCTCTGCACGTGGGAATCAAATGCATACTTGTGCTCAAAGCAGTAAAGAGTCTTTTTTTTTTCCAAGTATCTGTATTTCTAATTCAATACAGAGTGTTCATATTTTTGCCACAGTCTGCACTGGCCATCCGCCGAGGTCACCATTGCCAGTCAAGGCAAAGGTAAAAACAATGATGCATGGCTGCGTTTGGAACATGGATGTGCACTGTGATTGGTCCGATCTGCTACAGGGTCGTCAGGAATGCTGCTTGCCGCACCCGTGGCCAACAAGCTTAGACGAGAATGAAGGAGATGGCAGATTACATAACTGGATTTGATGGGAAACAGCTTGCCAGCTCAAGGCTGCACGTCCTGTAAATGCCGCCCCAAGGTACAGTTGCAGTCAAAGACTAACCACATGTCCAAAAACCGCCAATCAAGGATGTCAATAACCCAATAAGAAGCAGAAACTCTCTACAATGGCATTGCGACTCGCCAAGAATCTTGTTTTGATTGTGTTTGTGAAACAAGTTTTGACTCAAGACAGGGGTGTCTAAACCTTTTTGGTCTGAGAGCTGTATACAGTGAAATGAAACATTTTCTCGAGCAATTCTTTACCGTATTCCAGGTGCAGTGGAGCTTCATGCATTTATACTCAAATGCAGGGGTGGGCAAACTTTTTTTGATTGGCGGGCCACAATGGGTTCTAAAATTTGACAGAGGGCCCGGACCAGGAGCGGATGGATAAAGTGTTTTGGTAACCACAACTCATCAGAGAAAAAAAATACATTTAATTTTAAATGAAAGTGAACAAAAGCATTACAAAAATATATATGTCTTTGAAACAGCACAGAATTCAGAAAATAAAACATTAACAAGGTTTATTTTTTTTCAAGTTTGTGGGCCGTATTAAAACGATTAATGGGCTGCATGTGGCCCCTAAGCCATAGTTTGCTCACGCCTGTGCTAATGGAATTATACGTGGATTTTCCCTATTAAGTCCATATCAACCGTGAAGAGCGAAATTCTGTAAATAATTGACCCCCATTATAAATGAATGGAATTCTTGATGAACCTCCAAATAAGCGTTTCCAAACTCCTAACTAAAAGTGGCAATTGTGCAGGATAACTGTTCATGCAAACCAAGGTGCTTAGTTCTTTTTAAAGTGGCGAGGAAGCGACTGATGTACCCGAAAGTGTGTCAAGCAGTGCTGTTTTTGCCAATCCCTCTCCACCCAAAAAACATCAGGAACACTGAAATGGTGAAAAATAGTTCCTACCTAGTTGCCAGCATTTGCCTAATTTCAGCAAGTATTTTCCAACTTGTATAGTGTATTAAAAAATGTTTGACCTTTGAAACTAACTTATTCACGAGGATGTTTTTAGAGAAATTTACAATTTTAGTTTTAAATAGTTAGTCCTTGTACATCTAAAACAGCTTTATATAAAACTATTGTATTAGTGGCAGTTCTATTAGTTGGTGTGTGTCGCAACAATGCCACTTTTTTGACAGCCAGACTTTTCACGCAGGCTTTAATTTTGCATTTGATGAGTGAATTGCTGCAGAAAGATGGGAGTTCAAACCAGGCACCAATGCCGTGCCACACTTGTTGAAATGACTCGTGGTCATGTCAACAGAGTGTTTCCATGTTTTTGTGCAGTCAGAAATGGATGGTGGCCCAGCGTTACGTAACAGTGGCAGACTCAAGCCTACGTTCTTATTCTGACACGATTTCCTGCTGATGTTTGCTTTACCTCCCCTACTGAATTCTCTCATTGTGGTTACGGTTCGTCATTATTTTTCCTTTCAGAAATAATACCCCTATATATACAAATGCGCTTATGCAGTCATTGGTTACAATGTTAGTAAGGATTATGGCCGTATTGATATAATTTAAACAGATAATTATAGATCGGTTGTATTTTTTTAACCGAGGCATTGCTTCTGGTTTTGCACATAAAAACATTTTTCTCATTGATGTTTGGAGTAAGAGACAAGAATATTCTCAAACATTTTGAAAAATAATTGAAGTTTTTTATTTGTTCAAATATAAAAACTGAAAAAAAAATTCCCGTGTTTTTACGCCGACAAAATAACATTAACAACTTCTGGCGTTAAATACATACAATACATACATTTTGAACATGTTAACGTAAATACAAATGACATAGCTTGTTTTATACAACATAATTTCTTTAATGAAAAGTACCTGTATACTGAAAAAAAACACCCTGTTGTTCCGATTTTTAAACTTACACAACTTTACTGTGCACATTTAAAACCAGTTAACGTATCTAGAAACAGTATTGTCATGAATCGCCAATGAACCTGAACCACTCCCCACAGGAGAAGGTGACCCAAATGTAGTTGATTTCACATTATGAGTCATTTAGTTGTAGTTGATAGCGAGTTCAAACAGCACAACAGAAAAGACCCGTTTTGTCTGTTTGTTTGTTTGTTTTTCCCCTCATTTGTTTGACTTCTCCTTTAAGCGAAGAACATTTTCAGGAAAGTAAACTCTCTGTGTACTGCCAGAATGACATTTCTGATGTGCAAATTGCAAATATACAAGTCTCATTTCCACACTGATGAGGTAACGTGCAACTGAATTTGTTGTTTTTGATAGAGTTCCACTCCTGGCAGGCCGTTAGCCAGCTTGACTCGGCCCCATGGCAAAGATAAAATGATGTCCTGTACCGGAATATGCCCTGGCACAAAGTCATGGTTTACCATTTTCCTGGGATGGGAGTTCCACACTCGTACCAAGACACGTAGCTGATGTGGGAATGTCCACCGATTGAGCCAAACTGAACCGGCTCTTGTCGCACTGCTCGATGATAGCCTAAATGGTAAACATTATTAATCGGTTGCGTCAAGCCGTTAATGTCATCTGCGATGTGGTAACAAACGGGTCTTACCAGATCGGGACGGCAGCTGAGCTGGACTCACTTGCCGTCCAGTTCTTCCGTCCAGGAAAGAATCGACAAACTGGCAGTGATCCTCACCAAAGCCGCTCTGGTCTCCGATGTTGTAGAATTTACCTGGGATGCGACAGGATCAGTACACGCCTATGTTGAGGCGTCATGTCGTTCCAGAAGGAGACTCACCATTTAGCGAGTCGCTCAGGTAGATCTTGTACCTAAGCGAGTTGCAAAGCTGGACCCCCACAAATTTGCGGTACCTGGTTCTCTTGACGTATTGTTTTCCATTACAGTCGGAGTAAGCGTCTGCCTTGAAGGGGAACTGAGTCCAGATGGCATCTTTACCTGTCAAGACAGCACCTTTGTTAGGTTTGGCCCATACTGGTCTTGGATCATTAAAGACAGAGTCTGACCTCACCTGAAACGTTCTCGGTAACTTGAGGGTCCGCTGGGGGACAAATTGAAGACAAAATAAATGACTGAACAAGAAACAATGCATATGCAAGACTCGACTCAAGTTTCTCGTACCGGACTCTGTGTTGAAGGATACTGGCTCACTGGCTGGACCTGTGCCTAAGTCATTCTTGGGCTTCACTTTAAACTCATAACTATCATGAAACACAGCACATATTTAATCCCAATTTAGTTTCACTCAATGCAACTCAAGATGACTTTAAAAGCTGGTTATGATGGATCCTTAGCTTACCTGCTTTCAGGTTTTAGGTTTTCCACTGCTGTATGCGTCTGGTCGGTGGTCAAAATGGAAACTTTCTCACCGTCGGGTCCTTTTGTGGTTGAGATTACTTCATACTCTGAGGAA
Organism: Idiotropiscis lumnitzeri; assembly: GCF_059441095.1. NCBI lineage: Eukaryota > Metazoa > Chordata > Actinopteri > Syngnathiformes > Syngnathidae > Idiotropiscis > Idiotropiscis lumnitzeri. Next base: position 21,907,641 of record NC_142393.1, read on the forward strand.
ACAGCAAGGGGGGCTAACTGTTAGCTATTTTGGACATCCATTATCTGATCCGCTTATCCTAACAAGGGTTGCGGGGGTGCTGGAGCATATCCCAGCTGTCTTCAGCCAATTGGCAGGTTCCACCCTGAACTGCCAGCCAAGCGCGGGGCACACACAAACACACATTCATGCTCACAATCGCAACTAGGGACAATTCCAGGTGCTCAATTAAACTTTCATGTACGGTACGTTTGTGGAATGTGGGAGGAAACTGGTGTACCCGGAGAAAACCCACACAGGCAGGGAGAACATGCAAACTCCTCACTGGGAGGCCTGAGACGGAATCGAACCCACGACCTGTGCACTGTGAGGCCAACGTGCTAACCAGTCGATCACCGTGCCGCCTATTTTGGACATTATAATTTAAAGTGTCCAATGGACAGTCCAAGTGCAACTATCGATTGCTAACAAAGCATGTTAAAAAAGTACTGGAGTCAAAGGGGACTCCAAAGTCAACTAAACAATTTTCTTGCAAATAATATGTTTGCTGCAGCACCACGGCATTCACATTAATATTGCGTTTGTGTAATATGAGTTAAGCAGCAAAATCTACTTGTTTTTGTAGAATTTCATGTTTGGACTAGTTGGGGGGCGCATTTTATTGTAGGAGAACTTTTGACTTGACTTCCCCTTTATCATCTGAGCAACTAATGTACCTGTAGTGTCATTGTTAGTCGTCTCCCAGTCCAAAATGATGAAGGAAGGACATCCCTCCACCGTTACCACAGTTAGGTTCGAGGGCGGTGACTTGGGCGCCGCCGTCACATTGCCGTTGCTGCGCTCATCCTCGGGGAAGAAGTTCAACGACGATGTAATAGAACACGGCTCGTCCGCTCTCTTGCCCGTTTGGTAGATGACGTGAGGTGCTGTGGTTTGATGAGGGTGGGATACTCAGTCTGGATTCTCGCTAATTCTTGACAAGAAGATACACTTACCCACGTAACGCTTTTTGCCCATGGCGTCAATGTCTGAGGTCGGTTGTGACTGAAACAAGTCTGAGTTTTCCCACGATTCTTGTTGAGGGGCTGTAAGAGGAGGTGTCACATTTGGACTTAGAATCTGTCCATGTAAAGGCTACACAGTGCCTGGCATGTGATTTCTTACACGGATGTCATACCTTGCGTTGCTGGTGACGTAGTGGTGGTGTATTTTCGTTTGAGTTTGGTTGGCCTGGCAGTGGTTGGCCTGGCAGTGGTTGGCTTGGCAGTGGTTGGCTTGGCAGTGGTTGGCTTGGCGGTAGTGGGCTTGGTGGTGGCCACTGGAACTTTGGGCTGGAGGACAGCCAGTTTGTCGGTGTGTTTCCGGATGTTTGTCTTCTCTATAGAAGAAAGAAAACTCAGAAATGGAATACGACCAAATAGTAGACGTAAGTGGTTCTCTGTTCACCTCACCTGATTGGTTTGGTTTTCCATGCAGGTTTGTTTTCTTGTTGAGAGACCCTAAAACAACCGCACCACATCATACGTCATCACTCATCGAAACAAGAACATGACTCCTACCCTTCTTGTTACATTCTGACATAAAAAAATATACTAAAGTAATGGAAAATCTGTTAGGTGTAAAACCTTTATTTTAATAATACCCATCCCAAATCAAAGCACTGCTTCTTTTCCATAAGAAGAAAGTGAACAAGTCACGGCAGAAAGCTGAATGCACATTCCTTTCAACCAGATTTGTGTAAACATAGATGGCGACCACAAAGCTACCAGGTAACATTTTCATCTTGGCTTGAATTCATTTGCGGTTTGGAGAAGGAGTGAAAATGAAGAAAGAAGCTGAACAGCTCAGGAAGACTCTGTCCACCATCACTAAAGAACAAGAAGGACTCCTTGTTGCTGCTAATTAGCAGCTCAGCCTGTGACTATTAGCTCTCATGTACATGACATTTTGGCAAAACAATCTACAATCTCGTGGCTGAGGGCCAAGGAGATGGGTTTACCTGAACGGGGACGTGTCCACAAGGCGGGCTTGATGGGGGGGAAATCCCGGTGTCCATTCACTGTTGGGAGAAAAATAAGCGGCGTTACACTTAATATTCAATTACTCAAATGCGGTTATTTATAAAAGGCAAAAATGTAAGCTTGAGGAAAAAAAACACTTTTAAGTATGCTATTGTGTCTTCTTAGGCTGAGATTAGTGCTGTGCTTCAGTGTGCCATACGCGATGACAGACACAAAAATAAAAGTGCAGCTTGCCTGGGAGAGCAGAACGGTGGAGCAGTGAAGGAAGTCGAGATTGTGTCCGGTTGTGAAATGCTGCAAACGAGTGGTACATCAAATTAGTCAAGATTTTATTTTTTTCTGCATCATTCAAGACGTTAGTGTTAACTAGGGTGGCATTTGATTTAAAGGCAATACCGCCTTTGAATAAAAATGTCATGCTGCTTCCAACATGGTGGTGAATTAGCATGTCACTTAATTGTTTTTGCAATTAAATAATTTCCTGCCATTGACGGCAAAAGATGTCAAAAATCCCTTTTTTTTTACTCAGCTGGTAGTGAATGAGTTAAAAAAAAAAAACAACGGCCTGACACAAAAACTTGATGATTTGGTGACAGATTAATCGCCCAGCCCTGACTATACAAGTAAAAGAGCGCAAGAGTGAATAATTCTGATAGATATGCTACCTGGACGTGGTGGGAAGAAAGCACGGGGCCTGAGAGGGTTCTGAAATACAAAGAACAAGTCATGGTGTCCCCATTAATGAAAGGACCAAAGAAAGTCATCAAGATTGTCCATCACATACTTATCGGTAAAATACTAACAGAACCAAAAGGTATAGACACCAGCAATTACAAACCCAGCGCTTCGCAAGTCTTTCTGTAAAACACGCAGTAACTATTACAAAAAAGAAAAGCTTTCTCTAATGTTCTAAGCCGCCCAAATGCCCTGCTCCTTCTGTTAGCAGAAGAGTAGCTAGCGCAAGCTACCAGCCAAACGGCGGCCATCTTGACTGCCAACAGCAGGCTGCGACGCTCCTTGTGGGGTTGCGGTAAACTGCTCAAGATGCTAAAAAAGAAAGTTCCGCATTTGTAAAATTGCCATTTAGAGTCTCTTTTTTAAGTTGTGTGCTCAGACCAAAGCCATGCATCATATTGCTATGACTCAGCATTGTGGTCATTTTGTTCGGAGCACTGATTAATTTAGGCGAGGAGTGTTATGTAACCAGTCTATGAGTTTTCTCATAGAAAAAATGTCATTGGTATTTTTACTGGTTGCAAAGCGGTGACATTCACACCAGCGTCATCACACTTTTTTTTTTCAAAAACAAGTTTATTACTTATGGATCATAGTTTATTATGTATTTAGGGTTAAAGCTATTAATGTAGGCAATTCTCAACATTTTAGGTGGCGGGGCATAATTATTTACAAATGTTTGCTCTTCTCTGCAGGGATCGGCACCTATCCCCCACGAATAGTGTGGATCCAATTCATTACTCCAAATAACACCAGAAGAAAAGCACCCAAAAATATTTTTTTTAATTTACCCACCAGAGGCTTTAGCAGTGGAAGACGCAGTTTTGGAAGCTTCTGTTTTCTTGTAGCTGAAACACAAAGTAAATGAAGATGAAATTACACAAAAACAGATGAACATGATGACACATTTTAGTTTAGCTCTAAATTATTAATCTATTTGTTATGACTTGTGGTAAAAATGACTTGACCAGACTTTTCAGTTGTAATGCTCCGTTTGTCTTCTTACCAGCCATGTTGGTACTTTGGATCATGGCTTTACTCCAGGAGCCACTGCGGTCATCCTTGTTGGAGCGGACACCAAATTCATAGGGCGTGTCAGGAGTCAGGTTGTTGATGACTGTGTCGCTTGTCGGGCATGTCTGATAGATCCACTTCCTGTTTGGCTCTCGGTAGCGGACAGTGTAGAAACTAATGGAAACAAGAAGGAGATGTTCCTCAGGGTTCTATTCTTTGCACTTTTTATTTTTTGAAGGACAAATTGAAGACTTGAGAGTTAAAGCCCTGAATCTTGCTGCTGTCAAAAAAAAAAAAATGTAGAAATAGGAACCGGCTGTAAAAACTGAAAAATACTTTTTAAATTAAATTCATGATAATTGTTGTGTGAAATCCCTTTCGCCTCCTTTTAAAATCAACGTGGAGCACCCCACCTACAGAACACATTTAAAACGTTTCGGGAGTTTCACTCCTTCTCCCATTCTCTCGAGTCATTTTCTGGCAAGAAGACATCTGTACTTCGTCCAGTTGTTTGACAGAAAAGGAAAGTCTATTTTTAAAGGCTGGAAAAGGTGGATAGGGTGACAATTACAGTGAAGGCGGGGGACAACTGGAACAACTGAGCTAGAAAACATGGAGACATTTTTGAACGGAACATCTCTCAACAGGATCATTGCAGAACATAGATTGCATAACATGTGGAAGCAGACATCTTCTGTCATCAGAAATGATGAGCTATTTTTTCACTTCTACCCAATGATGTCCAGTGTTCCACTGGAGATTTGCGATTATTTTCTCACAGGTTTCGCCTGTTTTTTTTTTTTCATTTTGTTCTCAGGCTAAAGCCATGTCTGTGGCAACTCGGTGTCAAGGAAGTAGAACTATGCGATATGGACAAAATTTAAAATCACAATATAGGTTATTTGATATGCTTTTATATCCTGATAACCATATATACAGTACATCCTGATCTGGAAAATTCATGGCAAATTTCTTTTATACCTTGTCTATTTATTTATGAAAAACCTATCCTATATATAGTGGACAGTACACGTATATATCTAACAGAGAGTATTTGCTGCTAATGCAAAGAATGGAAGCAGTTACATTAACCTTCATTCATTGTTCATACAATGTTAGCGTTGCGTCTGAAGTGGAGGGCATTTAAAGACTTGGTTCATCTCTCGTCCCACAAGTGAATAGCGTAACGTTGACAGCTGCTTCTTTGGGACGACATCCATCATTAGCAATGAATCCATGCTTAATCCAACAAGTATATTTGTGTTACAGTTGGATTCAAGTGCAAACCAATTATCAAACCTGAGGAGTGAGTCACAAGGATGAAGTGATAGAAAGGTGACGATCGTCGTGTTTCATTAGGATTGCAACAGAGCTAACCTAATAGCCCACATATTAAAATATCAATATAAACCACGGGAGGGTTTATATTGTATGGCTGTCGCTTATACTTTATGATTTATTGCACAGCACTACAAGAAACTATGTTAAAGTGAGTTCCAGAGCTTCATGTGGTTTTTTTTCCCCTTGTGGCACCGAGGGCCGAGCCCTGCCACAAATAGCAAAACTGTGAGTATGATTTGAAAAACGTTTGATGCTATGAGGGTGGCAGACTACCATATGAAGCTCCTAGACTCACTTCAGCATAGGTCATGGCACCAAAGCATTTTTTTTTTATATTAGACAAATCGAGATGCGCCCACAAGCTGCATCTCACCCGTCCTCCAGGCAATCATCCAGGATGTCCCTGTCATAGGAACTCTTCAGATGGCTCCCCCAGGACAGCAGCACCGCAGTCGGGCTGACGGTGCCAATCACTAGATTGAGCGGCTTGTCCAAATTTACCTTTCCTGTGCACAAAGGAAGACAAAGTGAGAGCTTGCATCCACCAAGAAGAAAAATAAGCACTCACTTACCTGTGCAGTGTTTGGTGACGTCGTTGCGAAGGACTGGCTGCACAGCCACCAGGTACTTAGGTTCTGCGTCTAAAGAGACAAAAAAGATCTGTCATGGAGAATCTCTGTTGAACACGGTGAGACTTTTAACCCTTAGTTTCACATTTCACCCTCGCAGAGCACTTCCTCTAGGCAACACGTGGGCATGAAACAGTTGTAACTAGAATGAATCACAGTCATAGAATGCAGTTGAACTAAAGGGAGGAAAAACAAAACAAGGCAGACAAAATGTTTTCCTATTTGCATTTGTTGTTGGATTTGCAGCAAAATGTGCTCGGTTCTACACCCACAAACTTTAAATGAGAAGCTGATAAACAAATCAATTCTTCTTGCTTGTGCCCTCTTGTAAATGAAATTAAAAAAAAAACATTGGTGCCTTGAGTTATGAGTTCAATTTCTTCTGTGGCCACAATAGGATCTCAAAAGACTCATACCCCAAATCATCTTTCCCCTTTGAAATGGATGAATGGAGGTGCCATTTACCCGTTCTGACCTCCAAAAAAAATAAATAAATAAATGAAAAAACACCTTCGAAGGATCTAATGAGAACTTCTGTTTTCTGTTTCCTCACGGTTGTCTTGACAAGTGTAATGTGTAATTTCATGGCAGGTACACACATTTGTTATCATTTCCCTGTGAGAATAATCCAGGAGTGTGCAAATTTGTAAAATATGTCAACGTTTATTTCAATAGTAAAATAGTAATAAATAGTAAAAATCAGTGACTCAAATTTGATTGAATTATGTTAGGTTGAAGATATATTTTATCCCATATTTTACTCTATTAGTATTGCAAAAGAATTGTTCCACAGCGTGACCTATGTTTGACCATATGGATGAGAAGACTTCCAGAGAAGCGGATGCCTGAAGACTGGATCAACGTCTGCAACATCAAAGGAGATGTGCCGAGACACACCTCTGAAACAAAAGGACTGAGACTTTAGTGCGGGAGCACTAAAAGGCATATCTGCCTTGTCAATCAGTTAACGACTGCCATTGTCTGTTTTTTCTCTCGTGTCTGAAATGTTTACATGTTCTTGCTGGTGCTCCCCCCTTCATTCCTTCGTGCAAATACATTATATTGTTAAATAGAGGGCTCGGCGGAGTTGGAGATGTAACTGAGCACACCTCCGTTCGTTCTCCTCGCGAGTAAAAGATCAACTCTTGTCTTCCTTTCATTCATTTTGCCTATGTTCAGTGAATGCTTAGGTGATTGAACCTGACAAATTATTTATGATTTATTTCATTATAAGGCCTGACAATTATTGAGCTAAAAATTATCACTACATTTTACTATTTTTTATTTTGTTGTTTACAATAAATCAGTTAAACAATTAAATAAATGGATTTAAATTAACCAACCAATTGTTAAAGGGGAAAAAAAGGCAAAAATATCTTCAACCTTATTTTCCGATAAGTGCTAATATTTACCCATCTCGGCTTGGTAGGGTATCCCGTTTTCGGGCAACGGGATGAACTGTTTGGAAGAGACGCTGCTGCCGTAACCCAGAATGTAACCTTCCAGTTTCAACTCGGGGCTTGGTCGCAGAAACTTCATGATAATCGTGTCCCCGGTGGCGTTGATCTTGACTTTCACATTATGGCGACGGACTGCAATGAAAAGTGAGAGGACATCAGATTCACATTCACCTCATTGCGTTTGCTTGAAACGAGTTGGATCACACTTCCAGGATGTAGAAGTACTTAAATTCTTCCTGTCTTTGAGCAGTTTTTTAAGTTATCTATACATGAGAATTAAATTTTCTGATATATATATATATTTTTTTATATTTATGCTCTACATTTAAAAACAGACTCACTTTGTCAAAAAAGGTTTGCTCCTATTTTAAACCTCCAATGATGACGACACGACATAACAAAGATGCAAATAGCAAGAGATTTGGATAACCGCTATTTGAAATCTTTATTAATTGTGATCTCATAATCTAGACTTCAATGTAAGTCTGTTTAGATGATTTGGATGTTTATTTTGAACTAGAAAACATTTTTTTTCTAGTTTTCCATGTTCACAAAACAGTGGGAGGAAGTCTAGACTCTCACCGGTTTTCTATACTTTGTTCATTTGTTCTATTCTGCTTTTATAATAACAAAACACATGATAATAATAAAGTGGTGACTTGACTCACTAGTTTAAGTCAATGAGTGACCTCGCTCGACAATTCTTAGGAATACGCCCGGATTGTTAAGGTCGGAACGGTACAGAGATCGCAGCCGGAGGGCGGGGGACAGACCGGCAAAGAAGACTCAAATGCTATTGTACTTTCTAAAAACATACAATAATAACGTAATTAGGTAAAATGGAAATAAACAATTTGCGTGTTAGGATAATTCAGTGCATGGGAATTACACTGCGACATAATGCATACAGACGGCAGTCACAACAGTTCAGTAAGCTGCAGTCATATTCGTCTATTTTTGGCAAGGATAAAGAATATAGACCAGTGGGTGTTGTTTTATTGTCTGCCTACATTGCGTTCCAATAACCATTGCTTCAAAGGTTAGACTGTAACTACCATGACATCGGTGCTAGTTCAATTAGCCCATCTATGGCAAGTCGCATAGTGTGTTAGAATTAGAGAATTAGAAATCCCTTTATTGTCATTGTACTCAAGTGTGCAACGAGATTAGAGAGCTTTAAGCATTAAGATGGCGAACTTTCATGAGGTGTAAATACATAACATGGGTTACGTTTCATAGAAACTTCAACTAAGTCACTGGTTGGCTGAAGAAGACCTGTATTGAATCAGTAGCACAATTTTCACCAGTCATATTTTTTTTTTACACAACAATCTGCACTTCTATTTAAGCACAGTGTGTGTACTTTTGCCACCTCTGTCGAAGAACATAAATGTGAAGCAACAAGCACGGCAAGCATGGCATCCTGTTGTTCTTGGCGCCAATCTTGACAGCTTTTGATTGCCTTACATAACTTGAAGCCGAGTGCAGTGAGGCAGACCAATTGCAGGTTTGATCATGAAGCCCAGCCCACTCAGTATAACTGAACATGCCGTTATCACAATCATCAGATCATTTCCCCAAAAAGCAACCAGCCATGGGATTTGAAAGTATGAGTCATATCGTGCCAGGGAAGAAGACACTTTGGCCCTTTAAGTACCTGCTTGACCAGGAGAAGGCATTAAGGAAGTATAAAAAAAAATCTTAACCATAGATGTCAGCTCAACCGTTTGGTATACATTTATGAATTAATTAATTTTTTTTTTTTTTCAACAGTCACAATACTTTTTTGCTAACCCAAAAGAACCCAAAAAAGGAGTGCTGTTACACTCTACATGGGTAAGAAGATGTCTAACTCTGGGAATCCATTCTAAAATGTTTCCATATATTGGATAAAAAAATGAATAACAACAAAAAAATACAAAAATACAGTGAATTTGATGTCTCCCAAGCCTCTGAGCTCTGTATTTTGTGCCTCTACCCAAGGACATATAAAATGCGAACTTTTAATTCAAGATTCATCTTGGTCAAAGACTATTTGCCTACCTCGGGTCCTCTGCGCTGCGATGCAGCTGTGCAGAACTGCAGCTCCAAGCAGCAAGATGTGGAGAAGGAGGGAAGCTGTGCATGCCATGACCTCCTCAGGTGATGATGAAGAGTAGAAATACTTTCAAGCAGGAGCAAGACAAAAGCTTCAAGATGTGTTCTGCCCTCAGATGCCTTCAAGAGTGCAGACAACTAGGCAGAATAGAACTTATAGCTGTAGCAAGGGGGGCGTGGCCCCTCCTCAAACATTAACTTCTTCCTCTTGAATAACACCCCCCATCACCTCTAAGGAAAAGTAGGAAAGTCCCAAAACATGACAAAAACATTCTCAAGAACCGATTTACTTTAGGTCCTCTAGGCGGCGTTCGATGCTGTTCGATACATTTTTCACAGAATAATACACAGGCACTTAATAAAATGAAACCAAAAACAAAATAAATGCTCCAGGGATGCCTGTCTAAATAAATGTGTTTTTAAATTGCTTTATAAAATGTCAAGAGAAAAGGTCAGCTCTTATCTTAAATGAAAGTGCATCCCACAATTTGAACAGCAATCTTTTAATCTCGTGTGAGCGACAGTAAGTAAAAGTTTGGTCAGCTGACCACAGTGATCTAACTGTACAATAAAATGGAACCAGAACAGACGTGATCTAGCTGAACCTGTATGGAATCAAGACAAAAGCCTTTTGTCGTCATTCTGGCCTAAATGAAGACGGTCTAATCAAGTTTTCCTGAGACCATTGAAGAGGAGATATTATCCCTTCCTTTTGGTGATGAGCTTGCTAAAATGAAGGAAGTACAGTGCAAAAAGAATGAGCCCTAAGGCTGACCCTTGAGGAACACCACAGGCAATGGAGACAGACTCGGACACATTGGGGACGCAATAAGCTCATAACATATTTGGTCATGATTTCTGAAATGCCAATCTGACAATCCACGATATAATGTAAGCATGAATGGGTGTTTGTCTTTATGTGCCCTGCGACTCGGCCCAATATGGGGTGTAGCTCACCTCTCGCCCTACATCTACTAAAATATTCTCCAGTTTACCCGTGCCTCAATTAAGGAGAAGCGGTACAGTGAATTGGGATTGAGCCCTGAGATTCCATCAAGATAAGCCTTTGTAAAATGTGTTGAAACCACAGAGCCGGTTTGTGGCGTGAACAATGAGATGTACAAACAGTACATGGGCCAGAAGCAATTTCATGTCAAATGAAATCCGGAATTCATCAGATGGAGATGTTCATCTGGTTGCTTTGAAGTGGGCAGGATTTATTGGGACTAAAATGACTGACAGCTGCTGGGACATGCTTCAACTCGCCTCTTACAGTACACGAGCTGCCATCAGGCATCTTAAATCTTCTTTGAGCATGACTTCATTTGGGCCGCTTGTTTTCTCTGGCCTGTCACAGAGTGGCTTCTTGTTTGATCTTGTAAAACTGAATTGGCTCTCATCAAGCAATCTAATTATAAGTTATCACAAATGCGCCTCCTACTCCAGGCTGACGCTTCCCAACTTAGGCTCATAGGGCAAATATTGTTTAGAGCAGGCCTTTTAAAACTTTTTGGGTCTAGGTTTGACCTTAGTCGTTTCCAAAGGAGCCTCTCATAATCATCAAGTAAACATAACGATTTGGTACCTTAAAGAGTTACTGATGGTGGAGTGGTACACTTGCCTCACTTGTGCGCCGACAGCGTGCTTCGGTTCCCGCTCAGTGATGGTGTCTGCGTGCGCACTACGACGGGCTGGTGACCAGTTTGGGGTGTTGTCCGCCTTTTGCCCAACGTCATCTTGCAAAGGCTCCAGCACACATTGCAGCCCTGTATAGGATAAGTCGTGTTGAAGATGACACTGTGTACCTCAATGGCATAGGAATGAAGAAGCTATTTATGAGGGGGGAAAAAAACAATGTAACAATAGCAAATTCATATTTTTTTAAACAAAAATCTAACAATGCTACAAAAGTTACATTTTTAAATGAGAAAAAAGGAAATTGCTTTAAGAACAGACTCGTAATCTTACAATGATATTGTATTTTTCTTCCGAGATTATTTTGTTATATGATAATAGTAAGGGCAAAGTTAAATAAGAGCATTTAAAAAAAAATTACTTTCATAATATGACACCTTTTATTACGAAAAAGGCGCATTCTTGAAAAGGTGGACACTATTCTCGAAAAATATGGCCTTAGCTCTTGAATAATTGGACATTCTACTTTTAGACTTTTTTCACATGTAAACCCGATTTATGTGATGATACAACACAGGGGTATTAAATTTTAATAGGCTTACAGTATGTTATGTTCTTGTTTTTTTAACTTTTACGTTCAATACATTTGCATTTATTATTTTAGAATTGTTTGTTTTTAAATATTTATTTACATACCTGTTTAATTGATTTTATGTGCAAAACATTCTACTTTATTCATTTAAGCAATGTATTAATGTTCAAACACTGCATAATTTTGCAGTGGTTCAATCTCATCAAAATAAAAAATAAACTTAAATAGTAAATAAACAAAAAACAGTAAAAACCGACCATCACTCGATGCTGGAAGCTAAAACGCTTGTTAACCAATCCGAGGAGATTTCCTGCCAAAGTTTCGGCATTGCCGCACGTGCATGACATCACGGTAACCAACACTCGAACTTACATAAGCTCCAGAACAAAGCTGCCTATTGTGTATTAGGACTGGTCAGCATTTGAACACCAGACACAAAAATTCCACCCACACACTCAAGGTATTCCCTCTGAGCACGTTAATCATTATCAACGCATACTTTTCATTTACTTCAACCTGGTTCTCTTGCTGATTACTTTCAGTGATGGGAAGTAATCAAGTAAAATACTTAGTTACTGAAATTTTGTCGTTTTTCAGGTGCTTGAGTATTTATTTTTCAGACGACTGTACTTTTACTTAGTCACTTAAAAATATTCTACTTGGAGTCATTATTTTGTCAAAATAGGCCTGTGACTTTTTTCAACCTCTGCGGAGGACAACATGACATAGAAAAGATGCGGGTGATAATTCAATTACTTGAGATCTCTGAGTCTTAAATAAAAATAATAATAATAAATTACAAATAAAAGATATTCCTTATCAATTGCCTTATATGGAGGAGAATTTTTGGATATTGGCCTCTCTAAAAATGAAACCACTAGTTTTCCGTGTTAAAAAAAAATTAGCCACTTAATATGAAAAAACAATTATGTTTTTTTTTTAATAGTTACACAGTGTTACAACAAATATAATATTGAGTTATTAATGGATTAAAAAAATAAATATGCAAAATAGTGGGCCACGAAACCAGAATTGTAAGGCAATTTACTGCAAATGAACATGAAAATGAAGATAGAAGTACCTAAATAAAGGTTTAAATACAAGTTACAAGTTAAAAAAAATAAATATAAATTTCAATCAACTTCATACTTGGGCAGTAATTCTTTTGTTTACCACACTTTTGAGACTCACCGTTCGAAAAGCTGTCAGCTGGCATGCAGCCGCCTCCACAGGCTCTGACGTGGAACTATTGAAGTAATTACCTGGGCAATCTTTTTCTTTTCCAAATGCCTTGAATGCTTTGCCAGAAAGAAAAAGAAAAAGTACAGAGGGCTCGGGATCGTGCCGCCAGAGACCAAAAGAGGGAAGCCAGAACACAGAAAGTTCTTCAGGAGCTTCTGGGAAAGCAGTTAAGTGGTCAATCAAACACATGTGGGAAATTTAAACAAAATAGCGAAGAGACAAACAACTTCCTTCGTTAAACGAACAAACAGTGGTTGTTGTACTTGTGTTTGTCAGCGACTCACGTGCACGTTTGCCATTTGGCTTCAATATCCAACGTAACTTTCTGCTCAGGTTTTCCAGATGAATGCGTGTGACAAGTGTCCCCGCAACTTGACATCGACACATTTCACGTCATTATTCAAAGGACACACACTTTCCGAACACGTGTTACGATTTGGAAAAGGATTTGCAGAGGTTGCTTGTGTGGCCACCGCCATATTAGCTCCCCTACTTGGGTCTTGGATGGTCTCAGGTCTGGAAAGCAGAGCGGCGAAGACCTCGGCCAATTTTCCACAGCAGCTTAAACATGAGAAGTTTTGTGAGGAGACGCCAAACGCCAAGTTCTCCACCGCACTTCCGTTTTATTCTGCCCTTCAACCTTGTGTTCTTATTCTGACGTTCGGTATTAGCAATCATTTCGTCACAATTTTCAAGAGCCAAACCTCTCTTAAGTTGATGTGGCAACAGATGTGACCTTTCACCTCTACCATTAAAGATACGTGTTCTTCATGCGCTTCTGATTAAATGCCCGCGGAAAGCTTTTGCTGTCTTCAATTAGACGAACACTGAAAGTGAAAAGAGGAAACACACTTTAATGTTTGGTTTTCTTCCGTTATGTAACAGCAACAGACGGCCTCGTTGTGTCTTGACAGGAAACAATCAAGTTTACCTTTAACGAGCAGGTGCGTTCTACAAAGAAGACACATCCGCTTTCTGGAATGTCTTCCAACTTCCTGTCGTTTTTTCTGATGAATGGATGGATGGATATGATGGAACAGCATAGATAGGATCAAGTAACAAGCAGGCAAATATCCGCCTAAAATTATGGACCCTTGCTCCATAATTTTCCTAAAAAATAAATGCATTACAGATAAACTGATTTCAACTCGACTTACAGGAGCATCTTTGCCATAACATTACTTTTTGTTTTTTTTTTAACTATTATGAGTTCTATGCAGTTATGGCTTGTGGGAAGCTATCACTAAGTCTGTTCCTTTTGCTTCTGAGTATTGCCTGTGAGAGGGCAAAGGTCACTGAAGGTAGCAAGTTACGGGCAGCTTCTGGCACTCTGCTGTGCCATCATGACATTGCATCGCCGTGACGATGGGGGGGGGGTCACACCATAGACTAAGTGGTGTGGTTTGTGGCTGTTGCTTTCTTCATTTTTTGTCTTCCGTAGGTGAAAAGAAAATTCTATTCTGTTGGGATCAGAACATTAAAACAATATTATTGTTCGCTTGGCGGGCATGTAAAAATGTCAGCGAGTCATGAGGAGACGCAGTAAAAAATATTCCGATTTTATTTTAGAAAAGGGTGCAGCTCGCACAAACACACCTGACAGTCATGTTGGCCTGTGATTGGACCGATAGAAAACACAATACAAAACACAAGACAATCTTCGGCAAAGCAGCTCGTTTGCTTCTTGTCCAACACACAGACATCTAGACAAACAGACCCACAAAGAAAGTCAACATGGGAAGACAAAATGTAACTGTGCAATGTTGTTTCAAGTATGCTTCGTTTGAAGTTTTAGGTCGCACAAATTTGACCGTATAGATGATTTTATCCATAACAACATTTTGTAAGCCTTGATGAACCCTTGCATCAGACAAATGATGCAACAAGGTTTGATGTGGTCATTTCATAGATGAACTGCAAACTAAGTAGGAACAGAATTAAGAAACGCTTAACATGCTAAAATGATTCTAAGGTGACACAGAAAAAAACAACAATTTGGTCAGTAGCTTGAGCGTCTTTGCTAAATTACCATGAAAATATAGAAATATATAAAACAGACATTATTGCATGTTATTAGTAAGAGAGACACCAGGTTATCATTTAAAAAAAAATGCAAATGTATTGCCAGGCTACTCTTGAGCTACGACAGCTGTAAACATGCAGGGTGCATGGTTGCACTGTGCGGGCGGTTGAACAGACGGAGACAAGCGGAACAAGTTAACTCATCCAGGTTGAAACGCTTAAATTGTTTGTTTCGAGGGCCCCGAGCTGCATCACGTCCACAAGCTAACAGAGCAACCAAGGCACTGAGGAGGCGTAACACCGGCCCAAAGAACAAACCCAGGAAAACAGACGTAAAGGTTCATGGAAAGAAGACAAATTCACGAGACTTCTTGCAGAGTGCAAGCAGCGTCAGAGACACTATTGACAGTGGAAGCAACATGGACATGACATGACAGCAGCAAAAAAAAAATATTTGGGGCCTGATTTACTAAAGGTTTGCACTGATCGACTCATCGGGCGCATCCAGATTGCGTCTGCCAAAATGGCTCCATAGTTCACTTTGGACACTCTCGAAAGAGTTAGATGCAAATGGATTTGGTTAGCAAACAATGTGATTTCTCAAAACATGAAATTTTAGGTGTTTGAAAGGCAGGTGCAAACGGCACCGCTGTGCGCAACAACGATAAGGAGGCGCAGGCAAAATGAGAGGCGATCGGAGAGAACAGATCTTATCCGCTCGTGTAAACACTTAAAATGCCAGAAACAAAAATGATCGGGACTTATTGTTTCTTCAGCAATACAGTTTTGGAGATTCTTGTTGATTGAAGGAGTTAGGCACAAGAAGGAGTCCTGCCATGTCATCATTGACAAAACTCCATTCAATTCTGCATTCCTTTGTATATGGGTCACTCCAGCACGGTGGAGCAATTTGTGCTGGCCTCTGGTGTACTGTTCCATTGTTACACAGGATCGGAAGATGCATCCATGCACTCTGGGTGAGTTTAACCAACAAAAAAAAAAGGCGTTTATTCACTTCACCAAAATTATTATTATATTATTATAGAGTGATACATTTATTTTCTGGGACAAATGTTTGATTGTCTAACGCTTCCATTCCAATCACTTAGTCACTCAGTCTGTAAGTAAGTGAACATGCAATTTAGTGCCCGCTATTTGTCATTTTAGTGAATCAGGCCCTTGAAGTGAAGCGAGAAGCGCAAGGAGAAAATGGAATACATTTTTCAAAAAACAGACACCAGCAGATAATGACAACCAAAAGACCAGACACAAAAAAGGTCAGTAGTCAAAAGTTGCCTTGCAAAAAAAAAGAATAAATAAATAAAATGAAACTCTCAATACCACCCTGTCCAATCAGGAGCCACGACCGCCCAAGTCACACTTTCACAGTCGCAGGCAAAGGCAGCTGTCTCTGTAGAAAGATGCTAGTTAACCTAACTTGACGTCAGTCTACTTCATTGAGAGATTTGAACATTCTAGAATGCAAAAAATACAATGAATCAAGTTCATGGTGACTGGTACAAGGAGGACTGGGGCCACCCTGAAAAGTAAAAAATAATATTAGGAAATGCAGTGATCGAATTGGAAAAATACAGTCGTGTTGAGTAATGAGAAACAAAAACGGAAGTAACCTGAATAAAAAATTGAAAGGATGAACAGCAACTTTAGTACCTCTCAAAGCCTGCAACTCATTATGTGGTGGAGCTGCCCCGTCGTTCCAGGTATCTGCAGGGTGAAAAAAAAACAATTAAAAACCAATGACGTTTAGCTAGTCTACATTTGACAAAAGAGCAAAAAATCACACCAATGAGAAAGCAGAGAATGGCATAAAAGTTTCAGATTTATATTCAAAAGCAATGTTCACTCGGAATTAGTATTTCATGCTTGAGTTAATGAATATCGACATTGTTTTATAATGATCACTCACACTTGTGTCTGTCGCACAAAGTCTGCAAAATGTTGATCTCTGGCGCACAGCTCGATGATCCTTAGACGCTCCTGGATCTCCTGCCGAAGATCAATAGTCAGTGATACAAGTCCACTAAATGTTTTTTTACTGCAACTGTCTCCTTTAGAGAAATGAGTCGCACTTCTTTGGTGAGCGCCATGTTCTGGTAGATGTGTCGGACCTCCTCGCTACTCAGCTCATTAGACGTGGCAGTGGGGCTGCTGTACTGGGGACGGTCATCGTCATAGCGACGGTAATACTGGGTGGTGACTGGGTCGCTCTCAAACATGGGGTTAAATTTAGTGGCACGTTCCAGAGTTGGCACGCTGTCACCTCGTCTGCAAAACAGAATATCAATCACTCACACAAAGTTTAGACTTTCACTAATCGCTTTAAGTCATGTCATGAAAAAAAAAAACCAAAAGTATAACCCAACACTAATTGAACCAAGGCACATATTGTACATTATGGCACACACCAAACAAAAAAGTCAAGATTGCCAAAATTTGGGGATATTTTCTGAAGAACAAAAATATCTTTCTTCAGGACTGTGTTTTATAAAAACATCCAGTAAAAACATAATTGAATAAAAAGCAAGGAATTCATTTTTGAAATAGTTTGCTTCGATTCAATGGACATTGTGTGGGTCCTTCCTTCAGCTCTGTGTGTCAAAGCTACCCACAAAAAGACAAACAGACAAGAGAACACACAAGTAATTCGCTGGTGCACATGAGCATTATAGATTAAAATAGAATATTGCGCTCTGGTTCAACTTTGTAATCACAATTTTGTGCACTAGAATTCGTAAGGCTAGCCTCAATTCGAAGTCAAGTAAGCCATCCCAATTGCTTCCGTGGGCCAACTTCAAAATAAATACAAAGTAAGGCATTGATACCCATGTTGTATTGTATTATTTTTTTCTCGCATTTATTTTGAAGTTGACCTGAAGTTGCATGTTGGTCTATGAACAACCATTGTCACAGCTGGCTTGACTTGGCTAACTCGCTGCTAACGGCTATATTAGCCATGAGACGTTGCAGGACGGTATTCTGCTGTAATAATCGGCAACAGGTGAAACACAGGTTAATTGTACCGTATCTCATGGAGGAGCATTTAATTGTTCTTACTGTTAGTATATGATGGCATAGATGAACAAAGATACATTATTTGTAGCGAATTAATATTGTTCTGAGAATGAAGGGAAATTAGCTAATTTCCTGCAGTCCACCTGATGATTCCTCACGGTGCAGTGGTTGGGTATCACTGGGATAAACACAGCCACAGAGTGACCGCCGTACCAACCTAAGTGGATCCTCCATGTCCTCGGTGTCATACTGCTCACGCAGAGTCCTGGCCAGAAAGAAGATGATTCCTGCCGCCACCGCAAGGAAACCCGCGACCGAGGCAATAGCAATGCCGACCACCAGTGGCTCAGAGACGTACTCTTCACAGTGTTCGCCGCGGTACCACCAGTTCTCTCCTACACGACACCTGCGGTTGTTCAACAGACAATATTTGCAGCAACCTTCTATCACATACTTTTAATTCACATTGTCTTCTGCTTAACTTAGCTTTACACGTGTATAACAGCCGAGAATGATACCATTCTATGGACAATAAGCCATAGATTGATTTACATTGATTTATTGACTTACATTAATTAGGCAACATTGGTTTGGTAGAATTTTGTGAAGTTGTCGTAGTGAACCAATTAAACCAAAACATTTATGTATAATAAATCTGATATTGTTGTATCAATTATTACTCGTATTTGTTATTCATGGGAAGAGAATCAATACTGAGGGGGACTCAAAAAATCAATTAGATTATTCTTCAAACGCGATCAGCCGTAATAGCCAGTATTTATATCATATATTTGATAATTCTCTGTTTTTTACCAAATCACTATGACAGTATTTTTTGTTGAGTTGGTCTTGATACAATAAATTCTCGGTGGGCCACATTAAAGAAGGGAGTGTGCAATATATGCCCTTCCATTGAAAGGTTAAACATGCACATACAACATACAGTTAAGATTCTAACTCAAGTGTTATTTCTTTTTATATTTTTCATATTTTTACCCCTTAAATATGGTGTTTTATTGTTTTTAATAAATACTTTGCTGTCAAACAATAGCTGCCCCAGGTAAAGAACTGTAATATGAAATTAAATTACCATCGAGCAGCATATAAATACAGATGGAAGTTAATTTACTGTGTTGTAACAGAGTTTATGTTTCTTCCGCTTTTGCTCACAGGTATTTTCATAGGCACCTTAACAATCCTCTAATTGGCTTTTGTATAAAAGTAGTCTGACCTGCAGATGGCGCCCTTGCCAGCAATGATGTCACATTTGCCATCATTGAGACAGAAGTCTTCCTGCACATCACAGATGCTCTGACAAGGCAGGCCGTCCACGCTCAGATAGCCGGCGTCACAAACACACTCAGCCTCGCCAGACCACCGATTGACCATACATTGGGAGAAGGCGTTGCATGCCTGGAACTTACACGGGTCCGCGTTGTCACCTAGAGAGGATAACAAAATGATTCTCATTTTTAATATCATGTTGAGCACACCTTCTTAAAACAAAAAAGTACACACAGTATATTTCAAGATTCTCATTAAATTCCTTGTATTGTTCAGTTCTGATTCCAGAAGAACCTTCTTTTTAACGTGACAACGATGGTGGCAAAATAACTCACAGTCTGTTCAAGAACATATATGGGTATGGAAAAAAACACTGTTAAAAGTAAAGGTGAAGTAGAAAAATAGGCTATGAAGTGTTTTTTAACTGTCCAATAGGTACAATATCTGTACAATATATTTTTACCTCTTTTATTAACTTGCATAGTGCTCATACTGAGAAGAAAAAACCACAATCATGTTCCAGTAGCTTTGCTGTCATTGTAAGATGACTAATAAAATGCTAATTTAGCTAATGACAACACTGCTAAGTGTGAACATTTTTTTAACTCTAAAAGTTGTTGTTTTTACGCTGTCTAAAGACAAGATCCGAGAGATATGCACGGATGGTTTGAGATGCAAGACGATTATTTTATAAATAAGGACGGAGGGATGATGACAGAAGGGTGGCCAGGTTACAGATGGAGGACGAATCGGCAAAATAGGGTAAAGTGCCCATCTATTCCAAAAATATTTTTTAACAGGTTGGAAGCTGAAATGAAGACGACAGCAACCGAGTCAACTGTCCAGACAGAGGTCAGAAAGACGGCGGCTAACCAGTGCGACTCTGTTCCGCTCACGTTCGTCCCAGACAGATTAACTCAGCCGTAGACGACCTGACTGCAGCGATTGCATGTCAAGAGTCTTTGCACGCAGTGACGCAATGCAGACTGGAGTCCTCCTTGTCATTAAGGTTAAATACAAAAGTAGTTTTCCAAGTCAAAGCAACGGTAGTATAGTAGTAATATGCAAAACGTACATGATCAACCTTATGCATTTCAGCTTTGGGATCCAAAATGTCAGTAAAGAAGTGGATTTGAACCTTCCAAGGGCAGCAAAGCTCAATTTGTAACAAATGATTGGTTTAGAGACAAAAGGGAGATGGGGGGGGGTGATAATGGTCAAAATCCATCTGAAGAAGTAGAAAAAAAAATAGTGTACAAGTGTGCCAATAGTACATTGTATTAATGTTATACATCAAGTCAAAATTGAATTTAGTCCTAAACACCACTTGATTTCTGGGGGGCGGGGCATATAATGTAAAATTTACTTTTTAATGTTTGTATATAAATGATTGGATCCATGGAGCACTTTCCCATTTATCACATGTTAAATTAAGCAACCAATTAAAGTGTTTTTAATCTGCCTATTTCTGAAAATGTCTGTGAGCGGGCATTTCCACACTTCCGTCACATTGTTATTTAACAGTTGAGGCTAATTTGAGTAATTTCCAGCCTGACACAGAGTTTCTCAACTTGGCATCTTAACTGGCCAAAGATTCATTGCCATTAGGGCATTATCATAGATTATCATCCACAGTGAATAGGGTTAAATTGGCAAGGGGTGGCATAATTTAAGCGTCATCACATAATTTTTCAGTAAAAGAAATACCACTCTATAAAATGGCAGCCTACTCTATAAAAACATAAAGTAATGACCTATTTAAATAAATATAGACAATTATAATTGTTGCAACATTTCACGCATCAACTATAAATGCCACCAGTTGCTATGAGCAGCAGTTTTACTTTTATGCTAAGGTACAAAAATTGTGAGCACGTTCAAACAAGTCAGCAGGACACTCTGTCTTACCTGATTCAACATCCAGTGAGTACTTATCAATGGCGAGGTTCATAGTCTGGTAGGCGGTGTTAGCAAAGTCCTCAAGGATAAGGAAAACAACATTGGCAACACCTCGAGAAACCGGTTTGCCAAATCTCATACGGCTATTGACCACAATACTGCCATTTCTGAAGTTGAGGATCTCTAAATTCTGGAAGTTGTTTAGGTTGGACTGCAAGTACGGAACGAGCTGAAATAAACACAAAGTCAAACGAGAAATGTTATTGTCGTGTCAGGTTTTCACTCCTTATTGGTTCAGTTCTCACCAGTTGTAGAAACCGTTGCTCCAGTGCTTTGTATTCAGGGGAGCTCTTGTTGAAAAGGTCCATAGAGAATGCCATGTTGGTGACCCGGAGTCTGAAGAACACCGTCAGAGCTTGGATTGGCCTGGTCGGCAATGCAATAGCATCCAGCTCTGATCCCTGCGCCCCACTGGAATAGCCGCTGCTGTCACCTTCTGTTACCACGCTGCCATACTGGAACACATCAAGGCTGACATCGATACCTGTCACACCAGACGGGTTGTGCTTGATCGTCTGGATTTCCGTTGCTTCTGTACTTTTAGTGTTTTCCGGAAGCATCAAAGTTTCCGTTTTGAGTCCTTCCAAGTTTGTTCTCAAATCTTCATCTGCTTTTTTTCCATTGACTTCAGAAGACACTGTACTGAAGAGACCATGATCTTGATTGGAGTGCTCAGCAATAAGTGAATCATCGTCTTCGGGTGCCGAATCTGACACGCGAGTGAATGGTGAATCCTTCTCAGGAGACAGGGCAATGGGGTTTGGGTCCAAACTAACAGGAGATAAAGTGACAACAGTAGTAGTAGTAGTAGCAGCAGTCGTAGTGACAACTAAGATTTCATCTACTGCCAGGTCTTCTTCGAGGGTAACAATCACTGGTGTTGGTTGAGAGAACTGGATAAGTTGCTCCTCTAACACTTCAAGCTCATCATGGTGGGTTTCTGGAACTGGCAAGCTGGGTTCTTCGGTTAAGATTTCCTCTTGAGGCGTTTGAGGAGGTATGGCCTCAAAGTGTGATTCTTCGACTTTAATTGTCAGATCTTCTTCAACTGTTTGTGTGGTCTGGTCAGGTTTTTTAGATGCAATCACTTCTGCGGCATCAGTGTTTTGCTGCACAACATAAGTTTTTGGGGTTTCGCTTGTCACTGCTACTTCTGGTGCAAAACCTGGGTGGTTAAGAGACCAGGTCTGCAGATGAGGTGCGCCCGTAAATGCCACCAAATTGTGTTGATCCTGCGTCACCTGAGACTCTTCGTAGAGGCCAGATGCTTCCACTGTTTGCATTGACAACTCAACTGTCAAGGTGCCTTTGGGTGAAAATACGGGTGGATCAGTGGTAGACAACCGTGGGTCTGTGCTGATGTGTGGTGTAAATAAAACCTGACCCAAGAATGGGTTGTCCATGTCTCTACCTGTCATAGAGTCCTCTAATGTAGGAAGCGTGCGTAAAAGTGTAGAAGGGGTAGACTTGAAATCCGTGACACCATCCCGATTGCTACTTAGTGACTGACCAAGAGGTTCGACTACGTCCTGGTTTCCATCATCCTCATCTGTCTCTTCCAGATCTGGGGGTGGTAGGACCTCCAGATGGCTTTCACCATAAAAGTTTGCTTCCAGTTCCCAAGACTCAAGAACTCCTTCCTGCCCATCTCCTGAGAAACCAGAGCCAGATCCAAAATCCATTGTGACCTCAAGGCCTTTCTGAGGAGGTAGCACATTAGAAGCTTTATGGTCCCCTTGGAAGGACTCATTTCCAGCATTGCTCACAAGAAAACCCTCCTTTTCAATATTTTCATCAGCTGTCAATCACAGAAACACATGGAGGGAACATTAAAACACATGTGTAACAATCCACAGAACGGAACTAGTTTTAATATTAGTTATCTGTTGGAAATTATTAAAAAAGAAAAAAAGTTACCAAGGGAGTCTAGCATAAATCAATCAGTAAACATGTTTGGATCCTTTACTTGAACTCACAGTCTTGTGTGTTTGGCAGCAGACTTGGTATCCTCTCCAGGGTCGGTGGAAATGTTGTGCTCTCATCCACCATGAAGACATCATTTTCGCTCACCGCTTCACTCTTTGTGTCTTTCCACGAGTCAAATGAGTCAAAAAGGAAGTCCTCTTTCTTCAAAAAAATGCCACTGTTCTCCATCTCTTGACTCGGTGCATCAGGTGGTCTCTCTGCAGCAAGGACGTTATCCTGTGGACATTATCATCACATATTAATCAGCAGAAAGGAATATGGATTTTTCTCTGTTTGGTGGCAAGTCACCATGTTGTCGTAGATGTCGGCTGGTCGATTTGTCGGATGCCCTGGAGGTAACACATTTTCAGCTGGAGGACACAGATGACACAAGTAAATAGCTTGTGAGTCAGAAGTTGATCAAAGTGAGTGGCAACTCCTCTAATTGAAGAGATAAAATCAAGTTATGCATCCAGTCACCATTCTCGAGCAGCAGCGGGTCGGAGTGGGTCCCCAGACTGCTATTGGTCAGGAAGTTGTCTTTGCGAAGAGCTTCCGTAATGTAGTTGCGGAAGTCCGTGATGGTATAAACGACGGTTGGCTCCTCTGCAGCAGCAGGGTAGTTCTTCTCCACCAGGTTGTTCTGCAGTGTGATGAAATCCATCGTGGCATTGGAGATGCCATCACTATTCACCGCCAAAGTGATGGCATAGTGTACATGAACCACTAGACCCCTGAAAAAAAAGAACCAGAAACATATTGATTGCCCACTGTCTTACCGCCTTGCTTCTTGCACATGCAACAGTTTTAACTCTTAAAAGGATGCAGCCTTACCGTTCCAGGTCCTTCTGAGGTCTGACAACAGGGAAAAGAAGACAGAAAAACTGAGAAAAAAAGTCTCAACACAAGTTTGTTGGCTATGATTTCAGCATAATAGATTGTTACCTGAATTCGATGACAAAGACATTCTTGAAGCCTGGCAGTTTCTCAAAGGCGTCTCTAACCTGGATGTAAAACGCAGTAAGCAAAGATTGTTTAGGATACTTGTTTAGACAGAAATGGTAACACTGAGACGTTCAAGACCTTTCAAAAGTTTGACTCAAAACTCAATTTGGTCGCGCAAGAGCGTACCCTGCGGGTAAAGTGTCGAACTAGTTGCTGGTAGTGGACACTACTCGGATCCCTCAGAGCACCGTTGTAGGATTCTTCTCTCAGTGTAATGCTCAGCTCCACCATCTGGTCCTTCAGAGGCCTCAGGAAGTTGTTGTCTATTTCATTATGAAGCTGAATGTGTAAGAAGATGGAAAATGTTTAGTGAAGTCTTTTGACTAAAATTAGGGATATGCGATATATATGACTCACCGAGCTTTCCTGCTCCTCAATGGGGAAACTTAGCAAGTTGTCATCGGCCTTCAGGGGGCTCACTGTGGAATCTGGGAAGTTGCCGTTGTTGTATTCCGCAATATACGGGGTGGTGGCTGGCACGTAGCTGCTCGGTGTGGCCTCAAACTTGGCATCGCTGTCCACAGTGGCTTTGACAACTGTTTCATGGAACGGTGCCTCCGTATGTAATCCTTCTCCTGCTAATGTGTCACTAAAGATGAGCGGGCCTTCATCAGGGGGAACCTCTGCAGGATGTGTCTGGATGCTTTCTGCGGGGTCATCATCCTCAGAGGAGAACAGTGGGATAAGATCTTTATCTGCAGGCTCTTCCTCAACTTCATGAAATGTTTCTATTTTTCCTGCATTATCAACTTCTAGGGTAGAACTCTGTAAAGTTATTTCTGATGCACGGCCCACCTCAGACTCTTCCTGAGGTTCTTCTACAACTTCAAGCTCCTCCGATTCAGAGCCTGGTAGTAATTTCTCTGAATTCTCCACAGAAATAACTGGACTTGCATCATCATCAGGCTTAGCGTGTGACTGGTTCGCTTGAATTCCCTTTTTTGGATCGTCAGGTTCAGAACTTTTTGAGGTGGATTCTTCTGTTAAGTGTGTCATGTGATCCGTTCCCCCCAAAGTTTTACCCCCATCTTCACTTGTATTCTCGGTAGATGTAAAGTCAAGATGGGTGCTTTGTGTGTCAGGTACTTCAGGTCCAGTTTCGGTTTCCGTGGATTTTAGTATCGAAGGGTCAGTTTCCTCTTCGAGCTTCTCATTACGTGGCAGTTGTTCTTCTTCTGAAGTTTCTGTGACAATCTCTGCTTCTGCATCTATAATGGGTGTTTCAGTTGGATTTTCATCTGGTTCGTCTGTAGCTTCAACAGGTCCTTCTTGATCCTCAGCAACTATTTTGACAGAGTCTTTTGTAGCCTCCGCTGGCTCTTCTTTATTTGTGGGATCATCGACAACTTCAAGTGGATCTTTCACTGAACTGATTTTCTCTTTTTCCAAATCAGTCTCTTCAGTTACCATGTCAGGCTGAAATATATCTGGAAAACCTTTCTCAGTTAAAGTAGTGACCCCTGCTCGACTATCCTCTTGTGGGACCTGGGCAGTCGGCTTAGAGATTAGCTTTACAATAGCATCAGGAGGAGCCTTAGCGGTCTTGTCAGAGTGACTTGAGACGTTAGAACCACAGCCTACCGACTCGTCTGGCGCAGCAGTGACAACAGTGTCATAGGTCAACTCCACAGGAGTCTTTGTTAATTCTCCTTCAAGGACTTCTTCGCGTGCAGAGGGCGAGGGTGTCCAGGTTTGGGCCTCTTGTCCGGGGGTTTCTTCAACAGCAACATTCCAGGAAAAAAAAACATGAAATACATTTTTTTAATTGATTAATCATGTGGAATAAAGTAACAATAAACCTGGTTTTCTCTTCATACCCAAATATAACACACTGATGTTATACTGTAGTTTGCATCTGAGAAGAATGTTTTTAGCATCTGAACTTCAGACTGCCTCGAGTCAAATTTTACCAAACCCAGACTTCACAGCTCATCAAAGCCCTGCGGTTGTGATGACCCTGGTACTCGTCCAGCACTAAGCTTGGGAACACTT
This sequence comes from Idiotropiscis lumnitzeri, assembly GCF_059441095.1. Classification (NCBI taxonomy): domain Eukaryota; kingdom Metazoa; phylum Chordata; class Actinopteri; order Syngnathiformes; family Syngnathidae; genus Idiotropiscis; species Idiotropiscis lumnitzeri. The sequence continues at coordinate 21,933,646 of NC_142393.1, forward strand.
CAGCTGCTGGTTCGCCATTGACCAGGCTCTGGCCTGTAAATAGGCTTAATGAGCTATTCTGAGCACAGGGTGCATGTGTTCTGGCATCCACTGCTTGTTCCTGCTCGTGGGGTGTAAGCGGACTGACGACAGCTGCTCACAACTGATTTCAAACCTGCGTGCGCATTTTTACACAACACTGTCTCCACATCTCATCATGGGTGTACTTTCCTTTTGTCTCCTCAGATAACCACTGGTGATCTTCGACAACCTCCCTTTGTCAGATTTTAATCAAGTTTTAATGTTGGGTCAAAGCCAATATATTTATTTTCTTTCCAAGCTTTTAAAGAAAAAAACAACGGCCAAATAATGGTAGTATTTTATATTAAACAATAACAAATCATTTCTATTTGAGGACTTCCAGTCAGGAATTTAAATTTTAATTGTACTGAGAAAGAACTGGCGAAAGTTACTCATGTTGGCAGTAAAGGAACTGTCTTTAACTGGTTTAAATCCTACTTGTAAGATTGATTACAATTTAGTAAAATCAGTAACGAATGGTTGGGCTATTACTGTCAGCGCTCTGAAATCACTCCGCGATTCCATCTTCTATCAGCTGGGCCTTCAGATACTACCACAGAGCCGTTCGCAGCAACCGTCCATCTTGTGTGATGCATTTTTTCACGTGATACATTTTCCAATTTCTTGTCTGTCGCTGATGCTGAAAAACTAGTGCATGCTTGTGACCTCTAGCCTGGATTACTGTAACTCTCTCTTAGCAGGCTGCTCTATCAAGTTGCTAAAGACTCTCCAGCTGGTCCGAAATGTCGCACGAGTACTGACTCAAACAAGGAGATATCTACAGAACTTGCCTCGCTACACTCGAATTTCAAATTTAACTTTGAATCCACTGCATCATAAAGTACAAAAGCGGTGCGTTATGAAGCTACGAGAACAACGGTTCTCAAACCTTCTCGTTGTGGAAATTCCTAAATTTGCCGCACACTGAACGATGTAGCGGGATTTACTCAACACTTGCGCAGTGTACTGCGTTTTGTCGCATACATCAATTCCAAACTTCAACCATAGAGCCACAATGTGCTGATGTCGCACAGTATAACCAATCAATGTGCATGGAAGCTTTCAAACAGACACAATTTCTAGTTTATAAGCAAGCGTTGAGAAACAGCCGCCCACCACGTACCACCAAGTGATAGAAATACGGAACACATATTGTGATTTACAACATGAATTAACCATATTTATAATTCCATATGTACCTGTGGATGCAATAGCAAAGCTTGTGATAAAATTAGACCCGGGTGTCCATAGGCGGTTTTACAGCCGGTTACAGCTGCCATCTATAACAAATGTCTTGCCATACCATTTGCCAACTCTGAGGGCAATTCCATTTATCCACCCATCCATTATCTGTACCGCTTCTCCTCACTAGGGTTTTTAAGGTTTATTAATAGTGATATGGTACAAAGCATTGTATGAGGAGCCTCAGAATGTCATACAAGCTCATACAGTTCACATCGCAAGTTCTTTTGCTAAACCGCCCAAAGTGAGTGGCTAACTCTCATTTTTTTGTGCTAGTCGGGTCCTAGTCGGATTTAGAAGCATCAAGCAGTGTGCAGTGGCCCTAAGGCCAATTACACTTAACTAGCATATGCACCCCTACATGCCATTTTGAAGACTTCAACCTAACTATTCATGACTTGTTTAATAATAATAATAATAATAATAATAATAATAATATTCCCTTTATTAGTCCCACAATGGGGAAATTCGAGATTCGAACCCAGGCCTCCTGGGGAGACTGGGTCCTGAACGCGGCGGCGCCTTAGACCACTCGGCCATCCTGGCAGCCCTTATTATTATTAATAGAAAGCAAACTAACCTGCAGTAATTGATTTAATTAAATATTTGTCCATCATTGGAAGCTGAAATGCTGCGCACATACAGGGTTGTCAGACTTACCGTATGTATACGTCACAATCATATCAGAGCTTTTAATAAGGCCAAAGCTAAGGTAGGGAGACGTAATTGGTTTAGTATGTCTATTTTATTGGCGCACCAGTCCCCATGTTACATGATTAAGCCATACAACAATAATAGATTGCAAATTACTTTGTGGACCCCGAGCAATTGACACGTTTGAGAACCACTGCACGAGAGCACTATGCTCCCAAAGTTCACATTTACATTGATTCCCTAAATCTGCGAAAGTAGAACAGGGGGCTGAACCTTCAATAATCAGGCTCCTCTTCTGTGGAACTATCTATCAATCTGTCTGGGAGGCAGACGCTCTCTCATCATTTTAAATGCAGACTAAACTATTCCTCTTTCTTCTCGGGGCCGACTCAGGTTTGTCCTTGGTCAACCCTTAGATAAGCTGCTACAGGCCTAGACTGCCCGGGATATCTTATGATACACGCAGCCCTTCTCTCTATCTGCAGCTGTTCATATTCATACTGTATGCCTAAATGTATGCCGCAATCTTTTCAGTCGCGCTTTTCACTTATTTTACGGTACATATAACAACATTATTTGCTGTGCTCCGTTATCCAAGTCTTTATGGTACGTAATTGTATTTTACTATTAACTTGTCCCAATCTTTCCTTTCTTTTTCTTATTCTCTGTCTTCCAATGGCGGAGCCAATAACAGAAGCACAGAGTAACAACATTAACTGTTGGAGTTAAACTGTACATTTTTGTTTGGTGGTGTTCCCTGGGATTTATTCAAATGTAAAATGTGTGCCTTGGCTAAATATAAGTAGGGACACACTTCTCTACACCTCTTCATTTCAATCCCATATTGATAAGATCACCCGGTGCACTTCCAAGTGGTTCCATTTGAGAAACACTAATTGCCTCTGCCCCTCCCGCACTGCCAAGCTGCTGCCAATCACACCGTACATAGAATCCTCAATTATTTCAGCTCCCTAATATCGTCCTCCAAAAATTACAGTTCTTGCATCACCTCGGTCCTGCAGGACGTCCACAACCACTATCAGACCTTTGCAATACTGTACTTGGTTATTCTTATAGCTATCATATCACTGAAAACACATTACTGTAGTTCAGAAAAGCTTACTCCAATTAACTCATCCAACCATCCGCCTATCCATTTTCTACTGCTTATCCTGTTCAGGGTCACAGGTGAGTTGTGGCCTATCCCAGCTTACTTTGGCCAAGATCTGCAGTACACTCTGAACTGGTTGCCAGCGAATCCCATAGCACAAGAAGGCAGTTAGCCATTCACAATTTTCTTTTTGGAACACCCTTCTTATCGGCCTTATTAATTTGTTTATTGATTTTTAAATGTCATTTCATGTTTAATTTTATGGTTTTATTATTTTTTCTTTCATAACTTGTGTTTGGTACAGTGTCCAGGCTGCTTTAAATAGATTTATCTTTAATTATTATCATTGTTGACAATGTGAATAATACTAACTATATCCATTGTTTGGTTATTAGCAATCATTACCAGAGCAACAATGGTTCTTATGGATGCCCCCCATTTCCTTTTTCCTCATTCCTACCACTACTACTATCAGTTGATCTACTCCTACTAAAACTTCTACCATTACTAGTATCAATAAAAAAAAAACTTGCTTTCACTAATCAACCATCATTTGATGTAGACAAGTGTCAGGTTAGACTTTACCTGGCTCGGCTAGGGTCAGAAGTCCCCCAACTGGAATGACCGACAAACCTTCAGAACTACAGGATACAAACACAAAGTCAAATAGGAGAAGACCGACATATTTTGTTACATCTAATCTTTTTACTTATCAAAGTATGGCAAGTGACAGAGTACAGTTGGAGCATCACACGAATGTATATATGAAGCAACCAAGTGCAGCGGAAATATATTTTTTTTAAAAAGCAGACAATTTGCAGAGGATATCTCCAATACTTCACATCTTTTTGTGGCAAAATTCCCCTTCCGTATTATAGATTGATTAACATATCAGCGTGACAGTAAGTAAATCATTTGTCAAATATTGAAAGCAGTTTTCCCTGCTTCCCAGCTACTCCAGTCATTTTATCACAGCTTGAATTTGAGTTTCTTTCTTAAAAAAAAAATAAATAAAACCAAAAAAGGTATAGCCTGCCATCTCTTATTGATTGATACATGGAGGCCTACCTGCACAGAGGCGGGCCTGAGCTGATGGGAACACTGCAGCAGGTGAGGAAAAACAACACACGTTTTGTCAACAAGACATCAACGTTTGTGACGTGTGTGTGCGTGAAGCTTGCATCCATCTTTTCATACTTAGCACATATAATAAAACTCTGTTATCACCCATGGGTGGTATTAAGTGTAAATTTGCGGGGTCCTCACCGCCCAAATATATATATATATAAAAAAAAAAATCATCAAAAACTTTTGCTAAAATAATTTTTAAAGGGCAAGTCAAGTCAAAAGATTTCTTTACCATAATATGTTCTGCGGCACAACTAGCCCAAACACAGCATTTTGATTAATTATGCATTCGTAGAATATGAATTAGGCAGCAAAATCCATTTTTTATACATCTCAGGGGCGGCCATTTTCATGAATGTCACATGACCAAAATCCTGAGGCCAGAGCAACTGTGATGTTATTTTCTGCCAAGAGAACGTGGCAAAATGGCTGCCTCCAGTTATGGCTACAAACAAGTGAATCGTGCTGCTTAATCCATATTCCAAGAGCACAATATTAATCAAAATATCTTGTTTAGTTAGAATACCATAAAACATAACAAATTTTATACTTGACTTCCCCTTAAAAGGCTCTTGTTCAGAAAACAGAGAGTGAGCCGTGGTTCGTCTTTACCTGAGCCCTTAAAAACTGTGATGTCATTTTCTGTCGACAGAAGTGATGACGGATGGATTTTGCTGCTTAACTTATGTTCCACAAATTTGATATTAATCAGAACAAAGACCCAAGCGAACAGGGGCAAATATTTCCATTGAACAGACCTCAGGGACGATGGACACGCAAAATAACCACAACTCTGCATTCTTGATAAAAAGAACCAACAAACTTGCCACGGCAAATCTGCATTCTGCCACACTGATTGTCTTACTACCTGAGCACTAATAAAGCATTCTCACATTTGTAGTTATATGTTAAAAATATACAAATATACTACTCAATATATATTATATATTTTCATGGAACAACAATGTGACACTTAGCTAAAATGTTAAGCAGTCACTAGTAGTTAGTGCTGGGAAAAAAAAATAGCTGAATAAAATATTGACACTTGGGGTGCAATTTCGTCATTGTCACCAAGGGGTCACTTTTGTTGCCAGCCATTCAGGCTATAACAGTGTTTTGAGTTATTTTGAGGGGAAAGTAAATTTACGTGGTTATATGGGTTGTACTGACAAAAATATAGCAAAATGTCATTTCTTCAGTCTTCTCCAGCTAAAATACATATTGACAAAAAACAACTGTAGGCCCGTATATCCGTCCAAATAAAAAAAGTGTATAATCACGTTTGGTCTTCATTTCTACATTAGAATATAAGTAAATACAAATAAGAATAATATTCAGTCGTGCATTGTAATTACTGGCAGCACCCTCCCAAAGCGTCAAATCACATCCTTCGCTCAGCAATAATGTGAAATTGTGTTGCAAGCAATGAGAAACTGACCTGCTTAAGGGCGCCGCCATGCCAACTCTCTGAAAGAAACATCCAAAGAAGCTCATTAAACTTGTCGAGCTCAAACATTATTTGGGTCAAACGATAATGGATACTCACGCTCCTAATGAGGCTGTGGTGCTCCTCCGATTGACTGAAGAATCTGCCAATGTCCTTGATGCTAATGGAGCCATTCATGCAGCGGCCCACCCAGTCCCGGTACTGGTCACGTTCTGGCAGCTGGTCCCAAAATATTTTGAAGGCCTCCCAGACCGTCTCTTGGCACACTGGAGCACAACAGAAGCGCTAGACCAGGGGTCACCAACATGGTGCCCACAGGGGAACAGGCCGCACACACAGTACCACATAAGTAGCCCACAAAACTGTTCTAAAAATAGCTCATTGAGACAGACAGGGAATTGATATTTCCTCGGAAGTTTGTAGAAGTGATGTTTTGAAAACGTAAATGCTGTAGAAACTTTTTTTTTTTTTTTTTGATAAATTGCTGCATATTGATCTGATTGTACCTTGTTGGGAAATATTGTGAAAAATCATTCACATGGTCACCATCTTCAATTAGGTGAATATGATTAGTTATGAATAATAACATCTGATTTGATAACAAATTGGTTATCTCAGAGGTTTATATCAAACTGGTATCTCTTTGCATTATTTGAAAATCAAAATTCCGTGACCCATTTATTGTGCACTACCTGAAGCATTTCGCTTTGTGACATTTGACCTCCCAACCATTAGTTGCGTTTAATGATGCCAGATGTTGTTATTAAGCTGGTAAGCGTTTTAAGACAAAGCTTTGTGCATTTTAAGCACAAATGCAGGTATAAAACGTCAAGATGGACATTGGCACGATGTGACAAACCTCTGAGGTGAAAGTAGTTGAGATGGTTGGAGACCGCTTGGTCTAATGTGTCCTGACTGCAAAGTTTCACTCCGCTGGGAAACAGAAGGTTCCTTTTCCTGCGCGTCATGGATCCATGATGCCTTAACAGAAGCTGGAGTTCTTCAGAAGAATCCTCCGTCTCGTCACCTGAGGGTGGTGAGGAGGCATGAGGTGATTACAACAGGTGAGTGGCAAGCCTTCCACTGTGAGAAACCGACCTGTGTCCATGTCAACGCAGCTCGACAGAAGCAGCAGCCCCAACATCCAGAGCCACAACCCACGATGCTTTCCCGCCATATTGAACCCAACACCGCAGCTCACGTCCTCAGCTCATGTGTAACGTCTCTCACACTTGTCCAGACGCCGTTTGGTGACGTGGTGGAGGGACGAAGCTCGCCGGGTGGCTTCGTCTCAGGTGAGCAGATGGGAGCTCTAATCCTATTTGTTAAGCTGTTGGGGTGGATGAGTGTTAGCGGGCAGACGTTATTTACTTGACCCGGCTTCCTCAATTTGTTTCTCGTGTCAAGTAACCCAGTAGTCAAATGCCTCCCGAGGCCGATTTGTATTATATTTTAATTACAGTTGTACTCAGAATATTAAAGGGCTCATTCAGCCAGGATGGTCCATTTTTCAACAACAAGCTCCATTTATGTAATTCTACCAGGGAAATCACATTAGCTTGCATTTGATCAATTTGTCATGGAGAAATCAATGCAAAGGTAACGAACTTAAAACTGCCCACAATAAATGACTGATATGGCCATGCCGCTTACCCTCCCGCCACATCTTGGTGGGAGTCACAGGAGCTAGCGATCACAATTCGTCTTTTCAAAATGATTGTATATAGGTCGCTATTATCAAAATAACTGGACCAGTCGGAGGAAAAATGGATTGGGACAACTCTACTTTGGCCCACTTCAACCTCTGAAAACATCACAAAACATTTCGCTTTCACTAAAGACACTCACGGTGTATGACTGCACCACACATCTGAAAATGACGCGTCCACACACAGCTGTAGAGTCGGCCTCCTCGCTGGAGCTTTGGTCATCTGAATTTTTTTGAGTTTGTACATCCATCCATCCATTTTCTGTGCTGCATATCATCAATAGTGTAGTGCGTTGGCGTGCTGGATTTTTTTAAAGTCCTGCTTTTATGATCTTTTATTATTTGCTATCTGGAAGCTCGCTAGGGGGCATTGACGCTACTGAAGCGGATCCTAAACGCAGCGCAGCACAGAACAATCAAAAATACCCAACGGCTTGTCAATGAGTTTCATTAGAAATTGTCCACTTGCTCCACGATGCTGACGGCTTCATAGATTGGCTGCAAGCAGTGGACACATACATACTCGATGGCACAGAGCGGCATGCTTAAATGGTGTGAAGCTGATTTTGTTCTGCTAACTTTGTCTCTTTAGCGACCAAAAGTTATTACTTTTAACAGCACTGCAGCAGCTGAATTTTGAATTTTGGTAGGGATCGGTCACCGTTTCAAACAACACAATGTGACAAACCAAGCAATATTACAATGCTTGTCTCCCTGAGAAGGAAAAAATAACAAGCCAAGCTCCAAAAGGGGGTGTGCCAACTTGTCATAAATCTCATCCCAAAAACGCCCTTAAACACTCTTTTAGGGGGGTGAATTTCAGTACTGATGTCATTTTTAAATGCATATCTATTCTATCAGTGCCAATGTTGAACCCATCATCCAGTCTTGCGTTCACGCCAGACATACCATTTGGAATTATAGCCCAAAAAAATTAACCTTGGTATTATCACATCATATAAAATTCAGATTCATGAATTGGAGCTGTATTTCTTCAGTTGGACTTGAGGTTCTTCGACAAGATGGAGGGAAGATGGACAGTTTTAAATAGCAGTCTGTGTTAGCAAAATAAAAAAGTCAGGAAAAGCCAACTAGAAAATCTGATATTTATTTATGGTTAATAAAAGTCAGGTGTGTACTTAACCTGAGTTGGAATTTAATTGGTGAAATCTAAACAGCGTGCCAGTTAAAAGGGTGTGCACACTTTTGTAACAAAAAAATTGAAATTGTTGATTTTTACTTCCCCTTTTAAAAGGATTTCAAAATACAATTTAGCTGTACAGCCACGCTAAATTTGTTTTAATTATTTTGAGTGCAAAAACTCGGTAATTGAACAAAAGCAGATATCCACTTTACTGACAAATGTGCACATATTGCATCCATCCAGCCAGCCATTTGCCATTCCGCTTACGTGGTCCTTGGTGGTGACATAAAAAAATAGGGCCCTGAGAATGCACTGTAGCCTAATTGCATTTTTGTAATGTTCAACAGGACTGTCATGTTGACAATCACTGACATTTAAAGTCATTCTAGTTTTCCCACTATTCCCTTCCTGTCTAATTTGCGTCACGTTAAACTCAGAGAGGGAACATCAATGTGATTCCATCTTTGCGCAACACCTCCACCACCCCTTGGTCAACAAGAGCGGACATCTTTTATTGGATAATCAGCTTAATAGACACTAGGGGACAAACTCAAGTCGTACAGTACACTTGTCTAAAGATCACGGCACAAAATACTCAACGTCACCCCCACGACGCTTGTTTTACTTTGAAGTCGAATGGACGCAGCTGATCAGGATCAGTATCTTAAGGACAAAGATTATTTTTGGAGTCTAGGATACAAATCCGTTAATCTTCCCTTCCCATTGGGCAGATTAGCCAAGACTACGATGGCATGAGTACCATGCAGGATCCAGTTAGGTCTAGGACTAAAGAGGGCCAGACTGAAAAAAAAAGGTGAATTGATTTAATGGGCATCAGATGTCATGCCGAAAAGCAGCATAAAAGGCTCAAATACACTGAAACACGAACATTTGTTTGGAAAGATTGCAGAGCAGCTCAACACGACCACAAATTAAAAGTTTAACAGAAAATTAGCTCATTGGAAGTTTGTGTCTTGCTTTAAAAAAAAAAAAAAAGAAATCGACCTACTGCTGTGCGATCCTGTTAATGAGCTGTAAGCTGATTGATCGTCTGCAGGCTCTCTCTCGTACCTGACCTTTCACCCCATCTGACATTCCAAGAACACACTGCATTTCCACAAACAGAAAATAATCAAACTTATCATCCTAGAGGAATCATAAAAGGCTTCAAAATAATAATTGAATTGTGTTTTATTCCGTCTCCATAAACAACATTTACAAATATATAGCAGACAAAAAAACTGTACAACCATCAAATAATTTCCTCCTGTGACTGACTCTTGTGAAGCCTCAAAATCAAGTGCCGGATCTCCTCACGTTTCTGTCGCACCTGTTGCCGCGGAAACCAGCGTCCCAAAAGCAGAGGTGGGTCAAAGTGCACCACGGGGTTCTGGGGAGCCAAAGACACCAATTGATTAATGTGTGACACATGCTGTGAGGAAACTAATGGTTACTTTCACTCTTTTACCTTTGAAATTAAATACCCGTAATTCAGACTCAGACTCTTTAATGTTATAATAGTATAACAGTTTTTCAACATTCACGGATGACGACACTACGTAACCAAGACGTAAATAGAAAGGTAAAGACGCGGTAGAGATCTTGACTGATTGATTGATTGCGATGTAAGGCGGAAAAAACAGGGACAGCCGAAACATGGAGCCTTTTAGAGACTGGCAACTGATTCGGAAAAACTAAATATTTACTCTACATGGCCATGTTTAAGAGAATTGATTATGAATGCCCTGTCTTAAACCTAGCCTAAAAAGCCCGACCACTGTTATCTTTAATTTGGCTGCGTGTCAGGTGTGTGACGTGAGTATATTTTATCATTGCAGTACTTTTTACCACTACAGTACTGTTATCATTGCAATATTTTTATCATTGCAGTATTTTCAATCATTCAGTAGTTTTTATCATTACAGCGTTTCCCCCTCCGTATAATGGACAGGCATTAGGAGTGTTTCCTTACACTTAGATACGTTTATACTGCGTATATTTGCATGCTTTTTATGAATGTCTGATACGCATTACATTACGCCGCCGACTCTGTGTGATCTATATCTTTGCTGCTGTAACACCTCAAATGTCCCCATTGTGGGACTAATAAAGGACATCTTTATCTTTATACCGGCAAATGAATTATCTTCGTAGTTTTGACAACTTGCCAGGCCTGAAATGTTGCCGAGAGCTCACAGGTAGACTAAAGCACTGACGAATGCTCACCGCTTGGTATTGTAAACAAAAATAAATGACGTTCCAGGTCACAACATTGAGTTTGGTCACCTGAAAGAAGCTCTCCACGTACTGCAGCAGGTACAAACCGCAATCACTGCTGTTGTCCTGCTGTGGAACGCTGCAGCTGTAGTTGTGCATGCTGTCTGAGGTGAAGACACGATGTAGCCCCTTACGTTCTTCCCACTCCACCTGCAGGTAACTACACAAAACATTGTTAGCGTTCAAGCGACTCTTGCAAAGTGACCGCTCTTTAAGACTGACAAGTGGCTTGTAGAAATGTATCCATGTCTCCTTCCATTGAACACAGTGCAACCGTTACATGTTCAGAGCACTTTGTGTTTTCCACTTTTGCTTATTCTACAATGAAATATATACATCCAACCATTATATAATCCCCTGACCCTCACGAGGTTGGCAGGTATTCTGCAGAATATATATATATATTTTTTTTTTACTGACAATTTGTTTTCTGATGGATTTTTGCAAGTTTATCAATTAAAAGGACAGCGTGTGGATTTTTTTGATTTTTCATAAAATTGAAATATTACATGGGTCACGCCTCACTGTACAGTACGGTGACATGTCTTGCCACCATCTTTCTGCTCCGGGTACCTGATAACCAATTTGCTGGATCAATGACACGTAACAAATACGCCACCCGTACTTCATCACTTGAAGGAGTACTCGAAGAGTTTGTAATGCCATTTTGCCTGCACTTCTGCTGCATAAATTGGTGGTAGGCTTGCGAAGTATGGTCTTTCTGAAGTACTACTGTAGTGTGCGTACAATCATTGCCTTCTATTAGTTCATCACTAGATGGAAATAATTCTACACTGTCCCTTTAAAAACAAATCACAATTGTATTTAAGTAAACTTTACAATAATAATAAGGCAGTAAAATAACAAAATGTGGAAAAGTGAAGCACTCTAAACACTTGTGAATATTTTCCAGGTGCACTGCTAATCTTGCAGGTTAATATAAACACTCACTCTTGTAGAAGCTTGCAAGCTTTTTCATGCTGCTGCACTTTAAGAGAGTCCATGACGAGGATGCACGGCCTGCAGGCGAACATGAAACACGGTCAAAAACATCACACGAAGCTATTCAACAATTCGGCAGAACACTCACTGCGTCAACGCGACCTCCCTCATGCAACCTTGCTCTGTACATGCCTGCAAAAAAAACACAACCACACATCTTTGGTGATATGCCAAATGAAACACCAAAATACAGGGATTTAATGATTATTTTTTAATAGATACAATTGATACCAATGACGTCACATCAAGAGAAAGTAAGTTGAGCAATAATTAGCTGGCTTTTTACTATTAAACATCTTAAAACGTCATTTTGTTTGACGGTTGTCAAGCTTAATAACTGATTTGCAATTTAAACTAATCAAGTCATAATGTGTCCCACACAAGGGACAATGTGCTGAGGCCCTTAGGATGCAGTTAGATTCTAAGAACATAAATTGATGCATTATTTAATTGATGAATCCTTCCACCTTTGCTCATTTTCAGTGATATTTACCGGCAGCTGCTCTGATCTCGTACTGAGGATCTTGGATCCACCTAGGACAAGAGATTGTGTTAAAATGCAACTGCGTGTTGGGACGTCATGCAAGCAGCCGCGTTGCTTGAAACCTGGCTTGTAAATGAGCTAACCTGTACGCTGCTCATACTGTCTGCCATCCTGACCTGGGAAACAAATCACTGCGAGGTACCAGTGAGATCTGCAGGAAATACCCAGCAGGAGTGAGCAGAAAAAAGGGGCGGGGAAATGCATATGAAAAGGACTTCTTACTAACTCTACTTACTCTTCATTGATGGGCACAAACAGGAAGTCTTTAGTGAAAATGTCAACATGGCGAGTCCACGTCTTCACCCTTTGGTGCCGCGTGTACTGATCTCTGAGAACAAAATCAGTCGTTTCTACACACATTTTCAATACTTTATCCAACATTACGTTTTTCTTACGGGACGACAGCAACACCCTCGCTGGAGCTTTGCTGTCTGCTTAGGTGTTTGAAGAAGAAGCTGCTGAAGATGTGACTTCGCTCAGCCACAGCGCGGCCCCCGCCCTCCACAAAGAGGAATCTGGGTGAAGACAACAGTGAGTCAAGGTGGGCAGTACTTTGCTGGTATGATGGCCATTTCCTATCGACTCACTTGAGGTAAAAGTCTATGATGACATCATTAAGGAACTGGCCACTTTCCAGACAAGCCAAGTCCTCCTTTGTCACTGTGATCCGGCCTTTCGAAGGCGCTGCCGGATACTGAATCAACCTATCCGCCAAATAATGTTACACGGTCATAAAACACTTGAAAAAATGGTTGTAAACTAGAGGTGTCATTCATCAAATTTTGCTTGTCATCATCTTGTTATCGTCAAGAAAAAAAAGGGGCGTTCATGAAATAATTTTGTCATCGTTGACAAAAATAATACTGGTTTGACACCTCCATTTACACCAGACAATGGTAAATTTAAGTCAATCTTGACCTGCTCGCCAGCTGCAGAGCAGATAATTGATTTCTGCAGCTTCTTCTCAGCGGATTGGACATCTCCTGGTCAACAAACACAATCACACGTGAGAGGTAGACCACCCCCATGCAACGACGACTGGCGCAAGGAGGAGACAGGACAAAAGGTTAATCTTACCGGTGACTGACCCAGCAGACGAAGAAGATGCTCATCCAGTGGAGTGGGGCAGTTATGGATGAGTAGCAGTCCATCAGTCCAGTTCAGAGGGGAAGTCAGCCCCTTTGCTGAGGTGGAGCGGCCATCTTTGAATTCCGTCATCTCAAACATAGAAGCCAGCAATGCAGCCTGGGACTCAGGAAGCTGCTCTGTCATCACCAGTAGAAGAATGGAGCATGGTGGCCCTGTGGTCCCAAGAAGAACTATTTCATTATTATCACTTCACATGGGCCACTTAACTACATTTTTGGTGCTGAGAACCAACTTCCTGTGTTTACATGGGAGACAGCAGATCTTCTCCTTGCTCTGCCTGGCAGTAGGCAACCACAGCTCAGTACACTCTGCAATTTTATTTATTAGTTTTCAATGTAAAAGAAACTTTAATGATTACAGGCCTCCACCAAATCAAGACCCAATGATATATGCATGTACAGTAAATATAAAAGGTCTACACACCACTGTTCAAAAAGCCATGTTTTTGTGATGTGATTAAAGCAAGACCAAGATGAATAATGTCTCAACATATTCCATGATTAATGTGACATCTCATCTATACAACTCAATTGTAAAAAAAAAAAAAACTCTAATCAAGAGGGGAAGTGAAGAATAAACAACTGAGATGTGAACAACCTCATATCTGGCTGTGGTCAGAATTAACCGATCAAAACTTTAACTTTAACCTTGGCAAAGTTAAAGAAAAGCAGCCTCGAAGCTTTATGCTGCCACCATCATGCTTTACAGAACATATGGTGTTCTGTAGTTTGCACCGAATAAAGTATACCTTTTGGTAGACCAGCCCGGAAATACACCGACCGTTATGGAAAATTAAAATATTTTTTTATTCCCGAAGGCCACACAGCTCCTGGCCACAAAGCAGACTGCGCGTAATTTTACCTGGGGCATTGGTGTTCTGGATGAAGGTCATCTCCCGGTGCAGCACGTTGGCCTGAGCGTCCGTCACCCACAGGAAAAGCAGCGATGGAGCAGGCCCTACCAGATCATCTAACAGAGTGCCACCCAGAGCTACACCGCCATCCCATAAACCATAGCCTTGCAGTTGTGATGCAACCACAGTAACCTCGCCTTGATCATCTCCTGTTGGACAGAGACACCGAGACATCAGACATTCCAACAGACAAATAGACAATTGTGAGGAAAGGTTTGGTACCTTTAAGCGGCAGAACGATTCCACTTGAAGTAATCTGTACAAAAACACACCAACGCATCGTTATCACAATAATTCTCAACACGACACACTTGGTTCATAACAGATCTATCACAAGCAAACAGTGGCAGCTGATCAATAGAGGGCACTAAGGTGCTGCCCCACCATGCATGGTGGTCAGCACATTACTTTTTTTGGAGACAAAAAATGTAATAAGAATATTGATAGTAAATTAAATCTATTATAAGATGCGCAGGACAGTATGTCGTTAATTATGACTGAAATTGTTGTTTTTCTTGTGTGTTAGAGCCTGACAGGTTATACACTTCTAGTCTGGGCCACATGTATCTTTAACCATCTACACGCGCAGCATTTAGCTGATTCAATAAAGTTTAAAAATAATTAAACAAATTCGAACTTCCAGTTGAGTCAAGAATGTTCACTCACTATCTGCTGGAGTTACTAATTATTTATAACAAGTTTATTTATTTGTTTCAACCTCTCCAACTTTGAAAGTAAGTGTGCCATCATTGGTTGCTAACTTACTCTTATGCGGACTTAAGTGTAGTCGTGCTTAAGCAGTAACAGACGAGTGAAGATGTGACCTTACGTTGTTTAAATTCTTAAAACTGTCTAAAATGTAGAGAATTTGAATATTTCTGTGGGTGCATTTCTCATGTGTGATATTTAGTGTGAAACAGACATATATTTATTAAGTTGAATGGATGGCAGGTTGTGTTGTACATTCCTCACTCAAAAGTCTTTTTGGATTATTGGGCAATCAGCACGGAGGTTTGGCCAAAGGTGTAGTGCTAATTAGCATTGAAGCTTGGGAGGATGGTGGCGACCGTTTGATTCTTGGGCAGAAGACAGTCACAAGTGTTTTGTGACTAATTTTATTTTTTTGCTGTCTAGTTTGTTCATTTATTTAAAACACTGTAAAAGCCTTGAAAATGTAAAGGAAAATTAAAAGGGTCTACCCTTTCAAATTTGAATTAGATGATTGGAACCTGAACAAATACTGAATAATAAAAATAATATAACTTAAATTATAATTATATATAATTTCATGTAATTATAGAGGAGGAAACTCCACCAGCAGTCACTGCAACCAAAAAATCTCTTTCCTATTGGTGACACACACGTTACCTGATTTTTAGTTCCCAACAGGAAACATGTCACTTGGCCGCACACTATGAAGTGAATTTACATCTCACCATCATCTTCCCGCTGGCATCAATGCGCATCAAGCCAAGGTGAAGAGACAAAAACTCCAACTCCAGGAAGGACGGTAGCTGCGGGTCTCCTCCTGGAGTCTGATGAGGTATTTGATTCCAAGGAGGAGTTTGGTCAATCCGTTTGCTCTCATCCCCTTCATCCAGCTCGTCGTCCTCACTGGACAAAACAACTAGAAGAACAGAACTATTGAGAAACAAAATGGCTGCAACAAATGGGTGGTGGCTGAGTTCTCGCAACTCACTGGGTTCCGATCGAGCTTGTTTCCTGCTACGAGAATGAAGACCAGCCACTTTGCTCATTTTCTTCTTCTGTCTGAAGGCCATCCAAATATTTCTCTCTTTCTCCCCTGGCTCCTCATTTGACTTGCTTCTGTTGAACTTCCTGTTGAAGAGTCGTTGGGCATGAGGCGTTGTCTCCAGTGAAGAAGACACTTCATTTGTAGCTGAGGTAGACTGAGAAGAGGACGAAAGACAGCCAGATCATTTACAACACAACTTAGTGTAGCGCTTTTCACAACAGCTGAAGCTGTAACAAAGCACTTTACATAGAGTATATCATAAATTAGCAAAAATTCTATAACAAACAGTTAAAGTAGTAATTAAAATACAAATGAATGATTCAAACACATATACAGTAGACGCCAGAAAACTTTTATCATGATGATTCAGTATCATTCAATATGTATTTTAAGTGACAATATTATGAAGCATCTTGACTGACTATACGGTAGCTACAGATTACATGATTGTCACCTCCTGCATAATATCAGCTCTCTGTACTGTTTTGTGTCCCGGCAAGGAGGAATTCAGCCTCCCATCATGCAGGTTTCCTCTCAGTTCAGTCAGGGAGTCATCTGCCTCCACAGATACACACCTAACGGGTGAACAAAAACCTGTCGGGAAACATTTGTGCTTTAAGACATTCAAATTTCAACAAAAGACGAGCATACTCTTGCTTATATATTCACTCTTCTGTGAAGGAAGACACTCTGAGTCCAAGATAGTCTGTAGATAATTGTCTGAGGCGCGCTTTGGGCGCCATCTGGTGGACAAAACGAACAACAAATAATTGTTTATACAGTGGTACCTCAAATCACAAACGTTGTTTCTGTGAGCCAATTTCTAAATGAAAAATTCATGTAACTTTTAATTTACTTAAAATAGAGCAAAGGGAATAATATTTTTTAGAAGAGCACTATGGGAAGTAGAACAGGTCATGTACTCTGGTCATCAATTGTTAATCATTATAGAGGATTTTTGAGGTCTGTGAAATTCAGTTTTTTTTAAAATTCTATAGAGTGGCCACTTGTACTTGCTAGTAATATATTAAACTGTATATAATAGTTAAAATGTGAATATACCACAAAATATATTGTAAACATTTTAATATCATTTCAAACTCATTGAACAACTTAACCTTGAAAAGAAATTATTTGAAGATGGAATGCACTGCAAGCGCACATTAGTTGCCTTTGCAAGACGAAAATTATAACAGACCAAGCAATTATGAGACCTCCAACGATTGTTAACTGAGCTTTATAATGGCCACAAACTACTATCAAAACTCGCTGTAACTTCACCTAACTACCCAGGTTAATCTCACAAAGCTCATTAACAAATGCATTACTGCGTTTATATTAGCTGGGTTTTGGTGCCACCTTGTGGAATTTTAGAACGAGCACAATAACCACGAACAAGTGACTGTTTGAGCTAATATCTGAGGACAGGTTCCACACACGAACATACACACAGTGCGTGTGAATATCCCCGATTGAACGCGTGCATGTTCCATTGTTATTACTACGGCAAGCAGACTCACCTGTTTAACAGAGTAACTGAAGACCCTGCAGCACGAGGTGTTTGCGTTGCCGGCTGTGATTGGCTGCTATTGTACCTTGCTTCCGTGTGATGGGTCGTTGATGTTTCTGTGGGCGGGCTTTCCAGTCTCATCAGCTTTTTGACAACGTCTTTAAACCGCACCCTATCATGCGCGCTGTTACAGACAAAACAGAAACACGCTCGAATAATTCTCGTACTATTGTTATTTTGTATTATATTTATTATGATAGCTACGGGAGACACTCCACTGACCTCTGTCGACGCAGGCTGCCATGACTCGACCCGCGCCCTGATTTCTGATCGAACACAAAATTAAACAGTAAATCGCAACCTCTCTTGTGCCAACTCCCAGGGCAACAAATGCCTAAAAACATTAATAAAAGATCACCTTGAAGTTTAATGCGGGACTCTGCGGTGAGTGTAACAGTTGTTGGGTGGAGTGAGATGCTTCGATAGACGTCTTCTTAGGGATTCTAAAGCAAACGTCATTGGATGACAACTATTAGAAGAAATAAAAACACGCTCTTTCTCTTTGTCACTATTTTATGTTGTACTGTTTCGTGTCCGTCCTTTACTTTGTCCATACGCGTGGGTTTAACGTTAGCCCAAATAATAGAATTCCAAAACTTCCCTCACAAAATAAAGGGCAAAACTACCAGAAACGTAACTGTCCGGCGGATTAGATTAGTCACTGAGTGTATATACCAAGTTAAAAATGTATCAGCATTCTTTGTGAGAAGCCACCAAAATGTTTACCACTGGTGCAACCGAATAACCACAACTCGTCCATAAAAGTGATGCAGAGAGGAACTTGACGGCTTTTGCGGTTAACTTTAATTAAAGTTAACACGAACAACCTACTGTGTGCTGCTGGTAAACCCCAAGATAGCTCGCTAGCTATAGCTACCAAAGCAGCTTAACCGACAAGCCGCTAGCTAATATCCCGGTACAGCTCAGTGAGCAGTTTCCGTTCGACGTTCCCAAAACAGTAAATTTGAAAGATGTACTAACACTTTTGTCATTGAGGCTCACGAAACCCAATAAGTTATTTCCCTGACATGTGAGGAAGCATTTTTTTGGTCGTCCTGAAATTGAGCTGTACTTTACGTAAACACCGTACGTAGCTTACGTAGATTCATACGTCACTGACGTTGAAACGTGCTGGTGTGACCAATTACTTCGTATATAGTTTTACGTGTTTAAGAAAGATAAAAAAAACAGAAAATAACCCATAGTATAATTTAATTAGTCCAGTTCAACTATCAATGGCACTTTTTTATGATAAATTAAATTTGTCATATATTTTGCTGCGTTTTGTTCAACGCTATTCTAGAAGGCACCTTAAAGGGGAAGTCAACCCCCAAACATTTGGCAATAATATGCTCTATGTGCATTCACTAGTCTAAACACGGCATTCTCATTAATATTGCCTTTATGGAATATGAGTTAAGCAGCAAAATCCACCCATTTTCAGCCATCTCAGGGGGAAGCCTATGGGCTGATATTTGTGCCACTAGAAACTGAATATTTGAATTGAAGACTGAATATTTGAATTGAAGACTGGATATTTGAATTGAAGACTGAATATTTGAATTGAAGACTGGATATTTGAATTAAAAACTGAATTATTGAATTGAAAACTGAATTATTGAATCATTAATTATTCAAATATCCAGTCTTGAATTCAAATATCCAGTCTTCAATACAAATATTCAGTCTACAATTCAAATATTCAGTCTTCAATTCAAATATTCAGTTTCTAGTGGTACAAATATCAGCCCATAACTGAGCCCCAAGTAACTGTGATGTAATTTTCCGTCGATCGCAATGGGAAAATTGTTCTGATGGATCAAAACAGGTGGATTTTACTGTTTAGCTCATATTCCACAAATTTAATCATAATCAGAATGCCATGTTTTGACTAGTGGCCCTGCATAGAACATATTCTTGTGAAGAAAATAATGGGGTTGACTTCTCCTTTAAACGTATATGCAGTATTTTAAAAAATAATGCTCAATGAACCCTTTTTAATTCAATAAAGTAATATTTTAGATGAATGCTAATTAAATTTTAGCAATACTCCAATTGTAGTTACAGGGTTGCAGATACAAATGTTAAGAGTTTTTGCTTAAGGGTACAGTAATTAGTCAAGAACAAACTAATCATAATTAAAGCCAAACTTCCATATTATTGTAATTTTCTGAAAACATCTACAAGGTTGCGTTGGTCTGAGTGATACTCCATTATGACAGAAAACATTGAAAAGGTATAAACAGTGAATTTGTTTCTAAGATTTCATCCATGCTGCACTAACTGGACACTGAGCCATGGGGAAAGTAAAAGAACAGTCAAGGACCTACGAGACAGGGTCGTTGAACTTAAGGCAAGGAAAGGCAGCTTTATTTATATAGCGCATTTCATACACAAGGCAACTCAGTAAGCTTCACACAAGCAAACACTCAACACCTACAATTATGTACAAACGCAACAGTTAACAACAGTCAGAAGCAAGGCAAAGAAAACAAAAGCACCTGAGAGAAATTATTAAAAGAACGTTCATTGACAAATTAGAAACACATTAACAGAAAACTTGAAAAAACATTTAAGAGTAATTTAAATAAATAAAATGATGTTTCTAAATGAACTAAAAGAGGAAATGATTTAAAATTGTTTAGAGGTAATCAAAGCTATTGGGAAAAAGTAAAAGTTTTAACTTGATTTAAAAGCATTTAAACTTGGCGCTAAGTTCACTTCTGTTGGCCATTAATACAAAAGGAAAAATATATCAGAAGCTATCTAAAGATTTGAAAATGGCAAATTCTAGGTTTGGAAATGGCAATAGCTAGTATTCAAACTCTGATAAAGATGTGGACATTTCATGATTCTGTTGATACCAAGCCGCAGTCAGTTAAACCAACAAAGATTTCAGCCACAACTGCCATGAAGATTGTTTGGAATGCAATGAAAACCCCGTAAGCAATTTCAGTTGGAATACAGGCTTATTTACGAAATCGGGCTCTGGCCTTTTTGCGTAGCGTTTGCCTCCTTGAGCTTGTGTGTTTTTTTTTCTCTCTGGGTTTTGCGCCATACAAAACATGCACGTTAGGTTCATTGAAGACTCAAATTGTTCATACGTGTAAATGTGTATAAATTATATCCTTTTCCCCTAGACCTGCTTTCCATTGTCATAAAAGTCACAAACTCAAAATTTGAAATGAACAACTACGCATGTTTTGTTACCCTATGCATAAAATGGACAGAAAGCTCACATCTACTGTCATTTGTCTAATACTAATAACATTTGCTAAAGTGAAAGTGACTGTTGTGTTACATACACACACACGCACACACCCCCACGCACACAGACGGACATATTCGACAGTTACAATCAGCTTTAACCCATAACCGCCAGAGGTTAAAGATTGTTGTCGTCTCCTGTCAGAGTTCGAGTTTATGTTCAACCAAAGTGGCTAACATGACTTTTGACCGCCCCAAAATGATGTTTCTCTTTGAAGATTCCAGTCTGTCAGAAATAAACACGGAAGTGTGCCAGTGTGATCTTTGCTTCTTGGTTCCCGCAGAGGAATCACATCGGTTTTTTGTTTTTTCAATTACAGACCTGAGAGTTACCTTTGACCTTTGACCTTAGAGTTACTTATTGTGAGCAGCTCACTGAACTTTGACCAGACATCCGACCAGTTGCTTGAACATTTAGCGCTGTCTGGTTGCAGCGCATCTACTAGCTTGCAGGGGCGCTTTCTGCTGTGTACACGACACTTGTGATGACCTACTGTTAATGATTCAGCTCAGAGTGTGTTTGTGTCTGTGTTTCAGTGGTGAACGGATGCATCTGACCAGTTCTTGACGGAGGTCAGCGACGAGACATTATGGCAGCTGAGCTGGTTGAATGTGTCCCCAACTTCTCAGAGGGCAAAAATCAAGAGGTCAGTTCTTTAGTTGTTATGAAATTTTCTGGTGTCCCATTGCTTGTTTCTTTCCACGCAAGGTTTGACAATATCATCCTGTGATATCTGGTGTTCTTTAAATCTTTGAACATGCTCATTATACATGTGTTAGGCCTGCTGCCCACTGAGGGATGCAGCAATCTCAAAAATATAGTCCGTGACACCTGCATACAGTACTAGTTGATTGAGCTTTGCACACATAACCAACTCGCTGCAATCGAAAAACGGTATTACTTGCAAAATAATGTTTTGAGTCTAATACAGCACTGTTTTATGGGGTTTTTTTTTCATTAAAAACAAACAACAGTGATTTTCAAGTAAGAAGTGGATTTCCCTGTGCTCTAGGCTGAAACACAGAAAGAGCAAGTCGGTGAGAAACAGAGAGTGGACCGCACTTGTGTAGTTCAGTGACAGAGACTCTCCACGCTTCACATTTTCACCACAAGTACAAATGAAATGATAAATTTAGTTAAAGTATTCATGTAAAACACAAAAAAATATGCGGCTTGGTACAGCTTGGCAGCAGACGACTGGATCCTGCCTCATACCTGTAAACGTCTGTTTTAGTTGTGAAGGCGCTTGTGACACAATATGACATTTTTGATCGGCTGTTAACATCTGCAATGTTGTGACGGCATTCATCTGCTTCACATTTCCAATTGCAGCAAAACTAGAGGCCGAAGGTCCACCACTCATGAAATGAAGTGGGAGAACACCACACTCTGCCCGCCAGTTTTTTGTTGCATTCGGTTGTGTTGCTCTCTATGCAGCGGATATTACCCACGAGTTAATGCGCACAGGTGAAAGGTGCGCAAGTCAGGCGCGTAAAAACAGATTTTTCTCACCAGTTAAGGGATCAATGAATCCCAAAAGTTTGAAAAACTCTGGTTGGAGCGATACAGAAAATGGATGGATTTATTCACCGTTGTCAACATTCAGGTCATTGACGCCATCTCGGCAGCCATTAGGAGCACACCTGGATGTACCCTGCTGGATGTCGACCCCGGAGCCTCCACCAACCGAACCGTATACACGTTTGTGGGCTCTCCTGAAGCTGTGGTGGAAGGAGCGCTGAATGCTGCCCGTCAGGCATTCAGCCTCATTGACATGAGTCACCACTCAGGTAAGTCCACAATGTGACTGGAACATCACCTGTGGGCACTTGCCTGTGTAAAAAATGAGAACTTGATCATGATAACTAAGTGATTTAGAGGATGACCCCAATTATGCATCTCCTCAAGCAACACGTTCCAGAGGTGCGCTAATTGAAAAGGCGCAATCACCTTGAATTTTAAGCCTCGACTTTCACCCAACGATCTGAAACTGTGGATTTCCTCGTAAGGGGTTAAAAGATTGCTTTGAAAGTCATCAGCTAAATCTTAAATTAAATGGAAGCCATTGGAATGATGTGATGACGTCCGTTTGATTTGCGCTGCGACATTCTGAACTAATTGGAGATTGATTCCTGAGTGAAACTGGAGAGGAGTGAGTAATTGTCAGAAAATTAGTACATGAATTACTTGAAATGTGTGCGCAAGTACAGGAGAGCACCCACGTATGGGAGCGCTGGACGTCTGTCCTTTCATTCCTGTCCAGAACGTCAATATGGAGGATTGTGTCCGCTGCGCCAATGTCTTTGGACAGAAACTAGCGGATATGCTACATGTGCCCGGTGGGTTGTCGCAGTGTTTTGAAAAGAAAAGTCAACATAAATGCAGCCTCTAAAAAAAATTAACAAGCTTTGTTTCTTCAGTGTTTCTTTACGGCGAAGCAGCACGAAGCGAGGCACGCAGGAGTCTTCCGTCTGTGAGAGCCGGCGAGTATGAAGCTTTAGCAGAGAAGGTAAGACTTTGAAACCAATTAGACGCCTGCCTTGCACAACACTGTGGAGTAGACTAGTGATTTACAAGCACTTTCATCGGAGATCATCAGATGTACGCGGGAAAGTTTCATTGCTCAAATGTGACATACTGTCAGGTATGTCACCTGTATATAAGCTACAGCAACTCTTTTTGAGGGGAAAAAAAACATATGCAAGCCGCACCTGGCTATAAGACACAGTTTTCTATGTTGAAAAAAAAAATGTTGTTTACTGCAAGTACAGAAGGATTTTGTACTGTGAATACACACAAAGGTACATAAACAGATTGTTGAAACAGTGCCTTTTGGAACGGCAACAACTTTGCTAATTAAAACAGAACAGACCCAGAAGGAAAAAAAAAAGCGAGATTTTCTTTAGCGTATTTTCTGAACTGTAGAGCGCCTCCTACTGGTGAAAGAAAAATGCAGAGGAAAGCCACACCGTTGTATTAGCCACATGGTTCAAAATCTAGGACAAAATACGGTACTCGAGAAAGTTGTCCATGTAGCATGAGTTCATTTTGTTCATGCTAGATGAATGGTGTTGATGCTTTATAAGCTTTTCCATTTTAAGGGCTTTGCTACCATCTGTGGCGTATGTACAAAACCCCTTTCAGTGGCTGATGTCAATTATTTGCAGATTTTTGCGATTTGCATTCCCTACCCTCTGCGAATAGCGGAAGGTCATCATGTTTTGTGGTATTCCGTGAGAATTTTCTAATGTAAAATCTATAATAAATATGCCTTCCCTCAATAAAGGTTGTAAAACACTAATATACATAGAAAATCGGATAGATTTCTCATTACTCCATAATTGTTGTGGGGAAAACAACTTTTTGCATGCTTCTTGTCATTCAGCTGAAACAGAAGGAGTGGGCTCCTGATTTTGGCCCCGCCACCTTTGTGTCATCATGGGGTGCCACGGTCACGGGCGCTCGGAAGTTCCTCGTCGCCTACAATGTCAACGTGATCGGCACTAAGGAGCAGGCACATCGCATCGCACTGGACATAAGGGAGCAAGGCCGAGGAAAAGACCAGGTGCATGTTGGGAATATTTAATGTTATCATCCTCCCTTAGTGACGACAAAAGTCATCTTCCATGAACTCACAGTGACTCGATGTGTGTTTGTGTGGCTACATCCCAGCCAGGGTTGCTGAAAAAGGTTCAAGCTATCGGCTGGTACTTGGATGAGGCCAATATCGCTCAGGTGTCCACCAACATCCTGGATTTTGAGCTAACACCTCTTCACTGTGTCTATGAGGAGATCTGCAAGGATGCGGAGGTCAGAACTTACACGTCGGGCTCTATTTTTGTCCTCAGGACAAGTAGGGCAAAGCGTGTGTGCATGGATGGAGTTTTCTTTCTTTTGGTATTATGGTAGACTCGCGCAGATATACACAAACGAAACAATGAACAGACACCAGCTGACAGAAAGCAAAGAACTACGTAAATCCAAGATAATTGATGTGACAGCGAGGTACACCTGTACAAGATGAATGGTTGATTGGCAGACGCCACGGACTGGACTGACAAGAACAGGTAGAAACGAAAATTCAACAAGACAGGAACATGGAACTCAACAAAAGACAACATGAAACAAAACTAAATACTGTTTAATCTAAATCAAATAAACAAAAACATAGTTTATGACAAGTTCAAATAAATCATTAATGTCCCGAATTAACACGACATTCATGCACATGATGAGCGTATAAAAACTATTTGACAACCATACTTATTCTGTCATGTCCGTGTCAAATAGAAACAGCAGAGAGATAGGTAGACTCTGCCTCTTGTGAATTTTACTGCATAAAAAGAGGAACATGAACTGGAAGGCCTTTTCCTGACAATGCTCACACGCCCTCAGGATCTGAAGCTGCCCATCGTCGGCTCTCAGATTGTCGGTCTGATTCCTCTAAAAGCTATTCTGGATGCCGCAGACTTCTATATTGCGAGGGAAGAACTCTTCGTCATGGAAGAGGAGCATAAAGTGCGGCTGGTGAGGACAGCTTGACCACAATAATTCTGTCACATGGCTTCTCGGGGTTCTAACTTTTTAAATATTCCGTTTGTGATCAGGTGATCAGCAAGCTGGGCCTCGACTCATTAGGTCCGTTCAAAGCAAAGGAGCGGATAATTGAGTAAGTTTCAAATCCTCTCAATGACTAACGTGTGAAGTGTGTGAAACTATGAGGCTTGAAAAGAAGTACTGATATAACTCCTTAAGTATAAGTAAAAAATAAATAAAATACTGACTCTGTTGTTGTGACGTGAGACTACTCCCATTCGAGGTCAACATCAATAGAAATAAATAAATAAATAAATGCTATCAAAACCACGGAGGGTCCCATAGCTTTGCTTATAAAATGCCAAACAAAATATAACAAATAAGCAAACAATAAAGAAAAATTTAAAAAATCCACTCCTTACACCTGTATGTTTTTTTTCAGATGATTTTTTTTAACGACTTAAGCTGGTGAAGACAGCATATCCGCGACGAGTCTTTTTCAGAGCCGACACCATGAAACAATTATCTTAGAGTCTCTGTAAAGCAGAATTAAATTCTATATCTGCTAAATTTGACACTCCACAGGAAAGATTGTTGTTCACAACCCTGCCAAATTTGAATGATTAAAACAATTGGCAAGTATAAAAAATTAAGTGAAATCATGAAAAATCAAGCTCTTCACTCCACTCTCAGATGCTGCGGATGTGTTTGCTGAATGAGCTGAAGCCACACACAGTCAACTGTCATCTGCCAATACGTACAATTTCTACGACTTGGAAAAATGGATGCTACTTCAGCCTCTTTCTTATATCAGGAAATATATCATTTTATAGCCTCAGGTGGTTGAAATATATGCCACCGGGTCATCGCAACAACAAGGCACTCCAAAGTGGCCATGCCAGCGCAACTCTCTTGTCCACATGCTGGGTGACATGTCTGACTTTTTGCCCCCGGTTGCAATTCCGCCTTTCCTCCGAGATGTGTGCAAACTCAAAGCCAACAATGAGATGCTCTCAAGTGACCACGCCAGAGGACTATTTGAGGGGAAAATACATTTTCTGGGTTGCTAGCTAAACTGCCCATTGCATTTGCGCTGTATAATTATAATAGTAATGAAGCATTTATACTTTGTTACTTACCGCCACCGCCAGGTACATGGTGAAGTCGCAGGACAACGGCCACCTGGCGTCGCTTTCCTTGCAGCAGTTTGTTCGCAGCGTTGGCGCTCGGACGGCTGCCCCTGGAGGAGGCTCAGTCTCTGCCGCCGTGGCTGCACTGGTAACGTTGCATACGACTAAAAAAAATTGTCACCTTGCTAAACTGGTCAAGGTGGTGACATTTTTTGTGCTGCAGGGAGCAGCACTGGGCGCCATGGTGGGCCAGATGACGTATGGTAAGAGGCAATTTGAGGCTGTGGACGGTGCGATGAGGAGACTAATTCCTCCGTTTCATCACGCCATGAATGAGCTGCTGGACATGGTGGACAGCGACTCGTCTGCCTTCAACAGCTACATGGTCTCACTTTCTGTGCTGGATTAACTGTTATTTTTGATATTTCTTATTTTTACAATCTACTGATCTATCAGAACATTTCTGGTTCAGTGATTCACATCAACGGTTTTTACACTCTAGGCAGCACTGAAGATGCCTAAAAATTCTAAGGAAGAAATAAAAAGGTACAAACACTTCAGAGACCAAGTTTGTCTTGCAGCAGCATGGAAAGATTTCATTTGGATGATGTGTCGTGTCCTGACAGGCGTGAGGAGGCCTTGCAGGAGGGCCTGCAGCAAGCAGTGAGAGTCCCGTTGGCTCTAGCTGAGCGCGTTTGCACCCTGTGGCCACCACTTAAAGAACTTGTCTTATATGGGAACATAAGCTGCAAATCAGATATTCAGGTGGGGAATACTCAGCGGAGAAATCGGTGTTCTGTTATTATGAAAGGTTTGAGCTGATAGCACCAGGGTTCTGAGCATTGTCTGTGTGGCTTTCAGGTTGCAGTAAAAGCGTTGGAGACGGCAGTTTTCGGGGCCTACTACAACGTCATCATCAACCTTCAAGACATCACTGATGACAGTTTCAAGATGGAGGTAGGTTTGCACAATTGCCCAACATAATGTTTCATCAATATTTGTTGCCTTAGAAATTTTGAGTTTACCCAATTTTTTTTCCAGCTTTACTAACATTATTTAAGCCCCATTAAGTTTACCATACAGTCACCTGTTGTCCCATCTTGTCTTGCAGACTCAGTCCAAAGTGTCAGCATTGTTACAGGTGGCAAAAGATTGTGCCACCAACATCCTTGAAGCTGCAGACAAGCGGACATGAACCTGCTCGTCTGCATGGTTCTTAAGAAAAATTGTGTTGAGCAAATCCCTAAGAAACCTTGTGACAGCAGAGGACGATTGAAATGTTTGACCTCTAGTCATTAAAAAAATCTTTGCTTTGGGTCAGTTTGTCTTAAGAGCCATTACTTAGAATCCCCTCCGATATGCGTCTGTTTGTCAGGGATATTCAAGGCCGCAGGAACGGCTAATGGCGTCACGTGTTCCATTAGAGGCAAAAGTATTTTAGGAAAAATGCACATATGACCTTTTAAAAGAAGTGGAAAATATTCTGAATGTTCCACATGCATGTTATAGTTCAGGTCCAGTTTAAGATTATATTGCCATTGCAAACCGTTACCATCAACACAACCACCTCAGTTCCCCCTAGCCCACTATTCTCCTCTAGAAATCAGAATTATTGAAATGTGTGAGAGGTTATAACATAAAATGGAAAAATAACTTCAAAATGAACAGAATCAGATTCTGTATTTCATTCTGTTGAGTAAGGGTGTGGAAGAGTTTAGTAGCACGGTTGAAAAATATTAAGAGTTTGAAAGTGAATTTTACAAATCTCAGAAGCAAAGTACTGAAGTTAACAGAGTCATGGACAATTTTATTGAGCGATGCTGAGCCTGCAGACAAAAGGACGCCAGGGGAGCAGGTGTCCGAGCGTGTAACCATACACCTTCGGTTTGTAGGTTGAAATCCCAGTGACGACATACCGACCTGGTGTTAATCTACAGAATCCAATGTTTGACATTTACCAGACAACGGTAAATGGGCTTTTTCATAACGAGTCGCTTCCATGATGAAGTGATGCCTATTAGTGATGCTTTTGTCACACGGTCAATTAATCTGCAAACATTCGTCAAAGAAAGACTGAGGAAAAGTATGAACTGGTGGTGATGACGTCATTTGTGCGTGCGTGGCCAAGCGTGTGTGTATGCGCCCTTGGTTGACAATATAAAAGTGGGCTGATACAAGAATCCAGCAATCATCAGAGAACAAGACGAAGACAGACAAGAGGTAAGACTTACTTTTGTTGTTTTCCTTCTTTCATTATTAACGCTGGTCAACAGCCAGTTTTAAGTCAAGATTTGTTTTTGATTTTGTTTTTGTTGTTTTTTTTTTTTTGTTTGACCTAAAACAGCTTGTGATTTTACCATGTGTTGTAATTTATAGTTGTAAGATTTCATAGAAAAATTCCACCTTTTGCTGAACCTAACCAGTAATTCATGAATATTACTAATTACGATATTTACAAATTACATTATTATTTTCATAATAATGTGCTAGAGAAAAAAAATAGGGGACATTCTGAATCAGAGCAAAGATTTAATTGAAAATGTCATTTTTATATGTATAATTAAAAAAGATGAAGTGCTAAAAATAAACACAAAAACACAACATATTCATGTATTAAGAAGG
The DNA here is from genome assembly GCF_059441095.1 of Idiotropiscis lumnitzeri. NCBI lineage: Eukaryota > Metazoa > Chordata > Actinopteri > Syngnathiformes > Syngnathidae > Idiotropiscis > Idiotropiscis lumnitzeri. Next base: position 21,962,907 of record NC_142393.1, read on the forward strand.
AAATCCATCCCATTCTCTACATTTTTTTCGGTTGTGGGTGAGCTGGAAACAATCCTATCTCACTCAGAAGGAGGAGCAGGGTACACCCGGGATTGGTCTCCAGTCAATTGCAGTGCGCATGGAGAAAGACAACTATTTATGCTCATGTTGGTTGATATAAAAATAAATGGCAAATTAAAAAATAAACTTTAAAACAAGACACCCTGGATTGGTCACCAGTCAATTGCAGCAATAAACATTTGTGATGGACAATTTAGAGTAAATTTACTTTACAGCTATTTGGATACTCCACACAGGAAGGCCTTGATTTGAACTCAGAACTGGGATGCAGATGATGTATGGTCACAAATCACTACTTTTGTCTAAAGTTAAACTGAGCTTGTTAGTGAAAAATGGGCCATCTTGGCGGAACCGATACATTAATGTATGTTTTAGTACATCATAGAGACCTATTTTTGTTCATTAAAGACACACATTACAAAAACCATTACTTTTGTACCTCAACACATTTGTTTTTTATTATGGGAGTTGAATCAGGACTTTCGCCACAGTCCTTTTTCATGAAAGTAATTGTGCGTGTGCGTGTACCTTGGCAGGAGGATGTGTTCGAAATGGCTGTTCCTGACTGTGGTGCTTGTGGGAGTGGCCGGAGGAACGGCTAGTCGGTGTTGGGAACATGCAGCCTGTCAGGAACTGGACTCAAAAACCATGATGGTAAAAGACAAATGTTGCATCTTTGTAGGTTATCTTTTAAAAGTGCTACCTAACTTGTTGCTTACATCATTTCACTTCAGGAGTGTCTGCAGCTTTGCCACGCCGACCTCAGTGACCCGAACCTCAACCCGGCCCCGCTGCAGCCTCCCACGCCGCCTGACTCCGACTACTCCTCGCCTGCCAAGCGCTCTTACTCCATGGAGCATTTCAGATGGGGAAAGCCTGTCGGCCGAAAACGCCGTCCCATCAAAGTGTACACGTCCAACGGTGTGGCAGAAGAGTCGAGTGAAGTTTTCCCCGGGGAGATGAGGCGCGATTTAACCAATGAGCTGCCGTTGGGTGCAGAGAAAGAGGAGGTGATGGAGGAGGATGGCGTCCAGAAGAAAGACGGCTCCTACAAGATGAAGCACTTTCGCTGGAGCAGCCCGCCCGCCAGTAAACGCTACGGCGGCTTCATGAAGAGCTGGGACGAGACCGAGCAGAGACCACTGGTCACACTCCTCAAGAACGTCATCAACAAAGATGGACAGACGCAGAAGTAGTGACACATTTTACGCAAGTGGTCAGCAGAGAGTTGAGTCACTCATCACCACAACTGACTGTAAATATTGATGACATGGAAACATAAAAGTTCTTGCAAACAAAATCATTAGTCTGTTCCTTTGAGTCTTGTACCACTGCCATCTCACCCTAAAACAATGCTGAAGAAATCCCACACACAAATTCTTACTTGCGCACCAGAATCTGAAGTTTAGGGATGCTTACAGTTTTGGGACCAGACGGCTCAGGTTCAGGTCATGGTTAACTCTTCTGGTGTCTTTCTTGCCCCCCAAAAAAGGAACGACAGTATGTAGTTGAGACTGTTTAAATTCAACATCAACAGGCTCACTCTGACGCATACCGCCTCCCCCCTTCTTTTTCTCTCTCTGCGCTCATCAAATGCGACATACAAAATCTAGGGAGGACTGAAAGGGACAAAATTTATTAAATAAAATACACCATAAAATGTTTAATTTAAATTGGACCATGAAATAATTAGTTAAATAGAGAAATAATATATATATATATATATATATATATATATATATATATATATATATATATATATATACGCATATTAATTCAGGTGATTAATCCATATATTTTTAAATCAGTTAAATGTTTTAACACAATTAACTCAGTTTGATTTACTGAAAAAATAATTTGCATAATTTGCAAATATTGTGCCATATTAGCTGTCTTTAGCACGTCTCAGAACAAAACATTGTGTTTAAGTTACCACTGGGCCTTGCAACACTGCTGGAGTGTGGCGCTTGCGGGCAGTTTTGAGTAATGTTTTGAAAATAAATGTCTGCAAAGATGTCTCCATTTAGATCGTATTCAAGAATCCAAGAAAGCGATTAGAACCGTCTTTGAATTAAATATACTTCATATTGGGTGATTTTGCATCAATTCCAAGATATTATATATAGTAAATATCTGTTATAAGCTTCGCAAAAAATAGTATTTGAAAAATGTGATTAATCATGGAAATTTTGTGATTAGTTAAAAAAGAAATCACTTGTCAGCACTAATATATCTATATATTATATATATATTAATTATATATATATTATATATATATATATATATATATTAATTATATATATATATTAATTTTATATATATATATATATATATATATATATATCGGTAATTTCGTTAATTAAACATTGATTCAATTTCATATTTCATTAACAAATGAAACTTTAATGACACTTTTGTAATTATTTAACTGCATTTCTTTAGCTGATTTATTTAATTCCACATTCAATGAACGACTGAAACAATTAATTCATGCCAATTTTAATTAAACATCTCTTGGTGTATTTATTTAATTTTGGCACATTCAGTCCTTCATTAAAACCAATTCAAAATGTAACAAATGTTCAAGCAGGACAAAAATAAATACACATATACTCTCAAAACAATACTGCAGCATGATAAAAAAATAATCCTAACCATTTCATTAAATCTCCAAATTATAGGAAAAATTAAAATATCAATTGACAACTAAATTAAACATGGTGATCTGCGGTTAAATAGAGAAAAATTGGGGCCTGGCAATAATACTGTTCATAGTAAGTGAAAGAAGCTTAAAATTTGCCACATACCCTTGTTTAAGTAATGTAAGGCTACTCATATTGCTCAAACAACTCCATGACTGGAAAACAGCACATGGATGGCCCAATTGTATGTGTTGCAAGGATGAACTCGAAAATGAGACGATGCATATGAAAGGGATATCCGTTAACGCAATAAACAAACTGAAATTTCAGTACAGTACCACTGTGATGGTTTACAGTGTGACAGTTGGTCAGCTGCTGTCCACTCCCGCAAGCTCCATTTCCTCGTTTGATTTCAATCCGGCCGTCGTCTCCCCCAGAGTCCGCCACCATGGCAGCCTGTTGGCCTGTAGCATGGCATTATGTGCGTCACGAGCCCGAGTGGCGACTGTACCAGAAGGGCTCATGAAGGACTTGATATCGGTCGCCGTGACAGCAGAGAGGGGTGGAGCATCTGTGCAAGAAGAGACAAAAAAAACATGTGATGGATCAATGCAAGACTTTTCCATCCTTGTATACTGTTTATCCAGGGGTGGCACGGTAGCCGACTGGTTAGCACGATGGCCTCGCATTGCAGAGGTGGTGGGTTTGATTACGGCGCCGGCCTTCCTGTGGGGAGTTTGCATGTTCTCCCCGTGCCCGTGTGGGTTTCCTCCCACATTCCAAAAACATGCATGGAAGGTTGATTGGACACTCTAAATTGCCCCTATGTATGAGTGTGAGCGTGGATGGTTGTTTGTCTCTGTTTGCCCTGCAATTGGCTGGCAACCAGTTCAGGATGTACCCCGCCTACTGCCCGAAGATAGCTGGGATAGGCTCTCGCCAGTCACTCTCAACTACTAGTTGTTCACAATCTGTGCATTTCATTTCCAAAGATGGGCACTTTACCCTTTTATTGTCAGTCAGTCCCCCCGCCCTCCGGCCGCGGTTTAGTTACCAGTCCGGCCTCAACCAGTCCGGCCTTATACATACAAATTGTCAGCCTCGGCTCTGTTCATTGCAAACAATAAGCCAATAACAAAATACAAAAATAAACCTTTGAGTAGATCCAGCTGAGTGTGAGTGTGAGCCAACAGGGACTCCATTTTCTGCTCTTCCCTCTTTTGTTGCACTGCTTGTTGCAGCAGCACTTGCAGCCGCCACTGCACGTCGACGTGGAGTTGTTCACACTGCTGACGACTCACCCCACTGGACTACACATGCCCACGCACGCACACAGACAGATACCGTATTAGCGCTCAGTGGCACAGTATAGTGAACCTGTGTAAAAGTAATTCAAGGTAAAATGCCTTACAGGATGTAGACTGATGTGATCCTCCACCTGCCTCTTCAACACTGCTCTCTTGCTATCTGTCAAACCCTTCTGGCCAATCCAGCAAGGTGCAGAGGCCAAGACCTTAGCTGCCCGGCGTTCTTGGAGAAAGCGACGGACCTGAAAGATGGCACAGCCAGCCAGAGTCAAGCTGGCATTCATTCTTGATTCAAGTAGGGTTTGATAAAAGTCAAATCCCATCGATTAGATCACGTTATCAAAATAGTCTTTGGAAAAGAACGAATATTTTGATCGTGTAGGAAGGGATTAAAGAGGTAAAAATGGATAAACTGATATTAAGAGAATGTTTATTTTATATGATACATTGTAATAAACAAGAAAAGAAAAATGCATGCATACAACTCTCTGCAGGGTCCTGGCGGCATCCTGCTGTGTGTGCGCGAGTCTCAATGCAGGTCGCAGCGAGTCAATGCGTCGTCTGGCGAGAAAGCCTCGCCAGGCGCTCTGGATCAATACGGCTGCACGGACCTCGCATTCTAGCAGGTACGGCTGCACCTGGTCTGGACAGGAAAGGAGTTATCGTATGTTTGAATGTGTGGGGGGGACAATCTGGGTCAGAAGTGGTCGAGTCACATAGCTTGACTGGAGTCGGACTTAAGTTGTCAAGTTGGCTTACAAAATCTCCCAAACATAAGTGGGAAATTGTGATAGGTTTTGATGAAACCAAGGGTGAAAGTTTTGGACACAATTTGAGAAGGTATATTGGTGGAGGTGGCTGTTCTCTTTTCAGCTGGAATGTGGGCCATAGTCAAGGTAGAGGGAATTATAAACTGTATGAAATAGTTGTCTGTGTTTGCACAAAACCTTTAGTCTCCTGCTAGAAACCCAAAACAAAATATCAAGAAAAGTTTATTCCAACAGCTGAACGTTGTGGTTAATCAGAGACGCTTCAAATGGTGGCGGTGGCGTGTCAACATGAGGTTGAATTTTGATCACAGCCACATCCCAGTTAAAGAGAGGATGCACACTTTGTTGTTTATTTTTTGCTTTCACTCTCGAAAGTGTGCAATTAAGTTGAACAGGTTATAAGTCACATTAAAGTTGGAGAAAGCATTGAAATAACTTGCTGTCCTCTTTTTTTATAATCAAAACTATCTACTGTTTCAACGTCCTGCACACATGTGGCTTCCTCCCACATTGTGTGTGTGTGTGAATGTGATCGCATACCAGGAGGTAGAAGCTGCAGCAGTTCTCTCTGTTTTTGATGGAACTTTGTTCTGGCCTGTTGACGCTGCAAACAGACCTGCAAGAATACACAATGCGCACACATACGCACAGTCATCTTGGTGGTGTAGTGTGGATGTATACTAAGTGACTGCTATGTTTTAACCTGATAATTCAATTCTTCTTGCCACCGCTGTGCATCCCTCTGCTGTTGCTGCTGTCTTCTGCGAGCCCTGACACACAGACGCATGCACGCACACACCCGCACACACACACTTTATAAACATCTCGCTAACAGTTTTAACAAGGGCTTGGAGATTAATCAATTTAGTTGATTAATTCAAGTCTAGTTGTAGGGATAATTGTTTTTATTAATCTGTTGTTGTTGTTTTTGCTGCTTCCGTTATTCATAGTCCGTCTCTGCTGACATACATTGCTTACACTAACAACATGGCAGCGAAGAGAGAGGTTTTAAAATATCACAGACAGTGTGGCCAACGTAGTGATTTGATTGCTTATACTTGGCGAATTTTGGAACCCCTCTATTTTTTTTAAAAAAAGCGACAACCAACTTTAATACTCGAGAACACAAACAGAACCTTTTTCACATTTTCTTGTGTTTCACAAGAAACGATCCCTATGGAAGGCAATCACAGAGTTAATCCCGCTGAAAATTGCTAAGGACATGGTGCCCGTTAACGCTGCAAAAAAATGTCATATTTCAAATCTAGATCAGCCAGTGCCACCTTTAATCATGTGACACACCTGAAGCGACGCTGTAGCATAGAAACCACTCCGCCAAGACTCTTGACCCTACGTCTGGTCACATACGATTTCCAAGCTGCCTGAATCACACATGCCGCTCTTACACGATCGACAGAAGCCTATAAAAGAGAAGAGTGTGTCAGCAAAGACTGATGGTTTGTGGACAAAGAGGGCGACTCCTGCAACTGACTCACGGTGCTTTCCTGAGACTGGGTAAGAGCGATCAGCTGATCTACTTCCTGGTCAAAGCCTCGTCCTCGCCAGTCTTTGTCTAACAGGCTGTCCAAACCTGCAAACAAATACAACCAAGCTTGAACTTTTTTAATCTTCTCTTCTAACTGCACGAACCATAATGGCATGTAGCAAGACAAAAATGAGAACATCTGTCTAAAATGTCATGGCAACCTTTGCGAAAGTCTGACTATCTCCTTAACATATATGTATAAAAATGTGCCATTACAAGATGGATCCTAAATGGAGCAGGACATCTTTTATTTTGTGGTTGCTTAATTAGTTTAAACATGTATTTGGGGTGTTTTAATACTCAAATGACAATTACACAAAGTGTGTAATAAGAAGTACATGATTTCAACGAAAGCATTAGGCCACATAAAAAAACAAAGTTTTGTTGATTGTTTTCTGTTTTTGCATTCCACATAATACTTGACAGTTGACAATATCCATCCATCCGTCCATCCTAACGAGGGTTGCAGGCATGCTGGATAGAAAATCTCATTTGTCTAAACCACGCGTGTCCAACCCTGGTTCTCGTGGGGCCCTATCCAGCCTGTTTTAGATTCCTCCTTCCTGTATCACAACTGATTCAAATGATCAGGATCGTTATCAGCCTTCTCAAAGAGAAGAGAAGATAATTTGAATCAGGTGTGATGGAGGAGGGAGACATCTAAAACAGGATTGAAATGGGCCCCCAGGGACCGGGGATGGACACCTGCGGTTTAAACATTAGTCCCTCCTCGCTCCTGGGATGAGCCTCTCGATGTGCTCTCCGGTAGGAGGAGCTAGCGAGAACAGAGGAACGAGGATCCAACAGATTCCAAATAATCAAATTCAGTTTCCCCAGACATCACGACCGAACCTTTGAATTTGAAGAGGAAGGGCTGCAGCGGCAGTTGACTGGCCATGTGGAGGATGAGTCTGACAGATGCTTCGCCTACTGCCCCATCAGAGGTCACAGCTAACTGGCCAACAGCCTCATTGAGCAGCAGCAGGATGGCGTCCTCGCGTAAACTAGAAAGAAAGTCCCTGTATACACAAGAAAGAAAGTGTTTTAGCTGAAAATTTTTGACAATAAAATATTCCATTGTTAGTGCGATGAATTCCTTGCTAGATAGTCATTTTTTAAGCAATTGTTTTTTTTTAATGGTTCCAGGTAAATATATATGCAATGCGTTCCAAATTATGCAAATTGGGCGTGATGTGTAGGTGTGTGTGTGTGTTACCTGTTTGCAGTGCATATATTAATCCACATCTGGACACAGAGCAGTGACATGCTGACCTCGTCGCAGTCCTGAATGAGTTCGTAGTGGGAAGAACTAACAACTAAGAACATATCGATACACGTGTCAATTAATTGATTTTATCGTGGTTGTCATATTCAAAGTCACATTTTTGGGACCAATATAAATGAAAGGTTTAGACCTGCATATCATAATGGCACTTTTGAATAAGCAGCAGGGCACTCACCTTGCACGGTGAGCTGTGCGTGCGCTTGCAGAAGCCAGCTGACTGAGTCCATCACCTTCCTGATGAGAGAGAGACACTGTCGCCATACGCCAGTTACACTTCTTACGGTTCTTAAATATGCCTGTGCGCCACCTCACCTCTGCTCGCCTTGCAAGATGACTGGCCAATGACAGGAGGCCATCCAAGACTGATGGCAGGAAAAGCCTATGAAAAGTCTTTGACAATTCACCAGACTCCACCCCAACACAACAGGAACTAAAGCAACAAGCAGACAGACAGAAAGTTAGATCAGGCAAACAGCCTCATTCTGTGTTTAAAGAAAAAAAAGGTTATTGGCCTGTTGTGTGGCACTTGCCTTGTGAGTGAGGCAAGTGTGACGGCAGCTCTCCAGATGCTTTGCAGTCTTCTGGGATCCAGAGTGAGGAGGGTGACGCAGTGGTTCAGGATACCGCTCTGATACAAAAGAGACTTGACGCTGATCAGTGTACTGCTGTCCTTCTGGGCCGCCGCCATGTTCAGAAACTCTGGATTTGATTAAAGATCCCATTTACCTTTTTTTCCCCAAGTTATTGTAAATGTACCACCCAAAAGTATTGAAACGGCAAGGTCAATTCCTTTGTTTTTGTTGTATATTGAAAATGTTGGGCTTCTGATTAAATGATTAATATGACACAGAAGTTCACAAGTACAGCTTTTATTTCATGGAATTTATATCTAGATAGAGCACCTATTGTTTGAAACAAACCACTTTTCATGGGGGCAAATTTATTGGAACATATATTATTAAATACCTTAAAGTGGATAACATTTAATATTTGGTGGCATAACCCTTACTTTCAATAACTGCATCAATCTTATGACCCATTGACTTCACCAGACTGTTTCATTCTTGATTTCAAATGCTTTTCCATGCCTTTACTGCAGCCTTTTTCAGTTCTTGTATGTTTCGATATGGACAAACTTAAGGTTTGATCCTTAAGTCTAATCTTCAGGAGGGAAAATGCTGAAAAAATATCTATTGGTTTAAGGTCCGGTGATTGACTCGTCTAAGACCTTCTGCTTTTCCCCAATGAAGTCCTTTGTTGTGTTGGCAGTGAGTTTTGGATCATTGTCTTGTGGCATGATAAAGAGTCTCCCGATGAGTCGGGATGCATTTTTCTGTAAAATGCTACACAAAGTGGTTTTGTAGATTCGGAATTCATTCCGCTGCTACCATCATGAGCTACATAATCAATAATGTGTTCCAATACTTTTGCTCACTTGAAAAGTGGGTGGCTTCAAACAAAAAGTGCTCTGTCCTTAGTTGTTTAACATATCTAGATGAAAATACAATGAAATAAAAGCTGGACTTGTGAATTTTTATTTCATATTCATCTTTTAACCTGAAACGCAACTGTGTTTAGTATATAACAAAAACAATTTAACTAACCTTGCAGTTCCAATTCCTATGGAGGGGACTACACATTCAGGTTTGTACTTTTATTTTTATCTATTATTTATGGCTTGCGCAATTGATTTCTTGTGGTATGTCAGGGAGTTCTGCCTTTGGCACTGCCCATTTCACCAATCTAACATAATCCCAAGCAAGGTTTGACTCTATTTCACCAATCACATGGACCCAGGCAGTTACCTATCAGACGTCTCCACAGTCCAACACAGGAACAATGTGACTAATTTATGTTAATTATGGTAGAATAAACGCTGTGAAAGTCACGGTCAGAAAAGGCAGAACACCCCTGGCCGCACATTCAATAGGTTTACCGCACAGACTATGTAAATGAAACAGTCAAGTCAAACTAAGGAAATTCATTTAAGAAGTCCTTTCTTATGGCTGAATTTACATTAATTTATTATTTGTTACGATTGAAAACATCAGTTCTTTAAAGTGATGTTGCCAGGCAACATCTGAATTTGCACATTCCCATTTTCTTATTCCCATTTTTGTCTAATTGGAAAACATAAGTTAATCATCAATTAATTAGTACTTGAGTAGTTTTAAACTACTTACTCAAGTAATAATATGAAGGATTTTTACAGGAGTCAAATGATTTTCACAGTAGACTATAGTACAGTACTTGAGTATTTTTGGTCAAATTTACCCACTGGTGGAACAAATGCACTAAGTAATGGAAAGACGGAAAAGGGCTCACGCTTCAAAGTATCATTCAATAGGTTGATTCTGTCAGCAGTACTCAGACTTGTGTCCTCCAGTCGTCGCTTTAGGCGCATTACAGCCTCCTCGGTCTGCTCCATCATAAGTGTTGTACTGTAGTAAGTAATCAATGGATTTAACGCTCAACGGGCCAACTCATTTACGAAACAAAGTAGGTTTAAATTAGCACCGTTTCAACGCTCTATTAGCGACCACGAGTACCATATATTTCGCGTGTAAACGCACTTTTAAAAAAAAGACGTTTTAGTCGTTTTTACTACCGTTAGCTGGCCAACTTAGCTAAACCATATAAACACGATGCCGTCATCTGTCTGCGACTATCTATCTGGCTCTCTTGGTGGCGCTCCACGATGACGTATAACGTGGTTCCGCTAAAGTTCACTCATGGCATTATGGCAGAAATTTAACGAATATAATATTCTATGTTAGGTGTCTATCCTGAAAGATTTTTGGAGAAAAAATATATCTTTGTGAAAATAGAAAACTTTTTAAGAAGAGTCAGCATTTTTGGGGTAAGTCAGAGTCAAATAAAGGTGTTGTTGTTTTTGAACAGAAGTATAGATTCTGTACTAGATACTATTTCGCTGGTTCGGTCACTTAACAGTTCAATTTTCAAATATCTCTCTATATATTTATCTATTAAAAAAAGAGTGGAAAAGGTCATCATCCACACTACAGAGTATACAGACAATATTTGAAGAACAGACAGTACTGTTATTTCCCCCATACAACCTAATGTACTATTTACTTGCATTAAATTACTGTATATCCTTGCATACTTGTGCATGTTGACCATGAACTGGTATGCAATTTGTCCCAACAAGACAATTCCACCTAGGCCTACCTAAAACCAATATGTTTTACTATCCATGTTTTTTCCACTATCCATAAGTAGTGTGTATAACATTTCTGTCTCTCTGTTGTACTAGTATGCTCTCACTAGTCAGAAAATTGAACGCACTAGTAGAATAGCTGCATTATACTATGAAACAAAAATGTGCACTAGGTGACATCTCCACACAATTAGTACTATTAGTGAAGCACTAGATTTTAACCAGTATAATTTTAGAATAGTACAACTACTAGCTCACTAGTGCAGAGTTTTGCCTTCATAGCGAAATATACTTTTTCTACATATATGCCCTATAGTCATTCGACTAATGCACTGAATTGTTCATGCCCAATTTTGGCCCTCACTATAATGCATTTAGAGAGTGCACAAGTAAAACGACTTTGGAGTACTATTAGATGGGTACTAGTGCAGTTTTGCATCACTTGTAAAGTGTAGTTATTCTTCTAGTGTGCCATAGGTCTAGTAGTGCTCCAAGTTCTCCATGTACTCCTTTTCACAATTAAGACAGTTGAGTCCACAAGTAAAACAACTAGGGAAGACTAGTAGAAAAACTGTCTTACTTGTGACATTTGTTTCCTCTACTGCCTGCCACTGCTGTATTAGTAGAATGACTATTGTGCCGTTTTGCCTCATTCGTAGCATGATGTTGTTCCACAAGTGAGCCTTAGTCATTCTACTAGTGCGCTGAATTGTCCATGAACGAGTACTAGAGCTTTGGCCTCACTAAGACAATTATTCACACTTAGAACGACTATGTCTTACACTGGAAGTTTTTCCACTAGTACTGCCTTCCACTGCGGTATTAGATTGACTACAACGTACTAGTGGTTATCAACTGGTGTACATTTGCTTTCATTCGTGCAATGACTTGTCCATTTTCTATACATACACTATTTGGTTTCTCTTACAAGCCATTCCGCCCGCAAGTAGAACAATGGCATTTTACCACGATTGCGTTAGAATGACTATAGGGCGCTGTCATACTAGTGAGGACAAAGAGCTAGTAGTATACGAGTACAGGGAGAATTTATCGCACATGTACATCGAATAAATCACACGGCTTTGACATACGTCGAAACCTTCTTGCGCGCTCGTGTGTGTGCGTGTGTTTGTGTGTGTGTGCGCGCGCGCGCCCAGCAGCTGGTGCAGCCCTCGTGCACGGCCCTTCTCTGCGCGCATGCGCGCTGAGGCTACTCGGCGACGGACCGAGCGAGGTTATCATCATCAAGAGAGAACGGGGGGAGCGAGATACCGGTTCGTGTGATGGTACGCGCCTCGTGTAACGGTAACGCGAACATTTACGATGAAGCGTGAGATTCAGCGCCGTGCGGCGGCGTCACCGTAGAGGGCATCACCATCATCATCAGAGAGGCGGTGAAGGAGGAGGAATGCCGAGGCTGAACGTGGAGGATGCACCATCACTGACCCACTGATCGTTACCGGGAGGAGGGGAACGCATCCGTCCCTTACGGCGGACTAATATTAGCTTAGTTCGGGCGCCCAATCTGATGTGAAGCCGCGGGTATGGACGGGTAGGCAGGGGAGGAGGCGCGACCATCGGAACACAGAGGAGGAGAGAGCCCGAGGACGAGGAGGAGTAGGGAGTAGGATGAATCCGGTGGATGGAGCAGGAGAAACGGGCCCGGACGGCCTGACGACGGCAGGTAGGGCGTGTGAGTGTGCGCGCGAACTGCTTTATCGCCATGATGCCTTCACAGAACGCCCATTGATTTGGAAGGTGTGCGCGCGCGTGTGCGTGTGCAGCGCGCACAGAACACCGTACGGTAGATACTACAGGCTTATGGTCACATGCCCATTTACGAGTTTTTGTACTCCAATGCCAATGGGAATCGGGCTCTCTGATTGGCTATTGCCATTTAATTACCGTATTATAGCAATTGCAACTGACTACGAGGTGATGTAATTATGGACTGCTTCATTGATCTTCACAGGGGTGGTTCTGGTGATTATATTTGAGCGGAACCTCATGAACTGACTGTTTGATAGTATCATTTTGTCAAAACAGCAGTGCCACTGTGGCAAGTGGCGCTTCAATACAAGCTCCGGCCTTCCTGTGTGGAGTTTGCATGTCCTCCCCTTGCGTGGGTTTCCTCCAATTGCTCAATCTTCCTCCCACGTTCCAGAACATGCATGTTCATTGAAGACTCTAAATCATTGCGAGGCGTGAATGTGAGTGTATATGGTTGTTTGTTTATGTGTGCCTTGCGATTGGTAGTATAGCCCGCCGCCTTTCACCTACAATCAGTGAAGCTCACCCATGACCCTAAGGAGGGTAAGTGGTATGGAAAATGAATGGATGGATATTCAAGCAGCTATAGGCCACATTCAAGTCAGAGTGAGACATGTTCATGATGTTTTTTGCGTAATCAGGCTAATGAGTGCTGACAGTTAGAGCAACTTTCTCTGAAGCCCTCCACAACACAGTTATTTTGGGATCATCACTGACTCAGTGTGTATGTTTGTGTGCATGTGTGCATCCCTTACTGATCTGCTGTCTGTTGCTCAAACTGACAACTGACGGATCACTCAGGTTGCTAATTGAGTGTTTTGATGGTTGCTCCTCAAAGACTCGTTCATGCTGCAAACCTCATTCATGATGAGTCACTTAGCTAAACTCCCACACTTGCAAGCAAGTCCAACTGCTCTAATGCCAGCCGCAGAGCCCAGATGAACTAGGGCAAAGCCACATTTGTGCTCTAATGTAGTCAAGATAGATAACAATGTGTCTTGGAATTCCAGGGTCCAGTAAAGCAGAGTGCGTCCGGGCCGGTGACGTCCTGACAGTGCTCAGAGAGAAAGTGGCCTTTGTGTCAGGTAAAGTTCACCGCTAGAGCATGGCGACATTCTGGTTTGGTCTGGTCTTTACCTAGTTTAATGTCCAGGGGGGCGAGACAAACGAGGAGGACCAATCCTGACATTCCCAGCTAGAACCAACCATGAGCGAATAAAACAGGAAGATCTGAGCCGGCTGGTTACGTACCTGTCGACTATACCTAGGTGTGCTTATTTGTCTTCACAACTATCTTCATGTCTGTCAGTCTTTGTTGATCCTGTCTCCCTCTCTATCTCTCTCTCTGTCTCAGTGAGGACGTGCGTGCACGAGGGTTCACAGTAGTAGTGGACATGCGTGGTAGTAAGTGGGACAGCGTGAAGCCGGTGTTACGTACTTTGCAGGAATCCTTTTCCTCCAACATCCACACGGCACTGCTCATCAAACCTGATACCTTTTGGCAGAAACACAAGACAAACCTGGGCAGTGCCAAGCTCAGCTTTGAGGTACACGTTTTTTGCTTGACAAATTAACTTCTATTCATGTAAATGTCATTCCTACTAAAGCTTGTTACATACCCACATTTTTGTCTTTAGACCACTCTAGTGTCTGTAGAAGGTCTGTCCCGGTTGGTTGACCCTTCTCAGTTAACATCTGACCTCGGTGGCTCATTGGAGTATGATCATGTGGAGTGGACCGAGCTGCGTCTGGGTCTAGAGGAGTTCTCAGGGGCCGCCACACAACTGTTGAACCAGTTAGATCAGCTGGAAGTTGGGCTGACTAGCTTACCAGAACCGCAGGATGTGGATGACTCCCGCAAGTGAGAATCCCACTTATTGATTAGCTGTCTACAGATTGCCAGTGTGTGTCAAAAGGACAACCAATGTTTCCACAAGCGCATCAGACGCTACTGTTCCGTATTGATTGATGATGGGAACACTTTCTTACCTCCAGAATACTCGAAGAACACAATCGCCTCCGAAACACCATCGCTACAGCCCCAGTTGACGCCCTCGACCGAGAGGGGAGGAGCTTGCTCCAGCGCATGCGCCTGGGCCCCTCCCATGGGGACTCCTCCAACGACAGCGGCGGCGGCAGCCATGGCAGCTGGCTGTCAGGCGGGGCTGACTTCCAAAGCGTGGCGCCAAAGGTCTCCTCTCTACTAGACCGTTTGCAGGTGGCTCGCAGTAACCTGCTACAGAGCTGGAGCGACAGGAAGCTCCACCTGGACCAGGCACTGCAGTTGCACCTTTTTGAGCAGGACGCCACCAAGGTGAGCTGGAGCAGTCTCGCCTACCAGTGAGTGGCGAGTCATCAACAAATCACACTTCATCAACTCATGTCAAATATTGCCCCCAACAGATGTCCGAGTGGATCGCCCACAGTAAGGAGTTATTCGTGCAGACGCTGGTGGAGGTTGGTCAGAACCATCAGCACGCCGTTGACTTGCAATCACAACATCAGCACTTCACCTCGAATGTGATGGTGAGTATGTGACGTCTCTCAGTATTTGGGTTTAACTGTTCCACCCTTTGTTGATGTCACTTTGCGTGGGGGTGTGTGCGTGTGTGTGTGTGCGTGTGTGCGCGTGTAGAATGGTAGTGTAAATGTGGACAGTGTCGTTACTGTGGCAGCCAGGCTTGCAGAGGCAGGTCACTTTGGGGCAGAGAGGATTGCCACCGTGTCCTCACAGCTACAAGAAGACTGGAAGTTACTGACCACAGCTTTGGAAGAGCGTAGCAACACGTTAGCCATGGCAACTGGCTTCCACCAAGGGGCAGAGCAGGTGATTAGTCAGTTGTCATTCATTGAGCTGCTCCTTCTGGTTTGCCCACCTCACCCACCGGGAGCCAGTATTATACTTTCATACAGACAAACAAAAAGGACTGGTTGTTGTTGTTCTTCTACTACTATAAGTGACTCAGTAAGATGAGTAATTGTTCGTAGAGGATAAGGAATATATACCCGTAAGTACTCTTACATTATCTGTCTACACGTATTGCTTCACCGTTTGTGATTAAATATCTGTTGCTTTAAAGGGTTCTAAAACTGTGCCTATTGATGCTAGCAGTGAACATTAAATACTTGTGTAACTCTCTTTGTGATCACGGCTTTCCCACCATTTTGTGGTATCTTCTTCGTGCATTATGGAAAGATCACGAAAGAACCAAGAAGGGAGATTTTTAGAAAATACAATACATTGCAATACAAATTAAAGGATAGGTTCCATAGAAAAAAAAACATAAGTAAATACAGGAATGCCAAACTGCGAATAGGTGTGAGATTGCTGTACTTCTTCATAGCTTTTCTGTTCTGTCCTCCCCCCTGGTTGTGTATGCAGTTCCTTCACAAAGCAGAGGCATGGCTTCAGACTTATGCTGAGGCATCGCTGCCATTGGCAACGGCTGAGCTGGAGGAAGCTGTAAAAAAACACCAGGAATTGAATGAGGAGGTTTCTGCCAACTACACGCAGGTGACTGACTTTGTGTCGGCACGTCAATCTGGACATTTGTTTGTTGCCTTTCTACTTACCTGTCTTGTGTACAGGTGAGCGAGAGTGGTAAAGCCTTGCTGGACGTTCTAAACCGAAGCACAGTGACTGACAACAATGATACGTCATCTAAACCAGACCTCACTGCCACCACACATGGCATCATGGGAGTTCTGCACCAGGTCATGCAGGTACGGCCTACTTCGCATTTCTCTATTACTGTAGGCATGGACCGATGTGGATTAATTGAACTCTGTTGCAGGGTCACCATGACCTGGAGAATGCATGGCAGCACCGCAAGCTCCGCCTTCACCAGCGCCTTCAGTTGTGTGTGTTTCAACAAGACGTCAGACAGGTGCATGCATGGCACACATTAACTGAAATAATGGGACCTGCCTACATATTATTATTGTCTCACAATATTATCTCTATCAATTTGTCGGAACCTCCCTCCAACTATGTCAGGTGTTGGACTGGGTGGAGCAGCACGGTGAGGTTTTCCTCAATAAACACAGTGGCGTTGGGAAGTCTCTGCATAGAGCGCGAGCTCTTCAGAAACGTCACGACGACTTCCAGCAAGTGGCTCAGGTGAGTGCAACCCTCACTATTGTCAAAGTCTTCTTTATATATGAGTGAATTTTTCACTGTGCACGTGTGATTGATGTGCATGTGTTAGAACACATACACCAACTCGGAGAAGCTTCTGGAAGCAGCTGACCAACTGGCTCAGTCCGGCGAGTGTGAGGAGGAAGAGATCTACCAGGCGTCCAGAGATTTGGAGCTCCGCATGCAGGTGAGCCACCTGCACATGAAAATATCTTGCCAATAAATTAAGCACAATGCTTAAGTGTTCCTTTCAAGTCTAACTGTCTTCTCAAAGAAACTCAAATGATTTATGAGATTATTGATCTGGAGAGAAAAGCAGGTGATGTGCTGTGTGTTTGTTTGTGTTTCTGCAGGCGTTCATTCAGAAAGTGGAACAAAGGAAGATGCTGCTAGACTTGGCTGTGTCCTTCTACACACACACCAAAGAGGTAACATCTGGAGGATGCGACTGACAAAACGTGAACCTGATATCTAACACAATCTCTACCTCCCACACACAGCTGTCGTCATGGATGGAAGGACTTCAGAAGCAGCTCTCGGCTGATCTTTGCATTGGTTCTGAAACGGTGGAAGCTCTGCAGACGCTCATGAACCAGCAACAACAGCAACAGGCAAACACACAAGTAATGCCTTATGTCTGATCTCAGACCTAAACACTAACCTTCTCACAAAAGCCCGACATCCCTTCCACCTCTGACACTGACTTCTAACCCTCGTATTAACCCGGCCTCTAACCCCACCCCTCAGGAGGCTGCAATGAGTGTCATCAGAGAGGGCGAAGACCTCATCCTGCAACTCAGGTAGAGAGCCTGGATGCGTGTGATTCACGTCCCACTGCTGCATTGTTTATCAGTGCTGGGGTGCCTACTTCCCTCTATAAGCTGGCTCGGGCTCAATAGAGTATTCTTGATCGTGTGTTTGTTTATCACTTGTGTTGGGTGCGTTTGTTTTCAGCTCAGTGCATGAAGGTGATTGCTGGAGGTGGATTACAAAGTTAATGTAGTGTGCATTTGCTTTAGGCCCCAGGGCAGCTCAGTGGCTCATGTGGAATCAGTGCTGCAGCAACTAGAAGAGTTCCACGTTCAGCTGGAGGACATTTTCCATCAGAGGAAGATCCGATTGGATGTTTACCTGCAACTGCGCATCCTACAACAGTGCATACTGGAGGTGAATTTTGGGACGTTACAAAAACCTTAAAACCTTCCAGTTGTTCAATGTGTATTTTCTGTTTCCTAGGTAACCGGGGAGATGGACGCCTGGAAGCAGGAGCTCCAGAAACAATCCCAGGACCTGTCTTCTGAGAAGCGGCTATCTGAAGCAAACCAAGAAAAGCAAGCACTCGGACCGTCACGGCTAGCCGAAGCCAGTCCAGAGGCACTTACATTAGCACAGCAACGTATTCACAGGTGAACACTTTGATCTTATGTCCAAGAGGAAAAAAAACGTCTGCTTGAAACTTACATTTCAGAGTTCAATTGATTGATTTATAGGCACATGGAACGGAGGCTCGCTGTGAATAATATGACCTATGAGGTGGTCCAACAAGGTCATGACCTTCTGCAGTACATCACCGAGGTCAAGTCTACAGGTGAGTCACTCTGCTACAGTTGTTTAGAGAAATGTAGTTTGCCACATTTGGACCTCGATAGAACTTTGTTCGTCAACGGACGGCTCTTTTCCCAAGCTACTTTACCTACTTACTTTTACCCAAGGTTGGGTTCATTATTTTGACCCAACAGATAGGGTTGATGATTGCATTTGTGCAGGCTAAAAAGATCAGGTCATCATTTTGGTTGTGTACTAAACTACATTTAATGTAATATTCTTAGAAAACGTTAGTGGTGGCTGGATGGCTCCGTGGCTAACCGTGCTGACATTGGACACATAGTTTGGAGTTCAGAGTGAAAGGTAACATCCAGCTGGGACCTAATACTAGATAAAAATGGATGGATAGCATCAGGATGGGCATTTGGAGTAAAAACGGTGTCAAACATCTTGTGAGGGTCTTGCTCTGAAGACCCCTTTTCAGGGGAAAGTTACTTTTTCTTCTTTGAAAATGTTGGTCGTAAATACATATATTAATAACCTAGTAATCAATTTCTTGGTAGTGACTGACTTCGCCCTTCTGCCCGCAAGCCTCCCAATCAGTCCTGGCCTGTGGGTCCAGCGCCCCTAATATTGGGTTAGTTAGCGCACCCAATTTGGGTTACTTTTCACCCAGAGGTTATAAGAGTTTGTCATGTTAGCCACATTGCTTCAACATAGCATGGAAGTCTTTGGATCGAAAAATAAATGACCTTCATTGTAAGGGAGGTCTTTAGTGTGATACCACAGCGATTATAAACGGTTCCTCCAAATTGGAGACCTTGGATTTCAGTCCGAAATGTGAGGCTGTACCGACTGGGACTCCACCTTGGGGCAGATCTATGGCATGCTTCGGGACTTTGTCTCACAGCTTGAAATGCCTCAGTGTATTCTTGGTGGAACTTGAGAGGAGCTACGGGTTAGGGAAGTCTGGATATTCCTTCCTCAGTTGCTGCACCTGCCCAGATAAGCAGAGGAGAATGGATGGATGTTCTCCATGTACTGGTTTGTTCTTTGGTTTACTTGAGACTTCATTTTCTTCTGAACAGTCTACCCGCTTACACAATACAATACAATACAATACAACTTTATTATCTCTAAGTGGAATTAGTAGCTTTATGTTTCTTATGTTTGGGTTCTTGCGTTTCCTCCGCAGTGTGTTCATTTGTCAAAATTGCAGGCTTCACCTGAGTGGTGTCACTTAGAGGGTGACCGAGGTTACTTACTGAGGTGGGGGTCGTAAAGCACCTGTATAGTTTTTCATTTTGGAGCTTGCAGACACTTACAGTAAAACATCCATTCGAAACCATTACCAGTAACATTATGGAAGTAAATAGAACTACATGGAACAAAATGTGATAGAGTAGAATATGATACAGTAATATAGAGTGGCTGATGTAAGTCTGCCTCCTTCAGCAACATACAGATGATTTAAGGGTGGGGGGGCAGAGGAGGATAATAGGGGAGGGAGAAAGGGGGTTGGGGTAGCCATGGAAACTGCACTCAGCTGGTCCCCATGGAAACCGGCTCATTGACTTTGCTATGGATACAAACACACACACACTCACACACACGCACACACACACCAAGCACATGATTGGAGATTGCACATTTATAGTAATGTACTTGAATTTCATTGGTGTAGTTTTTTTCTGACATGCGCATGCACGTGTCTGTATGTTTCCCTCTGTGTGTGTGGGTGTGTGCGTGTGCGTGTGCGCGCGTGTGTGGATGTATGTATCAGGAATTGAGCTGTCAGAGGTGGAGGGTGATCTCTCCTCTCAGGTGGAGGAGTTGCAACGCCTTATGCTGGACAAACAGAAGGAACTGCAGCAGATTGCAGATCACACTCACACACATCTGGAACAGAACCTGCAGCTTAGACACTTGCAAAACCAGGTCAAACAGGTAACACACACACCCGCAGATTAAATGGTCACACATAGACACCTGCAGGCCCAATATGCAGCAAACACACCTTTGGTTCTGATTCATGTACGTTGGTCAGGTGCTGGGTTGGATCACGGAGGGTGAGGTCATGTTGTCATCTTGCATGCTGAACTCCAGCTGTTTGTCTGAAGCTGAACAGCTGCAGAGAGAACATGAGCGCCTCCAACAGGCCATAGAGGTTACTACACACACACGCACACACCTGAACGTATAGCAGCTCCTTTGGGGAACATTTTAACTCGTCTTATTTTCCAGGCTCTCCTCCATGCTGACTCCCTGCAGAGGACCCACCAGGTGGCTCTGGCTCTGCAGCAGAGAGCAGAACTACTAGTCAGGTTTGTCCGCAGACGTACTGCATATTCAGTGTCACAAACCAGTTCCCTGCAAAGACATACACTATTTGGACAGACTGGCTCAAAAACCTTGTCGTTGGACTGGCCTAAATGGACTGAAACTTCATATATCGATAATCTGCAAAGTACAAAAAGTTCATCCTTTCAATGCACCCATTCACACCGACACACAAACCAATATACAGTATTTAAGACCAAAACCCCAAAAAATGCATGTATCTTTAAATTAAATCTGATGATTATAAATTCAAAATGTACTTTTGATTGACATACACACACACACATATATATTGCCAATAATTGCTATGAACATCTATGGGTTTGTGTTTGTTTGCTTCACCCAAAACACTTCCTTCTTATCTAGGTCAGGCCATTATGATCCAGATGCAGTCAGGTCCTGCGCACAGACAGTGGCACTCCACTGGCAGACCCTGATGCTCCGGATCGAGGACCGATTAAAACTGGTCAACGCGTCTGCTGCTTTCTACAGGACATCGCAACAGGTAAGCAGAAGTTTGTCCTCCTGTCAAAATATCAGTGGTGGAAAATAATGAACTATGAATAATTTGTTAATGTTTTTAGTATGCACGTTACTTGTCAATCGGGGTTGAGATTTTGACTGATTGAAATCTTGGGGACTTTTAAGGCTGAACGTGAAGCAGGGAGCATCAACAATGATGCAAAAGATTGTTTCATTATTTAAGAGAACTGTGAAATTTTCTTGGCTCCAAAAAAGATTTGTAGTGTGAGTATTTTAGTAGTAGAAGAGCTTTTCAATTGTGTTTCACTAGTCCGCCTTCACTATCCATTTACTGTTTAATCAGCGAGTTCTGGATCAACGCAAATGGGTTATGAATTACTTTTGCATAATTTTAAATCAATCCACTTGAGTCACCGGTTACCGTTATTGTTTTGGTGTAACACGTTCTGACTCAAATGAGGAATTTTTGATTCGCTTTCTATTGTTTTTTACTGCAAATGCATGCCTCTATTCCAATCACCACCAATTTGTGCACAACCCTGGTCCGTAGAGTGTGGGAGCATTTGAGTAAAAAATGTTATTAGTCTGTGTGAAAGCGTTTCAGTGTGTGAGGGGAAAATGTCAGTAAAGTGAATGAGAGAGTTTTGGAGTGTGTGTGAAGGCATTTTAGTCGTGTGTGTGTGAGGTGGAAAAAATGGAGAAGTGGGTGTGAGAGCATTTGTAGAGCGTCTGAGAGCGTTTTACTAGAGCATGCGAGCGGTAATCCTGAATTATGTCCAAAGTGCCCCTCATACTCAACTGTGTGTGCACTTTGAATATGCAGGTATGCGGTGTGCTGGAGAGTCTGGAGCAGGAGTACCGCAGGGAGGAGGACTGGTGTGGGGGCGGAGACAGGCAGCCTGAGCATCTCCTGCCTCTCATTAACAAACACATGGAGCAGAAGGAGGCCTTTCTCAAGGTGTTGTGTAACGCAATAGCTCTCGAACTGGGTTCCCCTAGACCCCAGGGGGTTTACAAGATATAATTTGTGAGTTTACAAAAATAATTGACAAGTTTAAAAAGGTTCTCGCCTGGGCCCAAAATGTTGGAGGACTGCCAATATTAAGTTTAATTTTAAGATACTCACTAGTCGTAATGAAACATCCTTCACTTTCTTGTTACTATGGAAACAGGCCTGCACGCTTGCAAGACGGAACGCAGAAGTTTTCCTCAAGTACATTCACCGCAACAGCGTCACCATGGCGAACATCTCTGGTCACAATGTCAGCGTGCCGGGGGTCCCTGAGGTGACTGGTCACTCACGGGTACCAGAGCAACAGGTCAAAGGTGACATTATCCCAATACATGCACTCATACTCATGCACGCGCACACACACAGACACACTTTGTGAAAATAAATGGCAGCACCATAAAATAAGGATCTTATCATTCATGTGTTTGCGTGTGCGTGTGTGTCCAGGTATCCTCAGTGAGTTGCTTCAAAGAGAAAATAGAGTACTTCATTTTTGGACATTAAAGAAGCGCCGACTGGACCAATGCCAGCAGTACGTCATGTTTCAGAACCACACACAACAGGTATGTACTGTACTACTTACATTGTGTTGAACATACAATTATTAATCATGTGTATTACAATTATTAGTATACTGGCCTAAATGTCATTCTTTCACCCTGAAATATGTTGACTTTTCCTAAAGTGAGCCAAAATGCACAAAAATGTAAATCTAAAAAAATGTCACTCTTTTGTGGAGGTGTTAAAAAGTTTGTGTCTTACGATGCTATCAAATTCGATTGTCAACTAAAATGGATTTTATATTCACCAATATGTGTTAAATTTGTTGGAAGATCATGGGGGGGGGGCCTAAGAGGGGGGGTTGACGGATTTTGAAACAGTAAGAGTCCAGGTTGTGTATTATTTGTACTTTTATGTACAAAGTACAGGACAGAGAACTGTTTGAGTTCCCACTACATTGCCAGAGGTTTTCTTAAAAAACACCCAGCTTATATAGTCTTTGAAGGGTCCATCGGGAAACAATCTTGAAACAGTGAAAGAGTACAACAGCATTAGAATGATGAAAATAAACGTAAGGAATAAAAGCCATACACAGGTCAGAGTTATTTATTTAAAAACATTTCCCTCGACTTGACAGGCTCTTGATTGGTTGGCGCAGTCAGGGGACCACTACCTGGCCACGCACACGTCACCAGGAGCAACAGCAACGGAGACGCAGGAGTTGCTGAACCAGCACCGGCAGTTTTGTGTTTCGGCTAAGGTAAGGCTGTGCATAGAGTCAGCCCAAGGCGTAAGCATACTTTAAAGGTTTACTTTTGTAACTTTTAAAGCGCTTTGGGGATCACATAGTATAAAGTGCAATAGTGCAAGTGCCTCAATTTAATTAGACCTAGTGCAGTGTTTCTTAAAGTATGGTAGGTGCCCTCCCTCTAGTGGTATATGAAAGAATCACTGCCTAAGGACAGTTCAGTTGTGTTTAACTTTTGAGTGCATTTAATCTTGGAATGTTGTGCAAATCACCTCTGAGTGTGCATGTTGATAAAGATGATGGAATTAAACCTCTGACTCCGTCTGTTGTGTCCTTAGCACACCCAGGAGAAGGTTCACTTGCTCATTCAACTGGCTGAGAGCATGCTGACTAAAGGCCATGCCCACCGCCTGGAGCTTCGCCGCTGTGTTTCTGCTGTGGATAAACGGTACCGAGACTTCACAGTCAGGATGAGCCAGTATCGCCACCTGCTGGAGACGGCTCTTGGAGGCTGCTCACAGGTATGGTCTTTATTTTACATGTACGGCAGACATCAGACTGTTGGGGTTGCTCGCACGACAGGTCATCTATTAATACAGACACATATGAGACCACCATATGATATCTGGCCTGGGGGCCTTGAGTTTTTGCAACCGTGCTCTAAATTGTCCTGTCATTAATGTGAGCATGAATGGTTGTTTGTCTGTATTTGCTCTGTGATTGGGTGGCGACCAGTCAAGGGTCTATCTTGCCTCTTGCCCAAGGTCAGCTGGGATTGGCTCTAGCAAACCCAAAGAGGACGTGTTATAGAAAATAGATGGATGAATGTTAAAGAACATAAGAAGGAGTTGTTGTGTTCCCCATTAGGACAACAAGGACTTGGAGCTCGAGCTGATTCCCAACAGTCTGTCTGACTCGGACCCCGAAGTCAATTTGTCTGACCCCAGCCACCAGGTCAGCGATGAGAAGAGACGCTCGGCCCGCAAGAAAGAGTGAGTAACTTAAGTGACAATCATTGCCTTATTGCAGCAGTTCTTAAAGTGTTCGATTTATTTTTTTCTATATTTTTCTTTCAAACATTCATTTAATTTATTGAGCTATTGTTTTTTTTTTTTTGTTCCTCCGTTTAAGTGTAGTGTTAATGTTCAAACTGTATATGATGTTACAGGGGCTTGCAAAAATATTAAGTATACTTTTCAGGAGTAAAGCCTTTGCTTTGGTTTTTGATGAACATGCTACTGTAGTTTAATGTTGGTCACGATGATGGTAAGTACGTTTTGAAGTAACACTTGTTATAATCAGCATAAGAATCGCTGTCGTGATGCTGGCTGACAAGTATGTCCTACAGGTACATCATGGCGGAGCTGCTGCAGACGGAGAGAGTCTACGTCAGAGACCTTCAAGAATGCATTGAGGTAAGACTCAATCCAATTTGCAAAGCTAACATTAGTTTTAGGCCGAGGTGGCCAAAGCACTCACACTGGGTCGTTAAGTAGAAGCACAAATTGAATAATTAAAAAAGACTATTAAAGTTCTGACTCAAGTCGTTGAATTAAAGACAAGTAAAAAACAAGTACGGACTCCAAAATGTACTTGAGTATTCTACTAAAGTGAAACTGAAGAAAATTCTTTCACACAAGAGCTACGACAAAATGTACTCAAGGACAAAAGTTAAAAATTATGTGTTTTTTTTCACTTTCAGCTCTGTAGAATACCTCTTTTCATAACTTGGCATGAAAAAAAAAATCATCTCTGGATACGAAATTGTTTCTCATTTTTATTCACTTGTATATTGGTCATACTAAGAAGAAACTAAAGTTCATACTTCCATGCTATGAAAACAACGTTTTTCATAGCTTTGCTATCATTGTTAATTGAGTAAAAAAATACTGTAGCAAATTAGCAAATAAAAACAACTGAGGAAAATACTCCTTTCCTGTATCCGTCCAATCATCCATTATCGAAGTCGTTTCTCCTCACAAGGGTCGCGGGCGTGCTGGAGCTTAGCCCAGCCCTCTTCGGGCAGCAGGCAGGGTATACCCTGAACTGGTTGCCAGACAATCGTAGGGCACACAGAGACGAACAACCAACCGCGCTCACGCTCGCACCTAGGGCCAATTTGGTGTGTTCAATCAACCTACCATGCATGTTTTTGGAATGTGTGAGGAAAAAGGAGTACCCGGAGAAATCCCACACAGGCACGGGGAGAACATGCAAACTCCGCTCAGGAAAGAATTGAAGCCTGCACCTCTGCACTGTGAGGCCATCGTGCTTACTTGTTGTCCACCGTGCTGCACTCTTTACCTCTAGGTTTTTCATAACATAGTAGATGGAGAATTTTGAAGCTGAAGGTTTTTGGGCAAGCACGAAATAACAAATTGGTCACATCTCATTTTTGAAGCTGACAACATGAAGAAATTCTTTTTAATGTGACCATGGATGGAGATTATTTATCTTAGCTCAGTGATCAGAAAAATAAATAATTCAATTGAAGTACAAATCCTGGAAAAATCGTATTCGAGTACAGTATTGAACTGTTCTTGGTTATTTCCTACTACTGGTTTTAAATCATGACAGTGCTAATGCTGGTGCAACATGATACTTTCTTACTTTGATACGTGCCGTGCTGCAGACATACATGTGGGAGATGACAAGCGGCTCCGAGGAAGTCCCATCTGGTCTTAGTAACAGGGATGATGTGGTGTTCGGGAACATCCAGGACATCTACGAGTTCCATAACAGGTATAAAATCCGTACAAAAGAGTGCGTCTGTGTTTTTGTGTCAGTGGTGCAATGGACCTGTGATGTCTGTTCTAGTATTT
This sequence comes from Idiotropiscis lumnitzeri, assembly GCF_059441095.1. Classification (NCBI taxonomy): domain Eukaryota; kingdom Metazoa; phylum Chordata; class Actinopteri; order Syngnathiformes; family Syngnathidae; genus Idiotropiscis; species Idiotropiscis lumnitzeri. The sequence continues at coordinate 21,989,057 of NC_142393.1, forward strand.
TCCTGAAGGAGCTGGAGAACTACGAGCAACTTCCAGAAGATGTGGGACATTGTTTTGTCACCTGGGTAACCACATTTATTTTGACAGTTAAAAAAAAAAAAAAGAGAAAACTCTTGATCATGCATCCTATCCTTAAGTGTGTTTGTGTTCCTGCTGTTAGGCTGACAAGTTCCACATGTACGTGACCTATTGCAGGAACAAGCCAGATTCCAGTTTATTGATACAGCAGCATGGTTCTGGCTTCTTTCAGGTAATCCTTTTTTTGTTTTTTAAACATCCATCAGGTCTCCAGATCCAACGGTTTCAGTTTTCCGGGAGTCTTTTCACACTTAAGACCGGTCTTGCTCTTGCATTTTAAAAGTCTTTGTCTTGTCATGGTCTTGGCTTGGTTTTGTCTCAGTATCGGCTTGTTTCGTCTTGGTCTTGACTCGGTCTTGACTCCCAAAAGGCTTAATCAAGATTAAGGTATCTGTGAGGTCTGGTCGCTGGCAAGTCGTGGTATCAGAGCGTGCGGTCGTTATTTCCAGTCTGGTTGGTTTTGCAGGAGGTCCAGAGGAGACACGGGCTCGCCAACTCCATCTCGTCAGCACTCATCAAACCCGTTCAGAGGATCACTAAATATCAACTGCTTCTGAAGGTGAGCTGGTGACGCACGGTATAACTGACAGCAGGCTCTACTCGATTGATGCTTGTGTATTTTTGCAGGAGTTGTTGGCATGTTGCGAAGAAGGAAAGGGCGAGATCAAAGAAGGCCTGGACGTCATGCTGAGTGTTCCCAAGAGAGCGAACGATGCGATGCATGTTAGCATGTTAGAAGGTAACAGTGTTTCTCAAGCCTTTCCTTTTTCAAAATGTTTAAAAATAATAAGAGCCTGAGTACTTCCTACTGGCATTGACCAGTGCTGACTTGAACTGCAAAAAGTGCCAAACACTTTTTGTGTTTTAGTCGCTGTGGTGCCAGCTATACCCCAAAAAGGTTAGGTTGTGCTGAATAAATATTTTACAAAAGTTATATTTGGTGTTCCCCAACATATTCACAATTGATAATTTATGATTATTTGTTGCGCGGATGGGGGTGGGTGAGTGAATCTCTCCTCCATCATTAACTAAAAAAAACTCACCTATTAGTAGAGAAGATAATTGCAAATATAGCAAGGAGCATTCTATTTCTGTCGATTTTGGCCTCAAAATCTAATTTTTCCACCCCAAATTTTCCATTCAAATTGGAAATTAACTGACTTAATTGACCAAAATAATAATGTACGAAGGTTTAATCTAAAGTAGGGTATTACAGCAACTTCATGTCTGTCTATTACGGTTCTTAAGATAGAGTATTGCCCTGGCACGATCTTGTGGCATCTTGGTGCCAAGGAACTATCCTGAGGTGAGTTAAGGAGCTTCACTTAGACAAAAGTAGTGCTTTGCCACCATCTTGTGGCATTGTTTGCTACGACTGTCCACTGAAATAATGATGGTCTCGCAATTCTCTTAGAAATTGACTTTGTGATAATTCTGGAACAATGGTGACATGTCATTGTCAGGTCTTGAAGAGGGACTTGAGGTGCAAGGTGAGCTCCTGCTGCAGGACTCCTTTCTCGTGTGGGAACCAAAGTCCCTCATCAGGAAGGGGCGTGACCGACACCTCTTCCTGTTTGAGCTGTCACTCATCTTCAGCAAGGAAATGAAAGATTCATCCGGACGAACCAAATACCTTTACAAGAGCCGCTTGAGGGTAACACCTTTCTTTTTGCATACAGGGAGACCAATGGATTAGGCCTAATGACTCTATTTTGTCACTCCACTTCAGACATCAGAACTTGGTGTGACGGAGCACATCGAAGGGGATCCTTGTAAATTTGCACTTTGGGTTGGCAGAACGCCAACTTCGGACAACAAGACGGTCCTGAAGGTAAATGTTCAGGATGTTGGTTCTGTTTCTTGAACCCTGGTGTGACTCGTCCTTCAACCTGTCACGCTCTCCCGCTAGGCTTCGTCCTTGGAGCTGAAGCAGGAGTGGGTCCGCAGCATTCGCCAGGTTATCCAGGAGAGACGGGGTCACCTACGGGGGGCTCTGAGGGAGCCCATCCCCCTTCCCAAAACCCCCAATTTGACTCTCGGGCGACAACGCAGCATCACACGCAGGTCAGCATGCATTTTACAGACCCTGTTAGCCACAATGAGCAATTAATCAATCGTTGTTTTTTTAAATATAAATTTTTAAAAAATGGGAGAATCATAAGAGGAGTGCTGAGCATGTCTGCCTCAAAATTCTGAGGTTTGGGTTCAGACTCTGGAAATCATTATGCTCACCACTAGTGTTCCATGTTCCAACCTTCTTACACTTTTCATCCCTATTGGTGTTTTTCGGTATGCTTGTCCACAAACCTTTATAGTTGCGGTTTGCGTAATTCTTAGACCAAGTGCCACCATGACCATAATAGCCAATATTAACACAATAATGTGTTGTAGGCCCAAGCGTTCATCAGAAACATGATAGACACGCACACAACCCCGTTGCTGCACTCTTACTGAATCTACCACTTGAGATATGGATGAATGTTTGAAACAAATACATATCTTTCATTATATAGTTCAACAACTATGAACACTTTGAACAATAGAACAAAAACAGAGCAAAGTTGTTTTTGTGTCACATTACCAGACCTTAAGCTGCATAGTGTGTGCATCATCCCGCACCCCAGGCAAAGCTGTGTGTGACGGTGCAGTGGTGGTACTAGCTTGAATGGCGCCATGTTTGAGTACAAACTTAGTAAAGTCCTAATTTGATTTGAAGTGAATTGCTATTGATGTTGTCTCCAAAACTTTATAGCTCCTTGAAGAAAAGAGCATGTTATATTTGGTCAGCTTGCTTTAATATATGTAGTAAGTGCCCCTGTAAAAGGGGTTTGGCGATGCCACTGTTCAGAGTGCAAAAACCAGGGACGCGGTTCGCGGAACACCTGAATTATTTCTTAGATGGTCCAAAAATTAACAGTAGTCTGGCTGACCTTTAAGGTTTTTTTTTTCCACCTCATCAATTTAGCTTTGCGGAGGGCTAACGCATTCGGAAATAGTTCCTTTATAATTTTACCCTTTGTTCATATCACAATTCATGTAATGTTAAATGTTCCGTATAGTGCTTTCTGACAGCTACAGTTGTTGTGAAATATAAATATAAATACAGATGTATTGTATTATTACCATGAAGGGCTTCAATTTCTACAGTGATATGAGTTTTAGGCCATCTCGCCGCAGCCCTGCGTTCTGTGACAAGGAGCTTTCCACACTTTGAGAATGGCTTCTTTATAGCGTTTTTGCACTTCTGTTTGACAGAGAGACCAGCGAGGACGCCGACAGCTTGGGTGATGCCAGCAGTCAGCCCGACACCGTCTCCATCGCCTCCCGAACATCCCAAAACACCGCAGACAGTGACAAGGTACTGCTCACTCCCAAGCACAGCGTGAGAGGCGTGTGTCTTATGACCTCACCACTGCTGCAGCTGGGTGTGTGCACGCATGTGTGTCTGTATGTTTGTGTGCGAGGGGGTTTCCTCCCTTTATGGTCTCACTGTTGGAGAAAACATCTCGTCGTTGCTCTGCTGCAGAGGTATGTTTTATTTCTTAATGTGGCATTGAGCTTAAATCTACCTATGAAATCCTCTGATAATTAATTAATATGTAATAACAGCTGATCATTAATGAAGAAATTTCATCCTGCAGCTTTTAAACATTGAACATATAAAATAGTCTAAAGACAGTGTCTTTTGACATGATGCCAACCAGCTTCTGAATGTCTACTTCACTTGTAGACCAGTGGCCTCAAACTTTTGTGTACCAGGGACCAATTTCATGCTGATCAGTTTTGCCACAGACCGAGTAGGGGCGTGCTTGGTGGGCGGGTTGAGGAGGGCACAATATGAACACTATAAGAATGTTTTCCAGCCTTCATTGAGCATGGCACACATTTTATATCAGAACAATGTTACAGCACATCACCAAACAAAAATGTCAGAAGATATGAGTGGCCCGACTTCTAAGATATTAGCAGTTGTTAGGCTGTTTTTTTTTGTTTGTTTGTTTTTTGTTTTTTTTACTGTAGCTTGCAAGCAAAGCCTGGGATACAGCACAACGGTGTAGTTAACTTCACAACAAGCAACAGTTTGGCACATAGTGAGGCCACTAGCTAAATGCTCACACATAATGTGTAATGCCATACACAGGCGGTGTTGCAAAGTTATAACCCTTTAACACAAATGGTGGCACAACACATGTATGGTTTATCCTCTGTGAAGAACAACTAATATTTGTGTTCATTATTAAGTACTGAGCCTCCTCCACATATATCCTGCATGCATAAATGTTAAATGGTCTTTCACTTGTATAACGCTTTTCCACCTATGAAGGCACTCAAAGCGCTTCACACTAATGTCGCATCTACCTACTGAATACATCTCAGAGTAACTTAATCAAAAACTATACTTCATTCCATTTGCCAAGTGTGAGCAGTCCATTACTTCCCACCACTGGCTGTGTCTCATTTTTGACGAATGGGTCGTGTTCCGTACAAGCTGGACTTTGCAATGATCCATCTGTTTGTGTACCTGTATCTAGCTCTCGGGAGGCTGTGAGTTAGTGGTGGTGTTGCTGGATTTCTCCTCTGGTTCACCTGGAGAGCTCAGTGTCCGCTGCGGTCAGACTGTGGAGCTAGTGGAACGCTCAGCGGATCGACCCGGCTGGTGTCTTGTCCGAACCACCGATCAAACTCCGCAACAGGTAAGAGGCTCAGATACATTTGTGGTGGTCCTAGAAATGTCAATTTGTGTGGCCACGCATAATGTACACGCCAAGAAACATTATTGGTGTCCATTGTTGATTGCGGCTTTAGAAATCAAATCGAATTGAACTGTATTGTATTGTTCATTTTCCCACCAGGAGGGCTTGCTGCCCATGAGCGCCCTCTGCCTGTCACACTCGCACAGTGCTGCTGACATGGAAACACTAGTCCCGGCGTCCCCTGCCTCCTCGGGAAATGCCCCCTCCTGCATCACCACCACCTCCTTCAGTGCCTCCAATTCATCCTCGCTGACGAGCTCTGGGAAGGGTGAGTGTCTTCAGGAACCCGGATTCTCCGACCCCCACACCCATTTCCCCGATCTGCTGTCCGGTTGACTTCCTGTTGAGGCGTTCTGGTCAACACTGTGTGTATTTAGGTCCTTTCCTGTCTCTGGCCGTGTCCTCCAAATCAGTGGTTCTCAAATGCTGTCACCACGGGACCCCCTTGTCCAATTGCGGTGGAGAGTGGGTGGTGGTGGGGGGCGCGAATTGTTTTCTTCTTGCTAGCGTGGGCATAAGAGAAAATAATTGAGAAGCGCTGAATTAACCTAATGTACACATTTTTTGAATGTGGGTGGGGTTGGGGGCGAGTAATGGATGTGTGTGAGAATTCTGTTTTTTTTTTTTTAACAATTTAAAATGCATTTGAATGTAACAACTTTTCACACTTTAAAAAAAAAGTTAAAAAACGATAAAAAATGTTTTTATCATTAATAATTGTGCTCGATACATCTGAATGTAAAAAAATATTAAACTTACAAAATTGAAAATGTAATAAAAAAGTTAAATGAAAATTTATTTTGAATTAAAAATTTTAAATACATTGTCACAACAACAAACAAAAAGACAAAAATGGTAAAAGTTCATCTAAAAGTTAAATGAGAATTTCACATATAATTATTTTAGATAAAACTTTTAAATACATTTGAATGCATCAAGTTATCACATTTAAAAAAAATCACATAGAAAAAATTAAGTGAGAATTTGCTTCAATTTTTACACAAATTTAAAATATATTTCATTTGAAGAGGTTATCATGCTTTGATTTTTACAATTAATATATAAAAATGTTATGTAAAATGTGTTTAATATAAATTGTAAGCACATTTGAATTGGACAGGTTATCAAACTTTATTTTAAATCATATGTCTTGACCTGTCAAAAAAGTAAAATGAAAATTTGCCACACGATTTTAATTCATATATATTATAAATAAATGTCAGTGTTATAAAATATTACACGTAATGTCTTCCATTAAAAAACTGGGTATTAATACTCATATGTTCTTGCTCCGTCACCCATGAAACGAGGCTGGTGTTAGACTTTAAATATGTTTAACTGGTTTGCATAAATTGACCCCCACTTCCTTCCATTTTTCTCTACGTTGAAAAGGTTTGGAATTTCTTTGCTCTGAATTGTCTAAATTTTTTTGTCTATATACAAATAGATATATAAGCTCATGCCCCCCCCCCCCAACTGGCCTCAAGAGGACAAGCACTATAGAAGACTCATGAATAAATTGATGGATTTATTATTTCTATTTTCTTGATCATCAATTTCATATGATGCCATTAACTTATTTTAAGGCACTTTATTTCACTTGTTGACACTAAATAACAAATCGGAATTCTTCTCAAACCACCCTCCCTCCAAGACCCCGCCTCTACATTTAAGCCCCGCCCCCTGACCGGTACTCCTTTGGACTTGGGTCTAGCTGTTCATAACAACCATATCACTTCTGTGTGGGTCACCTTGACATCTGCTTTGTCCGCATGGACGCGCACTGAAGCATGCGGCGCAGCACAAGTGCATGCTGGGATTGTTCTGTTGTTTGGGGCTGGATTACTTGCGAGGACGGACGAGGTGGGTCTGATATTGAAGCATTTTGTGGGAGAGGTGGTTAAATATTGACAGTGAAGCCAGACTGCTAACATGCAGCAGGAATGTTTCAGGCGTGTCAAACTGGACACGCAGGTTTCTTCCTGCGTGTAAAGCAACGTGATGCATGCACCTGATGCATGCAGATGTATCAGTCAGCATATTTAGATTGTCAGTGTTTCCAAATTTTATGGACATTTAAAAAAAATCTCATGACACACCAAACAAAATGTCAGAAAAAGCTTGTGTATACAGTAGCTCCAAGAAGTGACGACGCCCCTCCCATTTTTGTAAATATTTTCTTTTCGTGTGACAACATATGCCACAAAGTTGTTTCAGGGTATTAGCAATATTCTTATTGCCTCGGCTATCTTTATGCAGATTAACAGTTATTTGCTCTTTGCCACGAGGCTTCACTTTACAGTGTAATGAATTTCCAGTGATCCGTATGAGAGCATATGGAAGCAAAAAAAACAAAATTTAACACACCTGCTCTGTATTTACACCTGAGACACTAACGAGTGACATAACACCAGGGAGGGAAAATATCTGATTGGACCCAATTTGGACACTTGTGTGCTCACTTTTTTATTTGCCAGACATATTAGTGACCATGTGTTGAGTTATTCTGAGGGACAGAATTGTACCCAGTTGTACTTTGTACTCTGACTACTTTGTATTGTGCATGACAAGTGACATTTTTTAGTGTCTTGTAAAGTTAGAAAAATGAGGAGTGTACTCAGTTTTAATACATTATTTGCAGTAAATAAATAATAAATAATAAATAAATAATACTTTCTACTTTAAATGTATGTGTCTGTGTGTGTTTGCCTCTGCAGATCCTGTACCATTAACACCTGAGACAGCCGGGCTGCACGCTCAACCTACTCAAAGTAAGACACAATAGAAAATGAACTCCTCCCCAGTTCCCATGGGTGAGGAGACTCGAGTCACATGACTTGACTCGAGTAAGTCTTATGTGAACACCTTCTGAAATTGGGACTTGCCTGTCTAAAACTATCAAATATTCAACATGACTTGATATTCATGAGACCCAACTTGAACTACATGACGAGAAGTATTGTCGGTTTAGTTTTGAAAATCAAAATTTTCAAGGTAGCGTGCCCTTTGTTTTTGAGTTACTTTTTGTTTTTTGTTTTTTGTATAATGCACGGAATCTTGACAATCCACCAGTGGGCTATGATGCCAAATGCAGACGACGCCACTTTTTTAAAGCAAGTATCATGGAGGGAGCTCCAAATATAATTTCATTTAGATCCAGTGATTACATTTTTGATTAAATCATAAAGAATTGCAACACACCCTAAAGTTAAGAGACACCAACAACTACATCTAACCTCGTCCGCTATTAAAAAAATATGTGAGCATAAGTGGTTCCGAAAATGGGTGGCTTATTAAACATATGAGGTGACTTAGCAAAATTGTATGACCTGATTTCTGACGTACTCAACCCAGGTAATAAATTGTCTTGCTTGATTTTAGCCTCATTGACTTGGGACTTGCCTCTAAAACTTGATATATAAGACTCATGACTTGACTTTGCCTTGTCTTTCCTCCCAGGTGGGACGTCCACTGTGGTCTCTATTGTGGGCGGGGCTCCTGGGGCCGTTACCAGTTCTCCAGCACCAAAACGTAGTGGCTCAGGGACAGGAAACACCTTGAAGGTAATGAGATCTTGAGGTCAGTTTGATGATAGTAGTCCTATATCCGGTGAGGCCACCAGTCTCAGAATCATGCTATGACATACTTGATATCTGTCTATTGACCGTTTCTTGAACCCCGTCGAGAATCACAAAAATCTGCCAACAATGTACATTCCCTCTAAAAATGTTTGGATTTGCCTCTATTCAGAGATGGGCACTTGACCCTTTTTTGGCGGTCAGTCCCCCATCCTCCGGCCAAGACCTGGGTACCCTTCTGGCCTCGACCCTACGGCCTGATTCATAAAAATTGTCGGCCTTGTGACCATACACACACACACGAAGGCCGATTAGTGGCATAGTGGCACCGGATTAAGATCCACCTCCAGGGTCGCTAAATCGAGCCCCTTTTTTAAAATTTGTCACTCCCCACCCCAAAAATGAGCAGCCGGAGGGTTCCGCCCCCCGGGACAGACTGCCCAGCTCTGCCTATATGAATAGTTTAAACATTAAAGCCTAAATATACACTAATCTTTGTTCCCAAAACACTCATTTCAAAATCATCTTACAATATTACCCTTAAAATATTGAATTCAAAATCTAGTGACCAATACCATGGCGTTCAATTACCATAGTGCAGGTTATTATACCATAATCGGACTGACTAATTTGAACGTAATGTGTATATGTCATCACAGCGCTGGTTGACCAGTCCCGTTAGGAGGTTGAGTCAAGGAAAAGCAGATGGACAGAAGAAAGCTCCGATTCGAAATAGGAGGCGGGACAACAGGCCGGAAGTGACAATACCCCTTACAGGGAACTCAACAATGGTAGGGACACAGACAAGAATGAATAAACAGACAAAACGTAATTCTTCACATTCTGTTTAATTATGTCATTAGTCTGTTGAGGAAGTATAAAATCACGGATTGCATTTTTAGTCATTGAAATACAAATTTATTCCAATTTTTGCAATCATTTTGGGAGAAAGCTGGAACACAATGGCATTTCTATTCATTTCAATTGCAGAAGATTTGATTTGAAATACCAGAGGTCACGGACGACAAGTTGATTATCCGGGCACAACTCTTTTGTTTTTTGTTTTTTTTAAATCCATCCATCCATCTATTTTCTATACCACTGATCCGCAACACAAGAATTAAAAAAAATATTTTCATAGTATATCGTTCCCAATGACACAGTAGATGACCTTGTTGCTGTCTGTGCAAAGAAGGCAAAGAAGGAGGAAGCGGGACAAAGTGGAGGAGAGGAGGAGCCAGAGGAAGAAAGTACCACCCCCTTACCACCTCCCATGCAGATCATCAAAGATCCCAACAACACCGTGGTAATGTTTATAACATTTTTTTTTTTTACCTTGCTGCAGTGCGTGTTTCTTATGACTGTCATTGTTTCTCAGGCACTAGACTCGGACCAAAGTTCCAACGAGTCGGACGGCGAGCAGCAAAACAAAGCTATGAGAGGACGCATGTGAGAGCCAAGCACTCCTCAGTCGAGAAATATGAGTTGAGCCCTCCAGATGTGGCAAGCTTAACGTTGGGTGTCTCTGTGTGCAGGTTTGTCGTGAACGAGATGATCCAATCAGAGAAGGACTATGTGAAGGACTTGGGTGTCATTGTTGAGGTTAGATGCCAAATGTATAATTTAGTTTATTGAACGTATTGATGTACCTGACACCAATGCGAGTGTGTGCGTGTGACAGGGCTTCATGTCAAGGTTGGATGTCAGAGGGATCCCAGAGGACATGAGGGGAAAAGACAAGATCGTTTTTGGCAACATCCAGCAGATTTACGACTGGCATCGCGAGTGAGTGTGCAATACATGGGTCCTCCGAAACTGGAGCATAGTTCAGCCAACGATATTTTTGAAAACTTTTCGTTTTTTTAAAAACCAAAAAAAAAAAAAAGGCACTCAGGCCCCATAAAAACATTTATTAAAAAAAAAAGAATGCCTTTCAACCAATATAAATGGGTAGATACAGAAATAAATACAAAATGAAAATTCAAGCCTTCCTGTATGTAAAAAAAAACCCAATTCTATTAATTCACAATGGAACAAACTACAGAATACTCGATAATTTTGTTTGTGAGAATGATGGATGTTGTTTCTTCCGTAAAGATATATGGAACTTTATTATTTACATTACAAATTATCCACTGGTATGAAAAATGAGGATCATGGTAGATATTTTCCCAGCAGCATTTTTTTTTTTCATTTTGGATTCTTTTTTTAAATCATTGAATTTATTTACAGTTGAATTAACGCTGTTACATTTTATTTGAATACAAATTCAATTTGAGTATTCTTTAAACAGCAACAAGGTTGTAAAGCCAAGGTTGAGTGACACACTGCATTCATTTTGAAAAATAGAGAGGATTTGGAATGATATTTTTGTGATGACTCATGTGCACACACGGCTAAAATGTTTTTGTCATGGACTTGAGTGCATGTAGAAACACAATAAGATAAGAATCACTTTCACAGCACGCACGTACACAACACTCATGTTGTTCTCTAGTTTCTTCCTAGTTGAGCTGGAGCGCTGCATACAAAATCACGACCTTCTCGCTGACCTCTTCATCAGACATGTGAGTATTTGTTTTTTATTTTTTTTAAGCATGCATAAACAAATGGAGATGGACAACAAATGTGACCGCTTTTGCATGTGTATGCACCGCAGGAGCGTCGCCTTCACATGTACGTGGTTTACTGTCAGAACAAGCCACGGTCCGAGTACATTGTCATCGAGTACGAGACCTTCTTTGAGGTACTGAACATTTCCACGCTTGTCCTACAGGACATGCCTTAGAGCAGTGATTTGTAACAAATGTGCTGCAGGAAATGATCTTATTTCAGAAAATTCTGATCCGTTTGCAGCAAAGCGTCGCTCATCTATCTATCCCAGCTACACGTTCTTTGCCTCAGCTCAAAGAACAAATGAGACATTTTCAGATGGCTGCTTCACGTGACAGTATTTCAAGATTGGGATCGTTAGACACCATGTGCAGACATCTGATCTTCAAGATCTCAGCTTTGCTTCGTTCTTTTGTTAAAGTTCAAAGATCCAAACGATTAAATTGCTATTAATACAATGACATAGATGGATGTGCCTTGGCGGAGTAAAGGTTAAGAAACACTTCCATAGATGAAATCTATTGACATCCACTGCTGAAAGTAGTACTAACTCATTTGTATGTTTGTGTATGTAGGAAATCCAGCATGAAATCAGCTGCAGGATGTCCATCAGTGATTACCTCATCAAGCCCATCCAGAGGATCACCAAGTATCAGCTCCTACTGAAGGTTAGTCACATGACCTGTCACGTTTACAGTGCTTCGGATATGGTGGAAAATATTAAAATGATTTGCATGTGTCTCAGGACTTCCTGAAGTACACGGCCAAAGCCGGGCTGGACTGCGAGGAGATCGAGGTCGGTTTCTTGAGTGCTAACCAGACCTTTGTAGCTTGACTTGTTCTGTTAGTCACCACCTCCTGCAATTTGTGTGTAGAAAGCGCTGGAGCTGATGTCACTGGTCCCCAAGCGCTGCAATGACATGATGAACCTCGGTCGGCTGCAGGGATACGAGGTAGACGAGAGAAACTATTGCATTAGTTCCAAAATTCTGAAGTGGGTGGGACTAAGGTGTCAAGTTTTGATCCGAGTTTTAAGCAGTCTCAAGATACTGTGGCAATTATTCTGACCGTACGATCACCATGAGCAAAAGTATCACAATTCCATCGGATTGCAATTGTAGCACTAAAATGTATTATTTTTAAATTCTGAGTACACGACGACGACGTAGTTCCATTGAATGCTTAAAGTACTTTTCAAAAAATTATTAGATACTTCTCTACGCTTTTCTGCTTTTGTGAAATTATGCCAAAGCTGAAACAAACTGAAGTTAGCCATGATGACCCGGAGACACTACACGACTGGTTTGGCCACATTAAGTTCATTGACGCTGGCCCGACTGGGCCAGTACACGTTTCTGACATAAATATGATGAAATCAAAACGTTCTTGGTTTCTTAATATTTAAGTTTTACCCACTCATCACATATAAAATATTAGGGGTGTAAAGATTCATCAGAAATCAATGAAATATTGATTTAAACTTCTTCAAATATGCATTAATGTAAACATTAAAAGTATCAATTTGCAACTCTGTCAACCAGAGCTGCTCTTTCATGTCTCTTTCAAAAAATAAAAACGTATACGCACAATGCCTTTTTTTTATGCGAAACAGAAGGATAGTGAGTAGTGTAGTTTCTTGGCTAACTTGTGTTAGCGTTAGCAACGTAGTCCGAAATTGAGCGCATTTCACCAAATGCCTTAATACAAGTAAACCTCCCTTTCATAGCAGAACAGCTGCGATAAACGAGTACCCTAAAAATGAAGCACATTGTGTCTGATGCCCGATTAAATTTTTGAGATAGGGACGGTCATCTTTGTAAACTCGCTGTAGTTAGCGCACACAGGAGACCGTCTGATGGAACACTGCACGCGATGTCGTGTTGTGGTATGCTAACATATTGCCTCCTACATCATACGCTCTTTGGTAAGCACATTTCCTTCCTGTATCTCAACCAAAAATGTTGAAAATGCAGCTGAAGGTTATCTGATGTTTTCTTCCACTTTGTCTGCACATCTTGTAACCCTGCCCCTGTGTGTTTCTATCCTTCAGGGGAAGTTGACCTCTCAGGGTAAGCTGCTGCAACAGGAGACCTTCTGTGTTTGGGAGCAGGATGGAGGAGTTCTGTCTCGGAGCAAAGAGCGGCGCGTTTTCCTGTTCGAGCAGATCATTATCTTTAGCGAACTCCTCCGCAAAGGGTCCAACAACCCAGGATACCAGTTCAAGAACAGCATCAAGGTTAGACTGGGCGGACTGGTCAAGACTTATTTAAGTCATCTATGCATTGTATATGAAAACATTAAGCTGTGGTGGATATTTCTTTGAAAAATCTTTTTTTTCTCTCAAATTACAACAAAATACAGATTATGACAGCATTTGTCAGTGCTTTAGTCCGTCTGTGAGCTCTCGTCAAAAACGGATTTATTTGTACCACGTCACGTGTAGGTACCACACACCTGACTTGCAGCCTACATAAATAAAAATAAAACGGCCTTTTATACTTGCGGTCCCACAGACCTCAATGACATATAATATATACATACAATATTGTTTTTATTTCACCTATCAGCACACTGTGCGTGTGAATGTCCGTTGTTTTTATTCTTGTCCTTTTTTTTGGCTGCATTTCTCCTTGTGTGGCGCCAGCGCGTGATGTGGAAATGATGTTCTCCAGGCCAATTGGCTGTCGACGACAAGACTTCTTTTTAGTTTAGTTAAACAACTAATAAAAACAAAGGACAATATATTGTAAATTAGTCAAATGTTCTGCCTATAATTTATATCATTATTGGTGAGTAAAGGGACCAAAGAAATTTTTTTCATTTTATATTTTCCGCCAAAATGTTCACCCAAATCCAGACAGTTTTCTGCTTCTTCTTGTCTTTTAATTACACCGCATGTACATGTGGTGAAGCTGACTGTATTGCATGGTACAACACTGAAGACATACAATACACAAAATCTTTATTTATATAGCGCAATTAAAAATTTGGATTTACCTTAAAAGCTTAAGAATATGCGATTTAGCAGAGAGTCACTGTAGTTGTGTCAACAGGTGACTTACCTGGCCATGCAGGAGAGCGTGGAGGGAGACCCCTGTAAGTTTATGTTGTGGTCTCGTGGCTCGGCTGAGCGCTTCACGCTCCAGGCGTCCTCTACCGGCATCAAGACCACCTGGGTGGAGAACATTGCCGCCCTGCTGGACGCGCAGAACAACTTCTTGTCTGGTGAGTACAACGCTAGACGTGGGGCAACATTTTGTGAACCTCATTAACTGTAAATGCCACCCTTTAGCTCTCCAGTCTCCTATTGAGTACCAGAAAAAGGAAGGCGGGATATCGGTAACCCGTCCCCTATCGTCGGGACGATCGCCTTCAGCCCCGCCTACACCTAATGGCCACGCCCCTCAGCCATTGCCAGACAGCGATCAGGAAGTCCAGGTGGGAATCAATTAAGTGGGCAACACGCACTGAGTCAAAACTACCAAAGTTGTCATCAGTGCACTACTAGTAAAGTTCAAGATGTTTAACTAGTAGAATTGAATAATGTCAATAATTGTACTAGTAGCTCTCGCTTGTCAACTTGTGCAGTTTTGCCTCACTTGTGACCTACTTGTTTTACGAGTGTATTCTACTTGTTCTCGCAGTGCGCAAAACTGCCTTACTAGTACAGACAAAGAGCATACTAGCACTAGTTTAGCACTAGATATGAATTGACTAGTTTGGTTTTATTATTAATTTGAAGTGTTCAATTCCTTATTTTCATGCTTGATTTTTATTTGAAGTGTTTTCATTTTATGTAATTATTAATGTAAAGTGCATTGGGATCACATACTTGGTGATTTTGCACTTTAAATAAAGTCAATGATTAATTGACATTTTTTTAATGTCGCTACTTGTTCCAGTCACATGTAGCTATACTTTAGTCTGACGAGTAGCATGTTGTTACAAGCCCTACTTGTTCTGCTAATTCGCAGAATCACTCTAAACAATAGCTGTTCAATACCACTTTAAAAAAAAAAAAAAAAGAGATCCACTCTTGAGAATTTACCAATAACAAGTACCGATACCACTAGTACTTTTTGACATAAAATTTAAAATTTCAATGGACCATCTGGTGAAAATATTCACTTTCTGTTTATTTCAAGCTCTCTAGAAGGAAAGTAACCTCATCCCTTGAAAGTGTGTTAATGTGGGTTTGTGTAATAGTTGGTTTCTATGATTTCAAAACTAGTTATTCATCAATTCGTTGCCCACAACAAAAATACCACCCATGCTCTAGTGCAGGGGTGGGCAAACTTTTTGATTGGTGGGCCACAATGGGTCCTAAAATTTGACAGAGGGGCCGGACCAGGTGCAGATGGATGGAGTATTATGGTAACCTTACCTCATCGGAGAAAAAAAAATACATTTAATTTTAAATGAAAACGTACAAAAGCATTGCAACAAAATATCTGTGTTTGACACACCAGAGTATTTAGAAAATAAAACATTAACAAGATTTATTCATTTGATTTTTTTTTTTTTTTTTCAAGTTTGGCGGGCCGGATTTAAACGTTTTAACGGGCCTCATGTGGCCCCCGAGCCTTAGTTTGCCCACACCTGCTCTAGTGGTTTGGATAAAAGTGGTTAGCATTAAATTTTCAAGAATGTTTGGTTTGAAACAATATTTCAGGTCCAATTTTTAGGTCACATCCGTCCGGCTTGACTCCCAACTCACAATGTTCTTCTTCTCAGGAGTTGGTGCTGGTGCTTCAGGACTTTGTGGCCGTACGCGAAGATGAGATCTGCGTGTTTCGGGGTGAGAAGGTTCAAATCCTGGCCTCCAACCAACAGGGTCAGAGTCTCGTGTACCGACCGGCCAACAGCGACTCGCCGGCGGCTGAAGGCTGGGTGGCACGCAGTGCACTCGACACACAATGACACGTGCAAACGCATTCACAGACTTCCTGTAGCAGGTAATGTTAGGCCCGCCCTCCTTCCTGTGGTGTCAGTGTAAAAAAAAAAAAAAAAAAAAAAAAAAAAACCTCCAGACATCATCCATTCAGGACTGACATCTGATTGGTCCTCAAGCCAATCACAGATGACATCATAAACTTCTGATTCCGGGAACCTGCCGTTGCCTAGCAACTAGAGACAGTTTAAAAAAAAAAAAAGAGAGAGAGAGAAAGGAAGAAAAAAAAAAAAGAACCGGAGTTCCTTTGGATGTCTCTGCGTGACTGCCCCTGTCATGATGAGGATGCACATATATGTACTGCATACATGCCACTGATTGGATGAAGATAATGAAGATGATCAATATGAAGAATTATAGAATCTGTTTTTCACCTTAATAGAGAAACTGTTTTGTCATATTCCTGTGTACGTGAGAAAGAGTGTGTGTGTGTGTGGGGGTGTGTCAGAGTGTGTCTTAGTGGCGCCTTCCTGTGTAGGTTTTTATCCACTGACTGTTTGGTGGTGCCCCACTGTAGCATTACCATGGCAACCACGTTGTGTTGGCGTTTGATCTTTTATTTCTTGATTTTTGTTTGGGCAACCCAGAATAGACCTTTTCACCAAGACGCCACACGTACTTCCGGCTGGCAAGAGCAATCACAAGTGGCATTATCACTCAATAAACTCTCACCAATTTATTCTATACGACAGTGGTCACCGACATATTTTCGGATAGGACCGCTTCATGGTCTCACTAATTCAGTCCCTTCCAAAAGTGAAACGGCACGATCAATCTCTTTGTTTTTGTTGTATACTAAAGACATTTGGCTTTCTGATTAAAATATGAATTCCAGCTTGTATTTGCATTTAGATATGATAAACGACTCAGGATAGAGCACCATTCGTTTGAAACCACCCACAAATGAGCAAAGGTTTTGGAATGGGCGTTATCAATTGAACTTAGTGAATTACATTTAATATTTGGTGGCATAAACCTTACTTGCAATAACAGCATCAAGTCTATCGACTGTTTCAGACGTCATATGAAAGCTTTTCCTGCAACCTCTTTCTGTTTGTTTGTTTCTGAGGATTCTCCCTTCAGGAGGTCAAATGCACAAAAACGATCTATTGGTTTAAGGTCCGGCGATTGACTTGGCTAGTCTAAGACCTTCCTCTTTTTTTCCTCTGATGCAGTCCTTTTTTGGGTCATTGTCTTGTTGAGGAATTAAGCTTCTTTTAATGAATTTGATCCAATTTTCCTGTAAATTGCAAGATAATATTGTTTTGTAGACTTAAGAATGCATCGTGTTGCTCGCATCATGAGTTACACGATCAATAATTTGGAGGGCGCTGTATTTCGGCAACCTTCTACTGTTGGGAATATACCGTATGCTCCGCTACAAACATTACACCGACAAGCTTTGGATGCCGGAGTGAGTAGGAGGGGATGCTGCAAAATATTCTCTGCATTGTAGTTATGGGCAGATGTGCTCTGCTTAAAAAAAATATTTTTAATACTAGCTTTTTTATAATACATCTGCGCAGCCCGCTACCAAGCAGCTCTTCAATCTTCTCTGCATAACAATTTATGACATCTCCTCAATTTTGCCACAGGTTCCACTGTATTGATTTCGAGATTTTTATGGAAATCGAAAAAATAAAATCCTTTTGGGGTATATCGTGCAGCAAGCATAAGCCCAAACACGAGTTGTTGTCATCGTTTTCAGTTCAGGTCAACAGTAGTCACTCGTGTTCAGCCTCCCGGAAGCACGCTGGCGCTTGTTGTTTACAAACTTCCTGAAAAGGTCTATTGTCTGTGTTGGCCACCACCACCGTGATCATCCCAACCTGTGGCGGCGCCACCGTAGTGACTTCATATGTGCAGCTCTGCTCACTTTGGCTACACTGATTATGCATTTCTCGTTTGTGTTCATCTATGACACCGCCTGTCCAAATTTTGCCCGTCTCGCTTCCTGGCCGTCATCTCGTTCAGCATCCCGCCTGTCTCCCTGTCTGACTTCCCGTTTCTCTGTCCGACCTCCTGTGTTTCTCCTTGTCCGCTTCCCTGTGCAACTTCCTCACCCACCAACTTCTTCTCTCTGTGTCCCAACTTACTGTTTCCTGTCAACTTCTCTACATGTCTGCGTCTTTCTTCTGGTGCCATTCTCAGACAACACCCTCGTCCTTAAGGAACTATGCAGCCTGAGAAAGTAATGCTGGGTTAAAGATAGAATGTAGCGTGTTATTGACAGGTTTAAAGTGACGTGTAGTTGCGATACCCAGGATTTATGGAATTGAATGTAGTGCGCTATTTCAGTGGTGGAAAATGATATAAGATGGGGAATTTTAAAAATATTCCACACTGACAACTTTCCTTGGTTATGAAATGGGAATTGGTGGTCGGCAAGTAATGGAAAGGTCATCACATGGAAGCACTAATCATCAAGCATGATGTCTAATCAGATTTATCATTAATACAATATCTTTGATATTTGATTTATATATTTTTTTTAAAAACAAAAACAATGTTGAGTTAAATATTACTCATCCCATAATCTAACATATTCCATTTTTTTAAGATAATGGGAGCCAACTTCAGTTTTGTAAAATTCCTGGTTTATTCCTGTTAATTCCCATGGAAAGTTTGTCAGAATTTTGCTACCCATTTCTTCTACTAAGAAGTTAAGGAGGGGTACTTTAAGATGGAAAATAGTGAACACTGAAGCGGATACATGACATTCTGAGGCAGGGGTGGGCAAAATATGGCCACAAAAGGACTGCGCCGATGTGCTCCGAAGAGTCCTCTCAAATTTGTTGCATTAATTTTTTTCTTTAAATCAAGATAAAGGCACATGACTGGGCCAGAAAGTTTGGATTTAGTTTTTTTTTTTCCTCCCATACAGGTCATTTTATTCTTGTACCACTGCCCGTTTCACAAAATTTCACAAGACGTGATTTTTATTATATTTTACTTTTGTTATTGCACTCTTCCTTTAATTGATTTGTGAATGTCAATTAAAATGTGTCAAATATTTTTTTATAAGTCACTGCTGGTGTAGTGGTGCATCCGCCTGACTTGTGTGCGGGCCGCGTTAGATTGGTTCCCACTCAGTGACGGTGTCTATGTCTGGCTGGCGACCTATTCAGGGTGTGGTGCGTCTTTCGCTCGTAGTCAGCTGGGATAAGCTCCAGCACCTAACGTTATTTTTTTTTCCATTTCATCTAACAATAACCTGCCCCATCGATTCAAAGTAAAAATCAAGTATGGTCCATGAGTCAAATGTTTGCCCATCCTTGTTCTAAGGTGTTAAAGGAAGAGCGTAGCACTCTAAATGGTTTCAAACAGAAATTTAACGCGACAACAAAGAGTTTGAGGGAGAACATAGCGCACTACGTTTGATGGATTTAAGATGAAATGTAGTGCACCGCAAAACATTTAAGGTGGATTGTAGGGTACTACTCAGTTTTTAGGCCTAAGTTAGAGCACTAACAAAGGTGATGAAAAGCACACTACGAAGGGTCAAGATGGGAAGCGAGCGTTGGCGCTGTTCGAGCGCCGGCCTCATTGACGAGCAGTAGACCGAACCAACCAGACAGTGTTATTTCTACAAATCTAACAGCTGCTAAGTTGACCACTAACAGCTCTGTGTCAAATGTTTGTAATAAACTTCATTTTTCATCCAAGACCACTCGTAGCGTTCTTTGTCGTGTGGTTTTGGATATGAGCCCTTGTCTCCTTGTTTCTTATGAGCACGAACAAAAAGATTATGACTTAATTCATAGTTTGGTCCGTAACAAGTCGGGGGGGGGGGGGGGTTGGACAATTTTAAGTCAAACAAGGTCTTTAAAGGTGCCATATTATGCCGAATGTTTTGAAGTAGAGGTGATGCCCCTTTGCGTGCCGCTCTAGACATCACTGTTGCGCTACTTCTTCCATGGAAAATTTTAAATTAATTATGCTTCCCCTGGTTCAAAGTTGATGTAAAACAAAAACTGTATTTTTGTCTTGACGGCGGGCGGCTCCGTCTCGCTGACTTGAATCGGGAAATAAGCTTCTGTGCATTTGATGTGCTGAACTTCGTCCACATTATGCAAATGCAATTCATATCTTACTTCCGGGTCGGAAAAAAAGCCACCAAAATAACTCATTTTACATTAGAAATTCGATCACCATTGTGCCAAAGTTAATATGAAAGCTGATATGTGCCCATAGTTAACTTAGTTGATGAATAATTTGATTAGCTGTCAATTCATGAATTAATTGTATCACCTCTACTTCAAAACATTCAGAGAATCTGCCATCACATTAAAACATTGGGCGTTGTCATCCTTTTCCTGCATTGTTGATCGAGGAAGTTTCGCTAAAATACTTTGCCTATCTGTAGTCCAGTGTGGTGACGTGACAGGGGCACGACAACTCACTGGTGGGAAGAAACAGCTGGCTGAGCTGGAATTTTTTTCCCTGTTTTTTCAAAATATTTTGCTGATATCATTTTTACGTACAGACCTATTATACAAGTGCCAATGTTCAACCCACGCAAGTGTCCCTATATATATTTATAATATGTCTTTATAATATGTCTAATATGTCAACGTGAAATTGAGGTCAAAGTATTGTGTGTGATGTTGATAAGAGCAGCTATAAAGCCATAAACTAATGTAACCAATTAGAGATAGAAGAGTCTTAAGGTCACTTACTCTGATTCTTCGCTTTCATTTAACACGTAGCACACAAAACGTGTCTGCAGTTTACCAACGAGCAACTCTTTTTTTTTTCAGATTTGATTTGTGTAATTGGGCCAAATTAGACTCAAGTCAAAGTCAGAAATAAGGAATTTGGTGACTTAGTGTCAGTAAGGAAACATTAAAAATATGTGAGAGAAATGTTGGATGTTGCAACTTGCTTATTAATGATAATGAGTTAACACTATTTTATGAGTTATTTTATTTGTCGTATGTTTTCAGTTAGAGATACTCGGGCACATGAAAATTAAATTGAACTTTATTTGGCTACTAATTCTGTTTTTAGTTTTACATGACCATAATATGGTTGTAAATCAATGCGAATCTAGAATTTTCCCTCAAGAGCAAATGTCAGACGTGTTAGTTGCTACGCTAACTGGCACGACAAACTTAGCTACATAATATAAAAGAAAAAGTTGCATTTTCAAGTGTTTTTCTAATGAGTAGCGGAGTTGCATTGTTTGAGTGATACAACACCATTAAAGTTGAATTTATTTGTGGAAAAAAAATAGAAGAGAGGACTTACATTACAAGGTCACAATTTCTGCTAAGTAACTCTCACTTGTTTTCCTTTCCTCTACAGGGCTAAAAAGACTTTTGTGATGGAGTTACGTGTACGTATGTTGAGAAAAAACTTCAAAAGTCAATTATTCTTAACATATTTTTCAAATGTAAGAGGTAAAACTAATTATTTTCACAATTAGGAAGACATCAACAAAATCATACCCAAAAACAAGCTAAGTTGAAACGTGTTTTATCTTTTTTTTTTTTAATTTTTTACCTTACTTAGTTATACTTTCAATAAGGACAACTTTAATCTACACAAGTACATATTTCTAATTTTGTGAATGGCTGTAGTGAAATGTCTTTGGGGGCGGGGTCAGAAAATGTAGTCCAAATCTGTAATGACCGCGCTGCTCTTATGTAATGTTTACGGGACGCCCACTGACAGATAAAGGCTCGCTTAAGTACATACTGTCTGCTCGTGTTTCATCCTCTTGATGGCAACAGCGAGAAACTAAACGCTGTGAAAATGCAATCATTATTTATTCAGAACGGGAAGGAAACAGCAGAGCCTGTGAAAGCGCACGTCAAAGGTGAGGAAAATAAGAAAAGCAATTCATGTATGTCTGCTTTTGTATCATGGAAATGTCAGCTGGATACTTTCAAGTGCCAAAAGTCGTTGTACTGAGGAAAAAAAATCACTTCCTTAGCACAGCTCAGTTATATTTTATTATTAGGTCACAATTGCATCTAACGTTATCATGTCTAATTCTTACACACCACAGTATTTAGAAAATCAAACATTAACAAGGTTTATTCATTTAATTTTTTTCAAGTTTGGCGGGCCGGATTAAAACGTCTAACGGGCCGCTTGTGGCCCCCGGGCCGTAGTTTGCCCACGCCTGCTGTACAGTGTAAGCGGTGTGGACGATGACAAAATATGACCCATTTATTCCAAACGTTTGGTTTACATAAATTCAACCTCAAACATGAGAATGTACTGTACTTGAATAAAAAATAAAAAAAAAATTTACTTTAAATTCAAGTTTATTTCAGTACATTCAGAATCAATTATTTGCATCCGGAATCTGGCGGGAATGGAGTCTGGAATGGACTGCTTGTTCATGAGTTTTAATATCAGAAATTTTGGATGTAGACAGATCAAATCTGATACAGTTTTTTTTTTTGCTGATATTGTCTGATTTCAATATCGATTTGGGTCAGTGGTCACCCCTACTTACAATATCTCATTGTTACTAAGGAAGAAGACGATTTGCACGAGTCGAAGACCTTTGATCGGTGCTCTTTGCAGGTTGTGTGCCCTCATGGCTGAAGGGCACGCTGATGAGGAATGGGCCCGCTCTCTTTTCCGTTGGTGACTCGGAGTACAACCACTGGTTCGATGGGATGTCCCTCATTCACAGCTTCACTTTCAAAGACGGTGGGTAACGGACGCTGACGCAGAGACGGGCCGTGCATTTGCTAGTCGGGCCTTAATTAAGTGAGGACTTAATTCACCGGTCGCGTCGCCAAGGGTTGGGGCTTTGATGAAAGATTTTGAATGGAGAACTAAATGTCTTCAACCAAACAATACATCATAAAAAAAAGTCTCGACTCAAGTATGTGTATTAATGCACTCGACACATTATATTGCTTAAAGCATCACTCCGCAGTCTTTTGAGTTTCTAGTTTCAACTGCCACCTGCAACCCCAAAAAAATGTAATGGTCTTTGTGTGCACGATGCAGAAAATGGAAAAATGCTGACATCATCCATTGAACCAAGAAACATTCCTATTACTACAATCCAGTTTCATCGGCCAGCTCTCATGATTCTGACGGCCCTGGTTCAGATTGACATGACGTCACAAACTACAGTCTTATTGGACCAAAAAAAAAAAAACAACAAGTATTGTACTTGCAAGGCAGTGCTGAGAAATGATGCTTTGAAATGAAGACAAGCCAGTTGGGACAAATTTCACGCAACAAATATTATTAGAAATGTATAAGTCAGTGTTTCTGGTCAGTAGAGAAAACCTTGCAGCCACTGCATTGACCTGGGACGGGGTAGCCATTGGAAGCTTGAAAAATCTCCCGAACGGCCGGTTCACTTCCAGGCCGAAATGGGGAAGCATTCGATTTATTTTTATTAAAATGCACTCATTCCTCATTTCCAATCCAATACACCTTGATCTCCTTCTGGCAATGTTGTGATATCATGTTGCTGCTCTCTTTGATGTTGACATTTTTGTTTCTCTAGGCGAGGTGTTTTACAGGAGTAAGTTCCTGAAGAGTCACACCTATAAGAAAAACATTAAGGCTGACCGGATAGTGGTCTCTGAGTTCGGCACCATGGTCTATCCTGACCCCTGCAAAAACATCTTCTCCAGGTGCTAAAGGGCGGAGCTTGACTTACCGGTTTCTTTTGTTCTGAACTGAACTTACCAAGTTATCAAAGATTAAATGTGTATTTTTGGGGAGAGATGATGCAAAAGGATCTTTAACTGATGGTTAAGTGATACAGTTGCCCATCTTTGGTGCAGAAAACACATGTTCAGTTTTCACTCTGTGATGGTCTGAATGTGAGTCTGGAAGGTTGTCTGTCATGTGACTGACTGGCGACGCGACCAGTTATGGGTCTAGTCCACCTTTTGCTGGGAAGGGCTCCAGCACCTCTCAACCCTGAATAGAATAAGCGATGTAAAGAACGGATGGATGTGTGTCTGGTAGGGGGCGTGGCCTAGTGAGTGACATCAGGAGCTCCGAGGCCAACTCGGTTGTCCGTTTGTGAAAAAGTGGTTTTCACACTTAATGTCTCTTCCTCACCAGAGCATTCACACATCTCAGCAACGTCATACCAGACTTTACCGACAACAACATGATTAATATCATCCGCTATGGTAAAGACTACTACGCCTCCTCCGAGATCAACTACATTAATCAAATTGATCCCGTCACTTTGGACACCGTCGGAAGGGTGAATGTCATGCTCTCCTGTAAACTTTGCTCACTACTTCCTGTAAGATATTTTTATTTAAACTCTGCATCCATTTCAGATTAACTACAGGAATCATATTGCAATCAACTTGGCAACGGCTCACCCTCACTATGATGATGAAGGCAACACATACAACATGGGCACGGCCATTGTAGTCCTTGGTCCACCAAAGTATGTCATCTTCAAAGTCCCATCTAATGCTTCAGGTAGTCTTAAGATCATTTATGAGCTTATGCCATGTGTGTCCAAACTAAGACTGGGAGGGGGGGGGGGCTCCAGGCCATATTTCAGGTTTTGCAAGCTTTTTTGCTGAAATTCAATGGATCTTATGCTGCTCCTTCGCGTGAGTGTGTGACCTGACCACCAGGGGGCGGTATACTGCATGAATTCTTACGCCACACAAAAGATTTGATAAGGAAACCCGAACATTGTCACTGAGCTACAATTTTTCTCCCATCACAAACATGTCTGATTATTGCTATATGTTGTTTGTCTATATATTTGTGTTCAAATATTAGTCGAGCTACTGCATTAGAATTAGGATAGCAGACATTTTGTCTGATTTTTTGCATGACATGCCCAAGAAAGGCAAAATAGACAAAGCTGGAAATTAATCCATTATTATTGTGATAATTGATCAAGAGTTTAGAGACTGTTTTAGTTTTTCCTCAGAACTCTCATTAAAAATGAATCTCAGATATCTGTAACGATTCAGGAATTTTCTTTATATTGAATTAAAAACAAGACATTTGCTTTTACTTTGGAAAGCAAAGTCAACATTTCTTCCAATTTTTGACATTAGGGACCAGACCAGTAATTGAACTTGGTTTTTAAAAATCCAATTCATCGATGACATAATCAACAGATTAGTCAATTACTCTGGTCAACAAAATTTTCCAAATTTTTTTTAAGCAGAGATGCAAGTTAATTTTTGTATTTGATGCTGATTCTGAATCTGCTAACATTCTTTTTGTAGCACGCCACATTTTATAATAATAATACGAATAAAATTTTAATCTTGTTTCAGGTTCTGATCAGCAGAAACCCGCCCTGCGGCAGGTGCAACAGGTGTGCTCCCTTCCGGTTCGCTCCACGCTGTCGCCGAGCTACTTCCACAGCTTTGGCATGACCGAGAACTTCATCATATTTGTGGAGCAACCTTTCAAAGTGAACGTTGGCAAACTGGCGACCGCTTACTTCCGTGGCATAAACTGGGGAAACTGTCTCACGTTCGACAAGGACGACGCTGTACGTGGACTCATCCGGATGCCGTCAACTTCACCAATCAGCATTTGACGCTCTGCTCTTTCCTAGACCTTCTTTCACCTATTCAACCGCAGGACTGGGAAGAGGGTTTCCACTTGTTTCCATGGTGACGCCCTGGTTGTCTTTCATCATATTAATGCTTATGAGACTGAGGACCATGTGGTGTTTGACCTAATAACCTATAAGGACAGCAATCTTTACGACATGTTCTACATGAAGAACTTGAGGATGAATACCAGCAGCTTCATCGAGGCTTACTCCAACTCATCGCCGCCAGTCAGCCAGCGGTTTGTCCTTCCGCTAAATATCAACAAGGTAAGACGAAAGGCCGTTGATGAACTATGATGAGCTTGTAAAAATATTCAAAGTTAACTTCTGCTGAGTCACATAGTTTGAATATTTCCTGAGGAGAGCTATAATTTTTACAAGTGCATGTTACATTTTTTTGTGCATGGATTATTTGGAAGACAAAAATTGAAAAACACCCCAAATTATGCTCCTAAACCACTTAATTATGTCAAACTTTCCCCTTTAAAATGTCTTAAATATTATTTGATTTAGAATAAGTGTGAGTGTACTTTGTAACTTCCACTAACAACCCTGGCTAATCCTAACTCCAACGCTACATGAATATCTTCAAAATTAAAATGATCAGTCCTTCATTGACGCTAATTCTGGCTTTGCTATTAGCCAGGATTTTTGTGCCATCTTGATGAATCGTAGGGTATTACAGAAAGTGCGTGCATATGAACAAGTTTTACAGTTTTAGAGTTTTCAGAAGTGAATAATGAGCTGCGAGTGGGCTGTAACAGTGAATTTAGAATTCAGACCCCCTTCAATGTTTGCTCACGTGTTTTATTTTGCAAGCTTATTCTTAAGACAATTAAGCATAATAAGAGAATGTCCAAACTAAATGAAAAAGTCCAGTAGAAATTTTATTTGGATCCACCCTCACAAGTGTATAATGTGCAGGACTCACCAAAAGGAGCCAACCTGGTGACTCTGGCAGACACAACTGCTACAGCAGTCATGAAGGACAACGGTGAAGTCTACTGCCAGCCACAAACTCTGTTCCAAGGTCAGCGGTCGCTGCCATGAATAAGTTGCACAGTGCACAAGGTGTTGTGCATTCAATCATTCGAACAGTACTAGTGAAACAGGCATTCTAAGAGTGCGGCCAAGTCACTTGTGTGTTGAATTAGTCTGACTCATGAGAATAAAGATTGTACTAGTACATGGATAATTCAGCACATAAATTCCCCAACGGCCTGCCATAATTGTGTAGTTTCTTGTCAGGTTTGGAGCTGCCGAACATCAACTACAAGTTCAATGGCAAGAAGTACAGATACTTCTATGGCTCCAAAGTGGACTGGTCACCGCAACCCAACAAGGTCAGCACCAGAGGAGGCAAAAGTCCTCCTACTTGGTACTTGAGAAGAAGTATACATACCGGACTAAAATAATAAATAAATAAATAAATATATTTGATTTAAATTAAAAAAAAATGACTGATGAAAGCACTGTGGCTGATTTAATGGCTGTACTTTAAAAAAAAAAGTACAAATTAGGAAAATTAATTCAGTACAAAAGTAAAAATATAATTTTACTATTATTATTATTTATTATTATTATTATTGAGATAGGGGAAGAGAAAAAAAATCACTACATTTTTCAGGTTTTATTTTGCATTGTCTTGACTCGTACGCTATGAAAACATCTCAAAGCTGATAGCTAACCTTGTTAATTGACAAAAAAAACATGCTCAGGTATCTATGATAGCAGTTTAAAAAATACACCAGTCGTTTTTTTTTCTTAGCTGACTTTTTTAAGAGCTGACCTCAAGGCATTTTCAGCTGACACAATGCATTTGTCACAAATCACCCCTGGAGTCGACATCAACAAATGTCTTCAAAAGGGTGTTCAAACTGGAAACAAGATTTCAATGTAGCTTCCCTTGACTAATCCCCCCAATTCCTAATGGTATGCAATCATAAAAGCGTGTAGTTGTGATGAAAAGCAAATTCATATCCAGCTTTGCAAAATAATAGCGCTAGCCATATAAAGCTAGCATTAGCACTGAATTAGACGCATTTAGCCACTGTTGCTACATTGTTGAATGACGTTATTCGTAGTTCCTACAACACGAAATGTTATCACTTTGAAGTTTTATTTTGTCAAATGCACAATAAAGTGACACACGTGTTGAGCAGAAATGTTGCTAAATTCACATTGTAAGGAGTAGAAAACACAGATAGCAATTTTCAAATGTAATCTTTTGTCCTTCATTACTTGCAACCACAATGCAGGAGCCTTCAGCATAGACACTCCAAATGATATCGAAGCAGGGACGCTTACCGTCACACTTTTTGTCCCTCCAGATCATCAAATATGACACAGTCGCCAAAACCCATGTGGAATGGCAACAGGACAACTGCTACCCATCAGAACCCGTGTTTGTGGCGTCACCCAGCGCTGTGGACGAAGACGACGGTGAGCTTTCACTAACTTTTTTTTTTTTTAATTTCCTCTCATGAAATACTTTTTTAAGATTCCGTAATTTCTCCGCAGGCGTGATCTTGTCATCCGTCATCTCGCCGGACCCCAACACCTCACCCTTCATGCTTGTGCTTGATGCCAAGACGTTGGAGGAGCTAGCACGGGCCGCCATTCCTGTCAGCGTTCACTTGGACCTTCATGGACTTTTCATTCCAAATACAAACTGACAGCTAACCAGCCAAAAGTTGTCAAACTCCGCACTGTGACACTCAATTCAGTATATGGTGTGACTACCATATGCCTCACAAAAAAGGTGGTCAAATCAGATAATGACTTGAATGATTTTCTGAGTTTTAGTAAAACAGCACATTCTTTTGGACTTTTTGAAGGCCGCATAGGGCACACCTGTGCAATAACGATGCTGTCTGATAAGTCTGACAGCTGTGAGGTGGATGGACTATGTCAGCAAAGGAGAAGTGCTCACTAACATTAATTTAGACACACATGAGTTCAGTGTCTGAGTTGAGCTGAAAAATGTGAACGCAAACCAAATATAGATTTTTTTATTATTTTTTATCAGTTTGTCCTGACCTACTTCATGTGTAAAAATTCCTGAGCTTTGCCATAACATCTATTATAGATTGGAGTTGTAAAATCTGGGAATTTTCAAAGATGGAAATGTTGCACAGGAATTGATGGGCGTTGGCTGGGAAGCTACAAAACTGAAGGTTGGCTTGCAATAGCGAACTTGATGAAAGTACGAAATATATACGGTGGCGTAACCCTGACCAAAATTTCCAAGATGGCGCCTTCGTTGGCACCCTTAAAATGCCGTTTGTATGTTTTATAGTGTTTGTTTCCCTCGTGTGAACTGTTTTTAACATTTTGGCCGAGACATTAGTCGAAGGAGGAAAATCTTCTTGGCAGCATGCGCGCACCAGCACTGATTTTGATTGGGGGAGCGTGGATGTGAATTTATTTGGAACTGAAAGTTGGCGCTTGGAATTGAAGCAAGTCGAAAATGGGACGGCAAACGGACGCTTGCAGCTGCTTGTTTTGTGTGATGTCATGCATGTGATCATGACATCTCCTTATCCGGTGGTGAAATGAGACTCACTCTCTCTTTCATCTGTAACCGATTCAAACAACAAGACATTTGCGGGAATAGTTCTGATTGTTTTATTGTCCATGTTTTATGTTAGGGTGCGTTTTGTTGTCCATCCATCCATGATCTGAGCCGCTTCTCCTCACGAGGGTTGCCGGTGGAGCCGATCCCAGCTGCACACAATCACTCCTAGAGACCAATTAAGTATTATTATGTTTATGTTTTATGTTGTGTAAAGCACTTCGTACAGCTGCAGATGTTGTGAAAGCATGCTATAAGTAAAGGTTTATTGTCTATTGTGAACCTTAACAATTTGGGGTAAACTCAAAATTTTAAGGCAACAAACAGATTAAATTTAAGTTGGGCAATTCGAATTAATATATGCTTTTGTAAAATTTGGCTTTCCCGCATTTCACAACAAGGAAATACTAAATATTTACTGAATAGTTGTTGTGCCCCGTCGATCCCCATTCCGTGACATTATAAGTAAAAACAGAGCAGCAAACCGTTTGAGAAAAACAACTTTCCTCATTGGTTGTTGCTGATATTGTTATCATAAATGTCAATTTATGTTTTAAAGTTGTTCCAACTCAAGTGACTGTTTTAGACCCCCAATACTACAAGTTGCATGTTTTTTTTTTCAGTGTACCAGATTTCAGAAAGTGGTGTAATGTGATTCAGGTTGAATTTGTTCATTGTTGACTCTCGTGCTCACACTGCAAATAATCTTTCCAATCAGAGCTGTTCACAAGAAAAGAAACGCTGGATATTCATAATGATTTATTTTTATTTAGGTCGTTGAAAATGGCCAGTAGGACTAAAATGTTTGTCCTGCCTTTATTTAAAATGTGTGCGCACACGTATTTGTGTGTAATGTGCACTGTTGGATTGTCACTACTTGGTAAATAATTTTATTTGAATTTTTTGTTCAGCGTTTAGACCCCTGTTGTGACATGTGCATGTGTGTGTTTTGTCACCATAATTATCTTCTTTTATATCGTCTCTTTCGGGACATTTGTGGCTTCAATCTGCTAAAGCCAGATGAAAAATGGGGCCGAAAACCAAAACGCATTTTTTTTTTCAAGCTGCAACTTGTCTGGTTGCGCAAGTTTAAACTAGTGCAAGACAACACATTCAACGTGGATCATTGGAAAAACAGAATATCATGTAGTCTTGTGTTTGTGTAAGTCAAGAGGATGTGTCATGCATTTACATAATTACTTAAAATTTCAAATACCGAGTGACGACTCATTGAGAACAAATGCATATGCACACACGTACACAGACAGAGTTTGGGAATTTATTACATCAGCACTTCAGTAAAACATTTCCGAGGGTTGTCCTCTGTCCACGTCCCCTCTGCCGCCAACATGGCCAAGAAAGCACACAGCAAAAAAAAGTATCAACACAGAGTTGTCTTTGTAACTGGTGACTGTCGCCACTGCCGATTCCTTGTGTATTGATGACGCACCTCGACAGACCCAAAAAGCAGGGGGCTGCTTAAACTCGTCAATGTCCGTCTATTTGGAGGCGGAGACAGGAAGCAACAGCAGCCACGACTCAGAGCAGAGAACAAGAAAGACAACAGGCACGTTGGGATACTGAGAGTGAAATGTTTCAGCGTGGCACTGTTTCACCCGGGGCACACCGGACGAGAGCGTTCTCGCGGGTAAAAACTTTTCATTCCGTGTCATGACAGGGAAGAGATGTGCCTCCTTTTTTCGGTGCGAACTGCTCATATGATTTCAAAGGTCTTCTTCAGTTCCATGATCAGCTGCCAGTCCGACTTTTGCATATCGTCCCGGAACCAGTTCTTCAACGCGTCGATGGACGCTCGCGTGATCTGCAACATTGCCAATTCAATCAGTCTTTTGCTCTTAAAATGAGACATGAACAATGATCAGTCCATGCATACTTCAGTATTGTCCTCATGTCGCAGACGAAGGGAACGCATGAAAACCGACTGTACTAGTGAGCAAGCTGCCGGACTTCTCATGTTTTTATAATGAGTCAATGATAGAAGACCAGCAGCTTGTCTCGTCTTTCTTTCTGTCTTTCCCATAAAAAAGGCTCATAAGTTTGGGTACTTCTAAACGAAAGTACCCAAGTACAAGTGAAAGAATTGGATGACCCGATTTAATGTTTCCTGTAGTAGCTCAAATTTGTCAAATGCTCATCCCTAACTGGCCTCCACCTTCAGGGAAGTGGATCCTCAACACTTACAATTAGCTCCTCGTAACATTTTGTCCTGAATAACAGAAAACTGGTCTGAGGCGGACTCACCTTGCTGACAAGAATGTCTGTAGCCTCAAAATGGCGGCCGTACATCTTGGGTGACTCGCCAGGAATGGGTTCGATCTTGATGCAGATCTCCTGTCCTTTCTTGGCGGTGTCCACCGTCTTGTGGTTAATCTCGATGCTGGTGACGACACCGATGTCCACAAACTGTAAAGCACAAGCACAAATCATGAACAGGAACACTTGCCACGTTAACACACACTAACTTGCAATTTTGGGGTTGCAAAATTCCACAAATGTTTGGAAACTTTTCATAGGAATGAGGAAGTACAAAATTGAATCTTGGCCCTGGTATGGCTTCGCTGTCTATCTTTCATCTGTTTTTTAAACGATTATAGCACCGCAACATAAATGCTGATTAGCAGTGTGTTTTTTTTTAGATAGACAAAGTGCAATTATTTTTGATTTATGTTTAGTTTGCCAGCAAACTTACAATAGCTGGAAGCCGCTTATTTAAAGAACTCTTCACTATTTGCCAAAATGTTGCCGATTGTAAAGTTATTAAGTTGTGTTGAGTTGCTTGTCACCATAAAGTGTTTGGATCTCAAAAAGTCTATGCTGGAATTGGAATTTGCATAGATGTCTGCTTATGACAAAACAAATTACAGGTCCCAGAGTTACAAACATCCCACATAGGGAATATTCGTAGGTTCTCTTTCTACCAAATGACATCTCTCCATAAGTTCATCGCAACACTCATCCACGATGACTTCTTAATGGCTGGTTTAGTATGCCTGACTTCTGGTTGACTTGTTTTCTGCGTTTTTTTCTTGAGACAACTATTACGCCAACTTTTCTCCAGAACCACTCGACAGGAATTTTTTTAAATGACCTTAAATGTCATTCATACATTGAAATGTAATGTGTTATGATTTATGAATGCATGAATGTGTTTGTCATTGTAAAAAAATATATATTATAATTAAATAATAATATCCACATCATAACTAATTACACTGGAAAAGCTATGATTGACCATGACACAATTCCATTAGATTTTCTTAATTTCCTCGTTAATTGCCGTGGAATGTTTCCAATTCAGAACATTTCTAAAATTCCGCATTTTAAATTTCCATGGAAATTTCCAGAACCTTTCCACCGCTTTGCAACCTTACTCACCCCTTTACTGGGAACGCACAGCGGCGTCCCTTGCCGTAGGATGCCAGCTTCCACAGACACGCCCATTACGATGGGATCTCTGGAGTTGAAGATGAACTGAGGAAGGATGCGCATCTTCACCGGAAACACCGCCACATTTCTGAATACAAACACACAGGTACCGCCAATCAACAGCCGCACACCAAACATGAGCATCAAAATGCACACGCGTACTTGAACTCTTCCTGTTTGGATTTCTTGTAGTCATCCCGGTACTTGGTGAAGGCGTCAAAAAGATGGTAGATTATTTCCGCAGAGAAAATGCGGACGCCGAAGCTGTCCGCCATTTCCTGGCCCTCTCGCTCCACTTTCACATCGAAAGCAAGAATCACAGCATACCTGAGGCGATACAGAAAGGTCAGAGTGGACACTAGCTTGCTCGATAGGGACACTGAAAAATGCGGCCGTACTGTGGGTCATGCTCCAGCATGGTTGAGGCCTTCATCACGTCCCTCTTGTGGACCGGACCAATATTAATACCAGCGTACTGCACACACAAACAAACACGTTTGTTTTTATTTCATTCTATGACAGTCTGTCAAAATATTTCATGATGTGAAACCGGTCCCAAGAGCAAAAAAAGGTGAGGGACCGCTGATATTACAGAACCAGACCAGTACTCACCGGTACTTTAGATGTGCGCAGAAACTCAAGTAGAGCCTCGAGTGACCCCAGCGTGGACGCCTGCACGTAAACTCCTTTCTCCTCCAACTTGATGGAGCTCAGCGTTTGTTTGAGCTCGTGGATAAGTTCATCCTACAGACCAGCAGTTGATATTAGATGTGTTGATTCTAAGTTTGTTTGTGTGTGTGTGTTTATTTGAAGGGAGAGTAGACTACCCTCAGGACAGGAATTTCATCCTCTTTGTGAGCCACCAGCAGGGGGAGCCCTGCCAACGTCTTTTCTAGGTCTTTACCCAGAATCTTCACACCCTGAGATGTCGAGACCTCTTTGTGCTTCTCATATTGGTTCTAGATATTAAAAACAAAACAAAACAATGAGCGGAACAATAATGACACAAAAAGGTTGAATAAGAACCATCACAAAATAAAATGATCATTTGACAATAAACTGTTTATCTAAAATATCGACATTGCGCTAAGATTATCAGCGGATGCGGTCCAAGTCCAGGCTTATCGCAACAGGCGAACGAACCTTGACCCGGAGCTCCTTGAGAGGAGGTGGCAGGAGGAGCCCTCTGATCTGCGTGATGATTGGCCCATCCACTCCAGGGACGATGATGGTCTCGCCTTCCCGTAGGCGCCCGTTGATGAGGATCACGTCAATGGTGGTGCCCATGCCAGGCAAGGCTTTGACCTGAAACGCGGACAAAATGAGCACGTGTTCGTCTTGACAGTAGTTTGAAGTGCTTCAGCTCAACTCATTTACCTCCATGACCTGAGCCCGGAGCTCGTTGCAATGCGCGACCCGGCGGGCCAACATGGTCTGAGTGAGCTGGACCAGAAGCGCGATGAGATTTCCGATCCCATCGCCACTGTGAGCCGATGTGGGAACCAGTGACACAAAGGTCCTGGGGTCCTTGTTTTCGTAGTACAAGGCAGCGTTGAGACTCTGAGGACATCAACAACATGGCAGCAGGTTAGGACAACTCATTGGTGAAGCCAGGCCAACCAGTGAATACTTGGGTTGCAAAATTCTGTGAATCTTCTCATTTGGAAACTTTCCATGGGAATTAAGACCGCCAATGTTCACCTGCTGAGCGAACTCCACGATGATGGCCTTTGCTCTCTCATCAAACTCGTCTTTGGTGTTTTTCTTCTGCTTCTTCAGTGTCGCCAAAACGTCCGTCTCAGGACTCCGCTTCCAGTCATACAAACGGTCAATCTGAAAAGCAGAATTGCTGTTAGCCGCTATCACCAAGATGACACAGCTGGCGGATGACAGGAATTCACCTTGTTAAGCGCCACGATGAAGGGACATTTCTTCTCCTTGAGCAGGTTGATGGACTCGATAGTTTGAGGCTCCAAACCGTGCATGATGTCCACCACCAGGATGGCGATGTCACAAAGGGAGCTACCTCGGTTCCTCAAGTTACTGATCAAGTACAAGAACTTGTTAGCCAAATCAAACTGGGCCACATGATCCTGTTCTTCTCTGTGTCCGCACTAGATCATGTCACAAGTCTGTTTATCATTTTTGACAAACTCTCACCTGAACGACTCATGCCCTGGTGTGTCGATGATCAACATGCCAGGAATCTTCATGTCTTCTTTGTTAAACTACACGTGCACAAACAACATTGCGACATTGTGTCTTAATGCGTGTCCGTCCGGTCTTGTGTCTTTATGAGAGTGTGTCGTCGTACATTTTTCACCATCTTTGTCTGCTCTTCAATGGTCTCTTTCGGGACGTTTGTGGCTCCGATCTGCTGTGTGATACCTCCTGCCTCGCCGTCCTGAACGTGGGTGTGTCGTAGCTGCGAGAATGAGAAAGCAAAAAGAGCCAAAACCGGGTCAATAACCGGAAATCCATCCATTTTCATCCACTTATCTGTAATGAGCAGAAACCAGTCAATGAATTTGCACTGGAAACCAATTGTAAAAAAGTCTATCAAGGCAGTAAACAGCAGAAGGAGCTTTATACGGTCTCTAAAATAAAGTCGATCCCATTTCCCATGAGCGCCAGCCCACATTGTCGTGAAATCCTGAGCTCTCGCTCGCCTGCAGTTAGACAGAATTACATTTCTGTTTCTCGTGGCAGTGTAAAGGATGAATGGCATGCTGTCCTCACAAAATGAGACGCTTCGGAGCAAGGACAGCATAAAAGGCGACGAGGTAATGAATCGAATTGTGTCCAAACAATAAAATATAACAATGTTGAAAATTAATGTTTAACTTGTTACGTGGGTTAATTTTTCATTCATTAGTTTTGTCACATTTTATTGTTTTTCTTGAAGAAAAAAAAACAGCTCACAGGAAAGTAAAAAAAAAAAAAAGGAAAGCATTTCGTTAGAGCTCCACCTGTTGTGAAATGCGCAATATAAATAAAGTTGTATTGTATTCTAGAAACTATTATTGTCTGACCAATTATGTTCAATTGAATCACTTCCTGCAACACACCTCTCTCACGGCGCACAGATGTGGAACAGTGGTTGGTAATCAATCATTTCCAAAAAGCTCATCGCAAAGTGATGCAATTAGGCTGCGAATCCCGAGGCGTTTCAATGGCAGGCCCTGAGCTACGTGAACCACTACATTACCAACGGCGCTCCACTTTATAAGTCAATATACCAAGCACGTGTCAGAAACAGTCAAGCAGTCAGCGATACTGAAAGTCAGCAAAATGCGTACCTTATCAAGGATCTTGGTTTTCCCAGTGTCGACATGTCCAAGAACACACACGACCGGTGCTCTCAGCCTGTTTATGTCGACGTTCTTAAGGTTTTCAGCTCGGCGTTTCTATGATAGCACAAGTATCCAGTTCGAAATGGTTGAAAAGAGGTGAGTGCTCACGCCTCAGGTGCTCTTGGACACTCACCTCGATCCGCCTTTTAGCTCGATCGTACAGACGCTCCTCTTTGGTCCTGTCATCGTCCTCATCGTCACTCTCACTGCTCTCATCGTCACTCTCCTTCGCCTGCTGCTTCTTCCCCTGACCACTTGTCACCTCCTGCGCGATCTTCTCCTCTGGCGCTTCCTCACTTTCCGCCTCATCCTCCTCCTCATCCTCATCCTCCTCCTCTTCGCTGGCAGCAGGTTGATGTGGACAGACGGGCTCCTCTTTTAACTCAATGTGGACTTTCTTCAACTCTAAGAGTCAATCAAACAATAAGCAGCTGCAATTAGCAACAGATACTTCCAGTCCAGCATGCTTTAACACTAACCTTTCTCCTCATCGCTGGCAATCGCCTCCCAGTCGTCCACAGCAAAATCGGCCTTCACCTCTTCTAAATAAAATAAGAACAAAAAAAATAAAAAAAGACAGGCGCAGTTAAATTTTGTCGCATCTATCCTCCACATGTACACACCTCCTACCTCTCACCTGGCTCTATAAGCGGTGTCACTGCCTCCGTCACCGGGGCAATAGGCTCTGCCGTCTCAGACGTTGGCGAGGTCACCGTAGATGTTTCTGTTTCACAGAAAAGCAATTAATGAGAATTGTTCTGTTTAGTTAGTTAGTTGTCAAAACTACCGTTGTGTCTTCTTGTTTAAAAAAAAAAAAACAAGCAACGTCTGCTGGAAGCATGGAGGTAGAAGACTACCGTAGTCATGGCAACTAACTTAAAATATGAACAACAATTCAAAGAGCAGGCATGTCAATTTCCGAACGCAACCCTTATGTTCACGGTGTCAGATTTGCCAAGAATCATGCCACACCCCTAAAAAAATAAATAAATAAAAGAGACATTCCTTGATTGTTCGGACTTAGAAGAGAAGAAAAATAGCGATAAAAACCCGCAAAATAGCAAAGTAAAACTGCAATAGATCAAGTTATGGTCACAAATTAAAACTCACAATGAGGCAAGCTGCAATTACCAAACTGCACAGGGGCGAGGGAACACGGTAGTAATAGTTTAAATTATGAACACACCAGAAACTATGATCTGTGAATAAGTGAGTTTCCAGAAACTGCTTCAGAATAAGTTCCACAAAGGGAAAAAATAAATAAATACAGCGAAAAGTTGAATTTGGGAATAACAAACTGTGTCGTCATACCTTCTGAAATTTGAGTGATCGGCTGCTTCTTCTTCCTCTTGTCCATATAAACCGGTTTCTTTTTTGACACGGTGTCTTTGGATGGCACCACCACTCCTGCACAGTGACACGTCAGCTGATGACAGGGCAAGTAATCGTTGATGGTCAACTATGAGAGAAGCAAGCTGATTGGCCAACAAACCTTGAGCCTGCAGCAGTTTAAGCGTGGCTTCAGCCCGAGCCCGAGCTTCCTTCTGAGATTTTGTCAATAACTTCCCTTCCTTCTTCAGACGCTCCTTCCGTTCCTTCTCCTTCTGCTTCTTCTTCTCCTTGCGTTCCTGCTCAATACGCTCCTGCCAGGTGTCAAGGGTAAAACAGACCATGAAATGAACTCAGGCTATTCTAGTACATTAAAAATCTAAATGATAGTGATGAAACGAGAAGAGCACTATGTCAACTATCACCAACATAAGATATGACTGTTAACTCATTTATTATTGTCTAGCACTGCACATAGTAATGACCCCCACAAATGGGAAACGATAGACTCAGTCACTGGTCCACCATTCATACACTAGAAGTGAAGCGCAGGCACGCAACATAGAAACTGGCTAGCGGTTTCCCAGGTAGTCAGCTGCGAGCCTGAGCTCATGACAGCCAACTCTACACTCTCAATTGCTGACTCTCTCACTCACCATGTCGGGGCCACATTTGAAAGCCACACACACACACGCGCACCATAACTGCTATTACGGTGTGGAATGGCAACCCCAAGTGGAGAAAAGCAGCTGCACCTCTTATGCACATTTTGTGGCTTAATAACACATAATCTAGTTGATATTTTCTGGTTATTCAATTTATTAATTGGACAATTGCTAGAATCGATTCCAAAAATATTTATAGCTGCAGGCCCCGTTCATGCGCGTCACTAATTAGATGACGAGGCATTTGGCTACCTTAAGAGAGTCATAGTTACTCCCGCCGTTTACCCGCGCTTCATTGAATTTCTTCACTTTGACATTCAGAGCACTGGGCAGAAATCACATCGCGTCAACACCCGCCCTGGACCTTCGCGATGCTTTGTTTTAATTAAACAGTCGGATTCCCCTGGTCCGCACCAGTTCTAAGCCAGCTGCTAGGCGCCGGCCGAGGCGAACCGCCGGGGGGGCCCGAGCGGAGGACACCCGCCGCCAAGCCGACCGCCACGACCATCCCACCGCACGGCGAACCCCCCCCGGGAGGGGGGGAACGGAGGGGCGTTCGGGCCGCAACGTGGCAGGGCGGTGAGGAAGAAACCCCCGCCGCAGGCTCCCGACGGGCGCCGCAGCTGAAATAATCCGCGAGAAGGGCCCGACCAGCGTTCAGAGTCGCCTCCGCGACCCGCCGTACCCCGACTCCCCTCACACCGACCCGGCCTTCGCACGGCGGCCGACGCGGGCGCCCAGCGGAGAGCGAGCAGGGCCTGCGCCGAGCGCGCGGCGGGCGCCCCCGGCCACCCCCCGGGCCCCCTCGAGTGGCTTGCCGGCCGAAGCCGACCGCCCGCCCGAGGGGAGGGGACAACCGAGAAACGACACCGCCGCCACCGCGACGCCGACTGATCCACCCGCTTTGGCCTCCGCCGGGGCCCCACCGCGTCCAACTCCCCCGGCTCCGTACCGGGCGGGGAGGGGGCGGGCGACGGGAAGCGACTGCTCCCCCAGCCGCGGCGCGTGCCCAGCCCCGCTTCGCACCCCAGCCCGACCGACCCAGCCCTTAGAGCCAATCCTTGTCCCGAAGTTACGGATCTGACTTGCCGACTTCCCTTACACACCTTGTTCTAACATGCCAGAGGCTGTTCACCTTGGAGACCTGCTGCGGATATGGGTACGGCCTGGCGCGAGATTTACACCTCCCCCGGATTTTCAAGGGCCGACGGGAGCTCACCGAACGCCGCCGGAACCGCGACGCTTTCCAGGGTGATTCAAACGTGTTCATATATAATTTCTCAAATTTCCCCATTGTGGGACCAATAAGGGACATCTTTATCTTTAGCCAAGTCACAATTCTGATATGATTTTTTTTTTTAATGGATCATTTGAGGCACCCTTCTCAACAGTGGAGCTTGGTGGTCTGATTTTTACCTGTTCCAGCCTCTGTTGCTCCAGCTCCTCCAGCTTTCTAATTCGCTCCTCCTCCTCCTTCTTGGCACGCTCCTCCTCCTACACAGACGAAGCGAAACTTTGTTCTCACAATACCCAAGCGTGTTCCCCTCCCCACACTTTGAACAGCACACCTCCTTCAGCTTAGCCAGAGCTTCCTGCATGGCCTTCACTGTGGCTTTGCTTGGACCCTTTTTCTTCTCCTTCTCCTTCTCCTCCTTCTCTCCTTTTTTCTTCTTCTTATCCTTCTTTTTCTTGTCACCCTCATCTGATTGAAGAAAAACAACAAACTTGACACTTGTTTCCACTGTATACAGCGCATTGGGGCAGATATCTTACCCTCACCAGCCGGCTCTCCTCCTTCCGGCTCCTCCACATCTGCATCAGCTACCGGGACCACCGGTGGGGTTGGAGCCTCTGCAGTATTCTTCTCTGGTTCTTTTTTTACATCTGCGCTGGCCGCATTCTCCTTCAGCTTCTTTTGCTTGAGCCTCTCCTCCTCTTTCTTCTTCTTATCACGTTCCTTTTTCTCCGCCTTCTTTTGTGCGGCGGTCTTCATCTTGAAGCCGCTGTCTTCCTCCTGTTCGTCCTCATCCTCACTCTTTGCAGCTTTACCTTTATTCTTATTTTTTTTGTCCCTCCGAGAGCTGAAATCCTCATCTTCCTCGGATTCTTTCTCGTTTTTTCGACCACTTTCATCGTTGTCTTCGTCAGAACCGGAAGGTCTCTTGGCACCTTTCTTACCACCTTTGGTCTTCAAATGGGAATGTGAGTTGCTCTCCTCATCAGACTCGGACAGAGCAGAAGGTGCCACCTTGAGATGCAACACTGACATTGTTAACGACAAGCAGGTTTTAACAATAACAACAAAATATTTTCATTTCATTTTTTAAAACTCAACACAAATTATTCATAACTCCTTTTCTGCCCACCTTCTTCTGCTGTCCGTTCCGCAGTTCATTAACTGCACCTTCGGCTTTATTGTCCTCCACTTCTTCAGGGCTGGCACTCTGCACCTTTCCCTTCCTGGTTTTCTTCTTCTCTGCTTTAGGAGGCTCCACATCATTTTCCACAGCGACGTCATCTTTCTGCATAGAAACAAAGATGGAGGTAGCTCGGTGAGGAAACATTTGTATCCTATGACAACTATGGTTGCAAAGAAAGGGAGCATTTCCATGCTAAATTTAGCTGGAATATTTGAAAAGGTAGCATTGTCGTGTTCAAGTATATATATATATATAAAGGTGTTTTTTCATTTATACCAAAAAGTACAATTAAAAGCACAATGTTTCAACAAATTTTTTTGTTGAAAGGTAGCATTGTCGTGTTCAAGTATATATATATATATATATAAAGATGTTTTTTCATTTATACCAAAAAGTAAAATTAAAAAGCACAATGTTTCAACAATTTTTTTTTAAGTAGGTATAGCGTATTTATATGAACAATTCATTAATTAATGGCTGAATAAAACCTGAATGTTGTGCTAAATATTACTTCTCCGCCATATCAATCCCATTAAAAAAATTTACAAAAGTTATCACAACTCAGACAAAAATAAAAAAAAAAACTTCCCATTTCTCATATGTACTACCCCAATTCCATTGAAGTTGAGATGTAGTGTAAAATGTAAATAAAAAGATAATATAATAACTTGCAAATCACATTCAACCTTGATGGTTTTAAGTTTTTGGGGAAACCTCTTGCTATCTGCCAGACTGCATGCAGGGAAAAGCCAGAAATGAAGCTTAATCATAAAATAAAGTTCTACGTGTAATACAGAGACAAAAAAAAAAAAAAAAACGTACAAAATAACCGAGCAACGCCCTACAACTTAAAAAAAAGTTGGAGAACTAAGAGTCAAGGCACCACTTTACATTTAAGTTCCCAATTAGAAAGCCAACAGCCAATTTAGGAAATTCCCTAAGAAAGTTTCCTACTTTAAAAAGTCCCGCAGTATTGCAACCCTATTGAAACAAATGTGATAAGCATCTGAAGACTAATTTACCATTACCTGTCCACCACGTGTCTCCAGGGATAATTCCGCCAGCTCCTTTAAGATGTCATCCTCACTAAAACAGTGAACAAACATGTTAGAGATGATTCAGTACAGAAGGGGCCAGAGTAGGGAAATAATGTCACATACTCATAGTCATCCTTCTTGGCTCCCTTCTTCTTCTTCTTTCCTTTTGACTCCTTTGTGGATCCAGCTCCTTCAATCTCTGCCGCCAGAGCATCGATGTCGTCATCTTTAGTGCTGATGGAGTCAAAATCAGCCGGTCAAACAAACACTTTCAAAGGGGTATAAACCTGCTCATTCTTGTCCCTCTGTTGGAACAGGCACACGCGCTGCTGACTCGCTAACCCGAGCAGAATTTACTTACTCAGTGTGGGCCTGCTCAGTTAAAGCTATTAATATGTAATTGCAACAGGTAGATAGACAGCTTAATTGTATCATCTGCCATCTAGTGGAAGAGCACAAATTGTTCAACCTGTCACTATACGTCACTAGCAAAGACCATAATTGACACAAGTGAAATTGGGTGATTTGTCTTGACACAAATGAACCACTACATTGTGGTAAATAACAGTGGATATAAAAAGCAAACACACCCTTGTGGCAATACACGTTTTTGCCAAGACAATTAATTTTGAAACATTTCCCATTATCAATGCAACCTATCACATATATCAGAAAATAATTGAGAAGCACTGTCCTAAACAAACCAAGATTTTTCTTAATTTGAATCAGTGACCACAATCATGACACAAATTGAATCGTTATAACTAATTGTTACACCCATAAGTGGAGTAGTAAACGTGACTAGTTGGACAGCACCTACTGCTGACGGCACTCACTGCCAAGCCCTGCCCCTTAAAGGGACACACTATTCACACACTGACTTTCGACTTGAGCACACTTTTTTTTTTATTTATACAGCGTTTTATGTTTTAATTATTATATTTTGCCAAGAAGTTCTATTTTCTGTGATGAAAAAATAAAAACGTTTTCAGGAGGCTGGAAGTGGAACGACCAATTCTCACGCAACGAATTAGCCACGTAAGTAAATGTACCACTGTAATCTTTAGGTGACACTTGGCTTCGTTTGATAGCCAGCTGGATGCTAGCGCTAGCCGGCTAACATGACTGACTTTCAACTAACTCGCACTAGCAGAATGACGAGAACGGTTTTGAGGGGTCGAAGAGCACAACGCGTGACCACGCTGACTTTTGGCTAACATTCGTGAAGCTGCCCTATTTCCAAATCGACTCTGTACCTGCCTCCAGTCTCGCAGCCGCCAACTCGTGGTTAGCTTTAGTTAGCTACTAAGCTAAGCAAGAAACTCTGTGGCGCAAGCGCGTAAGTTTTCGCGATGGCACTTAGTGCCGCCGCGTGTCAGCGAGGGCAACTCATGCGCTGACCCTCGCTTATGCTTTCTTTACCTGTCCTCTCCGGATTTCTTCTGTTTCTTCCCCATCCTCCAAGCCGAGGTTCTCCGCTTTACCACGCACACTACACACGGATGGCTCACATCGACCAAAGATCGCCTATTGATTACGTGGATGGGGGTCATACTTCGTTTGCTTTTCCTGATCATCAAATTAAAAAGAAAGAAAAAACAGCCGATGATTGTGTCCTTTTAAATAAATACTGAATGAAATATTGAGTGCAAGTTATAACAGTGATGAGCGCGATGCTTCATAGGAAGTTTGGTACCGTAATGTGAAAAAATCGAGTTTGGTCCATAAAGAACGAACAGAGTGAGAGACTATCATTTAGTGGGTTTGCGTCCAATGTCACATCATGATTTCAGTTCGCATCAGTGTTTGGAGAAAACAAATTGATTAAGAAAGTAAGTGTAAGTGATGTTTCCCAACCTTCATTGAGCCAAGGCACATACACTATAATGCTCAACGTATTCGCTCACCTGTCTTGACTCATAAATTGGCCGATATTACATTTTGACAATATGATAACCGTGAGCAAAATATTACGGTGTCTCGGTATTAAAATTACAGCTCTAAAATGAGCTTTTTAAAAAATATTTGGGTGAATAAAAACAGAATTTCCCGACTGAACACAATCTATAGTATTTGATTCTTAAAGAAAATACAGAATTTATAGTAAAGAAGAAGCTTTTATCATGTTAAGTTTAAATGAATAAATAAATGTTAACATTCTTCGTTTTTTCCGAGTATGTGTTCCATCCATGCTATTTTTGCAACAGACACGTGTGCAATTCATGTTGTCTTCTTGGGGATAACTAATACCCGCGGGTACTTTTTTTTTTCATTCATTTAGAATTTTCACAAGGACAATAATCAGATCTTAAAGGCATCTGCGTTTACAGTGTCAGGTCTCGTATTCTCTCTCCTCATCCATGTGTAACTGCTTGCAGAGAATGAAAAGAAAAAGTTCATTGGATTATGATTATGATCAAAGAGGCGTGTCTGAGTCATCAAAACGGCATCAAGAATAGACTCATCGGTACCACATCTAACGCAGGTGCCACACACCTGACACGCAGCCAAATAAATAAAAAACAAAAGTATACCTTTCACTCCCACATACCCCAATGATGTGTCCGATGTTTTCATTTCACCAATAACCACTCTGTGCATTTGTCTATTGTTTTTATTGTATTTTTTATTTGGCTGCGTGGCCGCTTGTGCAGCGCCTGCGTGACGTTCAAAATATTTTCTTGATGCCGATTGGCTGTTGCAGACACGGGACAACGTCGGTCGGAAAAACTCA
The DNA here is from genome assembly GCF_059441095.1 of Idiotropiscis lumnitzeri. NCBI lineage: Eukaryota > Metazoa > Chordata > Actinopteri > Syngnathiformes > Syngnathidae > Idiotropiscis > Idiotropiscis lumnitzeri. The sequence continues at coordinate 22,033,128 of NC_142393.1, forward strand.
TGAGAACTTAGTGACGGACTGACAGTGCCCATCTCTTGTCACAAGACAAGAGCAGGGGATCAAACCCACAACTTCCGGGTTGGGAGACGAACATATACGCCGCACCAGGCATAGGAAAGATGCAAGACAAAGTAGCATACGTTTTTCCAGGTCGTAGACGTGGTATATTTGACAGTTCAGCCAGTGGGATGTGGTGGAACACCCACAGTGTTGGCAGAAGCCTCGTTTTATTAACTTGATAAATTTTTAACCATTCAAATTTGGCACTCAAACTCATTCATGCCATTGACGGCTATATGACAAATATTCATGATTGACAGTGATTAACAATACTCTTCTCTGCAGTGTCAAAATTAAAAGACTATTTTTTAATCTTTTTTTGCTCTGCACAGAAACATAACATAATTTAAAGAATACACAAATTATATATACACAAATATAAACATTGTGACTTAAAAAAATAATAACATTCAGAAAAAGTTCTAATAAAAACAAACTGAAGTTTCTTTGCTGTTCAGCCATTTTTTTCAGATCTGAATACTTTAGTTTACTGAGCAATTGTGACCATCCGATTCTTGTACATCTTCATGTCTGTATTATTCTGCCCCCTGGTGGCAAATATGCACGCACCAGGAGCACGAGGGAGTTCTGAAATGAATTGCTGGCAATTCCATTTACATTATTTCGATGGGGAAAGAGGATTTAGGATACAAGTGATGTGATTTAAAGGAGTGTGTTCACAAAACGTATTACATTTATAAGTCAACACAACCATGTTGAGTTGTCACTCATGTGAACAGGTTACACCAGATGTCATAACCCTTGACGCTACAAGTGGATCCTACAAATGTCAGACCATTTGGTTTAGCAAGGGTTGCCTCAGAAATGGGACACAGCTATTGTTAGCTGTAAGGGACCATCAATCAAATTCCAATTGACATCACAATGTAGTAGAACGCAATTTTCTAATCGCAAAGGCTGCAATTGAAACATAAAGTCCCTGCTTCATTTTGGTCAGTCAATAAGCTCTATTTTTTCCTCATATGGGATTTATTTATTTATATAGGGGATAAAAGACAGAAGTAGATAAACTCTTCCACATTCATTCATGGTTCATTACCTCTATTTTAGCATAAGGTATACCTATCAAATCAATATTTTCACTTGTTTGTCTATAAATATGTGTATTAAATCATAATACTAAGGAAAAAACTTTGAATTAAAAAAAACAAAAACATCATTTTTTCAAATTGTGCAGCCCCATTACCTGTTACGTTTCTTTTAGCCCATGACAGCCAAAATGGCATCACAAATTCTGCGCAGTCTCTTCTGCTTCTCGCCACTCTCGCAACGCAACAACATCGCAAAAGCCGCGGCAGTGCGTTGTGGACAAAATCGCTCTCCTTCCAGCACACCGCTTAGCTCACTGCTCAAGCCGTGCGGAAGCCAGTCCGTAGGAACGTCCAACCAACAGCTCTCAATCACACCATGCTTGATTTCTAAACACAGTTCGGCCGTGCGCCCGGCCGATGAAAGATCGTCTGTCATTTTCAGAAGTGTTTGGATGCTGAACTTTGGTGTCTTTCCGAAGATCCAGTCCCATCCTCGCAGCTCTGCCGTTATGCTGCTGAGACCAGGAAATGCAGAGTCATCAGCGGGATTCACCAAATTCATTGCAGCGTTGCCGCCAAACTCTGGGGAGTCATGGAAGAAAACAAAGAAAATTGTTGAAGGATCACATCAATCTAAACTGGCATTCAAAGAAAACAATACAGTGAAATGAGTTACGTAAAAAAAAAAAAAAAACACAAATTCCAGGTTTGCGGTCCTGCTATTTTTCTCCTTTTTTTTTTCTTCTTTTGTTTTTAACAGTTAATAACTATTTTGTCTAACTTGTTTATATCAGGTGTCATTTCATTATTAACCATAAGGATGGTGACACAATAACTTAGTTTGAGACAATGTCAATTTGAAAGAGGAATAAAACTGCAGATATTGCACTTCAGCCAAGTTTTTGTTGAAATTGGAACGTGATCATCCTGCTTTTTATGCTTACGGAAAGGGACAACTTGAGGTTAATTTTATAATGTACATCTTTCGGCATGATTATTGATGTACATTCGACACATTTGTTCATTTTAACCCATGAGATTTGTTTACTGTCAACACAGAGGAATTGGGTACACTGTAACCGAGTTTGTACAATTCTTTTGTGTTATCCATTGCACTGGCTTTCTCGCAAGATCCATCCATTATCAGAGCCGCTTCTCCTCACGAGGGTCACGGGCGTGCTGGAGCCTATCCCAGCTGTCTTCGGGCAGTAGGCAGGGTACACTAAGAACTGGTTGCCATCCAATCGCAGGGCACATATAGACAAACACAATCTCTCCCAATATATGTGTTTAAATGTGTTTGTATTGTTTCAAAAGTGCGTAAAGACCTTTAAAACAATCAGCGCGATAAATGCAACAAAAACATGCCTTGAGAGTAAATAATAGTGTATTTCTACATTGCTGATTTCACTGCGGGGGTGGTCTGGAATATAACCGCGTCGATGGAGGTGGGATTACTGCAATTCCATTTTCATTTGTTTTAATTGGAAATTTTTCCTTGGGTTGATGAATATTCCAGTTTGAAACAATCATAAACCAAAGGTTCCACTGTACCTGCACTGTACTGCTCTGCCAACGCATCAAGTAGCACCTCCCACGTCAGTGAGGGGACATGGTCCACCAAGTTGGCCACAGGCGAGGGCACACTGGGCGTGGCATTACTGTGGACACCCTGGCAGGAGGAGTGCAACACGGGAGAGAGGGCGGCGTGGTCGGCCGAGTGCAGCAGGGTGCAATGATGGTAGGACGACTTCCGGCTGATTCTAGAGGCACTTCCTGGGATCAACAACAGTATGGTGCAGTTGCTAAGTAAGTAAGTAAGTTGATCCACAATGGGCAAGAGTAGTAACACCTGGAGAACATTTCTGTTAAGTCAAGAAAAAGTTTCTGGTACATGTCCATGGTGTGTGCGCGCGCGAGCGTGTGTGTGTGTGTGGGGGTGTATATGGATGTGTATATGGGGTGTGTGTGTGTGTATATATATATATATATATATATATATATATATATATATACACACACATATACATATGTTTTTCCCCCAACTAAAACCAAGTTTCCCATTACGAGCCTAATAATGTTAAAAAAAATATCCTGCTTTATTACCAAGAGCTTTCACTAATTACCATGGGAAGTTTCCAAGTTTCCAACTTCTCATAATTTTCCAACCCTACCGGTGATCTTGTAGTGCCCCTTCAGGAAAATGTCGAACCTCTTTGTGGCTTCTACCTCCAGTTCGGGCCGTAGATGTTTAAGTGCCTCAGTGATGACCTTCAGGTTCCTCTGGCGGTCGTACCCCTTTTTAGAAGCAAAGAAGGTCAAGTTCAGGTTCCCGAGATCATGGAAGACCGTGCCACCGCCACTTCGCCTGCGGGCTAGACATATCCCGGTACGCCTCATGAGTGAGAGGTTGCACTCCTTCCATGGATTCTGGTGTCGCCCAATGACCACGGCTGGCATGTTGCGCCACAGCAACAGAATGTTGCGATGCTGCAAGTCCACATTGGCTTCAATCCAGTCCTCCAGGGAAAGGTTCTCATACACGTCGGTGGACTGTGAGTATAGGACAAGCCCCGGCTCGCTGCTGTCAGTCAAAAGAGTGCTGCAGGTGCGAGTCACCCCAGGGGGCGTTTTATAAATGCACGCCTCTGAGGAGCCTCTGAAGTAAGAAAACGTCCTTCTGATGTGTAACAACACGCCCATCACCTCCACATGACGTTGCGCTCTAGAATGGCCAGGAATGAGAACACAAGTCAGCCATTTGTAGTGTAGTGGTTCACATAGAGCAGACTTGTGTAGCTGGTAAAGGCAATACCCATTAAACATGCTCCTCGCAATCAGCCTGACTAATGAGCAGTTCATAGTAGGGTTTTAATCATATTATTTTGTATGGATGTCTGCTTATGACAAAACAATGTTTATATTAATTCCCAAATTCCACATCCCTTCTTACCATGAAACTTTACTGACATTTTCTGTCAATATCCAGAAATTTCCCTTTGCAACGCAAGACTAGAATGCAGTCCACTTCACACCATAATTCTGTGAACGGCGGTTATGATATGAAATAAATGCTCAAATGCCTTGCAATAATTCACTCTTCTTCGGCGCTGCTACATGACGTCACCGACTCGTCCTTGTCGAGTGATATTTGCTAGCCTAGAATTAGCATCACTGCACCCAAAGAACGAAAACAAATATATTATTGTTAAGAGTCTGTTCGCCACAAACAGCAACAAATTAACTTCTTTCAGGGGCTATTTAAAACAACCAAACAGGGTTCTTACGTGTCGAGGCAAAGAATAGATGTCGCTGTTGAGTGTTGCGGGTTTTGTCCGTCACTGTAAAGCTGACGTGCAGATGCAGGTGCTCAACGGAAAGTTCCGACCAAAATGTTTTGTCGCATGCGGACTTGTATCTCAAAATGTTTTAAAATTCAAAACCAATTGAGACACAAAGAAAAATATGATGGTATGAAATATAAAATACATAAAAGAACTCTTTAGTGTTTGTTTGTTTAAAGATTTGAGTCGTGATGGTTTTATACAGTGACAGTGAAATGTTTCCATATTTTATGCCAGCTACTAATCGTAGTTCATGTTCATCCATTCATCTGCTTTTACATGTGTATCTGTATTTCAACTTTACAGTCAGGATAGACGGTAAGTACTTCCCGCAGTATACTGTTTTTTTTGTGTGTGTGTTATCCACTGTGTCCACTATTGCCCCTATGAGTCAGAGCATGGAAGATAATTAACTAAATCCTCACAACAGAGTTCCTTACAGAGTATATAAGCATAATAAGGCCAAACCAAACAAAACAAAATAAAACCTATTTTTGAAAAACAGAAGAGAACAAATCCAATCAAGTGATGATTCCCAGAGGGCCAAGTTATGTTTCAAACAGTCACTCAAAAACAAAAACAATACTGTGATTAAAATGTTATTGGTCCAGGTACACTCAGCACCTCCTCCCACAACTGCTTGGGGTCATGGTCCCTTAGTTCGGCACTTAGAAGTTTGTTTCTCATAAAACGACATGTAGTGTTTATTTGCTCTGAATTGCCAGCAGATTTCAGATCCTCCAAGAGGAAGACAGCATTTGGACCTAAGCAGATTATTTTCAATGAAGCGCTTTAAAGTAAGAGGTTTTGTCTTACCAACATAACAGATACATAATATTCCTATTGACTCAGTGACAAGTTTTGTGTGTATTCTGTAAAACAAACATGGAGAATCTCTTGCGCAAAGGACAAATGTTTTAGAGTTGTGCTGAGAGGATGCAAAGAGTTGCAGGTCAGAGAGAAACCAAAGTATTGGTACATTCTTTGTCTAATCCTGCATTTATTTAAAAGTCAACAGAGCTTCAGCTTCAGGCTACTAATAAAGTTGGACTCTCCACTCCAAAGGTCCGCACTTGAGAAGACACAAACAACAACTTAGCCACAAAGACGAGCGATGGGAAAGGAGACACAGCAAAAGACTTGTAAGGAAGTATATTTCGCTGTACTGCCAGATAAATATGAACCTCTGATCGAGGATGAAGTAAGCCAGAAGACGTCAGCTGAAAGGTTGAGGAGGAAGGAGAAGAAGAAGAGGAGGCGGAAGAAATACATTAGGGTAAGAGAAAGATCTACTTTGGATGTTGTCATAATTAACTATATCCTGAAGTTGTTGCTCAACAATAAGGCTAATTATTCGTTAGCAATCAAGCCGAGGTACTCACTCTATAGTACTCATTCCTTTGGTGCTGCAGGCACTATCCAGGTAGAGAGAGAAAAAAATATGGAGCGTTAAGCAAGGCCAGGCACTATTGGATTTGTTAAAATTCATATACATGCTAATGAAATAAGTAACAATGCTTGAACAAATACCTGTGTGAGTTTATCTTGGAGTAATATTGTGCAGCATTGAGATAATTTCACATAAGCGAGACAGCATAAATCTATTTCTGTAAGGTTTCAAAAGAATTGCTCATTGAACATAGATTATGTTGTCATTACATTTTACAGAACAATTGCGATAAAATGGCAATGGTGAACGTAGAAAATTATTACTCCTATATTGCTAATCTTACTGTTAAATAAAAAAAAAAATAGCAGAACAATCACTGAACGCTATGTCGTCCTGCTTGTAATGCTCATTGTCCCGGATATTTATTTATTTTTTACAAATGGTTCACAGTGCTAAAACAGGTTGAAAACGAGCAAACACACTTTGTAGATAATTGCGATATATTTTTTTTATGTAGACCAGGCGTGGGCAAACTGCAGCTCGGGGGCCACATGCGGCCCATTAAACGTTTTAATCTGGCCTGCCAAACCTGAAAAAAATAATGAATGAACCTTGTTAATTTTTTATTTTCTAAATACTGTGGTGTGTCAAAGACAGATATTTTGTTGTAATGCTTTTGTCCATTTTCATTTAAAATTAAAAAAATTTTCTCCGATGAGGTGAGGTTACCCAAACACTCCATCCATCTGCTCCTGGTCCAGCCCCTCTAATTTTAGAACCAATTGTGGCCCACCAATCAAAATATTTGCCCACCCCTGATGTAAACTATAGATCGCCTTAAAAAATGTATCTGGATCCATGCATCCTTTATCTGAACCTCTTCTCCTCACGAGGGTTGTTTGGGTGCTGGAGCCTATCCCAGCTGTCTTCAGACAGTAGGCGGGGTTCACCCTGATAATTTTAATTTGCTCAACCACTTGACGAAATAAAATTGAGCAAATTTGACATTTTTTTTTATCAGTGTGGTTATGAAACAATTTACAAATGCGTATAAAATGAATTTGAGGACTTGTTAGTTTTAACAAACATTTAAAAATTGTGTGTCAAGTCGACAGTACAGCTTGGAACTTTGAAATGCATTCAACAAAATTACAACTAAAAAAAGAAAAAAAAAAGTACTATAGTTGAACACTTTAGTGACGTTCAACAGACTCACCGACCGGGTACGTTCTGCTCGGCAGAACGCCAAGAAAGCCTGCTGCTTCAGCTGGCGCTGCCTGGTGTATGGCCTGCAGAGTATAGCTGGAGCGTTCTCCACGCCTTTGTCAGCTGTGGCCGTCGTGATGGAACACCAACAAGAAGGGACCACTAATGCATGACGGGCCTGCGGATGGAGGCTGACTGGACTCTCCCTATCAAATGTATTGAAAGTATAACTGTCACTTGATTTTTTTTTTCTATCGTGCATACATTTTACTTCCTGGACAGTATGTAAGAGCAATTGTTTTCTTGTCACATTTGTGTTTCATGATTGTAAAGCTATTTACATTAAGTTGTTTTACAAGCTATTTCATCCAGGATTGTATAAAATAAAATCTAATAAAGACTGTTAACTACCCACTGAGCATAATTAAGAAAGCAAATACTCATTTTTAAAGACCCTTTGATGTGAATTCTGAGATGATTTCTGAAAACGTGCAAAGACTGAGAGCAAGAGTTGCATTCTTGGAGGCAGAAGCAAAGTTCCTTATGTGAAAAATCTAATTTATCTAAACTTTTTGTACCACTGCTATGGAACACAGTTAAATTATGTGATGCCTCTAGTGATTTTCATCCTTTTTCCTGTGTGGGAGCCAAGCCTGGCCACTCACAATGTTTCCATGACAACCCTCATCAGTCATTCTCTTAAAATCCATCCATCCATTATATGTTCCGGTTCTACTTACGAGGGTCTCAGGGGGGGTTAGAGTCTATCCCAGCTGTCTTTGGGCAGTCGGCGAGGTTCACCCTGAACTGGTTGCCAGCCAATCGCAAGGCACACATAGACGAACAACCATCTGCTCTCACACTCACAGCTAGGGGAGTGTTCAATCAACCTGCCATTCATGTTTTTGGAATGTGGAGAACAGGCATACTACACACATTTGGTGCCGTTATTTTGCATATTTTCCTTTTATGGGCTTCAAGGACCGTAAATGATAGATTCATTTACATACATATTTTTCGATGGACAGTGCCTCTTTCCCCAAGTCAGCCGGGAGAGGCTCCAGATTACCCTAAACACTACTGAGAATAAATGGTGAAATATGCCGAGTCATTATTTATTTACCAAATGCTAAGAGAAAATAAATGCCATGGGTGTGAAAAACATATATATTCTTGCTTAAGTACTCCCTATGATTCAATAGCCTGAGGAGCCACATGCTTGTCAAAAGCTAGAAGTGTCCCACACTTGAGGAATACAAGCGGTCCCAACACGATCACCACTTCCACAAGACATGATATACGTGCAATACAAGAGCTAATGCTAACTTTAATTGACACTGTCAGAGAGGTATTCATTAAACAATGTGTTCATGATTGTGGTCGTCGTTAATAGTAGTGTGCTACATCATCAAGAGAGCTATTCTTAATATTTTTGGTTCCGTCAGTTCTTTACATGAGAGTTTATAAAATGGTTGTAATGTGTTTTTAAAAAGAATGAGATTGTGTGAATTTTAATTTCATGCTTTTATTCAATGAACACTGTTCTGCTCCTTCTGGTGGGTGCGATTTGGCCACATTTTACACAGATTTAATGATCAAACACAGAATTAGACTCGAGCTACTAAACTGCAGTGATGTTTTTTTTCTGAGAGGATAAATAATATATGTTTATTGTTGTATGCCCTGTATGCATGTAATTTCTTCAAAGGTTAGAACTACCACAAAATGCCAGTTTCATTAGCCTGTTTATTTCCCTTTATATGTTAGCATAAAAATGTTTGTAAGAAAAAGTCACGTGTGTTGGTTACATACACAACGTCTGTCACTCCCGTCAGATAATCATCACAGTCTCGAATCTTCTTACACAGCTGACATTTATTAATTTGTCACAGTCAAACTCGATGACGACTGTACAATAATCCTGAGGGGAATGAGCTTCAAATGTTGGCAGAAAAGTCACTTCAAAAACTTCTTATTCAGCCGACAAACAAAATTCAGCTTGTCAATAATGTCCGACGGCACTTTGCCTTGTCACGTAAAGAGCGCATGAGTATGAACAGTGCAACTCTCAAACACGTCCCCGGAGCAACAAACAATATAATTACATTCCTATTGTTCCACGTACAAACGATTCACAAATAGGAAAAGAAAACTTGCACGACAACTATGCACAAGTTATCAATAAATTCAACTTGCCAATTGTTTGATGAATAATAAAATTATAATAAATTAAATGACAAATAATATTTGGGCAGTTAAAACGTCTAATTCTTGTTTGATGTTGTGTTTTACACTTTGACTGAGACTGGCAATAAACCTTGAAAAAAAGCACACAGACTTTTTTTGAGTGATTAGTCAATATCTTCTGCTTGCTGTGAAGTTTGCTGTTGCTATCTGCTGCTTGTAATCAAACAACAGCTAGTATTCCCAAAAATTGAAGCACCCGCCTGTTTAAATGTCAGGTTTTTCATGGAAAAAGAGACCAAGATAACTCTTTTCCATGAGCCATGAATGTGACGTATAACCTGTACAACTCAACGGAGAAAAAAATAATTAAAAAAAGATACACAAGTGTGTGCACCCTCTCATGACAGGCACGAGGCCGTGTTCAGAATTAACCAATCGCACTAATCTTCATGAATTTCTCATTTTCTTGGCAACTTTACAATCACCCAATATATCTCTTCTGGGCCCTTTATTTTTGTTTAGCTCAAAGCTCAAGGCCATTACTGGGAACGCCTCTCTAATAAAAAGTGACTTCAGTACAGATAAATGTAGAGCTCCCACATGCCGCAAGTACAGGGCAGTATTTACGCACAAAACGATGCATGAGGAAAAATTCACACACTGCCAAAAATGTCACAATAATTATAGACAACTAATAGTGAACTGAGGGTTCTCATGAACACGCATTTCAAGGGGGAGGGGACAAGACGAGACTGCTTTTAGGACACCTGGTTGTTGGTACACAGTGGCCCTCTTCTCTTTGTCAACATTTGAATTCTTTTCATCCACAAACACATTCAAATGGTTAATACAGGAATCCTGCATCTTAAAGCGACCCTTCATTGGGCTGATCATTGGCACTTATGTGATTAGATATTTATGTAAAAATTATGTCAGCACTAAAATTTGCCCCTTGAAAAATTCTGTATTGATTTTAGGTTTTTATTTTTGGGTGCCAGATTTGAGCACATCTTAGAAGGCCCAATTTGAGGGCGAGAACAACTTGATTGCCACATCAGCCTGACTGCATCAGTAATGGGAAAATGGCAGCATTTTACTTTGTTTGTGTTCTGTTTTCAAATTAATTTTGAACATTTAAACAAATATGCCTCACATATGAATATAATCCGGAAGGGGTGTGCCTAGCCCATTTTTAGGGGGGTGTTGACACACTCCTATAGAGAATCCAAGCACCCTCCCCACACACACACACACATTTTACAGATCTTCTACCTACACCCCCCCCACCCCACACACACACAGCCAAAGACACGTCAATCAAACTGTGAATAGACTTGCATTTTATGATTTCTTAATTATGCCTTGTTTATGCTAACTTAGTACTAACACAATCTGAGAAAAAAGCTAATTTGATAATATAGGACACCAACCCACTATGACGTGTGCTCTCGGTGCTAGCAGAATAAATGGACCAACATTGCAACTAATTTACAGCAGAGCACGCATCGAATTTCAAACAAGAACGCAAGGGTATTAACTGCAGTCTCGAAACATTCATCTAATGTCGATGGGTCTTTTCTACACCAAATGTCCGGTTGTTTGGGCAGAACATTCCGGCATTCTAATCATCTGACTCGTACATGTATGGTCCAACATACGTCATGCAAATAACCTCATCCTCCTCCAAATCTTCTAACATCTGGATCGCATCAAGGAAGTTTGAAATATTGCATTCTGAGTCAATTTCTGACTGGCTTTATACACTTCCCATGTGGAGCCCCTCATTGTTGAAAATTGACTTTTCAGGGTTTGTCGCTTGCCACGATCACACTTTTTTGGAAAATTATTGATTTCATGATTATTTTTTTATGTTCAACTACTTTACTGTGAGTTCATTTGGCATTTTAAAATTAAAATGACTTCACGTTAATTTCACTGAATGAGGAGGAAAATAATAGGTAGACTGTCTTTCAAGAAAAGTGGGACACAATTTTGTACTCATTGCAGGGGTGATTTTCTACAGAAACATGCATACTCTCAATGTTGTGTATGTTGAGGAGCTCCCAATAAGTTGTCCTCCATTATAGACTAGAGTTACGACATGTTTTTTTACGATTGCATTCATTTTATACTGTCACGTGGCACATCATTTAAATAATCAGATATGGTTGCCAGTCTTTGTTGTTGTAGCCCCTCGCACGGATATACATTTCTCGGCCCTCCTCCACGTTGTCTTTATAAGGCGAAGAAGGGGGAGGTCAAGACGAGCTCATGTTGAATTTTAAAAAGAAACGTTGGCAGGTCACTAGAGCCCAAAGTCCAAACAACGGACCTTTGGCTCGGGCTGTCAACATGGAGTATGGTGATTGAAGTACCGAAAAAAGTTACACAAAGGAAGAGCGCAATGTCTCCGATTCAGTTATCCGTCTTCTGGCGTTTGTCGCTCGCTTTCTTCTTCAACTCGTTCCTCTTCTTCCTCGACATTTTTATGGCCGCGTTGGTCGAAGTGAATTGTCTCCCTGGCAACGCTACAAGCGATTCGGGAACCAAACACGGAAGAACATTACCGCGAAACCAATCAGAGATTGAGGATCTTTCGGGAGACGAATTTGATTGGATGACTAAAAGCGGCGACAGAGACGTGAGTGAATCATTTGATTCATAAAAATATTCTTCTTTGAACTCCAGAGCTATTCGGGTGAAAAGATTATATTAAGACTGAACTATATTAAGGAAGTAACCTCAAGCTCTATTTATATATTTATTTTTTGTTTGTTTTTGTCACCTATTTTTCTTGTATTTGTTCAGCAGAGTGTACATATTTTATATTGTTCGTGTATATTGTAGTTCTCAATTAAAAACAGAATAATTATTGGAATAAAATGTGTAAAGTTTCCCAAGCTAAATGGAGTTGGTGTATTTAAAAAAAATGAGTAAAAGTACTGATTATGTTTGTGAGTATTTCGTTTTGTTTGTATTCAACTTACTCCAGTGGTGTAAAGATCCGCGTGTTGGTCAATGAGTCAAGTTTGCTAGCACACGCCAACATGAGCTAGCCTGGTTGCCTCACCTAGCACGTGATAAACAAAAATGATCATTTTTAACCTCAACTAACGGAAATTCATTTCACATTTCCGGTTGAATGGGGAGTTTTTAAATGTCAATATATATATGTAGGCGTAAAAGGCACTTCATCCTCTGAGACAGTGATTTTCAAAGGTTTTACGTCGATTACACTTTCAGGTGTGAATTAAGTATTCAGGTATACCCAAATAGTACAATTACTATAACAATTGCTTTGATGTTAAAGTAATTCATGTTTTATACAGAAAAGCACAAAATAACTAAAACCACATTTGAAAAAACTTTTTCATTAATAAAATAAAAAACCAGAGCGTTGTTCCTTGACATCTCTTGATGTATCAGTTGCCATGATCCTTTTGTGCTCTGTTTCTTTTATTATGGCATACAGGCTTGATGCTTTAGAGTATTTATGCTTGCATAACTCAGCTTTTCTCCATGTCTTCTGAATCAAGCCCTGCTCTTAAAGATTTTTATTTTTATTTTTTTACATCGCCACTTTTGTCTGCTATCTGCTTCTGGGTCCAAATCCTGCTCCTCATGTGACAAAGAGTGCTTAAAAAAGATAACATGATGTGATGCAAGTGAAACTACCATCCATTTTGCATTTATAAAACTAAGCAGAATTATAATGAATATTTCCTTAGTTTCATCTTTGTCAGTTAATTTCCTACATGTGCTTTAATTTTTATTTACTTATTTAACTGTAAGGTATGGCCATATATGTAAGAAGGAATGTTGACCGGTCGATCGAGAACTAGAGGTTACCTATACACAATACATAGTGACCTTTTTTTTTTACCTTGCACTTGACAAATACTCAATTTTTAACAAAAAACTAAAACTAATCTAATTCCGCCCCCCCCCCAAAAAAAAAATAAAAACTAACAAACTTGCTCTATTTCAAAACAACTGAATTAACAAAAAACAAAAGTCTAGACTTAATGAACTACCAGTACAGTAACTATCAGGTCCAGAGCCCTATGTGTATTAGTTCAGTCATGTCTAAGTATTCACGTTTGCGTGTGTCCACCACATTTACCTCATATAAAGATCCACAAACTTTTTAGAGTGTAATCAAGTGTTACAAATAAAGATTCACCGTTTGTTTCTTGTGTACATCAGTCAGTGTGCGGCTGGACTCCATGGTTGTCCTATGGCCAAATGGTCTACATGGTGGGTCTACTGCTTGGATCGCTGGTGGGCGGTGCTCTGTCTGACAGGTACAATTCGCATCACAGGTGGCAAAAGTACTCACATGCTGTACCTTTGTCGATAAAGAAGCAAAGGCACTTGTACAAACAACAACAACAAAACTTGATCATTTGCATTGTGTTTTAAAATACAAAAATGGTCAAACTGTTATATTAAGGCACCACTGTACAGATATCTGTTTTCAAATGTAGGGAGCACCTGAAGCGATACCTGAATGACCAACTTAAGTACGGTAACAAAGTACAGTGGTGCCTTGAGATAAGAGATTAATTAATTCCATGACCATAGTCGTATCTCGAATATTCTTTCCCCATTGAAATGAATAGATTTCAATTCTTCCGTTTTAACCTCCCCACAAAGAACACATTTTTTTTTAACGTTTTCTTTTTCATAACAAAAATTGTCCTCAACAGCTGCAACAATTAATTGTTTTATCAACAAATAATTGGATTAGCGATTAATCATATAATGCGCTTGTTTAATTTAAATCTTGGGAATTCCAGCCTGTTAACAGTTAACATTCTAAGATTTCTGTACTCCTCCATGAAAGCAGACTAATTATATTTGAGTTGAATCAAAATGAAACCGTTAAAACCAAATGCTGAAAAGAGTGATCCAAATGTTCAAATTTTCTGACATATTACGGACCACACGACAGCTCGAAGTAGTTTTCTCAACTGTCATTTTGAAATGTCCTGTTTTTGAATAAAGACGTGGATAATCCAACGTAAAACGAATTGTGTGTGTTTTTTTTTTAATCCAATTCATCGATTAATCACTAAAACAAGAGACCAATTAATCAATTATAAAAATAATTAGTTGTAGTCCGACAAAAGTATTGTTCTGTATAAAAACGAAATAATATTTTCTTTCCACGGAAACAAACACGGAAAATGCAAGTGCACAACACTACGGTTGCTAGTTTATTGTCCTTCCTTGTTCTTTTAAGTCGAGACACTTATGTGTCAAGGCACCAGTGTGTTTGTACTTTGTCGCACACTCGCACACGTACGTATGTGTGAGCGATTTTGTTGCAACGTGCACTTGCACTTTTTATCTTTGCATGTGTAGGTACGGGAAGCGTCCGGTGCTGCTGTTGTGCTTGTACCTGCAGGCTCTGTGCGGCCTGGTTCCCGCTCTTCTTCCACAACCATTTCTGTTTCTCGCTGTTCGTTGCCTGACGGGCGTTTGCTGCTGCTGCATCAACAACTGCTCCTTCAGTCTGGGTAAAAAAAAAAAAAAAAAAAAGAAAAACATTCTAGTTAATTATCAACTACTAGTACCACTAGTGATGTTAGTCAATTTTATTAGTTAGCGTCCCGTGCTTAAATAGTGGTAATAGTACCATACAGATGTCAAGTAGTGCATGCTCAAATCATTCTACTAGTGCAGTGAACGGCCCAGGAACTATTACGCCTTGCCCTCACTAGTAAGACAAATTAGAGCACTAGTAGCATAACCAGGGTGCACTGGTAAGATGGCTTTTTGTCGTACTCGTAACATTATTTCCCCTACTGCCTTTCTCTCCTGTATGATATATTGCGCACTAGCAATATCACTAGGGTGCACTAGTAGACAATCAACATGTTACTAGTGAGGCAAAAGTCGACTATTTGACAACTGTGGTTTGAATATTACTAGTGCCATCATAAAATTTAGTAGGTAAAGGCAGCCCTGGCTTCTGGCTGGAGTTCGGCTATTAGCCGCTAAACTGTTGATGTTTACACTTGGATCCTGCTTGTTCAAATATTCAACAGGCTTGTTGTACTGCCTCGTTTTTGACACCACACCGCACAACTTGTTCCTCCTCCACGTCACCCTGGAGATGGAAAGGAACTGTAGCTTTATCCTCGGAAGATTATGCCAAGTCATGGCTGCTCGTCAGCTGCATGTTCACTCACTGTTACTTTTGCTTTCTGTTTACTGCTCCTTCTTTCATTTATTGGTGCATTTAACCAAAATTAGAAAGAAAAGATGGACTCTGATTAGTTGCAGTCAGACACGTTTCCGCCTCGTCTGATGGCCCGAACCCCAACTCTGTTGATTACTTTCCGAAGAGCAATAAAAGTTTAGGTGATTACATGATTGAGGATCGTTACGTGACCAGCCAGCTTGAACATTTAATGCACTGTTAATGGGTCTTGAAACTCCAGTCCTCGAGGCCCGCTTTCTATCTCTCCCTGCATGCAGCTCAGCCTGATCG
The DNA here is from genome assembly GCF_059441095.1 of Idiotropiscis lumnitzeri. Lineage (NCBI taxonomy): Eukaryota > Metazoa > Chordata > Actinopteri > Syngnathiformes > Syngnathidae > Idiotropiscis > Idiotropiscis lumnitzeri. The sequence goes on from NC_142393.1 coordinate 22,048,866, forward strand.
TTATCAGACTCCTGCAGAGCTTGCTGATGAGCTGATTAAAAAAACATGAAAAAATGATACGTTAACTATATAGCAGGACGGCAAAATTGTGAAGGTAGTCTAAGTCGGCGTGACAACGCTCCCCTTTTGCTGATACGGAATGCTTCCAGCTTTTGACCACCGCCAAATCCTCTGCTTGGGTGTTTCAGCTGTAGAGTGGACCGCTCCCTCCGCCCGCCTCTGGCCTCCCGCCTTTTTGGGCTTCTGCTTCAGTCTCGGGACAATGGGAGGAGCTCTGCTAGCCTGGCTTAGTCCCACTTGGACACAACTTCACCTGTGTCTAGCTCTGCCCCAGTTCGTCTGCCTGCCACTGTACTGGTCTGTCCTCGCCTGCCCATGTATCCGGATGCTGTCCATCCACCTGCAATGTCCTTATATGTCCAACTGTTTAATCATTTGTTTGTCCACACAGTTCACTGCCAGAGTCTCCTAGCTGGTTGCTGTTAATGGGGAGGACGAATGTTCTGTACCGCTACAGAAGCGGAAGTGCGGCCGACAAGCAGTGTGTGGACATGGTACACGCAGACACCGACACAGACATAACATCATGCTGTCTGAATAATCCACTTGCCTGTGTATAAGTAGCTTCTGGGATCAAATATGGCGGAGATGCAGAAAGCCTCTGAGGCTCAGAAATGCCAAACACCAAGTGACCTCCTCCCCTTCAAACACCCAACTGTCCTGCTGCGGCTGTCAGTCATGAGCTATCTGGGGTAAAAGGTTTTTATACAGTGAACGGCAACCTTTTCTGAGTTTTTCCGCACTTTCTGTCACACTGTAACCTTAAAATGCTGCAAGATGGGGCCTAATACCTGGCTAATACAGTAGATGTCCAAGCCCTGCAGCAAATAAGGAAAATCTCAGAATAGCTGATGTCCCTCCCCTTCCAGTGGTCTGTAATTGCCAATAGATTCCACAAGATCACAGGTTCTAAGTAGCTGCATTGGGAATTTTGAAGAGAAGCAAAAACAAACTTTCGCTTTGAATGTGTGCCTGAGGTGCATTCAAGGTCAACCAACAACACTGGATATCTCAATAGCTGATGAAAAGAACATCATTTAATTAAACCCGACAACAACAACAAAAAAAATCATGAGATTGCGTCAAATAAATACTTGTATTTTTTAATAGGTTGTGAAGTCAACATAAATGCCAGTGTCCTTGTCGTCTGATTTTTTTTTTCCAAATCAAACCACTTGTAATAATTATTTTGAGGCGTGCCATTATAAAACAAAAACAAGTTTGAAATTATATGTAAGTGTTGTGGATCACAATTAGTGGTTCATCTATTGTTTAAACTATTATGTTTTTTTTATATTCATGGCAGCGATGGTGGGGCTTTACTGTCCTTTTTCATATAAAATCCCACAATAAAACATTTCTTCCTTGTTTATGTGAAATAGAAATGTGTTCATAAGTACTGCCTCAATGTCGAGTATTAATGAATGACTACCGTCCTGTGACATTATTTACCAAGAAGAACATCGAGACTTGGCCAGTTATCTAGCAAAGGCATATCTGTCAGATCTCTCTTCTGTCCACGCTGAGTAAAATTCTGATCTGTGTTGTGATTGGTCAGTGCCGCGACTGCGCTGACATACTTCGGCATCTGTCTGAACATTGGCTCCTTCGGCGTGAACGTCTACGCCGCCCAGTTCTTCTCCGGCCTTTCAGAGGCTCCCTGTCTGCTCATCCCGCTGGTCCGCCTGGATCGGCGTCCCATCAGCATGCTGACTCTCTTCCTGAGCGGCACTGCCTGCTTTCTGTCTTTGCTGATGTCCAAATACCAATGTGAGGCTTCAACAAATAACCGTTCGCTCAGTGATTGACAGTTGTTTCTGAACAGAAAACTACTTCCATAATTAGTTTTTTCAAACTTTATTGAGCCAATTGCCGTATTGCACGCACCGAACAAAATTTCATAAAAAGCATGTACAGTGGTGCCTTGATATACGAGTAAGCCGACTTACACTTTTTCAAGATATGACTTGCGTACAAAATTGAAGATACAGTCGCTGTACAGTGGCCCTGAATGCAACTTATTTAAAAAAAATTCTTCTTGCTGTTTTATGATACAACCAGTTTAAGTAACTGTCAAACTAAACACAAGACAAAGAGAATTACATGTGTATTTAAAACATCCACATAGCTTTGCTTAAATCTGTTTGGCTTAATGCTTACAAGAAATGCCAAAAACTGCCATAGAAAGACAGGCTAATAGCACCGTGAAGCAACACAGACAATATTAACAATACTCAGACATTCTTTATCCTCTACAAAGAACAACTAGCATTACTGTGATTCGCTGATTAGCTGAGACGGGTTTCACACGAATTGTACGTTATTCTGCCCCCAGGTGGCCAATGAGTGTACATCTGAAGGAACAGCACAATGCCCATTGACTTGAAGCAAAAAAATGTGGCAAAAATGTTTAAATTCTTCACATTGTATTTGCCGTTACTCTATGTGCTCACAAAGTACAACACGGAGTGCTATTTTCCTCGTTTAAAAAACAGCGAATTTTGAGTTTGAGGGTTGAGTAGGTAACAGTTTAATTGCAATCCAATTCATTTAAAATGGAAAAAGATTTGTGCGCCACTGGGCACCAATCGGTGCGAAATTGGTGCCAAGGAATGCCTTTCAAGTGAGTTGATGAGCTTTAGATAAATTAAACTAGTGCTTTGCCACCACCTTGTGGCATTGATTAATTAAAGGTCTGTGTACTGAATTAATGCTATTGATGATGATCCTAATTCATTGTGAAATCTGAACCTGTTTCATCACACCCGGCGATGATAATTTCACAGGAATACAAGTTGTATGATGGCAACAGGTGGAAAGATTGAGTAATCTTTGACAGCAGGCTAATGTGCTGAGACACAATTGTTGTGAAGCACGACACTAATGTCTGATCTGGTACACATCCATCACTACAAAACAGGTGCTCAAATGTTAATGATGGCATTGTAATCCCTCGTGTGTTTCGCAGGTGATGCAATGCTCGTGATGAGTTTGGCACTGTTGGGCAAATTCTGCATCCTAGCCACTATCTTCATCTTGGCTCTGTACAGCATCGAATTGTTTCCCACCGTGGTCAGGTAACAACTGTCACAATGGACCACCGGTGGCAAATTCACCAGTCCCCTGAAGGTGATTAGTTACTCGTTTGAACGTCTTGTGTATTCTACCTGCAGGCAGCGTTGTGTGTCGCTGGTCAACTTGTGTTTCCGGCTCGGCTGTCTGGTGAGCACTCTGTTTCCACCCAGCCCCGAAGGAGCCATCTCATTGGCCGCCATGGTCATATTCAGCAATGGGCCAATCATAGGCTGTGGATTGTGTCTACTGCTTCCGGAGACCAGCGGCACCCCGCTTCCTGACACTGTGGACGATTGTCTCAGGCCAACTCAACACCCCCTCGAAAGGACAAGGTGAGCACAAGCTCGTCTGCCCCAGCTGTCTGAAGGGTCACAGCAGATGGGGTTCGGGGCCGACGATTTTTATGACTAAGGCCAGAGAGACTGACCGGATAATAAGGGTCAAGTGCCCAGTCTATTGATCCCAGTTCTGTCAGAGCATTTTGCTCTTGCGGTTTTCTCGTTGAGCACTTTTGCTAATTGTTACCATGTTGAAGTCTGAAATAATTTGCAGTTGACAAAAACTATTTTCCACTTGCTTTGTCCGCGCCACAGGGGTAACTTGTAACATCTTCATACCCATAACCACTTTGACAAGTTAATTGAATAAATCGTGAATCAAGTCTGCACATGCGCATTAGAAAAATTTAGTCAACTGTTTGAAAAGGAGCAGTGAAAATGATCAAGACAGTTTAAGCAACTCAATTTGTGTTTAGGTGTGAATTAACACACCCAAAAATTGGTTTAAACAAACAAAAAAAAAAACTTGTTTTTATGAATCTAACAAAACGGCCTTTGTTAAACATTATCCTAAACGAGCCAAGTTTACACACTGGTTGGTGAGGTAAGACGACCTCAGCAAAGGACTGACATCTCGGAAGCACATGCATAAGGTTAAAAGTTTCTAACATGGATAAATGTTTTCTTTTGCAACGTATAAATGAGCACTGTCTTTGGAAATGTTCATTTTCCTTCCCTGATGTACAGAACTGACTAACCCATTCAGCTCGTCTGTTTTTTTTTTTTAGCTGGGATAAAAGTTACCATTCACACTTTTGGGAAGTTGCTAAAGGGGTCAGAAGTCACTCAATATAGTGACAAAGTCAGTAAACTGGCAACGCTGACTGCTGTTGTAAATGAGCTCGATGCTGCACGTCGAACTGTGCAACCAAAATCAATTTTAAAAAAATCCCAAGAAAAACCCAAATTAATCAATTTTCAGTTAATCAAATGGCATTCAACAAGAAACATCTGAAAAGCATTTGAAAAGTTGTGAACAACTTCTGTCTTTCCAGGAATCTGCAAAGCCAGATGGCTGTCGTTGACGCAGCAGAGTGAAGGCAAACACAACAACACCCTGACCGCGTGAAATGACCATGTCTTTTTTAATGAGTCACTTTAATTTTTGTACTTTGTCTGATTTAAGTCTTAAAAACCCTATTTTATTTATAAGGTGACACGCAGGGTTTGTGAATGGTCGCATTTGTCTCTGAATTAAAAGGATTCAACACTTCATCACTCATTGCTTCAAGTGGAACAGATATGTAACGTGTGGAAGCAAATTGCATTCAAAGAAAGTGTGCAAGTGTTTGTCAGTTTGTAACTTCAATCAAAACAGTTCAATACAAAACTGCTTTTATTTTAAAGATAAAATGTTATTTGTTGAAAGCATCCGAAGCAAAATGACTTGCGATTCATGAATGTTTGACCTGTCAAGAAGTTATTTATGGTTCCAGTGTAGCAAGGCGTCGGAGCATTTAGCCCATATCCATGTACAAGTACGCTCTTCGTCGTCACTTGTAAGACAACATTTTACGAGTAATGTTTTCCCAATATTGTATGGCATCTCTGTGCACTAGTAATACTTACTACTAATGCACTGAATTGTCTTACGAGTTCAAACAGTGTACTCGTGCAAGCTGGATATAAAAAAAAATGCTCAAATGGCTTTCCATAGCTTACTAGGAAGGTATACTTGAGCACTTGTCGCCTAAAAGTGGCACTAGCAGTCGAAAAAAAAAATAGTAAGACTTTCAACTCGTCGCTACTATTGTCTTACGAGTGAGAACAATGGGTGTACTAATACATGGACTCTGAGCTGAATATTAAAGATGAAGAATAAATGTTCCAACGGCTTGCCAAAGTTCCCGAACCAATGTACAGCTACTTTCCATCAACTGACAGCGGTCAGTAAGTGACATAGTTTGCAGGAAAGATGCCCTTTCGCCCACCCAACTGCCCCTCCCACCAGTCGTACTGGTTCTCCGTCTTGGTGATGATGGTGATGCGGTCGCCGGGTTTGAAGCTCAGGTCACCGGGCTGTTGACCCTCATAGGCGTGCACTGCAGTCACCACCAGAGGTTCGCTGGCTCTGCCCACTGGCGTTCGTCCTTCTCCTGGAAAGAATGTTTGCAACAATTACAATAAAAATAAGCATTTGTGTACTTACAGCTGAAATGAAACTCACAAAAACGTATCGTCTTAGTGGTTGTGCAACTTGATAAAGAATTATTTTGATTTTTTTGGATATCCTTAATAAAATTTTTTATTTATTTTTTTTAATTGCATAGATGACGCTAATAGATATACAGAGAAGTTCACAAGACTGCTTGAAATTGAGTTTGTCCTGCAATGATCATGTTAACTATCTGAATTTTCACTACATCCATTTGTGAACGTCGGTTTTTAAGAGACACTTCAAACCACGGCGGTTTAGAAGAAGGCTAAGATAACTGTTCAAGCCATTTTCCCTTTTTTTAATTTGCCCTATCTTGGTCAAAATTACAGATTGACTCGTAGCGAATTAAGATTTTACACTGCAAATTAAGATGTCATGCCGTTGGTGTTTAAGTTTAGGTTATTTGTTAAATGCATCACAATGTGAATGCATCTTATCCAGGTCTGGAGGTTTTCTGGAAAGAAACTGACCTAAAACAAATCCCACCAGCCCCAGAAAAAAAAAAAAAATCAAGTTATTGATTATCCACTAGGGGGTGCTGCAGCTTGAAAGAAGCAAATCAATGAAGACCAACTTACTTGAAGGATCAGATTTGTAGACTGAGATATTCGGGTAGAGTGACCTTTGACCTGCCGCACCTGGACACACAGTAATGTTGCCATGGTTACAGTGGCAGTGATGACCAATGGGTGACATTCAGAGGTGAATTTCCTTATTCTCTAAATGTGGAACAGGAAGTAAGTATGCTTCTACATGAAGCACACCTATGTGATGGACATGCACTCAAGTACAGGTGAAGGAATAATAGTGTCATAGTTTTACCAAAATCACCAGGGTTCTGTGAGGCGTTTGCTACTCGTGAAGGAGTAGGAGCTGGAGGTCTGGCAGGAGGACGCGATGACTGAAAACAGACCAGAAAACATTGCTAATGCTCCACAGAAACAGGCAGTAGGTGTTGGTTTGAGTGCAAACAAGTTGGTCTCACGGTCAACTTGGACCATCCGTCCCAAAGCGATCCGTCTGTCAGTCAGTGACATAAACATCCACAACTTTGTTCTTTTGTTTGAAAATATGTAGGTGTGGACTCATTCTTTGTCTTGTTTCTGGGTGTAGTCAACATGACGATATTGTTGAATTGTGAAGTGTGCAGTGCATGCTCACTTCCATCATCATCACTGCCTTCATTTCCATTTCAGTTCCTGAATTTTTGCACGTGGCTAAAAAGGCACCAATTGTTGTCCTTGGCTATCTGGCACCAGTCCCCAAATCCTTAATTGACCAACACTCTCCACTACCACCCACCGCTCCCTAGCTCATGCACACACACATTCACACACCCAATCGCAATTTTTTTTTAATATATTCCCCGGTGACAAATTCAGCACACAATAATGGTAATTTGGTGCTTAAATAAGAGAGGTGTGGCTTATTTGTAGGGCAGCCTTGCAAGCTCGTAGCACTCATGGTAACAAGCAGTCTGAATTAATTAATCATTTTAAGTTAAGTCCTACAGTGAATACGATCCAAGGCAGTCACCATCCATGCATTCCCTTCGAGTCACCGCTCTCGAACAACACGTATCCAGCCAGTGCACTGGCTCATTTGATCGTTGGCCAACAAAACCTTGAGTGGAACGACCAACGGCGGTCCATTGAGCTATATTGTGAGCAGTTGTCCACTTAACTTCAGGAAAGCTAGTTGAATCAACAAGTTTGAGAGGGGAAAGGACTTGACTCATCCCTCTCTCCTCCCTCCATTCAAAATGTAACCCTAGAAAATAACCCACATTTTTAATAACGTTCCTGTAATCTGATTATGTGCTTTATCTGTCAATGTTACATTATTTTTATAACTTGAATCCAATTTTCAGCAGAGCATGTATTTTTTTTTCCCCAAGTATTTGGTAAGCAACCCCCACAGCGTTTGAGAGCAGAGACAAAGACTTGATTTTTCATGATTTAAAAGGCTCATTTTATATATTTCACATTTTTTTTTATCCCATTAAAATTTAGTATTGTTGCCAACAACTCTCTCTCTCTCTCACATCTCTGTGGTGGGTCAAATTTACATGAGATTCATTTTCACTTCAATGGGACTTTTCGGAGTGAGTACTCCTGCCACTTCTGCTCCTAAATGCAAAAGTGCAACTGAAAGAAAACGTCAACGTGGGACGTCAGACTCACACCAATTGTGCCACTCGGAGTTCAAAACAATGTACCTTTGTGGCCACGTTCTTTTTGCTCGGGTCTGCGACAGAGGCCTCTGCATAAGCATTCAAGATATTGTAGAGACCGTCACACTCCTGCGGTGGTTCCACGTCGCCATTCAAAATGCCAGACGCTCGCAAATCTCGAGAGTAGAACCTGCAAGCTCACACCAACAGCTGCATTGGAATTCAAATTATTTAAAAAAAAAAAAAAATGTCCTACTTGCGGTTGGTCTCTTTGCGTTCAATCAAGTACGAGCCCTCCAGAGACAAGCCGGCAAACAACCCTCTGGACTTGCAGTAGGTGTAGACAGCTGCCATATTGCGTAGCGTAACATCGGCCTCCATGTTCCTGAAAGGATGAGAACTGTCATCATTGCCGTGTTTAACGTCGACTACAAGGAACAGAGGTCACCAATGTCACGTAGGTGAAACTGGTTCGGAAGCCAAAGCGATCTATAACTTGGGAATGCGCAAAATTAATGTGCACTAAATTCCGCTATGACGTAACCTTTAAAATATATATATTTTTAAAAAGGCCATTTGACACTCCAATTAATCTTTTTCTTTTGGCTTGCCACAGTACGTTACCCTTTTCCATCCTCATCTACTTTTGTAACACCAACTACAAGCAAGCGTTCACTCACTGCGTCTATCAACCTTCTCGTGGGTCTTCCTTTTACTCTCTTGCCTCGCAGTTTCATCCTCATCATACTTTTTACCAATGTACTCCCTGTCTCTCCTCTGAATGTGTCGAAAACACCAAAGTCGGGTCTGGTTAACTTTTTTTCCTCCAAAATATTCAATTTTGGCTCTCTCGCTATTGAGCTCATTTTGAATCCAACCAAACTTGGTCACTGCTTTTATTAGTTAGTGGTTAAATTATTGAATGTCTTTGAAAGGGACGAGAACAACGGTGTTGGATCCGTTTGTTTCTGCACTGGTGCTAATTCTAATCACATGTCCACAGGAGACAAAATACAGATAAATTATCTGAACACAAAAATAGATACCCGTAAATAATTATTATAATGATGAGAATTGGACCAAGTTCCTTCCTACTAAAACAGTTCCCGAATATTTAAGTTGAAAGTCTCAGAAATAAATCCCATGGCATATCGGGATACAAATGGAGGGTCAGTTACATTTAAGCTGTCACTAGGCTTATGAGAATGTCCTTACAAAGATGTCTTATTCTTTAAAAAAACAAAACAGAAGACGAACTGCTGCCCACAGAAGTTGTTCTGATGTAATTTGCGAGAAAACTGATTACACCGCAAAAAAAAAAGAAAAAACCCACATTTCTCCTACAATTCAATACAACCAACCTGCCCATCGGACCCACAGCGACTGTAAAGTTCCCACCCAACGTCAAGTTTCCGCCCTTCGTGAATGCGTCAATGGCCCGCCGATGATTCAGGACGATCACCAGATCTGAAACCTGAAGAAGATGCGGCATTGAGAAATGTGTTGAAGTGGCTCCTGAACATCAGCAAGCACCAGAAAGACAACTCCTTGCCTCCACAACGCCATTTTAGCCACTCACCTCCACACCAATTTCAAAGCCGCCACCCAGGCCAGCGATGCCAATTGCAGAAGGAGCCGACCAGCCTGTGCACAGAAGCATGCATAACGCAAGTTGTTTTCACGCTTCATTTTAAATTGGTACAGAGACGCAACAGCAGTGTCGAGATTTATTTGACACCGCCTATCAGACAGAATTTCGTTTCACACAGCATTTGCGGTTTGTGACATTTAGATATTTAGATGTGTTACAATGTTGTTGCATCTGCAATAATGACTTTCAACATAAAGGAATGTGAACAGCGAGTCGCTAGTAAACTTCCCACTCTGTTTACAGCTGGCGGTGTTCCGTCTGTTTTAAATCTCTGATGTTACATACGAACGTCAACTTCAACCCACGCACTCTTGAAATTAGTTTGCACCAAATTATTTTGCATCATTATTAAGAGTACACACCTACATTCAGGCATCGCTGCACCAAGAGAGTAAAACAAATCAATTATACAAATATCTACTGATTTGTAGAAAAAGGAGTATTGTTTTCGAAATTGTTCTTCCCCCAAGAAACAAACAAGATTTTTTGAGACAATATTCCTTTTTTAAGAGGATAAAAACTTCTTTTCCAGAATAAAAAACAAGAATGATTTTTTTTTTTAATTCACATGTTGAAATATCACAATTTTCACTTGGCAAAATATGACCTCACGCTGTTCTTCTAAACATAAAGACTAATTTGCTCTTGGAATTCTACATTTCTTGAAAGCAGGCAACTCTTAATACCTGTTTCAATTTGGTGTACAGTGTACGCATGATAATTATGTTTAATTGGCGTAATGCTTTTGAGGGGGACCTTGAAAAAAATGGCGCTCTTTTAAGATGTCTCTGTACTCAAAATGTTTGGGGAAAAAAGGCAGTGGGAAAAAAAGTATGTGGAATGCTTATATTTGGTTGTTGTTCACAACTTGGTGTGCCCCTTGCAATCCAGAGGAATTATCGTCATTGACGAGTAGTTGGAGAAAAAACAGCATTCATTAATAGACTAAACAAACTATAATTAGTGATTTGGATCAATGACAAAAGTCGTTCAAAAGTCGGGCAGAAGATAAGAAAAGTCTAGGACTGCACAGTGCCTGCATAAGCTCAAAGCCAGAACTAAACTCACGTCTGTCACTCAACCTGGCGATGACAATGCCGCTGCCTCCTCTTGCAGTGATCACAAAGCCTGCCTTCACCACGGAGATGATGGCGAGCCCCTCAGCTGCTGCAATCACATTTGCTACACATGCAACAAAAACAACAAAACACAGGCAGCAATGTCAAATTTGTTTTGAACAATTAGATTTCTTTCAATTGATTATCCACTGATTAATTGCATAAAATTAAAATTTGCCTTCTGACACAACAAAGTGTGCATTTGAGAGGGAAGTATTATTTTTGATGTTGTCATCGTCCACTTTGAGCCACCATCATCATGTTCCAAACTATCATCTTTGAGTGCGCGTGTGGATTTAAAAAGGTGCGGCCTGGCCTGGTGAGTGACATGGGCGCCAGTGATAGAAAATGAGTTTTCTGGTGTGTAAGGATGTACAATTTAATCGAAATTCAATTATGATTATTATACTCAAAGATTACAAAATTTGAATAATCATAAAAAAAATATATAGCATATTTTTTATTGTATATATATATATATATATATATATATACACACACAATTGTTAAAATAGTACTTATTTTAAAATGTCTAATACGATAGTGTACTTGAGTTGAAAATTTGAGCGTTTTAATCAAATTGTTTATTTAAATGTTAAAACAGTTCCATGACAATTTCTAAGTGTATAGCAATTAAACTCCAATGGGATTTCTTTATATATAGAAACCATACATTAACACCTTTTTATATTAATTCATGTCGCTGCATAGTCAATTCGAAATGACGTATTGTTTTGAACAGACAAATTTTGCAGATTAATTGATTATCAAAATAATGGTTAATTGCAGCTCTTCATTGCAATTTATTTTATTTAAGTGTAAAATGATCCCAAACTATATAGATTCTCAGTTTATTTGGTTTTTTTACACACTCTTTACTCCTGGCAGAGATTTCACCTCAACTACTTTGTAATCAAATTATTTGACTAAACGTTTCAGCCCTACCCATGGTTGTTGCCAGTCAACCACAGGACACAGAGACAAACAACCATTTACACTCACACTGGAAGAAATTAGTCTTCAAAGAACCACTCCTTCACCGTGCCAACATTACATTGGTGAACTGCAAACTTTAATCAGAAATTGCTTCAAGTGTCCAACCATCCATTATCTGTTCCGCTTCTCAGTACTAAATTCCATTGCTCAGTACTAAATTCCATTGCACTCTCTTATTTATTTATCTAATTTATATATTTGTCTGTATTATTGTTGTATTGAACTGGAGAGGGGAGCCCTCTAATCTCGTTGCACACTTGAGTACAATGACAATAAAGGGATTTCTAATTTCTAATTTCTCCTCAGAAGGTCACGGTGGTGCTGGAGCCTATGCCAGCCATTTTTGGGCAAGAGACGGGGGACACCCTGAACTGGTTGCTAGCCAATCGCAGAGCACACATAGACCAACAACCATCCGCTCTCACATTCACACCTAGGGGCAATTTAGAATGTTCAACCTGCCATGCATGTTTTTGGAATGTGGGAAAACCCACGCAGGCACGGGAAGAACATGCAAACTCCACACAGTGGTACAAAAGGTTTACATAAGTTCAATTTGTTACATTAGGAGTTTTGCTTCTGCCTCTAATTTTAGATAAGTTTCATTGGAAGTGTCTCAACTCAACTTTACTTTTGCTGCAGCGGGGAAACCCGTACCTGGGATGAGTTTGTCCAGCCCATTTCCGGCGGAGATTTCAGTGAATCCTCTGAGGATTTTGGTGGCTTTCTTGACCTCAGACGTTAAGTCAGATGGAATGAGGCTGTTCACTGCACACAGTGGCATCGATATTATTAGTTACAGCTTTTCCTCACCTAAAAGTGTCGAGTCATTCACAGCAGAGTCAAAACAAAATGTAGCTTTGTCATGGCAAGAAAATTACAGTAACAGCAGGTTGGCTGAAGATCACTCAGAATAAAAAGAACTTGTGGATGTTCCAGAGGAATGTACTGCTGCTGCTGCTGCAGCAGCTGCAGCAGATGGAACGTTGACAGACTGGCTCGGCAGGATGGACAGTTTTGTCACAGTTCTAACAAGAGCCCGTCAGTTCTAGATCACCACATTGGACTTCCAGTTTCACAATACAATTACTGGCAGGCTCCATGTGACAGTTCTCATGTTTCTATTCACATCTGGATCAAGCAGTGGAGGTCTCTGGTGTGTGACAGTTAAAAGCCATGTAAACAAACCAAGATCATTCTAGAGTCGAGGGATCGAACTCGTTTTTGTCACGGACCACAGCATGATTATGGCTTCATTTAGAAGGCAAACTGTGAAAAATAAAAGCATTGTCAGACCATCATATTGAAAGACAACAAAGATTCCTGATTTCATTGTGTTCCTGGGGCCGTGACAAGTGACAGCAAAAAACAGCACCACCACGTGGCCAACGATTTTTTTTCTCAGTCTCAAACAAACCTAAGGTCAGAATGGAAGCTTATGCATTAAAAGAACTCTTTTTCAGAATGAGAGCAAGCTTTTTGTGTGTGGACGTTTTAATTTGTTTCTAACAAACAGACCCTCTACAACGTTGAAGTTATTGATTCCCTAATAAAAAAAATGGAAAAAAAATATCAAAACACAAAAACCGAACTAGAAGTAAGGAGCGCATCTTTTCACATTCACTAGCTCGACAGCACTGACCAAAGGACTAAATAATCCAAGTGTAAAACTCAGCTTCACTTAAGACACAATAACAGTAAAGCTTGGGTAACAATCAATCAATAATCGCTCAATACCGACACGGAAAACACACATTCAGTAAAGCGTCACTATTGTAAGCAAGTAAAATGCAACAGCTTTAATATCGGCCTGTCAATCGAGAATATTTTCTCATTCATTCAGTCTTCCGCTATCGCGAACTAATAATTATTTCCCCTAGATGCAGGCACTGATTAGTTTGGCAAGTTCTAGAGTTTAGAAAACGCCCCAACAGCACTTGCTATGCGTTTAGTCCAGTAAAATGCAACTAATAATACCAGACGAGCGGAAATAACGAAGTAAAGAGCAAGCTGATTTTCTAAGTAACTCACTTTTTTTTTTTTTGCAACGGCGTCTCGACAGGTTGTTCGCCCGCGACAAATGCGACTCTCCACTTCCGCCTCACCTGCCTGTGGTCGTGTGCTGTGTCGCGAGCCAATTACAAGTGAGCTTGAGCGTCACGTGCTCGGTGGCCGCAGCTGATGATGATGATAATGAGAGAGGTTGCTGGCGTATTGGGTCATTCCAGAATTGGAATTTATTTGTTGACCCCTTGTTCGGTCACTTCACATATCGTTATGTTTTCAAGAATATAATTTTACTGCCCACAGTACATTCTTATGAGACATTTCATTTGTCTTTTATATTTTATAATGTTCAGTATAACACAAGTGTACGCAGACAAAAAAATCCTGTATTTAAAAAATATTGCTGAATAAATTAGGTATGTATAAATTAAGAACGTCAAATTTAATTTGAATACTAATTTAACATAAGTATAAATCATATGCAGTGGCAGGTTTGCAACTCATAGCAAATGTTAATTTTTGCTCATGCCTGCGAGCTTGGTTAACTGCCATTCTGACTGGTGATGAACAAACTTAGTTATTCAATAAATAAAAATAAATGAAAGAAAACGTGGCTTTTTCTGATAATACGAGCATCACAGACGCACTAGTTTGAGTGTCATGCTGAAAAGACTTTTTTTAAATATGAAAATTGAAAGAGGACTTTTTTTGTCTTTTTCTATATAAACAAGGTTGCGCATACAGTATGTTTAGAGACAACCTCAGAGCATAATTGACATTCCAAATAATACACATCAAAATAATGGGGAAAAATGTTATTAATCCTATTTTGTGATACTAATGTAAATTAGTCATTAAGAGGGAGGGATTTGGGACAAAAGGGGCATATTGGGGGGTGCTCAAGAGCTATTTATTATAATATTTTGGAATCACTTTTACTGCAGCTACTTTTGCATCTAAATATAAATAGCACAATAAGGGAATGTCTGGGTTATTAGTGTGGGGATTATTTACATTTCATGTGATAGGGGAGGGGCAGAAAAGATTCACCAATTCTGGAATGACCATTATGTAGACATATTGCATATCCTATACATAGTCTACTACTGATTTTCCAGGTGGGCGAGTCCCAAGAAAATGTTTTAATTCCGACAAAAGGTTCTAGTTCTGAGAGAGAATTCTATCCCAAGAGATGGTTCTGGTCCCAGAGAAGGTTTAGAATTGTCCATAGGAGTGTATGCGAGTGTGCCCAGTGGTTGGTTGGATATACCTGACCTCTGGCCCAATGTCAGCTGGGAGTGGCTCCAGCTCATCGTCCGCTGTAGGGAAGACAAGCATTATAGAAAATGCAGTAAATGCGGTATTGCTGTACTTGTAACAGTCAGAAGGAGGCAACATCAGCCTGTTCGTTAACTAGCAGGCGCCCAACGTGCTGCAAGTGAGCCAAAGCAGAGTACTAGTTGATAACACTTTTCCAGTTGGGGACAGATGTCAACTACAGGGCAGTTTTGACCCTCAAGTAACATGTCGTTGTTCTGCTGTAGTACAGAGAAATCTCTCACAGTGAGAGTGTGTCTTGTCTTTCTAATAGTGAGCTGAATTTCTTACTGTTGGGTCATAAATCTTGTTTATCAAGGATATCCACAAAAAAATCTCAAACAGCGTGCCAGGCTTTACGTCCAAACAACAAAGTAGCTTTTGAGTCCTATTTAAATGACAGTTCCAAATGTAGAGTTCTGGTTAACGATAACTCTTTTTGAAATGTCATGCTATTCGACAAATGACAGATCTTTGAAAGTGTTGGTCACGCAATTTATGCAATTTATAAAAAGAGCAGAAAAATGGATCCAGTCTGGAAAATATGCCTCAGGAGCAAACCAGTCACATCTGCCCCGATGGACACTTGGCATGTGTCAGGCAGCATGACAAACTAATTATGTGCTCTTGCTCGAGTGCAGTTGGTAACAATCTTTTTTTCATACAACGCACCACATCAAAAAACGTGCAGTTCTTTAAGTACCGCTATCAAGATCAACATTAAAATCCAATAACACAGCCTAAATGTTCCCAAAAAAAACAAGACAAAGAAAGACGTTTTAGTCCTAAAGAATATATTTAATATGATTGTAAGGCACTGCAAGGTTATGAACTTTGAACATTAACACTGTGCTCAAATATAAGGAAAAGGGAAAAAAAACGTCAATAATAATCCATCCATCCATTATCAGAGTCGCTTTTCCTCATAAATATCAGGAGTGTGCTGGAGCCTATCCCAGCCTCGCGACCCTAGTGAGGAGAAGCGGCACAGATAATGATGGATGGATGGATAATAATAATAATAATAATAATAATAATAATAATAATAATAATAATAATAATAATTATTATTATTATTATTATTATTATTATTATTATTATTATTATATAGAAAACAGGCAGGACACCGGCCCTCGAGGAACAGGATTGAAGACCCCTGCTGTACAGGGTCGCAGGAGGGTGCTGGAGCTTGAGCCACCCTGGTATTGGGGCAACATATAACAAAATGAACATTAAGGACGTGACACATACAAACATGAAAACATCGAATCATTAAGCAACATAAGGATTGCATTAGGATGGTACCATAGCACTGAACAATGACAGCTGTGCAAATGATGCAGAGGGGTGTCAAGTAAGACAAGGCAGGCAAAATTGTGGAACAATGACAATTGAGGCAGAGAAAAAAGTACTTGAGCACTTTAAAGTGTCCAGTTGTGTCAAGTGGTTATAAAAGAGTAGTTATGCAAATAAAGCAGGATGCCGGAACTCCAATAGGAATATGGTGATATTTATTGTCACAACAGGGATGTGCAAAATTAGAAAACATTGGCAAAATGCCACAACCAAATTGTGAGTCAATCGAGAGTTAATGACAGGAGGGAAGTAGCAACAGAAATGTCTGCTAGTTTTAGTGTGCAGAGTTTGACAGTGCCTACCTGAGGGAAGGAGCAGAATGAAGTGAAGACCTGGAGGTGGAAGGCCCAAGAGAATTTTGCGTTGAAATACTTGTTGATTCTTGGCTTGGTTTGTCATGTTCTGTTGTCTGAAACACTGAATAATTGTCACCAAAATTCATATGCATTGTTACACAGTAATCTCTCATTTTTCGCAGTTAATGGGAACCAGAACCTCTAAACCTCAAAAAGTAAAAAAATGCGAAGTCAAGGTGGAACAAAAAAATATAAATATAAATATAAATATAAATATAAATATAAATATAAATATAAATATAAATATAAATATAAATATAAATATAAATATAAATATAAATATAAATATAAATATAAATATAAATATAAATATAAATATAAATATAAATATAAATATAAATATATCTTTTTTTATTCTGGGGGATTTACGCCTCTATTACGCTGTTACACCCACCCCAACATGGTTCCCAACCCTCTAAATACTTACATAACAAATGTAAATTTAAAAATCCTAAATGAAGAATAAATGTGTGTTGAGATGCACGCTGAGAGAGGAATGTGATCTACAAGCCTGGCAGCGGACGATTACAATGACACATTGGTTCATAACTGTGTTAAAATTAAATTTTGCCCTTTTGCAGCAGACTAAGAAAATATGACAGTGTGAGTATTGTCATCCTATTTGTTTACATGTGTTACTTCACCATTTGTGTTCATATGCATTACATTGGTTCACAGGATTGCGTTGAGAAATTGAGGCAGAAAGTGACCAGAATCAGAATAATCGCTGTCCGCTTTTTCACTTTTATTTGCTTGGGGACTGCAACTTGAGCCTTATCACTTCTACTGGACACACATTCATTTTGGGAGGAGCTTCTGTGTGTTAATCCAAGATGTCCACGTAAAAAAACAACAACATTTGTCGAACGCAGAGCTTCAGCTAAAGTCAACATGGGCGCAGCAATGTGGTTCTGCCTGTCACAGTGGAGCTTGCTGACAATATGACAACGCTGCCACTCTTGATGCCGGCCCCAACTTCATTCCATGCCCTGTTTATAGTGCTGGTGTTAACAATGTACACTGGCTATTCAAGGAGATGCAACTGTCAAAGATCTTTTCAACCTACAAATGAAAAGGCACATGGAGGCCACACCCAAACTCCAATCTATTTTTAATGAGGCAATAGCAAGATGTGGTTTAGCAAAAACAAACAAATAACCACCACCCAACCACAGGTAGACAGACAAAAAGCAATTACGTAATCTACTTTACGTAAACGTACAAAGGTACGTTTTTGACAAATTTGGATGTGCAAAAGCAACGAGAAATCCCTGCAAAAATACACATTTCCTGCATTTTCTTCTCTTATTTTCAGACTGGACATAGAACTTTTGGAAGCCAGATGCGCTGCTATTTGAGGTACCTCTGTGTGACAAAAATGATCAAAGTGTTCGACCCCCACTCACTGCTCAAGTGATTACAGTACTTCAAGCTAAAATTAATTTCCTTGTGAATCACAATTTGATTGCGCTACATTTATTTAAAAAAGTTCATTTGCCAAAGTGACAATTGAATAGAAAATTCAGTCAGCCAAAATGTGCAATCCAGTTGTTCGAAACACTTACACAACATCCTAAACACCATTTAATCATCTTCCCGGCATATTACTTCAAAGCAAAATCTTAATAATCGCTTTTGACAGGACAGCAATTTTCGGCGCCCAATTTGAGAACATTTCTAGTTTTGTCACCATTTCCTTTACTGGTAAACCTTCTCCATCACGGAACACAACAGAACCCAGTTTATTCGGTGGGAAGAAATGAGTGACTCTGTTTTGTCCTGTCCTTGTTGTTATTTTAACACTTATTGGTACTGTTAATAATCCCTTAAAAAGAGAGACCAGGAAGTCAATGACACTGGGAATAAACATTATTGATTCCAAAAATTCTAATACCAATTATAACAATACATTGGTTAAATAGAGAGCATTAACAGAAACTCAAAGAAAGATTATTAGTCAATATCACCATGAATTGCCTTTAAGATTTACCCACTTCATCAAATAGTTGAGATTTTATTAAATTCATATTAATTGCATTATATTTTATACTCTTTGAAATGTGTATTGGTCAAGGTCCCACACTTTTTTTTTAAAAATAAATTAACTGCACATGTTAACAGCAACATGGTGCCGGCAGAGTATAATTTTCTGGGTAATGTTAGCATTTAATGAGCACAAGGTGGACCCACACTTGACAACATGATTCAGTTAGCAAGCTGACAGTGTGTTGTCATTGAACTAGATTTGAATTTCAAAACTTTTTTTATAGCAATTGATATTTCACTCTGACAGAGTGGTCATGTTAAGCTTGACATCATCCAACTACACACATAATATGATGAAAGACACAAAACGTGTTTGTGCACCTATCCAATTTTTCAGCCTGCAATGATGAAAGATAAAATGCTGGTCGTAAACTGGTGATAGGATGGACGCAATTTCAGAGACTCATACAAAATATTCGATATGATCATACAGATATTCAAAATGATTATTGATTAGCTTGTTGTGTACCGTAGAATCATAAAAAAAATAATAATAAAAAAAATAGATTACCAATTTAGTATCGTTTTACTACTTTTTGGTTCAGGACATGCCAAAATCTCGAGCATCAAATTAATTAAATTTTTTTTTACTTAGACTTATGCTAGTATTCGTAACTGCGTAAATAATCATCACTTTATTTTGCGATTATTTCATAATGAGTTAATTGGGAAGTCCGGAATGACTTTCCCTGATGTTGGGAGCAGCAATTGACAAGGAGACGGTAGCGTGGTCAAATCCAGGTGCGCCGCAAAGAAACAAAGAAACATGTTGATGATTCAAAGATTGAGTCATAAAATAGTATTTTCAGATTGTGATATTGAAGTGGAAGGCCCAAGATGCCAAATCGCTGGTCATCACCCAGCTCAGAGGTTGCAGCTTGGATCCCCATTCCTCGTCACCATGTCGAAGAATCCAGGAGCGAGCCTTTGAACCCATCCGTCGGTAAATGAGGAGACTTGTTTAAGCGCTTTGAGTACCTTGAAAGTTAAAAATAACAACAACAACAAAAAATCACTATAGAAAAGAAATTGACCATTTGTCGGAAAGAAAATGACTCACACTGAACTTCTGTACTCATATGGACTCATTTGTGGTTAATTGTGATAGTTAATTGTGATTATACCACATCCTTGCTGAAGGCAATATTTCATGTTCTTCATGATGTCAGATGTTCAGCCTCCAGTTTAAGGAAAATGATGTTTTCTGCTTTGTGTGGTGCCGCAGTCCATGTTTTTCTCATGCCTGCACGCAAGGAAAAAAACTGAAATCTCAGTGACTGACCATCTGCTGTTGTGGTGCAAGTCTGTGTTGAGGCTGCTTCTGTGACCTTTAACCTCCCAATCAGAAGTCAACAAGAGCTATTCATATCTCAAAACTTATTTTTGTTGAAACAAATAGAATGTAACGTTCAGCTGGGGTATGCAAATGAACCATCGTATTTGGGAGTTTCAGCTCATGAATAAAATTCTAACAGCAATCCTCTTTTTTTATTGCTGAAAACAATCACCTCTGTTTTGGTTTGGTTTAGCTGAAGGAAATTTTGGTTCATCCAGTTATTAATTTGCTCTACACCAGGGGTCTCAAACTCGCGGCCCGCGGGCCATTTGCGGCCCGCGGGATGATAGTTTGCGGCCCCCGCCTTATTATGAAAGTTTAATGTTCGTGCGGCCCGCGAATTTGATATGACTGGCACTTTACAGAAGTGCCAGTCTGTAGTTATAAAGCTTTAATTACAGAGTAATTAAAGCTTTATAACTACAGAAGTAGGCCTACTCATCCCAGAACTATGGTTTATGCTTAGGATCTCTGCTATTTGACAAGATTTTGATTTGATTGACAGGAGACCCATGCGCGAACAGGATGTGCAGTCTGACGGAGCTTTGCATCAACACTAGCACAGACGGGACTAATTATAAAATGTAGGATTACCTGGTCACAGTGGATAAAATTGAACCGCAGATTATTGTTGGGCACATCTTCAGCTTTAAAACGAGGGTAGGATTGTAATTTTTTCTCTATGTTTTAGTAGGGGTTT
Organism: Idiotropiscis lumnitzeri; assembly: GCF_059441095.1. NCBI lineage: Eukaryota > Metazoa > Chordata > Actinopteri > Syngnathiformes > Syngnathidae > Idiotropiscis > Idiotropiscis lumnitzeri. The sequence continues at coordinate 22,069,553 of NC_142393.1, forward strand.
GATTGATGAATGTTCCACTCATGTTCAGGACAATTCATGTTCAGAAGAAGATTAAAGAACTGTTAATACAGACATTTGACTCATTATTATTATTATTATTATTTATTACTGATTAATTTTCTTATTAATTCCTTATTTATTTTTAAATCTTATTTTGTGTTAAAAAATAAAAATAAAGACATTTGAGAAGATTAGATTTTTTTTTTTTTTCTTGGGGAAAACCTCATGCGGCCCAGCCTCACCCAGAGTCTGCCTCTAGTGGCCCCCAGGTAAATTTAGTTTGAGACCCCTGCTCTACACAGTGACATAATACATTGATTGAACTGCTGTCATTTGGGGACATTGCAAGATATAGTTGAGTGTTATCTGCTTAACTGTGATAGCCAACATTGGCGTTTTGAAGCATTTGACCCAAAGGTAACAAATTCAGAGTGAACAGAAGCGGTCCTAGAATTGACCCTTGAGGGACGCCACGTCATGGCCATTTGATCTGATTCAAAACTTCCAATGGTCACAAAGTAACTCCTTTCCTCCTAGTAAGACCTGAACCATTTTAGAACCGTTCTGTTTAGTCCCACCCAAGTTTCCGATTGTATCAAATGCTGCACTGAGATCCAATAATACTGGCACAGACACCGTTGATGGTTTCAACTGCTGAAGCAAGTGTGTTATTGTTTTTAGATGCACTGTATCAAATTCTGTCATGGTAATTGAGTAACTTCTGGGTGATTTCTATGACAATATTGACTTGATGGATTTTACTTTTAAGCAGCATGCAAATCCATTGCATTTATCTGTTAATTGATTGGAACGTCAACACCTTTAGAGATAATGAAATCAAAAATGTGACCTTGAAAATGTGCTGGAATTGTTACATGTTTAATTTGTGTTTAAAAGCCTAAAAAAATATATATAACTTCCAGAAATTATTCAAAACACTGCTAGGGAATATTTTAATCGGGTATTTGTATATCGCGGGGGGTGGTTTGGAACGTAAAAAGAGCAATGGAGGTCATTTTCAATTGAATCAAATTAAAAATCTCTGTGTGAAATCTGAGAGTGTTTAATTGAACAAAAAGCTGTTTTTCTGGTGTATGAATAACAACATGTAGATACATAAGTTTGTTGTGGCTTCTGTCATCAAGAAGGAGAGCATTTAATTACATGACATGAACTCGTATGTACCGTTAAAGTGTTCATCTCTCTGCACAATAAAGGCTGTTGGCCAGTCGAGTCAGCAGACGAGCGCATCTTTTAAAATCTGCACAGAGTGACAACATTTCAGTTATTTGTCTGCTCATTCATTTTACAATGTTCTTTTGCGTCTTTCGGAGCATTGAGATCAGGGGTTCTCAAATTTCATGCAGTAGCTATCTGACAACGCCTGCACCCCGAAAATGCATCTTTGGGCAATCCATTTTAGAGCGCCTTGTTGTTGGCAGTGAGTGCGCGCACATCACGGAGAGAATTGTGAGAGGAGCAAAATTGATTGTTTTCATTTTACTGAGACTTTAACCCAATTCAGTTGAATTGAATACAATATTTATCCGTCCTACCGCCACTTAGCATTTTGGTTTATATTTTTAGTGACTTTTCCAACTGCTCTCGCAGCTATTTATTTATTTACTTTTTTAAATGACTGAAATTCCACTAAGACGCAGACGACGTGAGTGGACTCGTCACTTTGTCTTCCCAATCAGGGAATCAGTTGCACTGAGCAATGCCAAAGACATGATAATCATTTATAAGTTGGAAAAGCAATGATTTATCCACATCTTGAAAACCTTTGAACTGAGGTATGTGTTCAAATCCACAAAACTTTCTACTGCGGTCACACCGCATTCTGGGATGTCAGATTTACGGCTGGTATGAATAATATCAAAGCTTTTAATCGATTTAAAGGGACCCCGACAAAACATTTGCTTTTTGTTGAGGTTTTCATCATGAATATGCATTCCCTCAGCCTGACTGAGTCCACAAAGTTGGGAGGAAAACGATCCATACTTCCCTTTCCTATGGCTGTTTGGATCAACATAGCTCAAACAGCACTACAGGCTTTTTTAGCAGATCGGTTTAAGACGTCACTAACCCCACCTTTTGCATCACTAACCCTGGGGAAAATTCTCACATTACTGACAAGCTGCGCAGGTACAGCAGAGATAGCAATACGTCCGATAATTCAGTAATTAAACATTGCTCATCCGTAATTGTCTGGTTTTATTAAGTCTGCAGTACATGATTGACAGTTTTTTCCCCATAATGTCACGGGATATGTGCATGCGGAATTAAATACCCTGTGGCATTATGAGAAACAGTGCAGAGTGGGAAAAATGCATTGCAGACAATTTTTTCCCTACATCCAAGCCACAGTAACGCTTGTGGTTGTAATTTATTTATTCATCGAATACGCCAAAACAACTCCCAAGACGTGTGTTAGTTTGTGGCAAACATTTTACTGATGACTGCTTCAGCAATTTGCGGCAACACAAATGTGAATTAGCAAGATATTGTTTACTAATCTCCAGATCAATACCAACGCTCTCTGGAACAGCGAGCATTGTCTAATTTCTTTTAGTATGTGATATCTTGTGGCATTCTTTGAGTCGTTAGTTTCTCAGCTAACAGGCCGGTTGATGTCACATAGCATGCGACTAAGTAGCGTGTTGTGCAACTCTTTGCAGTTATAAACAAATTTTATTTGTTATTTAAATGTCTCCTTCCCACAAGTTAGCGAAATGAGAAACGATAGCACATATGAATCATGGTCGTCAACACAAAGCGCTGAGCGGCACCCCGGTGAATAGCCCCTATCCGCCCCTTGGCCACGCCCCTCAAAATCCGCTCCTTTAATGCTAGGCTAACAGCAGACCTTCCTAATTCTACAACTAGGCAGAATTTTGTGAAAAAAGTGTTTTGATACAGAGGATGGTTGTTCGCATGCTCTCCCCGTGCCTGTGTGGGTTTTCTTCAGGTACTCAGTTTTCCTCCCACATTCCAAAAACATGCATGGCAGGTTGATTGGACTCGCTAAATTGCCCCTAGGTGTGAGCGTGAGAGCGGATGGTTGTTCGTCCAGGGTGTACCCCACCTACTGCCTGAAGATTGCTGGGATAGGCTCCAACACACCCATGAATGACCCTTGTGAGGAGATACAGTACAGCGGCTCAGCTGGACGTATGTTTTAGTGGCACACTGGTCTTCATACACGACGTATATTGTATAAAAATTATACAATATTTTTTAATACAGATTATTGTTTTGTGGACCCCCAAATGATGACCCCCAAAACGCTACAGATCCTAGTTTGAGAACCCCAGATTTGGACACATTGCTGTGAAATGTATTTAAAAAACAGTATTATAAACATTGTGTTGCAAAGATAAATTCAGGATACAACGAGTGAAGCTTTCTATATGTGATGATGTATGTTCGGCAGAGAGGTACAAACAATGAAGGCAAAATTGAAGCTGAGGGTTCATGATAGGTGTGGTGTAGTGTCGATATAGGTTCAAGGTGGGGCAGCGTGTAGGCTGAGGTACTCACAGGCTGGTACCACACAGTCCCTGATGTGGTAAAGTCTATGAAAGTGACTCCTGCACTTTGGGTTGACATAAAGAGGACCTGAAGAGGATAGAAAATGTTATTCTTAGCTTTACATATTATTATTAATATTATTAATATTATTAATATTATTAATATTATTAATATTATTAATATTATTAATATTATTAATATTATTAATATTATTAATATTATTAATATTATTATTATTGTTATTATTGTTATTATTATTAATATTATTTTTTATTATTATTATTTTATTATTATTATTATTATTATTATTATTGCCATCATCATCAAATTTCCCTTTGGAGATGCCTATCCATAGCTCCATCCATTTTCTACCGTGCTTGAGCTGGAACCTTTTCCAGGTGACTTTGGGCGAGAGTCAGTGTACATCCTGTACTTGGTGCGATTCAATCACAGGAGATATAAAAACAAAGACACCTTGCATGCACAAATACAGACAATTTAGAGTCATTCGTGACTTGAAAATGTATGTTTTGGGGATGTGGTAGAAAGCCGGAGTACTCACAGAAAACCAACCTAAGCACAGGGAGAGTATACTGACAGGAAGGCCGAAGCCTACATTCAAACCCCAAACAGGCAGATATGATAACCTCTAAACTACAAAATCATTGGAAAAAAATACATGCACAACTGTTGCTGACAGATTTCATAGTGTTAGCATTTGGCCATACGAAGGGCCTGACCTGTCAGGTGTTTGATGATCTTGTCTTTATGCCGCAGATCTCTGCTTGCTGTAACGAAATGGAAATTGCATTGGTGGAATAATTCTTCAATATAGTATTTTAGCACAGTGACAATGTTCAAGCTGTGCATAATGTTACAGTGCCTTACAAGAATATTAAACCGGGTGGTCCTAGGGTCAAGGATTTAGATAGCGTTGATCTCCCAGTCAGGGTCGATCAATTTTACCATTTTGTGCATTTTAATGCAATTGCCTTCCTACATTAATGAATGAGAAGTATCACACTTTTTGGTTTCGCTAAAATTTAATCCAGCAACAATTAGGACTGGTAACAACAATAGAGTGTTAAGGATATACTTTTGAGAAATATACAAGAATTATGTAATTTTAAAAAATTAAAAAGGATTAGACAGATTTTGTCACAATTTTTACTTCAATTCAATGCACATTCTGCTGCTCATTGTTGAGTGCACACCTTGGCCACCTGGGGACAGTATAAGACAGCCGTAGCGAGACTGTTCACGAAAACAGCTTCTCAATAGAGAAACAAGTCAGTCTTTGCACAGGATGAAGAATATTTACTTGTGAGTATTGTAAAATTGTCAATCCACATGTGTTGCTTTATTGTTTTTTGGTCAAATATCCACCACTTTAATTGTTATATTTGCAAAATTCACAAGTTAGATGCCTTGTATGTCAAGGCTTCCCGGAGTAGGGCTATTGAACTGAACTAAACGGAACAGCTACGATGACTAGAACCCTACCGACCTAGATGAACGCTGGACCTGCTCTTTGCGTGCAGCTCTCCCTGGTGTCTGCTGATCCTCTGCGCCAACTGCGCTGTTTCATCGGAGTGGTGGCTCACCAACTTGAAGTTGCTGTGAGCCTCTTGGCATCCGGAGCTTTTCAGCAAGGCAGCAACAGAGCAGTAACCAGCGACCAGCAACAGAATGAACTTGATGGACAGCCACCGGACCATCGTCCCTGATGGGACACACGCATACACAAGCGACTTTCAGCTCTGATGGATGACTTTCAGGAAACACATACGGCCTTCATGGGGAAGGTATTTTTTATTTTTCACACTCAAATCCTCACATCTGTCACAACGGACATTCCAGCATTTTCTTGACACCACAGTAAAGTTCAATTAATCCATCCACAAAATACAAAATAATACAGCCCCTGTGTAAATTATAGTTATTTTTTTCTCTTGCTCTTACCTCTTTAGTTTTATAGTTTTGATTTAGTTTTACCACAGACCTTTTAAATAGCCACTGTGCTCTGACGTCTCTTAACATACACGCGCACGCACACACGCGCGCGCGCGCACACGCGAAAAAAACCCAGTTACTTAACAATTTTTAGCCACGTATAGACTAGGAAGCGAAAGAAAGAGCAGCGACATTACTCCAGAGTAAAGACGTCAAGGTAATTGCTTTGACCATGGGTACATAGATCTTAGAAAATCTTTTATCATATTCATGCGTTTTTTTTTTTATGTTTTCTGTCACTCATATTATGTAAATAAATTATCAGTATATAAATAAACTAAAACTTTGATATTGATAAAAAAATACCTTCATATCAAAGTTTTGGATTTGTAATATATGGCAAAGTTTTTGACCAGTCAGCATTGCAGCTAACACACCTAGCATGGACACTTGAGGAAAAAACTCTAAAATAAGCATTGATTACAACCGTGTTACCACCATTGTGCAATGTGTACACTTCAGCCGGAGTACAGTGCAGCACGAATTTGGGTTTCCGGAGAAAATGTCATCTTTGTCTCGGAAAAAAAAGACATTGAGGAACATTTTTGTGATTTTGCATACAGAAAACCAGGTTAAATAAATAAATAAAATTCTTGGAAATTAGAAGAGAAATTATAAATTAGAATTACAATTATATCGGCAATACATACTTATATGAGTTTAATAAATGCTTTCGTTTGTGGAAATAACAAAAAATAATTGGTACATTTTTCAATAATGTTCGTGTCTAAACTTTCCTCCATTTCTGGATTTAGCCGCATCGATTGACCATGCTGTAAGCACCTAATTCAACAAAGTGTTAAACTTGCCGATAAAATAAACATTATTATTAATTATATTTATTATTTATTATTATTATAATATCGCCTATATATTGTTTTACCCACACGTCTTCCTCTTGTCTCGCGCTCTCGGGTCCCTTGGCCGGGTGTGTCCCATTCAGGTGTCACTCCCAAAAAGTGTTATCCACACGCGCACTGAAGCAGTTCCATCCTCAGCCTCGTATTCCTCTTCACGTCAAGTCGATTTCGACTTACCACTTCTCCGCGAGGCCCCCTCCTCTTCCTCCCCCTCCTCTTCCTCCTCCTCCTAAGTGGACGAGGAGGAGGAAGAGAAGAAAGCGCAAACTGCACGCGCACCAAATGTTTGGAACTCTGTCTGGAGAAGTCGACAAGGTCGAATGAGAAAAAAAACATCACCTTTATTAGTTTACATGGGACGACGTTCCTTTATGCCTGCATTGTCTCCTGTTGCGTGAAATAAAAACACCTAAACCAAGATAACCAATCACATGGTCGCCCCAGCTCCGCCCTATTTATCCGATTTAAATTTGGAAAACTTTTTTTCCCTCCTATCTTGTGGCAATTAAGTCTAAGTATAGGCTCTGAATGCTGATCATTTGTGGCCTTTTCACTTTTTCTTCTTTATTATTATTTTTTAACCATTTTCGCCGTGTTAATGGAATAAAACACAACAATAATGGGGGTTTTCTCTCATATTCGGCTCTTTAAATCTATCAATATTATTTAGTTTGATTACATCATTTTTTACTTTGTGGCTCTTTCGTGGTCAATTGAACTTCCCGAAAATTACATTAAAAAGTCAGTGTGGGCAAAACGAGTTTCATTCTGGAATGAACACTTGAAGATGTTTTCACAAGAAGCCAAAAACATACAGAAAAATGAAACAGATAAACTTACAGACTGTGTGTGGCAACTAACAAGCTTAAATGGTGATAAAATTCGACAGGCCTGGCAAAGTACACGTCATAGTTTCCCTTTTGTTGCAGGTACTCGTACTGAAAAGGAAACAAATCAAGTCGCGTGTGATTGCACGTTACCATTTATCACTTTGACTCAATTTATATTGTGATAGTCCCCGAGATCCTCTAGGAGGCGGCATTTTTTAACTTCTTATTCTCGATCAGTTTAATGATTCCTCAAATTTTTTACACAAAGACCACCTAAAAGAAAATTATTGACTGTTCAAGGACCCTTATCAGCAAAATTCATTAGCATAGGAGATCAAAGTGTTCATCAAAATCAAGACAGAGGGTTTATTCTTATAAGGTATTCCGATATTATTTTAAGTCACTGGAGCATGATGCTTTGTTTGACATTTAACGCTGTGCTTGAATACAGGAAAATAAATGAAAACTACACTTTATCAATGATTCCATTTAACACAACAGCACAACGCCTGAACTCCACACACTTGGTCCTTGGTTTGACCATTTTGTTATTCTCTCAAAAAATGTAGCAGTTTGGCAAATAGTAAACAAAGGTGGGGAAAAAAGTGGCTTCAACCTCTTTAATTGATGTGGTTGACATGCAACTTGTGAAAGAAATATTATGAGTGAATATTTTTTGTTTAGCATTTATTATAATTTTTATTATTATTTATTTTAAAAGTATTTTTTTACATACCTTCTTCACCTTTCACCACTTTGCATGATTTCATTCATCTCATTTATTGCTCTTAAATACTTACAACTCAGATGTATTGCTAATAAAATCATCACGGGATCCAAAATAGTTCAATTTGTGCAACTGGACTACAGTACAGCAGATGATGAACACAGGACAGATTTTTTTTAACACATTGCATTTAAAATAGTATGATATGACATATTTCTATTGCATTACATTACAGCTGATTTTATTTAAGCATGTTTGAGAAAATAATGACGATACTCAAACCGTGATCTCATGTCCATGTGGATGTAATAAAGACAGAAAGACTACCATATATCAAAACATGACGTTACATGATTGCACAAGTCTTGTGAGACTTTAGGGCTACATGAGGACGTTTTGGTTTTCGCATGAAATTTCACGATGAACCTAAAATGTACACAAACTTTACGGGTGAAATTGATTGAACCTACTTTTGGATGCACATGTCCAACTCTTCAATGTTGCGATACTTTTTTTTTCACAACTTGCTGCTCTTGAATAAGGAGCTGAATTGCAACAATCACAACAGTTTTTTTCCAGTTGCTAGTAAATTTCTTCTTTACCTATCTGTGACACTAAACAAAGCTTCAAACAGAATGTCCTCAGAGGGAAGTGGCCACTGAGTTCAGCGTGCGCTACGGAGAGACTGGAAGAGTCACAAAAAAAAATAATAGACGGATGATAGAGGTTCATCCTGAAATTTCATGCAAAAAAGAAGTGTAATTCCCCAAACCTTTTGTGAGCAGTCTATACCTTACTCCTCTTCTCCTTCCCTCTCATAGATTGCAGTCATGGGCCCAGCAAAGTGGCGGTGGCGAAGAAGCCACCGCCGACTTGCCGACCAAGGAACAGCGTGTGGGCGAGGTCGCGTGGAAGAAGGGACAATGATCGGCGAAGAGAAGAGTGGCAATTGTGAGCCTCTTTGCCTCATGGCCAAGGATGTGGTCATGTTCAGGTATGTTTGTGTCACATCAAGAGTCAGGTGAGTGTTTACAGTACACAAGCATGCGGCTTGCAGAGGCCCGGAGGCAGCAGGAGCAGCACAAAGACGCTCAACAGCAGATATACGAGAAGACGACTGCAAGCGACTCCCTTTTCTCAGCAGTAATGTCTTGAAGCTCTCGCTTTTTGACAGTCTTTTACATTTGAGGGTTACAAAAGTTTGTGGGGTTGGTCGAGGTCGGTGGTCGTCTGAGGACAAACTTGAAGAATCTCTTCGTCCAAACATCTTGCGCTTCGACCTGAGGCAGACGGATACGGAGTGTGCTTGCATTCGTTTGTTAAAGTCAGAACAGAGGAGGGAAGGAAGCTGACTAGAATAATGTTGGCAAAAAAAGGGACAGTAGAGCAGGTGTGGGCAAACTACGGCCCGGGGGCCACTTCCGGCCCGTTAGACCTTTTAATCCGGCCCACCGAATTTGAAAAAAATTAAATGAATAAACCTTGTTAATGTTTTATTTTAACATTAATATTGTTGTAATGCTTTTGTTCACTTTCATTTAAAATTAAATGTATTTTTTTTCTCCGATGAAGTGAGGTTACCAAAACACTCCATCCAACTGCTCCTGGTCCGGCCCCTCTGTCAAATTTGTGGCCGGCCAATCAAAAAGTTTGCCCACCCCTGCAGTAGAGGGTGCGTCTGAGACAATGGTTCTCAAAGTGGAACTCAAACTTTGAGAACCCCTGGTCTAAGGTTACAGGATCTAAACTCCATCTGCTTGCTTTGACTTACTGCCAGTTAAGCCGTTCCTTCCCATAATGCACTGCTTCACGCAGGAGGAAAAAAAGCATGTGAGTCGTTGCATGTGTGTGTGTGCGCGCGCGTGTGTGCGTGCGTGTGTGTGTGTGTGACGTGTACCTGTGGATGACAGCAAAGAGGTCCTCGGTTGTTCGTGGTCCTGATGATTCAGCTGTAAAGAGGCCAGCTGCACAATCACATAGAGAAGCTACTTAGTGACATCACAGCTCGCATCAAATAATGACTACTGGAACCCGCGTACCTCCAGAACGCTGGCCGGCATCCATCTTCCTGGCCGAAACCTTCTCCTCTTCATCATCTGGCTCTTCTATAAGAAGGTCAGTCAGAGAAACTGCACCTTGCAGGTTGTCACTCGACAGCACACTGCTCAAGGAGCAGCTTCTCGGACCAATCAGAACATGCAAACTGTTCTCCCTTGTCTGTGACTCAGCTTCTTCGTCTGAGGATGAAGATGACGATGATGAAGAGGATGAGTATAGTCTATTCGACGACATCATTAGTCGGCATCTTCCTGCTGGCTTTCTCGTCTTCCTTGATTTGTCATTTTTGGTGGCGACAAACATCAGAGTTGTCATTCTCTGCTCCTCACCTTCTTCCTCATCATCACCTAGTGACCTCATCATCCTTCTGTGACATTGTCTGTCCACTTCTTGCTGGAGTGATGTCCCAGAAGCTTTTTGGACCGCTAAAGTGCTACGTGTTAAAGTTTCTAATGCACATGACCCAGTGGCGGTACCATTGAAGGAGTACAAAGCATTCGCTATGCTCGAGGAATGGCAACCCTTATTGCTTGATGAAGGGTCACTGGGCAACATGTCACCTGTGGGTCCAACTTCACATTCTGTGGTATTAACGGTCTTCGGGAAGCTTTGTGCATTTACAAGGTCAGATGCGATTGGCTCCCTGCCATACTCTCCTCTTGGCTTTAGTTTGGCCTCTGGAGAGGCTATCACCCCCAGAATGCTAAGATTGGGCTTGTTTGGAAGGACGGGCTTTGTCCTCAAGCTCGCAACCTCACCTGGATGGCATGCTAACTCACTGATGACCTGGTGGTTATTATGGTGCGGCCGGGAAGACGACTCAGTTAACTTTGCCTCTGATAACACTTGGGTTTGCTGTTTCCTGGAAGTAACATCGGACATTATCAGACAGGAACCTTCATGTATCTGATTATTCATCTGTCTGGCGTGCACATGAGAATCCCCTGAATGTATTTGGCCATTTACACAGTGATCATTTTGGTCCGCAGTGTGAACAGGATTGTAAATTATCTTATCATTGGACAACACCTCACAACTTGGCAGTATTTCAGGTTGTAGTTCGTTTGAATAAACACGGGTAGGGGTATGAATGATCAGAGCACCATCATGCTGATGATTGTCAGAAAGCTTGGCATCAGCCAGCATGCTGTTTTGGGGCAGAATTTCCTGGTTTGTAATGGAGCGAAGCTTGACGCTCTGCAAAGCTTGTGCAGTAACAAGCGGGGAGGTATAAAGGTTTAAACGTGTGACGCCGTGATTTGGGACCGTGTCGAGGCCCGGGGGCTGGTCTGACCTGGCGAGTGGGTGGGCGACAGCGGGAGACGTTGACAGCAACACAGCCTGATGGGAGGACTGCTTGACTGCATGGGAGTAGGGAGGAGGAGGAGGTCGAGAGGCCAAAGGAGGTGGGGGAGGTGGAGGGTTTGATGATGGCTGTAGGGAAGGGGGAAGGGATGTAGGTAGGAGAGAAAAAGAAGAAGATGGAGAAGGAAGAGGAGGCCGATATGAAGCTGACAGGGGAAAGGTAGGAGAAGTGAGAGAAGAAGGTGGGAGGTGAGAATGAGGAGATGAGGGCAGTAGAAGAGGTGGAGGAGGAAAAGAGGAGATTGGAGGAGGAGTGGGATATAGAGATGACGGCTTGGTAGGAGCGCGGTGAAGAGGAAGATTTGATGGTGGGAGAGGAGGAGGCGGAGGAAGAGATGAAGATTCTCGAGGACAGGAATGAAGAGATGATCGTTGGGGAGGAGAGGAAGGAGGAAGAGAAGACGGTGGGCGATGATCCGGCTGAAGAGGAAGAGATGATGGTGGGAGAGGAGATGCAGTGGTAGGAGAACGTGGGAATTGAGAAGGGTGAGGCGGAATTGTAGCAGGTGGCGGTGGAGTGGAATGAAGAGATGAAGGGTGGAAAGGACTGAGAGGAGGAGAAGACAGTTGGAGATGTGGAGTGGGAGAAAGAGAAGGTGGTAGAGGTGGGGGAGTAGGAAGAGGAGAAGGTGGCTGAGGTGTGCGATGAAGAGATAACAGATTGACAGGAGGCGGGTGATGAGGAGAAGGTGGGAGAGGAGGTGGAGGAGGGGGAGTTGGAAGCAAGTGGGGAGAGGAGTGAGTACACTGGGCAGAGGAGTTGGAAGAGGAGCAGGATGACAAGGAAGAGGTGGAGGAAAAAGAAGAGGAGAGGAGAGAGGAGCGCCTATCCGGAGGGAGAGGTTTTGTCTTCTTAGGAGACAGGGGGAGGGAGGTTACACAAGGGTAGAAGAAAGGAGAGTTTGTGGAACGAGAGAAAGCTCCTGGGGGGGTGCCCGTTAGCGGGGTGTTGGACTGGCTGGAGGAACCACTTGAGGAGGAAGTGAGAACCTGAAGTCGCCCCTCCTCGTTTGAGACCAGAGAACCATGGATGAGTCCAAGAGTGCTACCTGATGACGCTGTCTCCTGGTCTACACTTAAAGGTTCAAAAGTAGTGACTGTCCCACAGTCGATCCCACTCTGGCGTTGTTTAGTATGGTTCCGAGGTACCCAGGGATCATGCAAGGTCTGCGTTGACGAGCGAGGACTCCTCACACATGAGCTAGATGATGAACGACATGACTTGCTGCGGCTGATTCGACGCCGGAGGGAGTCGGACCGCAAAGGTGGTGGAGGCGGACGCTTGGACTTGCGGAGGGAGATGCTACGGCAGGAGGACGAAGTGCTGGACAAACTAGTTCGACTGTGCGAGGAGGACAATGTCATATCTTCTGAGTAGAGCGATTCAAAGTTACAAGGGGAGGAGCAAGCGGAAGAAATGACAGAAACAGGACTTGTTTCCTGGTTGATGGGACTCCAGTTGCCGCCAGTGCGACACGGGGTCGGGAGGGAACAATGGCTTCCGCAGCGGGAGAGGGCTGACCCACCATCCAAAGACTCTGGATCTACCATTGAAGTGCAAGGGGGCCGTTTGTAGATGCACTTTTGAGACTGGTCAACATGGTCACAAGAGCAAGTCCTCCCCCACTTCTGGGAACAGGCAGGAGTGCTGAGATGAGAGGGGGAAGGACACGGAGGGACCCTTGCGCTCACATCGCAGGGCAGCAGGAACTGAAGGTCAGTGGAGAAATCCTATAGATGGGAACAAAGTTTTAGTTCAATTCATTCAATTTAGTTCAGTTCATCAAAACTTCATTGTCCTAAAGGGAAACGTGTCTGCTAGCTTTTTCCATTTACACCACAATGTAAAACAGACAAGGCAATCAAAGAAAAGGCACCCCACTACAGAGAAAACCTAAAGGGCCCTATTTTCGAGCCCAGCAAAAGTCTGGCGCAAAGCGTGGTCTAAGTGTGAACATGTTTGGGCTTTTCATTCTTTTGGTATTTTCATGGACGCATGCTCATTAAAATGGGCGTTTGCACCATTGTGGGAGTGAACACAGACGACGTTATTCCCGCCCAATCGAAGCAGCTCCTCGTATTCCTTTTAAATTCAGCGCAGGAGAGGTGTGTGGTCCATGTGGCGGAAGCATAACAGATTCGCTGCATTCCATTCAGGAGATTGATGCGCACAAAATAAATTTATAAGGAACTCCAAGAGGATCTCCACTTGCAGATGGTGTAAAATTGGTCACTATGAAGTGGGCACTTGGAGCGTGCCTTCCACTTTTGATTGGGCGTCTGTTTTTAATAATAGTTTTGTACTTCTAAGTGATTTGCCAAATTTGTCATCCTTTGAGTATTCTCTAAGATGATGGCTTGTTGAAACTGACCTGCGAACAGGATGAGGAGGTGCTGAGTGTCCTGTAAGAAACACTGTTACAGCTGGCCTCTGAGTCCAGAGAGGAGCTGGTGGCCATGCGGGGCAGGCTGCGGACGTCAGAGGAGCAGGAGAGGCTGTCCACACGCGCTGAGGTAAGGGACATCATGAGGCTGGCTATCCCTTCCCCTCTCGGGGCTCGGATCTTCCTCGCCAACGATTCTCTCTTCTTCATGACCAACTCCTCCTCTTCCTGTTGGCCAAGTGGAGTGGCTGTGGAGCACTGATCCGAATTCAAATCTGAAGCGGAACACCGGAGGAAATGTTATGGAATACAGTGCAATGACTGATTTTCGTTGACAGAGGAACACGTGGGTTCCTCAATCATACATAAGAATCCCTGGTACAGTTCAGTTGTATTTCACTTTTGAGTTCAATGCAAAAATTGTAACTGAAGCAGCACGGTGGATGAGTGGTTCGCATTACTGTCTCCCACATTTGAGGTTGGGGGTTTGATTCTGTGCAGCCTTCCTTTGTGGAGTTTGTATGTTTTCCCAGTGTATGTGTGTTTTTCCTCAAAGTGCTCAAGTTTCCTCCCACATTCCTTAAATACAATACTTGAAAAAAATCAATCGAAGACGCTTAATTGCCCAAAGGTGTGAAAATGAATGATTGTTTGTTTATATGTACCCTGCAATTAGCCGGCGTCCAGGGTGTACTCCCCCCCTAGCATAAAGTTATCCAAGATCCTCGTGAAGATACGCGGTAGAGAAAATTGATTTTCGGTGAATTATTATTTTAGTACAGTTTCTTCATTTTCTTAAATCCAAACTCCCTGTTCAAACTGTGCAAAATGTCCACTGGTGAAAAGCAATATGCAGAGGTGGCAAATTTAGGTCCACAAAAAAAAAAAAAAACAGCCATAGTTTGGCTTTCGACAGACCTGCTTTTACTCCAAAGTGTGCTTACTTCCGTAATGTGTTTTTACATTCTGGACCTGGATTTGTTACCTATGATGATATGTAAAGTACTTTTGTTGAATTAAGTATCTGTCTTGGATTCGATGAATACATACGTCTATATCTGTTCTATGTAGATATATGAACAAAGACATTACTTGTACTTGTTGCAACTAAATAATGATTTTCAGACCAGTGTAGAGAGTGTCACCTGTCTCCTGCTGATTGACATCAACATGGCTCCCAGTGACTGTCACGCGTTGGCTCGGATTCCGACGGCGGCGGGATAAGGAGTCGATGTTGCTAGCCACTTTTCGGAAGCTGGCCTGGCGATCAAAACTCTGACCTGTCATCAAGTTTGAAGATACAACTTGTTAGATCAGGTCCCGAACACACATACAAGCTCACGTCATTATTCAATATTTCGACTTGAACTGCGCTTCACTTTCCATTTCAAGTAAGGTCATTCTGACCTGAGTCCAGGCCCAGTGCCCACCTGTTATGTTGATTGGAACTATTTCAGTCGACACAGCATCTGCCTGTTGCCTCATCCTCTCTTCTGGGGTCGGGAGTCGGGTGACCGGCTCTGTTTTCACACCAAGCTCCGTCTCACGGGCAAAGACGTCCCAACAGGAGGTGAGATCAATAGGGTTGAGGACGAGTGGCGTCAAAGGACGTGTGTCACTGAGGATGACTGTTTCTTCTTCATCCGAGGAGGCTGAGGACTAGGACAACATTTTGGTTTATTCACCAGGGTAAGTCTATACACTTGGTCTAATCTAGCAGGGCTGGGTGAAGATAAATCACTAGAAGAGTCACCCAAATTGGTTGAAACCTTTTTGAACGCTTTCAAACCTGCTTCAATCAGTTAAGCACGGTACACACGTACACATAATCATTTAGTTTGGCCCAATTGTTAGATGTCTCTGAAAAAATTATACAAACATACTGACAAGGTGCATGTTAAGAGATGTCCTCTCTGAAGTGTTTCGCCAACAATCTCAATCGTTCGACCTGTGAACGTTTTAAGATGGCAAATCGTTACGTGTGTGATCACCACTGAGTTTGGCGGAGGCAAAGACTCTGTGATTGTGATGTGAAACAGAATGATACCAAAATGAAGTGAACTTCAAGCTTGTGTTGTTGTCTGACACAACAAGAGAAGCACCATGTTTTACCCACACCCATACTCGGCGAGGCGATCCACCGAAAAGGAAAGTAGTAACTGGTGTAAATGATTTATGTTAAAGTAACACATCACAGCTGTTTTCAGACATTTGTATGTCAGAAAGGAGCAAAGCTTAGCCTTGGTTGTTAGTAGAACTCACAAAAAGTCTTTGCCACAAGTGTATGCTTTAGCTTTGCGGAGCGGCTATAAAAACACTTCGGTAAACAAACGATGCAGGTTACGTCACAAGGTTTTGCATTAAGTTCAAGGCCCGAAAACTGAATACACTGAACAACCAGAGAACGTGTGGTGGTTGACTTTTAAATAAATGTACCGGATAGTTGGATTAAGGTACATATTATGATAGAGGAACAACTCTGGGTCAGGGTACTGTTCTACGTTATAGTCTAGTCTAGGGGTACGTGTTTACCTTTCTTCTCCAAACTGACCACTCGAGACAAACAGAAAAGCACGACTGAGAGAGAAAGTCCCAAAATGTGGACCTCTGAGGTGACAGAAGAAGAGACAGTGAGACTACAAGAGTTAGATATCTAACCAGAGACCTCTTAAATTGATGTCCTAAACATTTGTGTGCAATTAAATAGCAGACAGACCTCCATTTTAATTGTGATGCAGTAAAGTTAAAAGCCTCAAGCTCATGTACAATGCTCAACATAAAAAAGGACACCCCCATTAAAAGTAGTCTGTTTTTTTTAATCAATTTTTCACAAAAATAATTATCGGAAATGGGATGATTATTAGTCGTCAAATACTAGTAAAGAAGAATTTCAAATATAAACTGTAGCTTTGCTGGACTTGAATTGGCGTGTAATACCTCATTCCGCCCATTTATGTTGAACACTTTATTTGTGTTTATATTTGCAGCTTTGTAAAATGTTTATGCGAGGCTCTCACCATCTTCCTGCTTTTGTCTCTCCATCGCCTGTGCACCCTGCCCTCTGATTGGCGGTGTCCAGGAGATGTGCAGGAGGTGGGGGTCGGGGTGCAGAGGAGAGCGGTGGTTGGTTTGCTGTCTCCATGCTGAGTCACTTTGCTATATGCTGCACGTTTGTCCACGTCGAGAAAAGGCACAGAAACAAAACATTTTGGTCTCATGGGACACAATGTCACTATGTTCGGAGCTATTTTGAGATTTGTTATGCTATTGACTTCATTCCGCAATTGGCCCCTCTTTAATAAACTGGGTTTAGCTTAATGCAAACAGACAATGCGAAACACCATAGATGGGCTAACGAACAGCATCTGTGTATCAGTGTTATAACCCTTTAAGCAATGTAATTTGAAAACAAACAGTTGCATAACACAGAGAAAATAGAACAAACCTCACATGCATATATTCGTTATCCTTTGCAAAAAGTGGACATATATTTTTGCAATTTACATCACTTCAAATGTCTCTTGTTAACTTTAATGCTAACAAACAATGCAAAATGCCATACTACTAAGTGGTACACTTCAAGTGACACATATTAGAACACACATGGTGGCGCAACGCATGTAGACATATAATATAACAATTCTCACAAGCATATATTATTCATCCTCTGCGAAGAATAATTAATATTACTGCAGCTTACTGAGGAGCAGCGACCATCTCAATGTACGTTCCTATGTACACTGCCCACAGATAGCCGAGGCACACACACCAGAAGGTGCAGAACAATGTCCATTGAATAGAAGCAAAACACGTTTAATTATGATATAATTATGTAATTGCTGCATGTTTTTCTAATGTACAATATCGAAAATGTTAATTTTCCGCCATTTCAATGAGGAATGATGATTTAAGATACATGTTTTGAGACGCAAACGTGGTAACTGAACAAATTTAGCTCATATCTCAAGACACTACTGGAACTGACATAAACTAAATGTTAAATTCCAGTAATACTCCTTTATCCCCACGAGCTTGTCACACATCTTTTGCTACCCGGTGATATGTTCATTCTTGAAACAACCTGACCTTGTAAGTCCCCGGTGCTCACGTGTTGCCTTTTTGCAGGGATGAAGAGCAGACCGTGCTGGGGCTTCTGGGTACTGTAGTGAATGGACCAGCAGTCGCCATCCTTCGCTGCAGACAGAAGGAGGAAATCAGGACATGGTTCTGCGGTGGACCTTGACACAAGGTACTGAGATGGTTGCTATGGCAACCAGCATAAAGCTGTCCTTTACACAAGGCAGGCACACATCAGTACCTACACGCGCACACGCACGCACACTCACACACAACCAAGCATGCACAGATGAGAACAAACTCACCTGTGCTCTTTTTGAGATACTTGAAGACGCATTTAATGGCTGCGTTGATCAGAACCATCCCGGCAACACGCACACACGAATATACACAACCTCAGTAAGCTGCATCACGCGCAGACACATACACACTACACACATACCGAATGCAGCTGAACAGTACTGCAGCACAACGCAGTGATCTTCACACTCCTCTTCATCTCCCTTTCTCATCTCTCCCCCCTCTCTCCCTCTCTCTCTCTCTCTCTCTCCCTACCCTCTCTCTATCTTAACCCCCTCACGTGAAACTTTGTCCAATCTCTATTATCCCTCGAGCTTATCTCTCTCGATCCCATCTCTCTATCTTTCTTCAATTTCATCTGTTTTCATCTTCTCTGTACACATTTTCCTGAAACAACTAATCTAATGCTTTACAAAACAGACTATACAAGAAACAACCTTTACCAACAAAGGCAGTTTTAATTAACCAACTAAAAAGCGCACAATTTTCAGCCATGGTGCTCCCTCATGCATCCCTAACACTTAACACACATTAAAAAATAACTACATTATGGAACACGTCAGAGAGGGAAACTGGTATTTACAACTTGAATGTATTGAGGCATTGTGGGAGAATTCAATTTCACAATCCTGCATGAGAGAGAGACTTCACACGCACGTCGGGCCACATTTTCAGCGCAACTCACATGTCTGTATCATACCACATAAACTACAATTGAGGAAGGAGAGAGATATGAATTTTCAAGCTGGAAATACAGTCACTATTTTGAGTTTGTGCCAGCTATAAATGAAGATATTATGGTCGGTTGCACACGCTGTGCTGTGTTTCACAGAGCATTATCTAGCTTCAATAACACTATCTCGGGCGAGAAAAAACAAAAAAAAAATGTATCCCATTTACGCAAAATAAAATCCAGAAATGACGCTTTTTTTAAAAAATAAAAATAAATATTGTAAATGAAATGGGTGTCTTTATAATTAATAAAAACAAACTTAACAGGGCCATTGGTTGGCCTGAACATTTCTATATGAAGTCTGTAAGTAAAAATTAGGTCACGTCTGCCATTCATGCAGCCGTTGTTGTTAAATTGGCTTTGAGATGGATGGAAGTTGGGCTTTGAAAAATCCAGCACAGGCCGCGAAAGGAAACTGGCTGTGTTCTTTCTATACCTTTCGGTCCTACACGTTGCAATTTATTTTTTAATCGATTAATTTATTCTTGTCTGCTTGTTCAGCGCATGCATGTGACCCACTAAGTAGGTTCTCAACGCCGATTGACTGTGGCCGTTGCTGCCAAGAGTTCACTTCAGCCTAACACGGCGGAAAGGTAGACGGAGCTAAAGATATGCTTCAAACTCAAAGTTCGGCACACAACTTTGCCTGATCACATTGACTTTGCCCAAACGGAAGCGCGCCACCAGAGATGCCCTGAACACATTTGGTTTGACCGCCGCGTACGGATGCGTTATTTTCAGATATGCGATAGCGAGCGTAGGAGGTGGACTTTGAAAAAAGCAAATTTAAACCTTGAAATTAAAAATATAACGACCTAAGAACAATCCAGTTCATGAAAAGCTTCTTGGGGACTTATCATAGCAATGTGTGTACAATGATTTTGAATGGAAAAATTGTGTCCACTTCCTCTGCTGACTCCCACCAAGACATGGGAACAAAGAGGCATGGCCAAATTGCTGACGAAATAGAGTAATTCTGTACTGATCTCTCCAAAAGAAATTGATAAAATATTGAACAAATAGCTTTTTTCCTGAGTGTTTTTAAATGAAAAAATGGGCCATCTTGGACTGATTGTCCCTTTTAATTTTTAAACATTGCTGTCAAAAATACAATCCACTTAAATGGCAAAACCGGGTGTCATTTTTATGTTATGCAAGGTTGTCGGTATCTGCTGAATGTAACTATTAAAGTAACTTCCAGTCTGACCTACTTTCTTTTGAAGTCAAGTAATCAGTAAAGTGACTCATTTACCTTTTCAGGGTAACTGTGGCAAACACTGCTTCCCAC
Source organism: Idiotropiscis lumnitzeri (assembly GCF_059441095.1). NCBI lineage: Eukaryota > Metazoa > Chordata > Actinopteri > Syngnathiformes > Syngnathidae > Idiotropiscis > Idiotropiscis lumnitzeri. The sequence goes on from NC_142393.1 coordinate 22,089,722, forward strand.
CCTTCATCCCATCTTTCTCTAAATCATCTCGCTCTACACGATCCCTCTTTCTCTATCTCCTCTCTCTATTCCATCAATCTCTATCTTTTTCCTCTACGGTGTAACGCTCTACTTTTTTCCGGCAAGTAATCAGATTACTCATCAGTTACAAAACATTACTATGCAGTGTATCTTCTCTCTCTAGCCAATGTCACTCGCTTCCATGCCTCTATTTTTTCACCCACACCCACACACACGCACACCCCCACGCACGCGAACACTAAGAACACACACGCTGGCAGTCAGCCAGTAGGCGTATGCCCTTCGTGTGTGTCACCAGGTGATAAAGGTTACCCGCACTACAGTAAATGTCCTATTTAAACACACACAAACACACGCACACACACATTCAGCTTTCTTTGAAGTTAAAGGGACAGTGTGTATTTAATTTTTATCTGTACGCTGCAGCGTGTGCATCTCTGTGAGGACGTTATCGACCAGTCTTGAAGCGAACACACAACTGAACAGCCCTAACGGGTTGAAGCTCACTCATTCATCACATTTTGGCTCGCGGCACAAAGTAAGAAAAGCAACCTAGCAATGCCATGTAACTCAAAAAACCTGGGGACCCTAATTCAAGGTTCCACCCGTATACGTGCACAATTTGATCATTAATTGCATATCTTGTGAAATCTTAACATCCATCCATTATCTGTACCGCTTCTCCTCACTAGGGTCGCGGAGGGTGCTGGAGCCTATCCCAGCTGTCTTTGGGCAGTAGACGGGGGACACCCTGAACTGGTTGCCAGCCAATCGCAGGGCACACAAAGACGAGCAACCATCCGCACTCACACTCATACCTAGGGGCAATTTAGAGTGTCCAATCGACCTGCCATGCAAGTTTTTGGAATGTGGGAGGAAAGCGGAGTACCCAGAGGAAACCCACGCAGGCACGGGTAGAACATTCAAACTCCACACAGGAAGGCCAAAGCCGGGATTGAACCCACGACCGATGTTGTCTCTCACTGTAAGGCCACCGTGCCGCCCAAAAATCTTAACAGATAATTTAATTTGTAATCAGAACTCATGGAAAAATAGTCAGATGACCAACTTATATTACAAAGGAATTAGCGGGAAAAAAATGCTTGTACAATGAGTTAAAATGGAGGATAAAGTACAATTTTGGTACAGCTATTCAACCACAACAAAATTAACATTCAACAAGACATATCGTACTTGGTTTAGAGCAGGGGTGGGCAAACCTTTTGATTGGTGGGCCACAATGGGTTCTAAAATTTGACAGAGGGGCCGGACCAGGAGCAGATGGATGGAGTGTTTTGGAAACCTCACCTCATCGGAGATTTTAAATTCCAACAAAATATATGTTTGACACAACAGAGTATGTAGAAAAAAAAAACATTAAAAGGGTTTATTCATTTAAATTTTTTCAAGTTCGGCAGAGCGGATTTAAATGTTTAACGGGCCGCATGTGGCCCCCGGGCCGTAGTTTTCCCACGCCTGGTTTAGCGGGTCACAAAAAATGAAGTGGCGGACTGTATCGCGCCCCTGTGGACCTTACAATACAATGGTAATGATAATGGCACCTTCAACTTGAGTCACAAACCAAGATGGTTCCGGTCGGGAAGTGTGCCAACTATTGAGGCCAGTGGAGCAACTAATTACTCTCTCTTTATGCCTGACAGCTTGTCTTTCTTCCATGCGTGTTTAATTAGTTTCAATAATTGGACAGTTAAGTAGGTCGCATTGTTACAGCAGGAAAGCGGGTGCACAGTCACTTATATAGATCAGGGGTGTCCAAATTTTGCCCCAAGCGGCCATTTGCACAGTTTGTATCGGCCTGCCGCATATTCTAATCAGAAAATGAACACTGACCTGAATCAAAATGTGCTGAGAAAATATTTAAATCTTAAAAGACAGCACACATTTTTAAAAAATTTTTTTTTGCTGAATTAAAAAAATGAGAAAATTAGTCATTTGATTTTTTTTTTATCTCATATTGTATTTATACATCTATCTATACAGTAAATACAAAAGATGAAGTGGGCCCCTTCTTCCTACCATTTTCGGTACATGCGCCCAGTGAAAAACACTTGGGCATCTGTATTAAAATAATAAACATGCAGGGAGCATCAGCGCGTCGAATTAGGAGTGGTTATGCTGAGGCCGAAGGCATGTGAGGCTCACAGGTGAAGCTGCCAAGTAGCAGCTGTTGAACGGTAAAGCCATCTGTCTTCAAAATGAGCTGTTAGCCTGGCGTATGGAGCTGCAGCTAATCCTTAGCAAACATACAGAAGCTCACAGGAAGCAAGGTTAATTAATGGACAAGTCTGTTGTACAGGTCAGTTGTATTTAACGTTTAAGTTTAATTGCATTTATTATTTCAGAACTGTTTGTTTTCAAACAATGTTTGCATTTATTTTAGATACGATATAGGGTACGTTTATATGAATGCCAACAACTAAAATCAGGAATATGCCTATCAGCCATTTTCCAAATGCACATACATGGAAATGAGGGTGTTGGTCTCAAACCTGTGAGGTTTTCAAATGTTTGCATTTTGTTGTTGTCTTTCAAATGAATGGCCAAAACGACGATGTGTAACCAGCTAATAAAAGTGACATTTTTCATAACAAACACACACGCGTCATGTTCCACCATACATGAATAAATATCATTTGGTATGTGAGTGGGGGTCACCATTGACCCAGCATGCCTCTTTAATATATATATATATATATATATATAAATATATATATATATATATATGAGACGTCAACTGTAATTTTTGTCTGCCTTGTTCTCACCTATGTCTTATCAACACCTTTCAAATTTTTTCGACTAAATGTCCTCATATTGTCCTGGGTTCCATAAATCACAACCAACAACAAGTTTACAAATTTTCTGTACATAATACCTTTTTGCAAAAGGGGCGTGGCCTCCTTCCGTTGTTGCTTTTTAAAGCCGAAGAATTTTCTCTTTCGCCTCTTGCCGGGCCGGTAACTGTACTGCGGTGGCACTTCTAGCTCCCCTTTCAAAGGTGACAAGTCTGCAGGGGGGTAGCCAAGGCGAGGCTCCGGGGTGGGAGGGCAGGAGCTCGTCCGTCGCCACTGGGTGAGGGCAGGGCGGGGAACCTGATGGGACGGCAGTGGTTGCTTTCCGTGAACTTCAGTAAATGACGGTGTGCCGTGAGCCTCAGAGGGGACATTAGTGTGGATTCGGGCATGAGGCGAGTGGTGCTGGCCGTACCAGGGGTTGGGATATTGCGGCTGAGGTGGGATAGGCTTTTGGTCACCAGAGGGTGGCCAGCCAGCCATCCCTGCATTTCGTCCCCAAATGGCTTCATGGTGCTGGTGGATTTTAGCCGTCAGGAGACGTCGACGAAGGCTACCCTCTGCTTTGGGCTGAAGCGGCGTGATCTTGCGAGGAAGAAGCTGGTCTTGCTCTTCGTCGGGTCCCGAATTCCAGCACTGGGACGCAACACTGTTCCCCACCCCGTCTCTACCCAAACACTCCACATAGGAAATCATCCTGCCTTGAATGTTTGAAGAATGGCACCACCGAGCCACTGACAACGTAAAAATACTTCTTTCTTCAAAATAAAAATGGAAGTCTTGACATTTTTAAGTCAGCTGCAAACTAAAACCTCTCATTCAAAACAATCTTCCCGCATTGAAAGCGACTTGTCCCGACCTTGCCGCAGCCCAGTGGTATCAGAACATAAATGGGATCTTCCTCTGAGTGTCGCCTGTGTGTTGCTAATCTACTAATGAGGATTATCCAGGTTTGCAGATGGTCACTGACCTTAACACATGTTGCTCCATCTTCAATTCCGGAGTCACCCTGGGTTGTCCCTTCCTTGGATCTCAGACCCTGATGTGACCGCTTACCCTGACACTGTGCATCAGATCAGAATGAGGAGTTTGGAATGAGTTGTTGTCACCCCAATACTGCTTATCTGGAGTCAAGTCAAATCAGCCAAGAGAGGTAACAAACATACTCGAACGTTTTACTTAAGGTTAGGACATGTCAAACCTACCTCTGGACTGGACAAACTGCTACGATTCTACCCAACGGGTACACACCTTGGGATAGGCCCCAGGACTCCCGCTACCCTTGTAAGGAGAAGTGGTTTGCATAATGGAAGGTTGGACTCTTGCTATGACTTGAAAGTGTCTTCAAAAAAAAGAAGAAAAAGCAAGAAAGCATTGGTGTTGGTAGTGGTTTCTGTTAGTTGTTTACATTTGTGGAACATGGAAATTACCTGAAAATGTGTCAATCACTTGCTGTGCTTGAAAAGTGGAAAAAAAATATACCAAAATTTTGGAACAATTTATTTGAGTGCAATGAAAATCATACGGGCGGCACGGTGGGCGGCTGGTTAGCACGATGGCCTCACAGGGAGAGACAGCATCGGGCATGGGTTCGATCCCGACTCCGGCCATCCTGTGTGGAGTTTGCATTTTCTCCCCGTGCTTGCGTGGGTTTCCTCCGGGTACTCCGGTTTCCTCCCACATTCCAAAAACATGCATTGTAGGCAGTTTGAACACTCTAAATTGCCCCTAGGTATGAGTGTGAGTGCGGATGGTTGTTCGTCTTTGTGTGTCCTGCAATTGGCTAGCAACCAGTTCAGGGTGTCCCCCGCCTACTGCCCAAAGGTAGCTGGGATAGGCTCCAGCACCCCCCCCCGCGACCCTAGTGACGAGGAGCGGTACAGATGATGGATGGATGGATGAAAATCATACGTGTGAGTGTGAGGCTATATTTATTACATTATGTACTGCATGTACATAAACTGTCAGCATATGCATGAACGTTTAAGTGCAGTTGTGTCATGTATTAGTTTAGATGATTAACTTTTTTTTCTTTCGTTTGGTTTGAATGACCGATTTTTTTAATTAATATGAAAAATGTCCAAATCTAAAAAGCACATGGAGTAGGACAAGATACGTTTTTTTTTTACTTCTTCCTTCTCCCTTTTGAACATGTCAACTGTGCTAAACGGTAAATACTGATGTACTTACTTTTCTTTTAAATCTCTCGTTTCACATTTTAATATAATATCTCGTGTTACTGGCTTTTACCAACAGGACGCCTCTGGCAGATTGTGACTTCTCACGATAAGTGCCGTTGTGAACGAGAGCTTGACCAGCAATGGAGTTGCGATTGGCTAGTGTGTAATCAAGGAAACACCGTGATTGGTGAGGCTCAAGAGGCGGGCGCAACAAAGACATTGTCTAATTGGTCATTCTGAGACGAGCGAAGACGTCAGTACGACGTGTTGCCAAAGCGGTGAGTACGCGTTATGTTTTGTGGGAAAAAAATGAATTTCCATTGTTTTTGCGCTAAGATTCTGCTACATGTACTGGTAAACAGATTTGACGACATCCGCCAGAGACAGCTCACATCAAGTGAAGCCGGGAAACGTTCAAGTGAAGGAACAAGCTGCACATTTAGCCTGTTCGCTGTTAGCCGCATCATTGTTTTGGAAGAGAAACTACAGCAGCCAGGCGAAGAACTGGACTGCCTTTTTTTTTACGCTGTGATTAATAATATTCCGCCGAGTTCTGTTTGAGCCAACAAACCAAGGGTTGTCCAGCAAATAGACAGTGGTGTTAATTGATATTTCTGGAATCAGTTACATTATTCTTAATATTTGAGCCCCCCTCGCCCTTTCCAACTGATATATTTGGTAATATACTGCCAAAAGAATGAAACCAAGATAAATCTAAAAAAAAAAATTTGTACAAATCAATTGATAACAATGTAGACAAGGAAATAAAAAGAACTAGTATAATGTGCTTGCATAAGTGTGCACACCCTCTTCAATCACAACAACAATCACATGCAAACTGGTGTTAAATGGTAGTCAGCACACAGCTGTCATCATCGAAAGTCCCTCAAAAATCCCCCCAAATCAAATTCAGATGTTCTTTTAGGCCTATCCTGACATCTTTGTCTGCTTCACAGCAGAAGGGTTTGCGCTAACACTAACTGCTATTTGGAACAATTCACAATTTCCTCAATTCGGAATTGGTGACAAAAAATTCAACCTTGGATTACAATTTTTGAGAAAAAAATGTAAATCTCTTGAATGTGAAAAATTATGGTTTGATGCACCCCACACTCTGTTTTATTCATTCATTTTTATAATAATAATTATTGTACTTCTAGTATGACATTTTTGTGCACAAGTAGAGCATCTAAGGAGCTTTGGTACAACATCTACATCTTACTAGTGAGGTAAACTGCACTGGTTCACAACTGTGTGGTACTAGTGCCATTATAAAATTGTACTAGTTAGCAATAGCATCTAGAACTAGTACTAGTAGTACTGCTAGTGCACTGGTACATGGACAATGCAGTAGTAGGCCACTGAATAAATGCTCAAACAGCTTTGTGTATCTCTGTTTACTGCCTTGCAGTCATGTCAGTCGTCAAACAGACTCGAGTGGAAGCGGGCGGTGGCATGGCCGTCCATCTCCAGTGTCCCCTCTGCGGCAATTTCGCCAAAAGTCACGCCCACCAGCTGTCCCACATCGCCTCAGCTCATCCCACCTACTTGGACGGCGTGGCAATGGGTCGCCTCGGCAACATCCTGATGTACCAGAGCGGCGCCCAATTATTTCACTGCGCCGAGTGTTTCTTCACCAGCCGAGACTTCAATAGACTATACCAGCACATCATCGCCAAACACTGTTTGGATGAGGCAGCGGCAGTAGTGGGCGGAGCCGACACAGAGGACAATGGGAGCGAAAAGGGGGACAAGGAAGCAGAAGAGGAAATTAAGGAAGCAGACGAGGAAACTAAGGAAGCAGACGAGGAAACTAAGGAAGCAGAGGATGAAACTAAGGAAGCAGACGAGGAAACTAAGGAAGCAGAGGATGAAACTAAGGAAGCAGAGGATGAAACTAAGGAAGCAGAGGAGGAAACTAAGGAAGCAGCCGAGGAAATTAAGGAAGCAGCCGAGGAAAAGAAGGAAGAAGATGAGGAAATGAAAGAAGCAGATGAGGAAATGAAGGAAGCAAAGGAAGGAAATGAGGAAGTGGAAAAAGTAAAGGAGGTCGGCAAGGATCTGAAGGTAGCCAATGAGGAGGATGAGGCAACTCCTCAGAGACCGAACAGCGACGTGGAGGTGTATGTGAAGGATGAAGATAGCACAAGTGAGAGGATGATCTGTGACGCGGACGAAAGGGTGTTGGTCTTCGACGGCGACATGTACCACTGCCTGATCTGCGGCTGGTGGAAAAACAAGCTGAAAGGTTCGGCCATTACCCACGTGGTGCGAAAACATAGCATCCCCAGGGAGTTTGCCTCCCAGAGAATCAGACTAGACGACCCCGCTTCAACATCCACCATTACGCCCAAACGGCATCCATGCGGCGGCGTGGATGAAGACGAGGAGGACGGGCTGAGCGCCGACCTTCTTAAAGAAGAAATGGAGGCGACGGCCAAAGTGGTCCTCTTTCGCTCTAATCGCTACATCTGTGTGAAATGCGGCTGGAAGACCAAAATGAAAGGTGAGGCCTCCGAGTGCGTACATCATTTGTTCTTCGCATTTTTAATTGGAAAACAAAAATCAACAATATTTAACAGAAAATCATGACCATGAAGGTTTGTATGCAAATACACATTAAATACTAGACTCAAACAAAGTTTGTAGATTTTTCCTGTCATGACAACCAATGAAAGGTAATCTAAGCGCCAGCACATCTGCAGTTGCGTAACATTGTTGATATGACTTTTATCTCACTTGAAACAACGCACCAAGTGGACATTTGCGATGAAAGTAATCATTCTGACATACAGATGGTGCATTTGGGACACACATCCGAGACATGGTCAACTTTTGCAGATGTCTCAATCAAATGATGACATCGAGGAGCCTTTGTCTCACTATCCCAAAAACGTTTGCTGGGAGTTGCTAGCATGTAAACAGAGGAGTGAGGATCGTGCAATTCGCGAAAGTCCACTCAAAGCAAACCCGGTGTATATTCAGCTCTACAAACAAATGTGAGACATGTGGCGTGTGTTTCAGTCAGATGTCAATGAAATGGGAGTCTGTCAGTGATGGATTGAGAAAATCTGTCAGTACTGACCTGGTTCGTGACGATTCCAGTGACTGATACAGTTGATGCTTAACACTGTCAGTATTTTGAAGTTTCTCGTCATTTGTCATTCCTCAGCATAACAGAATGCCCACCTCTGGAAACTACAAATGATACAGATTCCGCTTCACCACCGTGTGTGAGTTAATAGGTCGCTGCTACGACTTGAACTCACCAAAGTGTTTATCGTGCAGGTTTTGCCATCAGTCACGTGGTGCGAAGCCACGACGTGGAGCGTCCGTACAAATGCAAAGACTGCAATTCCACTTTCTTCCTGCCCAGCCGACTCCAACAGCACATCCGAGCGGCTCACCGGCCGGGACGCTACGCCTGCCCGTTCTGCTGCTTCCGGTCGCACTTCCTGGCCGGCTTCCGCAGGCACTGCAGCCGATGCACCGCCCGCGAGGAAGCGGAAGGGGGAGTGGGGTTGGTGATGGGCGAGGAGGGGCTAGGGGGGGTGGTGGTGGTCAAGGAGGAGACTAAGGAGACAAGAGCTGGGAGGAAAAGAGCACGGAGGCTGATTGAAGAGGCGGGGGATGAAGACGATCTCATGTTCTAACACGGGACAGCAAAAGTACTGTCATGAATCCCGCTCCGTCCTTCCATCCAGCCCACCTGCAGGCAAAATTGTTACATTTCTTAGCCGTCTTTTTTGGGTTTGGTTGATTAAAATGTATTCAACCATTTTTTTATTGCATTCATCTATCCAAATCAATTGGCTGATTTATTGTAAATAAAACATCCATTTTTATTTATTTGTACTAATGCATCTATTTAAATACTTGATAATTGAATCCTTATAGATAAAATAAATAAAATACACAACTTTCACAATAATTACTGGATATGGTCATCACAAAAACATTGGACTAACCAGATTTGTGTTTTAACACTAAATCCAATTAAAAATGATCATGAAATAAACTTTTACATTCATTTATAATTACATTTGAACTTGGGTAATTTCCTGTAAATGTTTTTTTAATGCTTCAAAAATAAATTTTCTATTTAATTGCATAATGAAATAAATTAAACTATTTTACAATAATTTCTCAATAATTCAGTTCATTGTAAATTAACTTCAAATTGGTAAATTAAATAAACAAAAATTAAATTAAAAATAATAATGCATAATTGCTCATACAATAATGGATCAGATATTTAATAATTGAATTAAAATTCATCAAGTTATATAAAAACAAATAACTACAATTAATTTAGATTTTGACACTATTCTTGCCATTGATTTTAATGGAAGCAATAAAATGAAAAATATGAGCAAAACAATCACATAATAGGTTAATTGGAATTTAATTACTTTTTGTTGACATGACCCCTCCATCCTTTCATCCATTGGGCCTGGGCCTATTCTCGCTGACTTTAGGCAAGAGGTGGGATAAGCAGAAGACAACCTATGTCCAACTTAGAGAATTTATTTTATTTTTTTTAACTTTTGCATGCCTGTAGGAGGATGCCGTACTATCCACAGACATGGTAGGAAGGCTGGATTCAAATACTGAATCTCAGAACTTTGGCGGACGTGCTAGCCACTTGGCCAATCTGTTAAAAAAATGTGGGGCCCTTGAGCACTTAAGTTACCCACCTGTTTGAACATGTTTGAGGATACTTTCATTCTCAAACGTTTGCTCGTCCTTCCATATGTTGAATGTGTCAAAATGAATGTCTTGAGAGTGTCAACTTGATCAAATACGGCTTGGCCATTGTCAGTGTTGAGGTGAAGCAGCGATGAAGATTTATTGAGTCATTACAAACAAACAAAAACCAAAGCCACCAATCACAAAGTGATGTCACTTTACCACAGAAACTGCAAGAAATCTGCAATGATCTCACCGCACTTCTCGCGAAGAAAAGTAATACGAGGTGGAGACATGATCTTTTAAGCCACCTCTGGAAGTGATGGAGTGCAAAATTTGTTCTGTGACTTGAAACAAAATTCACACTATTTACAATACCCCCAATTTGAAATAAAAGACTACTATCAAACTAAAGCATTGATGGATATACTTTCCCCACCCCCTCCAAAAAAAAAAAAAAAAGACTGGCACATACCAGCTCAAATGGAATTCTGTTCCGGCTGCTGGCAGCCAAAGAGTTCAAAAGGGGCAAAATAAAAGTGAGGCTTCACCATCTCCTCCTCTTGAAATCTTTAAAAAGCCAAAAAAGCTCCTTGAAGTTGTGCAGACAAGCTGCAAGGCGACAACGTCCCAATGGCTTTCCCCGCAATCCACCACCAGTGAATACAACAATCGACCGTCTGGCTGCTTTCCACGGCAACGCCTATGCGCAAACATCAGATGTGTCGGGGGCACCACGCTCCCTCCAGGGCGGCCATGTTGATTCCTCTCAGACCATTATAGTCATCTTCATCTCCGTTGCCGCAGTCACTCTCGTCGTGGTCGTTGAAGCCTGATGTGTAATCGCTCGACTCCTGACAGAGGCATGAAAGGGACGGTTTCGATGAATATTCAATTGCCTGTCTCGATGTCAACTCACCGTCCGTAACGTGGGCTCTCTGAATGGTGGACACACCATCTGGAAGCGAGGGATTGCTACATTGAAGACTTCCTTGTTGTCTGAAGCAAGAGAGTACAGAGCAGAAAAAAATATAGACAATTTAAAAATGTAATGGACTTAAGGGCAAGCACTGGAGGCCTGCATGTCTAACTGAAATTCTGTTTACATATCATGAAATACATTTTTCAGTATTGTCTACACAGTGTAGTGGCTATGTGTGTATGTGTGTGCGTTTCAGAAATGCGTGCCAGAACATTTCATTAATCAGTCAGCAAAAAAGTTCAGTAGTGTTAAAGTTTCAGTTCTGTGTGAGAGTTTCAGTTGTGTGAGTGAAAACATATTCAGTAGCGTGAGAACCTTTCAGTAGTATGGATAAGAGCATTTCTGTAGTGTGTGTGTGTGTGCTTGAGTTTTAATTATTGTGTATATGACCTGCAAATATGAGTTGCGCATGTGTGCAAAAAAAAAATTATACTATGAGAGCGCTTAGAAGTACGTATGAGAATATTTCAGCAGTGCGTATGAGAGCAAATCAGCCGCATGTATGTATTCATCATGTGCGTGTGATAGCATTTCATGAGTCTCTAAATGGAAAAAAAACAATGTCCATAGTGTGCGATAGCATTTCAATAACGAACATGAGCAAAAACAAAACAAAAATCTGTAGTGTGTGAGAAAATTTCAGTTGTGTGTGTTAGTGTTTCAAAATTGGGGATGACAGGTACAATAGTGTGTGTGAGAGAGTGTATCAATATTTTATGAGCAAACAATTTTAGTCTGGCGTAAAATCTGCAGTGTGTGTTTTATTAATAAATGTTTATTGATTATTTATTTGAGAGCATTTCATTAGTGCATGTGAGATGTATTAACATATTTGCTTGAATTGTCTTACCAAGTCTGTGGAAAGTGTAGTGTCCCTCCATGTATTCGGATGGCGTTGAAAAGGTCGTGCAGCTGGCATACTCATGAACTTTTCCTGGCGTCATGACCGGGAACTCTCCTGCTCTCACACACACAGACACACACACGCTTAATCGCTTGCCTGATCCAACCGGAGTCAACCCCCATGGCGAGTCATGCGACGCGAGCAGCGTACCGACCACACCGGGCCCTTGCACCTCCTCTACGTTGCCGTCGGATGTTGTGATTTTCCAGTAGCGGCTGTCCAGCTGGCAGGCCACCTCGGGCGGCGCACCGCTCGCCATCTCTATTCTGAGCACCATATTTGGCGGGTCAGTCGGAACCAGGGCGGCGAGCGCAAGCAGACAAATACTACCTGATGCGGTAAGTGAAGAAAAAGTGCGGCGGGTGGACGGAGGAGAGCTCGGGCAGGAAGGAGGTCGAAACGGATACGGTGATATCCCCGGTGGTCGTCACGCAGCTTTTGTCATGCACGTACCTGCAGAAGTCACATCACAATCAGGTTCTCCTTATTGAAATACAGTCAACGCACACGTTATGATTTACTGTTCATCCCTCCAATTAATACTACAGTATACGGTAATGAAAAGCCAAGTTCTGATTTTAATCGAGTTCCTACTTTCATAAAAACAAAAAAGTAGAGATCATTTACTTTTTTTGCTTTTCGCAAGAGAGTTCAGACCCTAAAAACCGCAAGTATCATGAGATCATATACCTGAAGATCTGGTCTCGGATGATCGGGTATTCTCCGGTCACCACATTGTTGACATAGCTAGTGAACCACTCCAAAAAGGAGGAACCTGAACAGACAGTACATACAAACGTGTTTCTTTTTCACAAAACACCACATGGACATGCTAGTAAACGTAGCAACAAACCCACCTGTGATGAACATGTCTACGGCTGAGGGATCCTGGGCTGTCTGATCCTGGAAGAGAAAAAGGTGGCAGTCACAAAAGCGGCAATGAGGTAACACTTCCGGCTGGCATGAGGTTTACAAACCGGGCAGGGGTAGAAGCTCTCAAACATGCGCCGCCCTTCGGTATGCTCCAAGGCCATGTATTGGCTGAGGCCCGTGTGGAAGCAGAAGGTGAGCGGAAGGCAGCGTCTCATCCCCTTCCTCTGCTGGAACCCCCCCGCTGCCGTCTCCACGTCCAGCAGCACCTCTGAGCGGTAGTGATTGGACAGCGACATGCTGCCCATCAGCCTGAGGGGACAGAAAAGCATGATAAATTTGCGACGACACATACAAGGGACACACACACACACACACAGAGGGACATAACAGTAGCTATGCAGAAGTGAACACATCACACAAATATACTGACCCGGGGATGACCAGCATTTGGCCATTGTGGATGCGGTATGAGCAACGATAGTCATCTGGAAGGCGGCAGCCGATCTGAGCCTCGATGCTCCCCAACTCTGCCTCTGTGGCACCTTCTGGACACCCAAACAGATGCGAACCAAACATTAGGAAACAGTAAAAAGGTGGGTGGTGACAACCAATGATCCGACAAGTTCAGTTGTCAGTTAGCCGCCTGCTAAGCACGGGATTGATAGTTGTTGGTGACAAATGTAAACATCTGCCCAAACAACACAAATGAACACATTACAATAAAAAGAGCTTAAACGCTGAATTCCTACAAAAGCATAAACAACTAGAAAATGCCATTTGTGGAGAATTGTATGATTATGGAACGATATGATAATGTGGAATGACATTGACTTTAGCATGCATGGCCAGTAATGTTTTCAAAACAATGCAGATTTGCTATTTCGATACAGATATTTAGATATGTGCCGTATTTTTCGGAGTATAAGCTCCTACTTATTGCACTAACTTTGAACCCATCTGCTTTAATGTGATGTGGTTTATTTATGGACATTAACCAACGAGCTATCAATAGATTTATCATTCGTGTCACATCTGACCAGTGAAATTAGAGAACACATCACAGTGGACCAATGAAAGTGTCTGAGTCCGCACTCATACTGAGTCCTCATCAGCTATTTGCGGTTGGAACAACATGATTTACATCTGGGTGGGGGGAGTCAGGAGGTTACACTAATAATTTTTAGATTATAACTCCACACAGGAAGGCTGGAGCCCTGATTCAAACCCCATACTGTCTGTCCGACCTCTGTACTGTGAAGCGGACGTTCTTAACCAGTCGGCCACCATGCCGCCCCTCGCTTACAGTATATGGTAAAGTTAGAATTACATACAGGTATGTGTGAATGCTTCCAGTATTCATTGATCTTAATGCGGCCTAAATATTACATTAGCGGTGTGAACAGAAACAGCGTTATGTAAACTTTATACTGGATGTCACCATACACACGGCCTCAAGACGCTGTGATGAGAGCATCTCGTGTCATCACCTTTAAGTGACGCGATCATGCGTGGACATCTCTGCTGCAGGAAACTGGTCAGCTGTGCCCAAGCTTTCTTCAAGACAGAGTAATGCTGGATGTAGCGGCCCAGGTCATCGTAGTACTCCCTGAAGAGGTTGAACCAGGACTGTCCGCTTTTCAGACGCTCATCACTAAACATCGAAGCAAGTTTAAACAAGGCGTACGCACAAATCAACAACTAAGTAGGGCTGGACAATTTAGCGCATTATCAATTCCAACTATGGATTTGTTCATTTTATTTAAGTGGAAGTTGATGCAACTTAATGCTACAAAAAACTTGTTGGAAAGAAAAGTTTCAAAGCTTATTTAGTATGAAGAAACTTTAAACAAATTCCAGAAAGGGGGTGAAGGAAAATGTCATTTTGAATGCCATCGGCATTTGTTTTGTAATTACATGAGGGGTTAAAAAGTCACGATAAACAGATTTTTTTTTCTTTTAAGGCAATATCGTCCAGTCCTACAACCAAATGGACTTACTCTGTGATCAGCCAATGTTTGGAGCACAGCGACCTCCACAGCGGATTGTGTTTGGACAACTCATTTAGCCTCCTGTTAGTAGAACTGATGCTGAAGACCAAGCACACACACAAACATGTTCATTATAAATATAGCATTGTAATTGTCTGCAGTGTTGAGAGGTCGCTAAATATGAAGATTTCATAATTGTAGTTAAGACCATTTTGAAATATCTGGACTTTGTTTGCTTCATAATCGTGATGCAGCTAATTGAATATCTTTTTGAGTCAAGCATGATTATTAATTAATCTGTGACAAAATGATTTCACATTATGACACAACAATATCTGCACATACTACAGTAAACGCACATGCGGTCCGGGTTACTTTTGTCCACGCTCACATTCTACATTAGTATCTGTGACTTTTGACTGTGTGCGGCTTTAGACGGCAGGGCCTGCGCTGATGAGTGATGTCCACATCACCAAATGTTTGACCACTTGCACGGGGCATTACAATACATTCTAACATCTGGCTTGAGTCTTAATAGACATGTTGTGTAAGACAGTTTGCAGGAGATACATTACCTTCCTTTCTATAGTGGTAGAAGCCAGACATTCAAATTTCATGTCATATTATACAATGCAATACAACTTTATTTGTATCGCGCATTTCACAATAGCTGGAGCTGTAACAAAGCATTTTACATATGGTGTAATAATTCAGGAATCCACTTCATTTTCCAAACCACGTTTCTATTTAAAATAATAATTTCCGTCAACATTTTTTTTCCACGAGTAAAGGAGTCCAGACGTTTAGGCATGCATCTTCTCCAACTTAAGTACAGAGTGAGAGGACGGTTGCAACCTCTTTATATAAAATAGCTTAAGTACGTGGCTGAAGTCATGAAACGATGGTGGTCATTTTCACCGACTTTACAGAATTTGGCACTTTGTCATCAGTTCACTGTTTTCTGTTTATTGTAACAAGGCACAAGTATTCTGTTTATCAACTGCTGTTGTTATTGTTTCGATTACTTGGCAAGTTGGCTGGCAAAATGCTAACAGTTGTTGTTGTTGTTGTTAACCGTCTTAGCTCCGTGGGGACACTTTACTTCGCGCTCGTTTTCGACAACAAACGTCATTACCGACTCGTACGTGCGGTGACCGTGAGGAGCGTTTGGTATCACATACTCACTGGATTAAGTCCCTAAAGTCAAGAAAGGACAATATGTGAAGCAGCGGGTCCGAAGGGAGCAAGTCCATCCGAAACTCGGTCGCCATTGTTGACAAGCTATTTCTTCTTCTTCAGCTCCTCCGCCACTGTCAAATGTTGCCAAACGATTTCAATGCACGGTGTCGCCCCTATCCGACCGGTAGAAACATTTACAAAAACAAACAAGACGACAGCTCTAAATGGCCTTGTTTGCTTATGTGGTTTTAATACTAAGCATCAAATGTGGTAAAATAGCGCATGTATTAAGAAAAAAAGTAGCACAGATTAATCGCCTGGACATGAAGAATTAAAAAAAAGTACAGACTCAACAATGTGCGAAATAAAAATGAAGCTTTATTGTCAATTATACCAATAATCTGGGACAATTAAAAATAAAACCGTTAACACTCACAAAATAGTTTTCATCTTATTAATATACATCGTGCTGATTTTGCGCGAAGAACATCTTTTTTTAACAAAGTGCTAGCTCATATTAGCTCTACTTTCAAGCTCTCAAAACAACTTGTTCCCATATGGCTTTGCTAATATTGTAAGTGAATAATTTTAATAATGAAAAAACTGAAGTAGGCAAAAATAACTTCAATGATATCAAAACAACAGTTCACGAGTACCGTTTGCTTATTTTGTGAACTGAGTAACGGCAACAATAAAAGCTAAATATGCTAATGACAACTGAAAAATTATTCCCAGATTTCCTGCAGGTGACAACATAACTATTCATATCTATGGACAAAGTCAAGTCTTAGTAACCCAAGAAGCATGATCTTTGGCTGCAAGAGGATGATTGGAACCCCAATATTATGGCTGTGAGGTTAACAATTTCATCATGCCTCCAGTTACATGATAAATCCTGAGCACTGAAGAGATTCCTCATCACCTCGGGTCGAAATTTTCATACTCATTTAGTGGTTTTGTACGCTCGCATAAACCACTGAAATGAAGTTTAGTCCTGCCGTTTGCTCTCAGTGTGCTCTCCTCTTCCCGTCAATATTTGCTCTTACGCATGCTGATCGGACACCCGAGATAAAGTTGTTAAAGTTCAAGAGAGACTCCAGAGACACTCACGTTTATCTCTTATTTCCACTGAGATTTATACATTATTAAGATCAACCGGCTGCTTGATGGGGAAAGGGATGACGAGAACAGAAGAAAGGCCTCTGAAGCTGAACATTTATACTGCTGGCACATTTGAAGAGCTCGGTACAAAAGTACAAAATGGTCACGGTGATGTCAGAAAGGGGACGGCAGGGTGAAGATCATCATGCAACCGTCTGTTAGATGAGTTTAGCTTACCAACGACATCTCTTGATCATCTGAATACACATCTAAAACCTGGTAATATAGTCCCACTATATAGCACAGCCAGAGAATGAAATTATTTCCATTTCAAGACAGTGCATCCAGATAATCAGATTTCCATCCAAACAGAACACCACACCTCAATAATCAAATTACACCAGTGGGACTGTACAAGGACTCAAATACATGAAAGCTACCAACCTGCAAGGTTCGAGTGGACACCGAGAAGTAGTTGTATGGGAATATTTTGCCAGTTAATGTGCATTTAGTTCAACAGTTAAAGAGTTGTCAATAAAGCCCATCTAGACAAACTTGCTGTTGGCTTCTCACACCATCCTAGCAACAAACGAAAGATGGACTCCAGACCTGAGGGATGGATTTAGCGTTAGTTCGGATGAGGCCAATACAATACAACACAGCAAAAACAGATTTAAAATGGGACTGAAAAGAGAAAATATCCTCACATCTGCCATGGTACCTGGCGGGATCACGGAGATTAAGCTTTTTTATTTTAAACTAAAATAAATGTGTTGGGAAATGCACCGGTCTAAATATATTTGAATTAGATTAGTGGATATGGCTTTGTAAACATTTTCCATTTTGATGTAATTATGCTATTACGTGTTGTTTTGGAAAAGCGCAACATGCAAATTGATTTGAACGTCATTCGCTGATGTTAACACAAATGGCAAATTTGCCTGCGACACCAGGTATCGGGAGCTGGATGAGTAAGAATAAAAAAAAAAAAGTGTGCCTCATCAACCTGAATCATACTTTGACCTTGTAGTCAATATTCCCGCCCACCAGATGACGCGGGTCTACAAAGAGACTTAACAAATTTGGTTTGGCGATTCTGCTTGGCGGTGTAGATCATGGTGAGACCAGCGGCTTTTCTACTCCTGTTCCTGCTACACGGCTGTCTGACAGAACATGGTATTTGATGCTTCTACTTTCTTTCGTACCAGTAGTGAAATGAAAATATCAGGATTTTTTTTTTTTAGAACATCAGGTACAAAATAAATCAGTTTCACAAACCCTGACTCAAGACCAAATGGTCAAAGTAGCAAGAGCACTTCTGAGAAGAACCCAGGTTTATGTTCTAAAATCACATTTACAATTTGTTTCTGTAGTTTTTCTTGACAGCCAGCGGGCTTCCGAGGTTCTGATCCGTATGCGACGAGCCAACCAGCTGTTTGAGGAGGTGAAACCAGGTAAGCAACCTGCTCCCCGACAGAAAAGAACCAAACTCAGTCGACATGGGTCAGTTTTTGACTGTTGTGCTCAGGGAACCTGGAGCGAGAATGCATCGAGGAAATCTGTGACCACGAAGAGGCCCGAGAAGTGTTTGAACAGCCAGACAAAACAGTACGAGAACACTCATTTTGACTCGCTGATTGTGAGAGCTACTCGGAGTTTAATTATGATTTGGGAATTCTTTTCAGGAAGACTTCTGGCAGAAATATCAAGGTGAGTACATTAGCATGTAGCATCCAGTGTAGCGAGGTTGTCCTACTTCTGCAAAAACACCAGAAAGAAGAAGCTAGTGCAGCTGGAAAAAGTTTGTGGTTACGTTCGATTCAGGTTCTTTGACTTGTTGAGAAGTTTAATCAAACACGAACAAAGTCCAGAGAAGCTGAACTCACACAAGCACACAAACTGTGCAAATGTGTCACTCTACAGACTGCAAGGGAACAACACTGGTACGAACACAGTCCAACATCGACTTGGTCAAAGATTGTATAAAAGGTAAAAGCAGATATAAGTAAAGGTGGTCGTTGATATCGAAGCGTCATTCGTTCAGCGTATGTTTTTGGTGCCCAGGTCTGTGCATTTCCGGCAAAGGACTCAACTATGAAGGAAACATCCACATCACTAAATCTGGTAGACTCTGTCAAAGATGGAATAACGGCTTCCCGCATCCCATAATAAGGTATCGGCTCTTATTGAGTGAGGCACGCGCACACAAATATGAGCTAAAAAAAAAAACGTGTCTCTCTGCAGGGAATTCAACGCTTCAGAACCAGACAGCATCCTAAAGGAGAATTACTGTCGGAACCCAGACGGACGAGATGGCGGACCCTGGTGTTTCACTCAGGACCCATTGCTGCCAAAGGAGACTTGCAGAGTTCCAATATGTGGCAAGTCTCATTAACGCACTAAGGATGACTTTGTGTGTTAGACTGTACAGAAAGTTAGATTTGTGACAGGTGTGGGCAAGCTATGGCCCGGGGGCCACATGCGGCCCGTTAAACGTTTTAATCCGGTCCGCCGAACTTGAAAAAAATTAAATGAATAAACCTTGTTAATGTTTTATTTTCTAAATACTATGGGTTTTCAAAGACATATATATTGCTGTAATGCTTTTGTTCACTTTCATTTAAAATTAAATGTATTTTCTTTCTCAGATGAGGTGAGGTTGCCAAAACACTCTGCTCCTGGTCTGGCCCCTCTGTCAAATTTTAGAACCCATTGTGGCCCACCAATCCAAAAGTTTGCCCACCCCTGATTTGTGAGCATCAAACTGCCTCAGCAGGACAATCTCTCTAACTCACTGTTGCCTCTTGACAAGGGGAGCATTTACGACCCGGTGTCCATTTAATAGCATAAAGTTTGAATACCCCTACCTTAGAGTTATGGGAAAATGGTCTTAAGATACATTAGAGGAAGATGTTGTATCATGTATTGTTTTTCCTTCCAGGGGAAACCTTTGTCCCCCCCACTGTGGCCCCTGCACCAAAAAGCTCGAGCGACTGTTTACTGGAAAATGGCGTGGACTACACTGGCGACATGGCCGTCACCCTGGGGGGCCACACCTGCCTGCAATGGTCTCTGCCCGAAGTCAAGAAGCTGAGCCAGGGCAAGGACTTTTTACCTGAGGTCAATCTAGAGGGCAACAAGTGTCGTAACCCTGACAGCGACCCAGAGGGCCCATGGTGCTATGTTCAGCTATCTGGGAATGTGACAATGGATTACTGCAACCTCCAGCTGTGTGGTAAATATGATGCCCGTGGCCCCATTTCAACCAGTGCAGCACGCCGATGAGGGCTTTTGTCTTTGCATCTTTTCACATGCAGAAGAAGAGCTGATTGACTATGAGTCGCCACCAGAGACTGAGGGCCGCGAGCGCTCTGTCCATGCACCCGCCAAGAAGGCATTTTTTAACCCTCGGACATTTGGGCAAGGGGAGACTGGTAAGATATTCCTCCTCTTATTTGCTTGCCACAACATGAGTAAGCACAATGACATTTAGTTGATATCTGGTGGAAAAAAATTGATGTTCCTGAGCTCGCTATGTTGCAGTGTGTGGAGAGCGCCCCCTGTTTGAAAAGCAAAACAAAGAGGATGCCAATGAGAAGGAGCTGCTGGCGTCATACCAACAACAGCGCATCGTCGGGGGTGACGACGCTGAGGTGTCCTCTGCGCCATGGTAACCAGACTTGGATTAGCATAGAAACTTGAGTTAATTGGAGTTAAGTCACACCTCTTGTTAGTCAAAATGCTAAATCTATCATGATTAGTTAGTGCTCTACCCTCTCTTCTCATGCAATGTCCTATTTCAAATTCTTACTGGGCATGAGCAGACTAGATTCAGGAAGAGGGTTGTCACTTGAAAAACAAATGTGTTGGCCGTTGTGTGGAAAATGAAGTTGTTATTTCAGTGAAGGTAAGAGAAAAATAGATCTTATTAAAACTACCTAGAGTTTTAGCCTTTTTCGCCGAGGTCCGACAGTGAACATAACCGACAACTGCCGAGTGACATGAGTGATGCCTTTCATCGCGAAGATGGATCCAAGTGGTCCAAATGGTAACCTGTTTTAAATGCTGATTCATTTTATGATCAATAAGAGAGAGGTGATTCGCTTGTTAGACAAAAATCTCCCTGAAGGATTTTAAGGGCTGTTTATTGTAGCTCAGGACGGATCATTTTCTCCAATTGACTTTTTAGTTGATGATTAAACATATTCATTGTTTGCAGCACACGGATGTGGAGGGCCCAATAATTAGGTTTGCTTTGGGCTTTTGAATGGATAAATGGTCCTGAGTGATATGGAGATAAAAGGTATCCATGTCCTTCAGGCAGGTGATGCTCTACAAACGAAGCCCTCAGGAGCTGCTGTGCGGCGCTAGCCTTATCAGCGACCAGTGGATCCTCACAGCCGCTCACTGCATCCTGTACCCACCCTGGAACAAGAATTTCACCACCAACGACATCTTGGTGCGCCTTGGCAAACACAACAGGGCCAAGTAAGACCAAACTTTCCCTTGACACCACATGCATCAATTTTGTGGGCGACGCGCCAGTGATGCCTTTTGTTTTTCAGGTTTGAACGCAACATTGAGAAGATTGTTGCGATTGACAAAATCATCGTCCACCCAAAGTACGACTGGAAGGTGAATCTGAACCGAGACATCGCACTACTACACATGAGGCGGCCCATCATCTTCACCGACCAGATCCACCCCGTTTGCCTCCCCAACAAGAAGGTGGCCAAAATGTGAGACCACACGCGCTTAAACTTTGACATCTAAATGGAGTAGTCTGTCGGCCGGTCTTCTTTCCTGTGGTAGAAGACAGTGAGGTGGTGGTACCAAAGGAAGATTCTGCTGATACAAGCTTATCAAAAACTGATAACTTTATTTACAGCAATTATCAGCGCTTGAGAGGTCTGGCAATTAGTTGTATGAGTGCAAGTCGCTGAATGAATTTGTTCACGAGTGTCTAGTTCAGTAGCGTTGCTCGGTGTGCGGCGGGCCTTCAGCTTTTATGATCTTGTCAGAATAACGGACTCTCGATTGACATTTTTCAATTGCCGACAGGCTGATGAATGCAGGATTCAACGGGCGAGTGACCGGCTGGGGAAACCTGAAGGAAGCCTGGAGCCCATCTGCGAGAGCTTTGCCTACAGTTCTTCAGCAAATCCATCTACCTATTGCAGATCAGAGCACCTGCAAAAGATCGACTTCCGTCAGGATCACTGACAACATGTTCTGCGCTGGTATGATTTGTTTGCGCCAAACCCGTTTTTTTTTTTTTCTAAACCTGTTGGGCCAAAAAGCCATCCTTAAACTACATTGATCCCTGTTAGGATATAAACCTGAAGACTCTGAACGAGGTGACGCCTGCGAGGGAGACAGCGGGGGACCATTTGTGATGAAGGTGAGAGCAACATCATCATCATCAATCAACTCTATCATTGAGAGATACTAGTTTGAAAGTCTTTTTGTTGTTGTTGCAGCATCCAGCAGAAAACCGTTGGTACCAGATTGGCATTGTGTCGTGGGGTGAAGGCTGCGACCGCGATGGGAAGTACGGCTTCTTCACGCATGTTTTCAGGATGAGCAGGTGGATGAGGAAAGTCATTGAAAACTCAGATGACGACGAATAGATGCCAAATAAAGTTCATCCCGTTCAGAAATGACTTTGATTGATAGGACACAACATGCTGCGTCAATCTCTGCCGCGACATTCATCGTTATTTACAATAAAATGCAGATTTAAAAAAACAAAAAAACAAAGGAAAATCATAATGTATGAGCTGTATCAGACTTAACGCTAGCCAACATATACGGCGCAGCTAAACAAATGTCATTTTGATGTCATTTGTACTTCATATTATGCATTTATGAAATAAATTGTTTTAGTTTGCTGTGAGACATTTGCATATGTTGTTACTAAGTGTTATTTTATATCCTCAGACAAGTTTGATCATTGTTTCATAGAGCCTAGTTAAAGACCAAGTGTGAAGTCATTTCAGAAAATGCCAAATTAAATCTTTTCATGTCACAAAGTAATTACACCTAATACATATAATAAAGCATGACAATTTATTAGGTATATTTGACAAAATAATAGTTTTTCCAAAGTGAGATTCGCCATGCTACGGGTATAATGGTGAGTGAGATGGAAGGAATGCCCCTTGAGGGTATCGGATGGTCCCTTGAAAAATGTGTTCCGATAATTTCTAACTGACCACTTCATGCCATAAAACTAAGAATCATCCCTGCAGCAATGACCTAATTGGCATGCGGGATGGTGCTGGTGTAAAGGGACAGGGTTTGGGGCATCCTTAAAATGAAGATATTTTGGGGTAGAGAGCCGTATAACTCCAAACAGAAACTTTGTGAGGCAATTTGTGAATCCTCAAACGAGCGACTTACAATTTCAATGGATGAAAGTTATATAAAGTGGTACAGAAAAGAGACTCAATTTTTAACATGGAATTTGATTGGCAAAGCTGTTATGGATCGAAAAGATCTCTAAGTAAATCACAAATTTTACAACCTATTTGTTTTTTTATTTTTTTTTTGCAAACTGCGGTGTGTGATGAATTCATTCTGGAAAATATTTTAAGTAATGAGCAATTTACATAAAAAGACAATGTTGAGATTGTGGCGGCTTAGTTCGAAAAAAAAAACAAAAAAACAAAATCCCTGAATATCACTAAAAAATAGTATAAATAAAATAGTTCTTGATGACACAACTAAAATGATATTCACAGTAAATGTCATTGGCCATTAAGGCAAATTAACAAAAACAGTAAATGCACAATAATTTGGAACACGGTGTAGTTCAAACAAACAAAAAAAAGCATTCATGAAAACTATCATTTAAAGAAGTTGAAGTGAAAAAGAGTGTCAAACTTTGTCAGGGGCCATCGCTTCGCCGCCAGCCGGCCCATGTGTCAACAGGTGTCTGTTAAGGTGAGTCCTGCGAGTGTAACTCTTGGGACACAAAACGCAGGCATATGGACGATTGGTGCTGTGACACAACAAGTGTTTCTTCAAGTCGAACTTCCTCCGTAAGCATTTTCCACATTCGGGACAGGAGAAGGGCTTCTCGCCTAGATGACAAGCATTTCACAAAAATCAGCCACATTTACATTTAGGACACCAAACATAAACCTGATTTACAAAGATCCGAAAAAGCGAAGCAAAATTGCCAGTTCACTCTAAAGGTGCTTACACAATGCACATATTTTTCAAAGGGCCGACAGCTGGGTAAGGAGCAGGTATGACGCTGGCACGGTGCAAGCTTGCCCATATTTGGCATTGGGTGCCAAACAACCCAATAGATAGTAGTTCCTTTTCTCATTGATTTGGGCGTAGTTACAACTTCATGAAGACAGAATCGAAGTCTGATAGGGATCTTTGACCATTCCGCTTTGTACACGTTCTCAAAATCCAGTGACCTGGGTCCTCTCCTCTGCCCTTTTCTCTTGAGCTCACTCCACAGGTTTTCAATGGGGTTGAGGTCTGGGGACTGCGAAGGTAATGGGAGGAGCTTAACCCCGTGTCTGGTGAACCATTTGTACAGTTTTTAGTATGAGAGTATGCTTCTGCAATTTAAAATTGATTTCAAGAATTTTAACACATTTCAAACAGAGGCGCCAACAATTATGAAGGCCACAACAAATATGTAATTAAGTATAATACTTGATGTGAAAAAAATATTTTTTAACAAAAAGTGTTTTAAAATTCATTGTACATAAATGTAAGATCGCATGGTTAGATTCGGCCTCTTTGGCGTGTATGATTAAACAGAACAGCTTGAGCGAGGCTGTTCACTTGCTGATAGATTAAATACATTGAATGAAAAAATAAGATATATAATACAGGATCAGCCGGTAGGGCCTGTGACAAAATCCTGGAGACAAAGTTTTGAAAGTGCATTGGGGTACCCAGATGAACATTGAACATTTTCAGGACGGGGCACCAAAGGTCAAACAGGTAAATTTTTGAAAAATACCAAATTATTCGTCTTGTCACAACAAATCCAAAAATGTGTACTTTGATATGCATCCAAACCTCAAATAAAAATGAAAAATTTAAAGCAATAATTATCTCCCTAACTTCTCAGGCTCAACAGCATCTCTTAAAAAGTTAATTGAAAATGTAAAATAAGTTATTCTCTGAGGTTTACCCGATTTGAAGACAATCTCCTATTGGCCAGCACGTTAAAAAAAAAAACAAAGCACATGCCAATACTTCAAGATGCCAAATATCTGCACCGATAATTGTCCCGGTAGATGATCAGTCTATTCGGAGTGCAAACCTTGAGCAAATCAGGCCCTTAAAAGTACAGAGCAGGTGAACGTACCGGTGTGGATGCGGCGATGTTCACTCAGGTGGCCGGAGTTGGCGAAGGACTTCCCACACTCCTGGCAGGTGTACGGCCGTTCACCTGTGTGAATCCGCATATGTTTCTGCAAGTCGCCTCCGGACGGCCAACCCTTGCCGCAAACAGTGCACACATACGGCCGCTCCCCGGTATGCTGCCGCACGTGCACATTGAGGCCAGCGAGTGCAGTGAAATCTTTGGAACAGTAGGGACAGCGATGCGGCCGTTCGCCACTGTGCGTCCTCAGGTGGCCCTCCAGCCCGTCACGGGTCTTGAAGCATTTGCCGCACTGAGGGCATAGGAATCGACTGTCTGTGTTGTGACTCGCTCTGTGGGACTGAAGACCGGTGAGCGAGGCGTACGTCTTGTCGCACTTGTCGCACTGGTATGAACGGGGCGTGTGAGAGCGCTGGTGGATACGAAGGAGAGTCACACCTGCAGAGAATTAGACACGGGAAACACAACTTAGTGACATCAAGCAAGAGAGCTTGATCAAGTTTGATCTCATTCATATTCAGTGTTGGAAAATAATGAAGTTGACCAAAATACTGAGCGCTCCAAGTACAACCTATAATGACAATTTGACAAACACTAACATTATGCAGCGTTTGAAAGATACTACGGTCACAATTGGAACTCCTATCTCAAGGCACCATTGTACCAAAGTCTTCTGTGCTTCTACTTCAGTATTTTTGTCACCTGTGTCCACATTACCTGTAAAGGTCTGCTCACAGAAACGGCAACGAAAGCACGGCTCAGCACCCTCCACCGTGTGTGTCTGAAGATGACGCAGCAGCTGCGATTGCGAGCTGAACGTTTGAGTGCACACGGTGCAGTTTAGGTCAAGCGGCCGGTGACGCAGGCGGTGGGCGTCTCTCTCTTTGGCCGACCCGAACTCTTTGCCGCACTGAGCGCAGATGTAACCGCTGTTGTCACCGTGAGTCTGTTTGTGATTGGTCAAACTGGATAGATGAAGGAACTCCTTGTCACATTGGCCACATCGAAAGACGGGCCGGACACGGTGGGTGCGCTGGTGCGACAGCAACTCTGCTTTGGTGCTGAAGATATCATCGCACTGGAAACACATGTGGCTTCTGGTGAAGCGGAGGGATTTTTGTTGGGGCGCCTTATCACCAGCATGTGCTTCAGCCTGGCGTGCCGTTACAGCTGTGGCAACGGAGGAGCCACAAGACTTGCTGGTATGCAGGTGACGTATCACCTGCAGACAAACATCTCATTAGTTCGATCAGTGTTTTTAGGCCAATTACATCAGGGTAAAATTCAGATAAAAGATCAACCCAAAAGCATAACTAAAAGAGCTTTTTGTGGTCTCTTCAATGCTTACAACAATGAAGATGTCAATTACAGGCAGAACAATTGACTATTATGCAATAGTATCTTATTGTTTTGGACAATTTTTCACTTATTATTTTTTTGGGGTTGAGGGGCTTGAATGTCTTTATCTTTGTCTCATGTTGTAATGTGTTAATGTGTATTCAAAAAAAAAAGAGAAAAAAATGGTTATGATTGTTAGACCTTGTGCCCTATTTTCGCACCTGGCGCAAATTAACATTGAACTGTGTAAACTGAAAACTGTGTGCATGCTTTTCTTTTACTTTTTTAGACGGGCAGCTTGTGGAAGCAGAAATAGACCCAATGCAGTTTATATAAAAGATTGTTTATAAGGAACTGCAAGCAGACGTACACTGCGGATGACCTAAAGTTGGCGGTCACCAAACACTGCGGTGAAGAAGGTACTTGAAGCACCTTTCACCCTGATCATTGGTGTTGGGTTCATTTTTAATGTAGATTTTCTTTAGCCTAAATTCTGGTTTGGTTAAACCTTTCAGAATTTAAAGACACCGGGAGTCACAAATGTTGCGCTCGAAATCGGGTAGGGAGCCCTCAAGAACCACATGAGCAGCCTGTGGGTCTGTCCTAAAAATACCTCGCCAGCTATGGGACATTGTGAATTTCTAGGACTGTTGTGGAAAATTTCAGCAAAGTGGATTTCAGAAGCGTAGCATCCCATGATTACTGACAGCCCTTTCCATTAATCAACACCCACACGTTGCCTCTTTTTCTGAGAATTTTCTTCCGAAGTACGGTACTTGAATCATGTGGTGCCATTGCATTTTTGACAATGAGGTATTGCAATACTTTTGTACTCCCAGTATACAGTGCAACTTTAAAGTTTGTTCTGCTTGAGCTAGTTTTGGTTGTGAGAGTTTGGGGACAGAGACTCACGTGAGAGCGGTAGATGAAATGTTTCCCACAATGTGGACATTTGTGAGCCACTCGCTGAGAATGTTGGGAGATACTGTATATGGCACCAGAGCGCGACTGATCCGACAGTTGTCCTGATTGGTTTGCGTCTGAGTCCTCCACTCTGGTTGGGAAAGTTGATTAGAAAGATATGTGAAATGTGGCATGGGTAACATCAGGCATGAAAAGATCTCACCTGTCTTCCTCCAGGTTTACAGAATCCACGGCTGAGATGATGTTGGACTTGGGTTCGGATGGTGATGGCATCTGGCCTGTCACTGTCTCCTCTTTTTCATCTTCCATCATCACAGTTACCTCCACATCCACGTCCAGGGCAGGATTCGTGTGGGGATCTGATTGGACTTGTAGACTGAGGTGAGGAGGCTCAGGATTGGTCAGCTTTGTGATGAGAGGGTGCAACCAAACAGAGTGGAGGATGTTCTCTGTGTCGCAATCAACTGTATAAAACAAGACCAATGTTTTTCCAAATGTGGCTTCAACCAAAACACAAGCCGCACCGCCGGATGGATGATTTCTACCTGCGGGAGTGACTTGACCCAACCGACAGCTCTGATTACTCAGAAGTATTTTCAGGTCCTCCCTGTCAGCTAGACTGAGACAGTCATCCAGGCCATTGGGGACAGCACTGAGCCATGTCGCTGCCTGAAAAAAACAAATGCTTATTATTAGGGGTGCACAATATATTGAAAAATAAATCAATATTGCGATAATGAGCTAAGCAATTTTCATATCGCAAAGACATGCAATAATTTTCTTATGGAATTGTATGCTTTTCTCTAATTTGAACAGTCAAATTCAAACTTAAATGCGCATCACCACCCAATAGTTGGACATTAGCGTGGGGAATTCTAATTAATTAGCTAAGAACACATTGAGTTAGCTTATTTTGTTGTATGAAAAAATGTACTTCTTTCATTAGATAATAAAAATTTAATTTCCTTACGTACATGTTAAATATCGCAATAATATCACTATAGTCAACATCCATATCACATATCGCATGTTTTTCCAGTATAGTGCACTCCGAGTGCCTATAGTTGGTCCATGTGTGAGTGTAACTGAGCAGCAGTTTTTCACAGTTTAGTGTGTGAATGGGGAGGAAAGTATGTTATCATATAACAATTATTTTTCCACCCGCCTTTTCTGACACGCACATGCTTCATTTCAACAATTCATTTACTTACATAGCCGTTAAGTTCAGCCACATTTTTGTCAGCAGTCACAAGCAATTTCTACAGAAACTGCATTTTCTAGTTTCTTTTATTGTCTTAAGATAGTCAACAGTAAGCCAGTCCATACCTGTTTGAAGTCAGGGACAGAAAAAAGCTGTTCCAACCGGGCCAAGAAGTCAGAGAGAAGAGTCTGGAGAGCCTCGTCAAACGACTCATTGAACACATCCTTAAAAAGGAAAGCCAAAAAGGAGAGTGAAAAGACAGGCTAATCTTAAGACATGGCATCTTCTTGCTGCTACACTGACCTGCAAGAGGCACTGTCTGTCCACCGGATTTGTTTTTTCACGCAGAGTCAATAGAGCAGAATCACAGTTGACAATCTGTGAGCCTGCACTTAGCTGGGAAACAAAAATGACAAAAGTGAAGCACAGTTTGATCATGTCAAATTCACAATGACTATGTTCATGTGCAATCAGGTTATTTCACTACCTTATTAGTCTGTCTACTGTTTCCACATTTTTCTGTGAAGCCTGAGTTTACATGCACTGGATAATTTTGATCTTTGGCCAAACTGATGTTTGCATGGCTGAATGGATCATTTGACATCTTTTGATATCACATGTAGTTGATGGAATTTTCTTTTTTTCCACAAAGGCGATCAGTCTTAATTGCTGCGTTTATAAGGATTATTTCGTGACAGCCCTCGTTTCAATCGATTATTTTTTTTTTAAGAGTGTGAAAATGATAAAACCTGACTGAAATGAAACTGAATGATAAACCCAGATTGTGTGTCGCTCACTGGTGCCCCAGAGAAGGAACGAATCGTGTCCTGAGTCTGCGGTTCACCATGGGAAAGGCTCACCTGTGATAGAAGATTAAACATTGTTGTATTTCTTAAAACTGTAATGGTATTTACATTTCGACGTGGGATTTTACTGTCATGAGAAAGAAAACAAAATCACAAACTGTGTTTTTGGTTGAAGAGATAAAACAAACTGGACAAGATTACTAGTAAGACACCTTGGCCCTAAGCGCAAGCAGCAGCAGGCTTCTCTGTTTTTCTGTCAGCAACTGGGGTACTGCCTCTGTCATCAGAGACACAAACTCTTCTAGAATCCCATAATTCTTGACACTCTGCTGCTCTGCCACCTGCCACATGGCCGCCGTCAGCAGTCGAAGAGGAGAGACGAGGAGACGCAGTGAGGAGAAGGAGAGTGGAGAGGCTGCGGAGTGAGAGTGCAAGTACAATTTATATTGAAATGACATGGGGAATATAATTATATTCAAATGTCGGTGGTAACAGTAGTCGATTAGTAGTAGTTTTATTTTACTTCAACTTAAGTGTATTTGTTAAGAAACAACACTTTTAGTCTGTTGTCACACTACATTCTGCTCAAAGACTTTGCAACACCGCACACACAGAAGCAGAGTTTTCAAAGTAACTCATTTATGTGAAGCATGCTTTTTCAAGAGCGTAAAGATCCATTCATTTTCCTAATCACTGATGTGTTTCTCTAGGAGCAATATATGTGTAATGACTCCCAAAAAACAAATTTATCCCACCAAGAAATAAACCTGCTAGTGGCTGAGTTTGCCTAACTTTGTAACTCTGTAAAGATTCATTGTAGTGTTGTTTTAGTTGAAGTGATATTCAACATTATAAATAAATTTTAAAAAAAGAATAAATAAATCACAAGTTACTCAACAATTATTCAGTGCGTCAGTATTTGTTTTTTTTTTCATCGCTGCTTTGTACTGTTACTTGAGTCATATTATTTTAATGTAAAAGTAGGGTACCATTGCTTGGTAATTTTTGCTACTCTACCCACCTCTGATTAAATCGTTCTACACACACATTTCACACGAGCCAATCAGCTGTGGCAAACTAAGACAATGATTGGCAATTGCTCTTGTACTAGACATCTGATGCTTACAATGTATAAATAAAGCTCAGTTGTGTACACTATTGCAACACTATATACTATATATTAGGGGGCAAAGGGAACGTTTCATGCACAATTCCATGGGAGGGTTTATGTATATATATATATATATATATATATATATATATATGTGTGTGTGTGTGCGTGTGAGGTAAATTGCCGTTTTTGTTTCTGTCTGTGAGGACTCTTACACGTCATGGCAATTGTAAATTCGACTGGAGCTTTCCAATTACTTTCCAAAAACGTCCAACAACGGCGATGTTGAGGCTCATAGAACGAATGGGATGATAATTTTCAATGGGACAAGGAAGTAAACAGAGACATAATTTCAATACTACGTTTATCTCTTAGTCAAATTATTACCAATTGCTATATCTAATTAACTTAACGGGTCAGAGAGTCACCAAACTTTTAAACTACTGCTGCTTTGTTTCATGGCATTTGAGTACTCGTGAGCTAACACAGTTGTATGCTAGCCGGCTAGCTATTTAGTCTGAAAAATGACGATCTGTCACGTAATACAATAAAAAATAAAATGGATCAACACGAACCCATTTTGATTTTTGGTCACTGACGGGAAATTCAAGTGAGTACAAACGCTCACAAATTATTTGCCTTCACAATGCAGTCCAACACGGGAGTCCATTATCATCATACCGGAAGTTTAAAATGAGGGAGAAGTACACATCCGACTTCATATCCTCCACGCACAGGCATATAATAGAATGGACTATGAAAGTACGCCTCTAGCGGCTGAACCGAGAGGGCAGCCATCTTACGTTGCCACTTTTATATTTTCACAGATTGAATTGGCCATTATCAATGTGCATTTAAATTTTGATGGCGATTGGTCACCATTCCAGACAACAATAAGGTGACAAGTCAATCAATATTACAATGCTTGCCTCCCTGCTGTGATGGAGACAGCTGAAAAGGAACAAAATAACAAGCCATGCTCCAAAAGTGGATGTTGTCTATTTGTCTTAGATCTCATCCCCGAACGGCACTAAATCACTAGAGAGTTTTTTAGTGAGGTGAATTTTCTAATGTATTTTTTTTTCATGCATACCTTTTATATAAGTGCCAATGTTAAGCCCATTAATGTGTCCCTTGAATGGTCAGCAGAGGATTCCCCACTTCTTAACATCAATATTTTTATTGGCTCCATTGAATTGCAGTTGGGTTATGTTATTGGGCCTGTCTTACACCAGAAAAATATCAGAGCACAGTAACACCAATAAATACAAAAATACTGAAGTTCATCTCACTGTAGTTGTTGACTTACTCGGTGTGAAATCTTGGCCTGTTTAATCACAAAACTCGTATTCCTATATAACTTAAATTACCAATACCATAATTCTAAATAAGTGAATATTTGAAAAAAAATGTAACAGCTGAAACATTAAATCTTTATAACGTATTCAACTGAATATCAGTTGTAAAGGATGACCCAACTTTATCAGAATTTTTTCATTTAGCAAACTGTCATGTTAGACTCCTTTCTCACCTCTGGGCTACTCTGACACAGATACATTAAGCCAGCTTTAGCCATCTTTGCCTAAATGGATTATCAGGCATTTGGCAAGCGCAACACAAGCAAAGAGATCGAAGCGCATTGCTAAACGAAGAACAGCATCCTATTTGTTTGTTCCAGCCAAGTTGCCACAACGGTGACCTTTTTCTGTCCATTATTACAACCTGAACGCTGGCCTGTTGATTAGCCCCTAGTTAGCTGACGAGAACCTCTCCTGATCTAATGGATTCTGAGGATGAAGGCAAGGTCTTTGCAGATGACCAGAACCCTGTGATTTCAGAGGAGGAAGAGGAGGACGAGGAGGAGGATGCCAAGATTTTCAATGCCTGGATGTTGCGGTACAGAGGTGGCGAGCAGCAGAAGACAACTGATGAGGAGAAGGATGAGGAGGGGGAAGAAACAAGAGCTGAAAGTAGAATCAGCATGGAGTCAGCAGCACGTCTTCAAACCAAGCGTCGATCATCGCTGCCATGTCCGGTAACATGCAACTCGTTGGATTCTTTGTTGCAGTACTTTTTTGGTTATGCTTAAAGAATGAAGCCATATTGTTTCCAGCCAACACTACGAAATAATTATATTGAGTGAAATTCCTCATTTTATGTGAAAGATGCAGGGCCTTGATGGCTCAAAAGATATATATTCGAATGATAATTTTAAACGGCATGAGAACCCGTTTGTGAATACGTTTGCACCCTCTGGTTATCGGTTAATTGCCGTTAGTTCCTGTGAATAAAATCCATTCTAATTGCCGTGTGCAGTCGACTCTCACAAGTATGCAGCTTGCTCAACTTCACTCCTGCACCCGGGCTCCCGTGACCGCCAAGACTCTGCTGCGACGTTCCTCCTCTCGCCGCCTGTTGCCCTCGCAGCAGGAGGGGGCCACCTGTGCACCTGTCACTGAGCGAAGACCATCGCTCATACCGACAATCCCAGAGGCCATTACGCCCGAGAGAAAGAGCCAGTTCAGGAGACGCAATGTCATGTCTTTGGTGGGTGAGCGCTGTGGCTACTCGTATATTTGCAAGGTCATACCGACCATACCTTGTGTCCCAAAAGATCAATTTGGGGTTTATTGGTGTCCATAGCGGAATGTCAAATACATTTGCATTTAATCTTTAAGAGGTGAGAAAAACGACTTGCTGGGCTAAAGTGGCAAACTCCGCCTTTAATGCTCAAACATTAATATTGAATGTTGAAATTGTTTTGCGTACAATAACAGAAATCTGCTTGTGTGCATTGCAGAGCGATGCGGACAGCATGTGTCTGATCTGCCACAACGACTTGAACCGCGGTGCTGGCGGTGTCCAAGAACTGCAGTGCACACACAGCTTCCACAGAGAGGTAATTACCAAATTAAGTCATTAACTGACACTTCTTATGTGAAAGGAAGGGAAGACACATTTACTAATATTAACCAAAATGATAAATGTCTGAAAACTATGCCCGATTCCCCTCATACCTATGATTAAGTTCTTTTAATGCATTTTCATGATCAATTTTCCAAAATCTTGTTTTTGCGTTATAAATTCTTTTTATCATTTTTGTAAACACCTTAATTTCTTTACTTTGCTTTAAAATGTCTTGAATTATTTTTTTTTGTAAATGCCTTTGAATGTTGTATTTCTAACTTTGTAAAGGACATTAAGTTAACTTGTGTATTAAATGTGCTAAACAAATAAAGTTGTCAAAATTCCATCTCCTGGAGGGCCGCTTTCCTGCATGCTTTCAATCTCACAATACCGCCGATTCAAATGATCAGCTCATCAGAAGAAACCTGATAAATATCCTGGGCATCTCCCCAGCCAGGAGAAATGGAAGACATGCAGCAAATCGGCCTTCCAAGACCGGAGTTTGACACCTGTACCCTACAGTATCTTCACTATTGTTTGGTTGAATGGGCATTTCTGTTTGCTTTGTCTTGCAGTGTATAGTGGAATGGTTATGGCGGAAACAATCCTGTCCTACATGTCACGTCCAAGTGCTCACGCCACAGCAGGCGTCCTACTGGAGCTCCACCAGGGTGATAGTGCCCTGAGAAAATAATCCACACCCAGCGGCGGCCCAGGCGGCAGCCGAGGCGGCCTTGAAAATTCAGCGGGGGATTTGATAAAGACCATATTCAGGACTACTGTGGGCACTAGGAGGCTGTGTTGATATTTACAGTTATTTTTTTCTACAATAATTCAACATTCAGTGTAAATTGCAATTGTCTGAAATATGTATGAATTTTCAATCGATTACCACTTTTGATGAGAAGCGGTTCAGATAATCGTTGGACCATTTTTGATAGTGACTGCTTGTAATATTAGTTACGTGTGCCTTTATCACAAACTACTGTTAGACTTGCAGTAGTTTGGGATAATGGCAGTGTTTGTACATTTTGTAAATAATCAGGGTGAGCTGACTAATTCTGTGACTGCAGGGCAGAGCTGCGTGCGTGTGCGTGTGCATGTACGAGTGTGAGAGAGAGAGAGAGAGAGAGAGAGAGAGAGAGAGAGAGAGAGAGACTGACTGCGCTGACCATTCTCCCATCACTCCTGCTCTTGTTTAATGTAATTAGAAAACATTTTAGAATTAGAAAAAATCTTTTTAATGTTTGAACTATTGATGTATAATAAATGCCAGTGTGCTAGTGAACCTCACTAGCTACACTTTAAAAGTGCACTAGTTGGTGTGGTGAGAGGATATGAGTTTAGTAGTCAGTAAACTTGACTCGCAATTGGTGAAAACGGGCTTAAATTCAACGTTGACCATTTTTGTTTTGTCATTGACGCAAATGATGTCTTAGCTCCATGGCCTTGTCAGAAACTTGCTTTGTGTGCATATTTGAAACACTGTAATATCCACACTGAGTCCATTAATGAAAATGGAAATAGACTTCTAGGCCAGGGATGTCAAACTCATTTTTGTGGACGGGCCACATCGTAGTTATGGTTTCCCTCCGAGGGCCGTTATGACTGTAAACCCATATAAATGTATGATCACCTTACGTCATCACATACGCACAACAAATTGATGGTAAGCCAGTTAGAAGCCAGTAAGTTATTCTTCTACACTTTTTCAATTAATTTTAAAAGGGGGGGATTGGTCACAAACAAATAGAGATATCTCAAAAGTGAAGAAAATGTGCTAGAAACAGGAAATTGACGCACATGATTTGCCCATTGCGGGCCACATAAAATGAGGTCACGGGCCAGATCTGGCCCCCGGGCCTTGAGTTTGACAACCGTGCTCTAGGCCATCCACTTCCACCTCTCTCTCATTCTCCACCACTCAAAACAACACCACACTCAATGATGAGTTCTGGAAGAGTCACGCCTGTATGGCGAGCTAAAATTAGCCCTCTAATGCTTCTTAGAGGATGAATAGCTGTACACCTTCAAACATGCAACAAGAGATGATGGGATGATGAGCGTACCAGTTAGGAAACTAACAAAGACTAAACTGCGGAGGAAGAGATGAGTTTTGTGTGCATTCACAAAGTATTCTTGATCGTGTCTTATTATTAGGTGAGTATTACTAAGCTGCTGTTTCACAACTCAACAAAATTAACCACGGTGAGTCCGATCCAGGTTCAAACAAGCAAAAGCACAAGGTGGAATCGAATTTTCTTTTCAATGATGATTTCATAGTTAGGTACCTCACTGGTGACTTTTTCCTCCTTCCTTAACAGTGCTTTAAATTGTGTGGTTCATTATCTCCTTCCCTGATTTGGAAGACAACTGATGTGCTGAAAGAAGACTGGTGATACAAGCTTGATGAACAAAGAGTATTTTATTGACAGTAAGTACCAGATTTAAAACTACAGATTTTGAGAGACAACCAGTCAGTGGGAAGCTCTGAGTGGTCGTGCCCCAACAACTGCTTTTAAGATGTGCAGAAGCCAGCCGCAAACCAACATTGTACACCAAATTTGGTCAGTTTTTGAAATAACACTCAATTCTTGGACATTTTGATAAATGGTATTGGTCTTTATTTTATGTGACAGTAGAGTCAGTCGGTTTCCAAATCGGCCTATGGTAAGCAATACGAAATTGGGTCCAGTGGACTGGGCCGTTTTAGGATGACCTCTGACCCCAAGTGTAAAGCTCGTCTACACAGTTATTTGAGACAGCTGAACCTGAGCTCACAGTCAAACAAAAAAGAATGACTTTAGTAAAATTCACATTGATCAGATACCAAAATGGGAATGACTTTCAAACTGATGTAATAAGTGAGTCAGTTTGGTCCTGCTGTGCCTTGTGACATTTTTTAATAGTTAAAATGTAAGGTAAACTCATTGGCCTTCTCAAAATATAGTCAACAATCAGCTAATTAAGTCAAGGAAGCAGGAAAGAACCAGAAAAAGCGTGACCACTTTTGTGTTTTACACAATGTAGTACAGGATTCCACAGGTTTCCATGATGAAACATTGTTTCTTCATCAGACCATCTCGTATTGGTTAGTGTTGATGAAGTGCGATAGACAGCAGGCCAACGACATGCCGATGAGCTGCGTACAGACAATGTTGTTTGTTAGAATGCTTCTAAAGTTTATTTTCTCTACAGTGGCCCCTTGATTTTCAAGATGTTGTTTTGTTGTTTTGGGTGGGAGGGGCTGGAATGGATTAATGGTATTTCCATTCTTTTAAATAGGTAAGGATGATTTGAGGTACAAATGTTTTGAGATACAAGTATGGTCACAAAATGGATTTAGTTTGTACCTCAAGGCACCACTGTATTTGTTCGACGTGGCTGTTGACGCAATGCCAAAGTGAAAAACGGATGAGAGCACCTGAGAGAAGGCAATCCCGAAGGTGACCCCAGCGATGATTCCCATGTTGCTCTCAATGAAGGATGTCACCAGCTCGTAACAACCCTTCACACACACATGTGTTAATTCGAGCCAATTTAGTCAATTGTGAACCTGTGACATCATCGCTCGTTACCTGCTTGTGGACTTTGCTAGCTGCCAGAGAGGCGTTCTTCAAGTCGGATTCTTTGCAGTCCGAGAAAGAAACACAGCAGCTGACTGGGATTCCCCCGGTTGCAAAGTAGTCACTGGCGAACCATGTGGTATAATTATGAACACCGCAGCATTGCAACTGCACAGAGATGGCACAGCAAAGTTTGGTCAGCATGAGGGTCACACCGAAATTAACGGGCAATTTCGCCAGCAACATATTTGAAAAAATATTTCAAACTCATTCACACTGCCAGCACAGGCAAAACATTTTGTCAAAGTACTGCTGAGTCTTTCGTAAATAATTGCTGAGAGGAGATTCCAAAAGGGACAGCATGGGAAACAAATCTCCACCTTCAGGTTTATAAAAGGAATGTTCTCACCGGTATTCATAAAAAGTCTGATGCTTTGTAATACTGAATGCGGAGGGACTGACTTTGCGTTGGACATCGTCCACAGCTACACTCCTGTCGCTTCGTCCGTCGTATCTCAGCACAGCGTCGCTGTACGTGGTGAGGAATGTGCCTTTGATCTGAACACACACACACACAACACAAACACACTCACTTTCTCAATTATACTGGCTCATCAAATGAAAATCCCCGGATTCGGTAGTCAATTAAGTTTGAACCTCATGGCGGAAGATGAAGCCTGAGATTCCAGCGATGAGCTCGATCAGGAAGACCAAAGCCAGAAAGACGGCGTACTGTTGGGGTCAGACATGCAATTAGGTGGCGCTCAGAGGTCAATCGGACATGTGTTACCATAGCTACTCTGATTATTTGCTACTGTGCACAATCTGGCCCACAGAAGTTACGGCAATAGAAAATTCAAAAGTTAAAAAGTGACGTAATGAATTAAGATGATTACAGGATTGAAGACCCCCGATTTAAATGATTGTGGTTGTGATTCAGGCTATAATTTTTGATGGCTGCGGAGGAACGTCACTGAAGACAACTAAAATACACAATAACTGACCAATATATAAATAACCCAATCACGAACGCCACACCTGGCACTTGATCGTTACCAATCAAACCAGCTCGTTTCAACAGAAAAAAAAACGGCATTATTAAGAAACTATGTTTTGAGGTATTCTATGGTGGATCCTTGATTTTTGTAACTAATTCCAAAAGTCTGACAAAATGCAAATCATGTGAAAACCGATGCAATATTTCACCAGTTTGAGCATCCAGGGGTGCCCCCTGCACGTGGCGAAGCACCCAAACAGGCCGAACAACACGATGGCAACGCCGGTGCCGGTGAGGACGAAGGGAGCGTTGGACGGTGCACTGGAGATCAACAGCGTGTAGGGACTCAACATGAACTTCCACCACAAACCCACGGCTAGCAGCACCACACCTGTCACCTGTCAATAGAGATGGGAAAAGTGCCGAATGGGTTAGTGATTAGAAAACGTCAACAATATGGCATTAGAGATGTTGCACTAGGATGGTCAACTAGTTATTCACTAAACAGTGATCAATAGGTTGAACTACAACTTCACAAACCACAATTACGACTAGTCAGATTTGGTGTGCCACAGGTATCGGTGTTGGGGCCATTATTGTTCAATATATTTAGAAGCGATATTTGTGAAGTATCAGATCAAATCCAAACAATCCGATTTATGGATAACATTCATTTATTTTCCCCTCAATAATATGGAACATGATCTAGTAAAAAGGATGAAAATAAACTTGCTATGTATTTTAGTAAAACAAAATGTTCATGAATCAACAAGAGAACACCATGAATAAAAACCACATGATTAATGGTATAAAATTTGAAAGTGTACTTCTTTTAACATGTCTTTGAATATTAATAGGCAATAAATTGTGTTGGAAACCACACATCAAGAATATCCGAGCAAAAACATCCGCATCCATTGTAAAACTGCGAAAAAGCCAGACGCATACTTATTTATGAAATTCTCTGACTCAGCAATTTAGCTACAGATGTTTTTTTCCATTTTCTGTATTACCCAGCAAGTTTTATGCATGGCTTGGCACATGAATAAGATTGTTTAATGCACAGGTGTCAAACTCAAGGGCAAGGGGCCAGATCTGGCTCACAACCTAATTTTATGTGGCCCACAAAGGGAACATTATGTGTGTCAACTTCCTGTTTCTAGCACATTTTCTTCATCTTTAACAACATTGAGATATGAGATCTTGACATTTATTTGTTACCAATCCTCACTTTTTAAAATAAATTGAATTGTTGAACAAACAAGTTCTGACTGGCTTCTGATTTCAAAACTTGCTTTCCATCAACTTGTTGCGTGTATGTGATAACGTAAGGCGATCATACATTTATACAAAAATAATTACTGATTTGTCCGGTAAAAGCAATAACAACAACAACAAAAAACTTTAATTTTACACTTAAATTGCATCCCTGGGTTTTCATTTAGTCCTATTTTCCCAACACATTTTCCTGAACAAGTCACATGGTCCATAAGTTGCATCACTGAGATGCTCTGCTGGCCACGGGAAGATCAAAAGTAAGTCACTGATTTATTTTTCTGTATATTCAAGGATATTTCAACGAGGACTGGGGCTTAGGATCTTGGCTCAGGGCTTTAATGAAATTGTTTTTTTTTATTTAAAGAAAATTCTGAATCACTGTAATTTGTTTAGCGTAATCATGCTATTCACATTAATGCCACGTGTTTATATTTCATGTAATAAAAACTAACTCCTGTTACTTTCATTCCTGTTAGGAATGTTGGGGACAACAAAACAATGATATTAAAAAAAATGTAGTCTGACATGGGCCATTTAATCTCTTGTTAAATATTAAGGGTTGCATCTCTCCGATAAAAGACAATTTGATGCGCATCTTGATACATGGGATTTGATAAGATTCAACAACAGTAAATTTGCAGGTGGAACAATTTGATTCAGTGGGAATACGATTTAGTTCGATACGGTGCAGCTGTAGATTTTGTCGTGGTTATGAATATATAACAACATGTAAATCCTCAAATTTCCAAACGATTCAAGATGATCAAATTCCAAAGAACAACAAATCATCAGCAACATCAAACTGAATTCATATTGTATCTCGATCAATACATGGTGTGATACGATTAAAGGATGGTAGAGTTTAATATATTCAGTCAAAACCAATTTTTCACAATTCAAATCGGTTGTCATTACTTTGTCACTGACTC
The DNA here is from genome assembly GCF_059441095.1 of Idiotropiscis lumnitzeri. Lineage (NCBI taxonomy): Eukaryota > Metazoa > Chordata > Actinopteri > Syngnathiformes > Syngnathidae > Idiotropiscis > Idiotropiscis lumnitzeri. The sequence continues at coordinate 22,129,865 of NC_142393.1, forward strand.
AATGGAAAGGCTGTTATAAAATATATATAACTGCTTAGCATCCCCAATTTTACACAGATAGATTAGTATAACAAAAGTGAAGAAGGTCCAATGGGCCCTTGCATCGTTCCATTTCATAAAAGTTCGGACATGCCTGTGTCAGCCACTCTCTTCATTACCAAGTGGGTGAGATAATTTCACCCTGCATCTCATCATCATTCCTCAGATTGTTCCATCCTTGAACTCTGACCTCAGCTTTTTAATAAACAACGACAGTCCGGCACTTCCTCAGCTAAAACTTGATCAGTCATAAACAAAAACTCCTTTCAACCTTTCCTTTCAAGATGAAAACAACAGACAGATTGCAAACTTTCCTACGGAGACGTGCTGTTGAAAAGGCGTCTCACCCAGAAGACGAAGGAGTAGAAGAGTAGCAGGATCTTCACACACAAGATGAGCGGTTTGGTTTCCATCCTTCTTGGTGCCATTGCTCCACTCTCTCTCTCTGGCCGTCACACTTGAACCGCATGCGAAAAGAGAAACTTGGACTTATTTTACGTTTGGCAGCCTCGCACACCCGGCTGCCATGTCCACATCTGAGCTCGGTGGCGTTGCACGCGGCTTCATATGCCGGACAAGCTCATACTTCACACTCAGACCACACAATTAGCATTGAAGTGAAGGTGTAACACCGTCACGCCAAGCATCTCCGGCCACTGGCTGCCAACATCAACATGAATCGTGTCATGGCAGCACACATATACAAGCTTTGGATTCAATTCGGGTTTTTTTTAGAAATGAAAGGAAATGCCAGAGGTGGTAACTCCTCTGCCCCAGACAACAAACATTTTTGGATTCCAAAGAATCATAACAATAAAAAATCAATTATATAAACATACAGTAATGACATGATAAAGTTTAAAGTTTCTGTCTCACTTTTGCATCAATATTCTCTTTTAAATAAACTTTTGTGTCAAAAGAAACCCCATTTGGGTGAAAGCCAGCACAGGAGCCAATAGGGACTGCACCAATACTGTGACCCACCACATTGGCTCAAGATTTTGATTCAATGGGTAAAAGGTACCCATAATGCTAAATTGAAATTATCGAGAAATGTCTTACCGGGTACTCAGTACAGCAGTTGTTAAAAATAAGACACATTTTATTAGCACCATTTTCTTAGAAGAAGCAGCAGGAACCATTCTCTGGCAATGGTCACTACAGTTTTCACACCAGATGCCCTTCCTGACGCCATTTTGTGTGTGTGGGTCATCCACCCGGTTGAGGATCTGAACCCCAATCCTCATGCCCAGAGATAGCAGTGTTGCTTACTGAGTCACCCAGAATTTTTGATTTTTGAGAGCATTGCATTCAAATTACCTCAACTTCAGTACACAAAAATTGCAAGCAGTTTCAGTTCTTCAACTCCAATCTTCATCCCAAATTGCTCAACATCCGCAGATCCCCATTGAGTGGCTTTGGAAAACTTAGTGGTGGGATGGCCACCGTACTGCTGTCCGTTTTCACCTGCAGGGGGCAGTATATGACAGCCAGCCAGATGAGATAGACTGTACGCCTGTGAGTCCTGTCATATTTAATGTGTCAATGTCATGAGCAGCGTTTGTGGACTTTCGTTTTGAATATAATTTATGTTTTGTGTTATGTCTTGTTCCCCTATGTCTCTTCTTCACATCTTGGGCACTTAACCCTTTTTTGCCGGTACCCCGCCCTCCAGCTGCTATCGTGGTATGTTTCCGGCCTCGACCCTGCAGCCTTATTCATAAAAATTGTCGAGCCCCGACCCCCTAATATAGAATAATGCAAGGACACTTAAGAGGTTTTGTGAGGGGCGGAGTCCTTTTTCCAAGTTTAAAAAAAAATGGTTCAAGTAAGGCAAGACCTAACCATACTACTTGCTGTTGAGTACAATCTTTCGTTTATTTGTAATTGGATACTACTTCCAGGAGTATGAGCCACATGGGGACGTTTTCTTTCTTTTTTTTTTTTTTTCAAACAGTTAGGAGCTGTTTCATGTGACCTGTTCACAGTAATATTCAGATGATTCGTGAGCCTACGGGAAGAGAGCCCTTTGAATAAAAACGCAGCTGGGAAGTAGACTGAATTTCCCCTTCTACCTCTCTTTGAGAAATGACGTTTGCTCATACACAATGCTATTTATTGTCATGGCTGAGGAGTTATTGTTTATGTCACCAATGACTATCATTGTTTCATAAAATAAAATGCAAAACATACTCTCAAAATATAAGCGGCAAAACATCTATAAGTAAAAAGCTGAAAATACATTGCGAAGAAATAAGAGTCATTGCGCTTTTTAGATACGATTTTAATGAATTTTGGCCATCGGCAGTATGTAAAACATTGGTCATTCTGATTGGCTGTTAGTAATAAAAAAGGGCAAAGGCAAAGACGTTTGGGGGCCGATGACGTCTCACCACGGCAACTCCAGTCGGATGCGCTCGTTTATGTTGGATTCACTTGTAAACCTTTGTCTTGATGTAGTACAGTGAATTATAACTAACTGAATTTTGAAATTGAATTTTGCGCCATTTAAAAAAAATGATTAAAAAAAAACAAACTATCTATCTATCCATCCATCCATCCAACCCTGCCTATACCTACCTACCTGTTTTCTTAGACCAATTGTCAATTTTATGTCATCTATTATTTGTGTGTAAATTTATTTGAGTATGTTGATAATTTAATTCATGGTTTACAGTGTGGGACTATTTACTTACTACTACCACTATTTACTAAATATTAGTTTCAATATTTATATTAATAAATACATCTTATTGATAGTCAAAATATTTAATATAGCCCACACAAAATACTTAACCATCCTCATTACAAGTAAACTTTATCAGCTACAGTATGGTCACAAATTTACCATTTTCCTTTTCATTAATTAAATAAATGAATGCTGATCATTTTTTAAAGTCATTTAAAAGTAACTTAAACTTGTGTAACTAGTTACTCTGCAAAGACAGTAATATTGTCAAGAAAGTTATTACTTTCATATGCAAGTAACTAGTAATACGTAATATATTTCATTATGGAAGTAACTTGCCCAACACTGACAATCACACAATGTTCAGATTGATTTTAAAGTGCTGCGATAATTTGTGTCACAAAAATCACTTGTAGTGTGGCGGGAAGGTCTTTTCCGATTATTAATCCTATGGACATTATATTCAGCTGAGTTCTTGAATATGTGCTTCTCCATCTGGTGGCCTGTGGTTCAGTTTTCCAACATATTCAGACTTGGACAGACCAAGGTCGGAAGGTCCCAGGGTCTGCAGGGGGACACTGCCACACAAAGATCTACTGTTACTGATTTCCAAAACAAACGTAAAATCCATTCTTTCTGCTGAAGAATTCAAAATCTTTTTACCATTTTGGTGAAGCGGTCGTTGCAAGCATCGCGTATCCGCTCTGCAGAGGCGGGGCTGTCCAACCTGAATGGGCCTGTGATGCCCGACTCGGCCCGAGCTGCACTAATAGCATCTTTGATGGCAAAGAAAACGGATGAAGCGAGGAACAAAGGAGGCTCACCCACAGCCTGATGAAGAGAACACATCACATTCATCATCGAAGCCCAGTGACTGAAAGTACAGTTCGGCTTTATTTTAAGAGTAGATTTCCAAATCTCGTCAAGTCACGGAATTCAAGTCAATGTCAAGTCTCATGAATGCCAAGTAAATGTCAAGTCTTTAAGTTTTGCCAACCAAGTCATAAACTCAGCAAGTTGAGTCATATGGCTCAAGTTTCCAGGTACCTTGGAGGCGAAGATGGCCTTGTCGTGGACTGCGTCACGAAGCAACGACACAGTTAGCTTAGAAGGAATGTCACCAAAGGCTGGGATCTTGTAAGAACCCGGCCCCCGAGTGAGGAGGACGCCCTTGGGGGAATAGTGAAGCTCCTCCAGGGTAAAAAGACCCAGACCCTGCATGAATGCCCCCTCCACCTGAAGACAAATAGACAGCATTGCAGCTCCATGCGAGAATAAAACATCTTGAATTTGTTGACTTGCAAACGTACTTGTCCGATGTCTATTGCAGGATTGAGGCTAACGCCAACGTCCATTACAATGGTAGTGCTCAGGTTCTAAATTAAGCACAAGTATAATGTCAGACTGATGTACAGAGGACCCTGCGAATATATAAATTGTGCGTACAATTGACACGCGTTGAAATGCATCGAAAAAAATATGAACATTAATTTAATTTTAACCCCAAAATGATTTTTCAAAAACCCCGATAAGCATCCAATATGCGTTTTCTATGAAAAACAGGGGGGAACTGGTAAACACCCTCCAAATTAATTTTGAAAAGATATATTTCGTAAGGTTGATCTATTAAATCCAAAACAGCTACCAAAACACAACAGATTTTGTTGATATGTCTTTTCCCAGAAGAATAGCAATAGATAGCCTCATTTAAATATAACAGATTTACAAATAAAATTCTGCCCAGCCTTCAGCAGCTCTGCACCCCAGCTTGGCAATTCTAATTCTAATTAATATTGATTTTATGGAATATGAGTTAACAACGAAATCCGGTTGTTTTCAGCCATTTCACTGGGTGGCCATTTTGTCACTTTTGTCAACTGAAAATGACATTACAGTTACTCAGAGCTCAGGTAGCGACCAATCACGGCTCACCTGTTTATTGAATCTGAGCCATGTTTGGTCATTTGCTGAGCCCTGATCGACGGTGATGTTATTTTCAGTCGACAAGTGACAAAATGTCCGTCTCTCAGATGTACAAAAATGGGTGGATTTTATTGCTTCACTCATATTCCACAAACGCAATATTATTTAGAACGCTATGTTTCAACTAGTGGAGCTGCTATCGAACATATTCTTGTGAAAAAAAGATTGCCTACTCACTGTGACGGCACAGCATCATTTTCATTCTTCTTTTATTATTATTTGTAATTAAATTTTCTTACTTACTGTGACGGAGCAGCTCCGTCAATAAGGACGGTACAGGATGGTCCCGGGGACGCAAATGCGCACACGCATGCACTGCACATTCCCATACTGATGCATTCAATTCCATCCCGTGTAATACATACGCACCCACCTGGCACCACATCAATACCACGTCAGTCTCTGTTTTAATAGAGCGACCGAGGGTGCACACTTGGTAGTTTTATTATGAATGGAAGCATACATGGACACACACACGCGTGGACGTTCAATTTAACACTCACCAGTCACGAGACGCGGAAGACAACAGACACGACATAACACGACATAGAGGAAGACCAAACAGCGGGGGAGCTTCCGCGTTTCTTAAATATGTTTGTTTCGCGCGACAATTATGTCAGCTGATGCCCAAGGGGAGGGGCGAATCATATATAGAGTGAGTTGTTTGGAAAGAGGGGGATGAGAGGTGCTGCAGTGAAGGTAGTACTGGAGAGCGAGACAGTGTCGCAGTTTGCAACGTAGCTGACATGATAGTTGTGGTTGAACTCCATTCAGTGGTTTTGTAAATATATAGATAGACACCCTTATTTTTGTAAATTACTATAGTGTCACTTTTTCTGGGTTTTTGGACTTATTGGGGACTTTTCACTGTGTTGCACTTTGGAAGGGCTGCACAATAAACCTCACTGTTGCACATATTCTGGCTACGCCATTTGTTTTGGAGGAGGTCAAAAAGGAACCCGCGACACTTACTTTGGATAATTCTGTTTTTACTGGAGTTTATTGATCGATCGTGTCTTTGAGGATCTCGAAAGGCGTGTCCAAAGTGAATGTATTATTATTATTATTATTTATTTTAATTATTATTATTATTATTATTATTAGTCGACAGGTTTGTGATAGAGCGACACATCATATAGTATATAAAGGTAAATAAAATGTAGGAAAGCATTGTCTTTGTGACCTTGTGAGCTCCAGTCAAACAGTCGACCTCCACTTCAGAACAGGCGACCCCATAACTGAAATAGTTGAATGCTCGGCCAGAGTTGGTTTCAAAGTCGTATCCTATTTCTGGAGTCCTGACACAAAACATCTTACAGTGACACTGGACTAATCAAAATGACTATGGCGGACAGCTCAAACACGGACCCACTTGTAAAAGCCATTGGCACTCAGGTTGACTCTGTCGAAGTACGCTGCTTTGACCTGAAACACACAGGCTGCAACTCAATGGGAGCAAACAGTGCAGCTAAGTAATGCTCAAAATGATCCTTACCCAGTCTTCCCATGATCCTTTGGGGTTTTTGTTCTTGTAGGGTTCAAGGCGCTCATTGAGGAGCTGGCAGGCATTTCTCACAGCAGCTCCATTGAGGTCCGACGAGGCCGAAGCCGCAGTCGGACTTGTGTTAGGGACAGTTTGGGTGCTGGTCTCCGATATGTGGATCTTGGAGCAGGGAATACCAAGAACCCGACTGGCAACCTGGAATGAGAGAATTTGTTCAAATTCTAATTCCTAAATAACCGCAGTTCCTCTTCGGTCTGTAAACTACCTGAACCATCTTGGTGTGGAGTCCCTGTCCCATTTCTGTCCCACCATGAGTCAGCAGCACCGACCCGTCTGTGTATATGTGGACGAGCGCTCCAGCCTTTCAACACAGTATAAATGTCCATCAAAGCTTTGTTTTATTGTGAGCATCCATTGTTTGATGCATCTGACCATCCATTTACAAACTGGAGGGGGGGGGAATTCTACCATGAAAAATTTTCATTATTAAGTTCTGCTACGTACAGACCGAAGGCATGCTCAGCGTTCTCTGTGGTGTGAGTTTACGTATATCGCCAATACAGTTAGCACGGTCAAGTGCAGCTGTGGAACCCGCAGCACATTTGAAGTGTTCGAAGCTGAAATTTTGCTCCTCCACTCATCCAGCGTAGGATGAAATGAACTTTTGGCCATGTGCCGTCGGCAACAGCCAGTCTGGGCCGACAACATATTTACTATGTCACAAGCATGCACACGGACAATCACAGGGCATATGTACTCAAACAACCATCATCCTCTCACCTCAGTACAGTAATTATAAACAAAGACGTTTGTGAAATTGACAAATGGTTTAAATGTGACAAACTCTCCCTTGAATGTGCAAAAAAAAAATAAATAAATCAATTATATGATTTTTGACTCTTACCAAAAAATATGACAAATACATACAAATTGAATTTGATGGCCAGTAAGCGCTTACCAAATTTCTGATAATAAACCACGACGAATCACTTAACTTGACAAATCATACTAATTCTTAAAATTGAAATGAAAACATGAAAATTCCAAACAGGAAGGCCAGAGCCTACATTTACCCTACCTGGTTTAGAAAGAGAGCGGTGAAGCTGATTCCGAACTTTGTTGGTATGATGGCAATGCCTCGTTTGGTCCATCGGTTCTGCCTGGCACAAAGATATCGACTTGTTTCAACTTTTTAAGCCTTCTCTAAAGCCTAGCCCACCTGTTGTAGAGCTCGGCAGCAGCTTGCCTCTCCCGGTAGCGTGAGCGGGAGAGGCATTCGTCCCAGCAGAGATCCAAAGTAGACTGTTCCAGGACTTGGTTGAATGGTGTCACATCACCTTGCTGATACAGGTTGATTCGTCGAACCTGCAAGAGGACAGAATGTGACAGCACAATCCCTTCCCACAAGCTTGCAATTTTTATTCAAGAAGTTCACGGACCTCGTCAGCCGGCCAACCCAGGCTCTGAGCCACGTCATTTATCCAGCTCTCAGCAACCATCATGCCTTGGGGACCTCCAAAGCCTCGGAAGGCTGTATTTGATGCCAGGTTTGTTCGGCATAAAAAGCCGCGACCATGCACGTTTGGAATGCTGTACGAGTTTTCCATATGTAACAGAGCCCGCTCCATGACCTCAACGACAAAAGTACAATCAAGGGAACTGTAAATGCATCATCACGGACATGTGTGATGAGGAATACTCACTGGCAGAGAGAGGTCACGGGAGTTGCCACTATTGCTGTAGAATGACACATCCAGGGCGACCAACTTCCCGCTCTTCAGAAACCCCACCTGGAGGAGGAAGGGGATTGTTGAAGAGCTTTTGTTGGAGGGATGGGCGTTGAAAAATATTGTAGAGAATTATTTTTCCCATTAAAAACACATGAAAAAATCTTGTTATTTTGGCCAGAAGGCTGGAACAGATTCATAGCAACCAGGAGAACATCACTTATGAAAATCTGGTGTCCGAGCCTGCAAACCTGTGATATCGGGAGCAGCAAATATCTGCTAAGCCGTGTCACAGTTTGAAGGTATTCATTTTTGTGCAGGCCTTTTTCCACATTTGTTTTTTATTATTCTTTTTATCCATACTTCAAAAACATGTGTGATTTTCAATGGCTACCACAGATTTACTTTTGTCAGATTTAAAGGGACGCTTGATTGATATTAACGTTGGCATTTTTAAAATTGGTTTGCGTGTGAAAATGACATCAGTCCTAAACTGATCCCCCCCAAAAGAATGTAGTGATTCAAGTTTTTTTTTTTTTTTTTGTGATGAGATTTATGACAAACAAAACAGAAACAAGCATGGCTTGTTATTTGTTTCCGGTTTCAACGTCTATGTCACAGCAGAGAGGCAAGCGACGTAATATGCACATTACTACTCTTGTCCACTTCAACCTGTGAAGGTATAAAAGTTTTCTGCACGATGGTTTGGATTTATTGACGTCAAACGTGAGCTCATGTGATCACCTCCTTGAAGTGGTCATACATAGGGATGTCCACATGAATTCTGCTGCCAATTGATCACCGTCTTTGGACGTTATAAGCAATGAAAGTACAATAATCCCCAATGGAGAGTTTGTAATCGGTCCCTTCAATGACTTGAGCGAAACATGGAGAGAGCTGAGGGAGGCGCCGCCATACTTTTCATTAAAAGTAGGCGTTTTTCAAGTCATCGCTTATTTCTTAATTTCTCCAAAATGAGTGGATAAAAAAAGAAAATAACTCATTTCAGTTTCCTGATAAAAAATATTTATGAATTGAGCTTGTTAGTGAAAAATGGGCCATTTGGCTGGAAAGATTCTTTAAGTTATTTTTGTGGCCACTGTTTTTTTCTTTCATTAGGATAAGCAGTACCAACAATTGTGTCCACATGTGCAGGATTGTTATATTGAGAAGTGTAATTCCTGCCGGGTCAATATATTAAGTGCCTTGAAATAGTCCCTCTGAACCTGGGGTGGGCAAACGTTTTGATTGGCGGGCCACAATGGGTTCTAAAATTTGACAGTGGGGCCGGACCAGGAGCAGATGGATGGAGTTTTTTGGTCACCTCACCTCATCGGAGGAACAAAGTACATTTAATTTTCAATGAAAGCGAACAAAAACATTACAACAATATATATGTCTTTGAAAAACCACAGTATTTTGAAAATAAAACATTAACAAGGTGTATTCATTTCATTTTTTTCAAGTTCGGCGGACCAGATTAAAACGTTTAACGGGCCGCATGTGGCCCCCGGGCCATAGCTTGCCCACGCCTGCTCTGTACCTTATATTTTCCATAGAATGGGTGTCTTCCTCCAGTGATCAACATGTCTTCATCTCTGTCCAGCATGCACCTGACAGGTCGTCGTAGCCTGGTGCACATGCAGAAAAATATCTGTATGAATCTACAAGCCTGAATAGAAATTGCCTGATTGACGTACTTGTGTGCTGCCACAGAAACCACAGTGGATAGTAAGGAGGTCCGACTCTCTTTCCCACCGAAGCCTCCACCCATCCTTTTTACTCGGACAACCACCCTGTTGGCAGGGACGCCCAATGCCTTGGCCGCCAGAGACTGACATGCAAACAATTAAAGCCTTGATCAAATATTTTATTTTTTACCAAGTATGCCCTCACCTGTGTCTCGGTGGGATTCTGAGTGGAGATAAAGAGCTCCATTTCGTTGTCTTCCCCTCGAGGGACAGCCACTGTCACGTTGGTCTCCAGGTAGAAATGTTCTTGACCGCCGATGTGCAGCTCACCTGCCGGGCAGTCAGTCAGTAATGTGAACAGTTGTATCATGACCGTTTGCATTCACGAGCTGACAAGTACACCTTCCAGGACATGGTCTGCCTGTTTGAATCCTGCCTCCAAGTCTCCCTTCTGGAGTTTTCGAATTGGCTGATAGAAGGACTGGGCGGCTATGGCTTCCTGTCAAGCAGACCAGAAGCTTTTCAGAAGAACATGTTTGAAAGGCCGCAAAACAAATTTTAATCTGATAAAGGAACTACTCATTAATGAAATTTTAGAGCTTCTGGATGATGATTTTAGAGCGGACTCACAAGAAGGAGTTATATGCCATGTAACCAAAATTCATTTCAACTCGGCCTTTGCTCGCATCTGTGTCATTTCAGCGCACTGCGACAATCGGTTTTGGCATCTGCGGAAACTGTTTTGTTTTCTGTCCCTATTTTTAATTGCAATGTTACGATAGGTTGGGCAAATAAATCCAATCTGCATGCATTTGAGAGGAGTTGAATCAAACAATTCATGACTTCTATGCAGTCACTGCCATCCCTGAAATTATCGGAGCGATGGATTGTTTTGTTTTTGTAACTCAGTAATATTTTTTTATTTTTTTGCCTTTGCCACAAAGTCTTGCAGTTGCATGAATTCAAACTACATTTTGCTCATTTTCAGAGTTTTCAAAAGTGCAAATCCTCTTTTAAATATAATGGTCGCCTGTCGGCAACTGCGGGCATAATCTGTTCGTGAGTAAATGCAACTCAGTGTCTTCTTGTTGGGATCTCAGGAAATCAGGCCGCAGGTGTTCTAACCTGTATGGTGACAATAGGCTGCAGCTCCTCATACTGGATTCTGATGGCTTTGGCGGCTCGCTGAGCATGAAGCTGAGTGTCCGCCACAACGGCGCCAATGATGTGGCCCACACATGTGACCTATGACGAGAAGTGACACCCGAACAGCCGGATCATAATGCGATGCTTGCGAGTGACGAGAACGAAAGCTACCTCGCTATCCGCAAAGACGGTCTCATCGTGCATCAACCCGGTGGTGTTGCTGCCAGGAATGTCGTCAGCAAAGACGCAGCAAATGAACCCGGGCGAACACTCGGCGGCTGACGAATCAATGGAGCTGTGACGCAAACCAACGCTTGTGAAGTGATTCCAAAAAATATATTCAGCAAATTGATGAGGTGTCTCTTGAATAATTCACTTCAATTTGCTTTTATGCTGATGTTTCAAAATATTGCTTTGGGGAAAACCAAAAATGGTCACGGCCAGCTGTTGTACATGTGTGAGCAGGAGAATAACTCGAGCCTTACAGGATGCGAGCATGCGCCTTGCTGCTCGTAACGAGTGCCAAGTAGACCTCGTTCTCAAACAGTGGGATGTCGTCGCAGTACACCGCCTCACCCGTCGCCTGCTTCAGAGCTGAGAGGTGCATGACGGGATGGCCCAGCACATCATCTTGGTTCTGGGCCTGCGGCACCTCCTGCAGATGAAAGCGTTCATTCGTTGTTTACTGACATGTCTCGTGGAACATGCGAAAAAATGGCAGGTGTCGATTGTACCTGGTAGATCTGAACGCTGGATGGCGTCTCTTGATGGTAAGGCTCTATTGCACTCAGGAAATCAGATCTGACTTCTTCTACGTTCAGACCCTGACAGACAACCAAGCTCAAGTTCAATCTTTCACAGATGTTTGATTTGACGGATGCGGTGTAAGGAAACGAGTCACCACAGGTGGGGGACTAAAGTCACATGGCTTGATTCAGGTTTGACTTTCGTTGCCAGTTTTAAGACTTGGGACTTGTTTGGCTAAAACAATTCAACTCAAGATAAGTGACACAACAACTACATCTGACTTTATCTCAAGTGTCTAATGTGCGACTATATCATGTGACAAGAAGACGAAGACTTGAAATTTGAGGTGCTTGAATTGCATTTTCTAAGTCACACATTGGTTACCTTCCCTTGGAGCTTTTGCTGCACTGTCAGGTAGAACTTGTAGAATAGGCTGAGGGTAAGAGTTCGTCGGTATGTCACCATGCCCCCTGGTGCGGAGGGATCGAGGGTCAACTCCTCTGCCAATGAGGAGCAAGCTTCTTCCAGCAACTCTTCCCCCCAACATCTGGATGACATCAAAGGGTTTTCTATTCTCTCTTCTTTCCTCGATTCATTTTCTTTATGCTTGTTACCTTCCCAGCAGTTTGCTTGCCGTATTTTTTGCAAGCACTGTGGTTGCTGCCATGCCGCCATAGCTTAGCCTCAAATCCTCCACAACGCACGTGCCAGGTGTGAACACTACACTCATCGCCGCTGTGACGATGCTGATGTCGTCCTCCCGGCGAGGTGATTGTTTGAACGCTGAGACAAACTGATTCTAGGGACGGCAAGCAGAAACATCGGCAACAGAAGTGATTGGAGAATTACGAATGGGTAACTTGTTATGTGATAGCGTAGTTGTTCTCTTTTTACATTAAGACATTTGTAAGTCATTTTTACTTTTCATAGGAGAGGAATCAGTACTTTTATTTGCACCAGAATTTTTTTTTTTTAATCTGTTACGTATCTGTATTTCTGCGCGCCAAAAACTACACATCCGCCAGGCGACCGATTGATACATGTTCACTCTTTTAATCGAATTCTTGTTTATCCTTTTTGATTTCGACTGTAGTTTCAGGGTTCCAGACGGTCTTCGGGACGCATGTACCTTCTTGCTATAGGGAATCTCGATGGACAGCAGGATTTCATGTGGTCGCAGCACAGTTCTCCTGTAACCCACAAAGAAACCGTCGTCCATCTGAACCACACGACTGCCATCTAATGGGGAAAGAAAAATATTCATTAATGTCATGTTTCTGTTTTGTTTGTATTTTGTGGAAGGTGTTCCCTCCAGGGGCGCACCCATCACGCATCAGGCTCATCAAGAGTAGAAAGCGCTACCTCCTACTCGGTGTGCATCATGATTACAAGACTATTTGAGGACTGCCAAACAAACACCTGATGCCATATTATTTTTCTTGCTCAAGACGCTGCATCCAAGTGCTTGAATTTTCTAGCCGCTTCAAACCACGTATTCTTTTGCCATGTTTTTGCCTCGCTCATGTAAGTAGCGTTCTGCTTTCTAGTGTTAAGTTTGTATCATTTGTTTTGGATTTCCTTGTCGTTCTGCGACAAGCAATTTTCATTGGGATTTTTCCTTGGCTTTTGCATGCATTTTTGGTTTCTCGTTTTCATCCTGGTTGATTCTGACCAACGGCTTTGTCAATTTAGAGCAATTTCTAATGTAATATTTTTTGTCAAATATTATCTGAGTCTGCGTTTATGGAATCCTGTCAGGAGAATTTGGGACATTCTTGACAATATTAAGACATGAGCATTTCAATAGAGCAGGGGTGGGCAAACCTTTTGAATGGCGGGCCACAATGGGTTCTAAAATTTGACAAAGGGGCCGGACCAGGAGCAGATGGATGGATTGGTTTGGTAACCTCACCTCATTTAATTTTAAATGAAAGTGCACAAATTATTTCAACAATATATATATGTATTTGAAAAAACACAGTATTTAGAAAATAAAACATCAACAAGGTTTATTCATTTAATTTTTTTCAAGTTTGGCGGGCCGGATTAAAACGTTTAACGGGCCGCATGTGGCCCCAGGCCCGTAGTTTGCCCACACCTGCACTAGTATGTCTTTCTAAGTCTTTCTACTAGTGTGCCCTTGTCTCTATTGCTGCACTATATAACCTTGTCATACTACTGCTTCTAGTGTGTTGTTATTGTTCTACTGCACACTTGCCACTTTTTTTCTGAGAAGTAATATCCTACAGGAGTGTGAATGGAATCAGTGAGGGGGGAAAAACTCACAAAATGCCTTTTTAGTGAGGAAAAAGCATACTTACGATGAATGTGAAACAAATACTCCAAAATCTTTCAAAACATGATGCCGTTTTAATAATAACACGTTACCTTTGTCCATCAGTGTGAGTTTGCAGCTGGCCGCCATAAAAACTGGATTGAGGTCTGATATGGGGCTGGCAGTCATGATGTTCCCACCAATAGCCTGAAATGCATCAAACACAAACATTTGATGAATGCCCGCAAAATCCCTCTGCTGTTGCTCCCTCTGGCTTTTAGAAGTAAATGACAAATTAAATATAATACTGTCTAAGTTTGAAGGTTTTCCTCAAATAAATGTCAATTTGATGACTTTGGTCATATTTTATGCCTCATTTCTGCCATGCTAGCAATGTCTCCTGTGTGACCGTGAGCATTGTATGGATGTATAACTTGTTAAATAATTGTGTTTAGTTGTGCGGTGTAACATTGTTGGTTTGTGGAAAAAGACAGATCAGGACTTGTGTCCAAGTGGCTTTTCAAGTACGAATTTGTAGTTGTCAAATGCAAGGCTAGCTACACGCTCACCGCAACGTTGCGTATCTGCAGACCCGCAAACCACCGTAACTGTTCCAGGACGGCGAGAAAGACTTGCGTCTGGTGAGGAGGACGCTCCTCCACGGCCTGTTTCAGGACATCACCCACTTGGGTGAGAGTGCACGCCGCACCAAACACGATACCTGCAAGCGTGAACCACACCAACTTGTTTTTATAACATTTTTTGATCCGTTTTCATTAGTTGAGAGTCACAATTTGCCTCAGTGGTCACCTTCATCAGTGTGTGTCACTTTGTGGAGTTCCGGAATGAAGGCTGGAGCCAGAATGACTGGATATAACATGTTCTTGAACTTTACTTCAATACCTACACAATCACACACCCGCACAGGTTAAAATTTGAGTGGATGTGTGTGTTTGAGTGCATGAGAGTTAACACGCACCCACTTCGGTGTTTCCCACCACCACTCGGGCATCAGGATGTTTCCATTTCAGACTGAGGAACTCGTCCAAGTTGGCAGGCTGCAGCCACATTGCCCTGTCGCTGCTAAACTGCAGTGAGCGAGTCTTCTGATTTTTGCTTAGGGACTACATGGAGCAAAAGTGTAGACATGTAAAAAAGAGAAAGGAATCACACTCAGTGCTGAAGTAGAGATATAAATACTTCAAAGTAGAAAGACTCGGGTGAAAGTTCGCACAGAAAGAATGCTGCATTGTTTTCCTAACGCACTTGCTGATTAGATGCGAATTTTTAGCAGTTTGCTTTACTTTAACCTAACCTTGTGTTAATTATTTCGACTCAGCTGCATGCGTTGAAAATTGTATTTGGGGGGCGTGAAGGGCTTAAGCTGGTTGCCGGTGTACTGGAATTGAAGTAAATTTCATTCAACATTGTTATTGCTGCCGATGGCTCAGTGGGTAACGTCGCCGACTTTGAACACAGGGATCGAGTTCAAAGCCTCATCAAGGTGGACGGGCCATCCACGTCAAATGGATTTGGGTTTTGAAACTGTGCCAAACATCATGCATGTGACTTGCTGCGGCCACCCCGGTGAGGGCAAAGTTGGCTCATCTCCTTCGAAACTATTTGAAATAAAATCAGGGTTATTTTTAACCACATCTATACTCATGAAATGGTAACCCATTTCTTGGTAGCCTAAACTCCATGCAGTTGCTTCACTTGTCGCATCAAAATGTTGATGCCGCTAAATGTTATCAGTTTTATTTTGTAATGTCTAATGTTGCAGCCGTGGCTAACGTTAGGCTGCTATGAATGTGCCCGTATCAGTCTTGACTAGTAGGTTTTTTTCCTCGGATGCGGTGGTTTCTTGCAAATCAAATTAGAGGAACAACATAGGCCAGGGGCAGCTGATTTCTTTCACCACAGTTATTTTTTATGAACTAAATAAAGTCAGGGCATACTTATCAATCAAAAGATAACAACAATGTGACTCTTTAAAAAAAAAAATGTAATTCCTCCTTGAAGTACATTCTATAGTCTGAACTTCTTATACTTTTATTTAAGACAATGAGTTGAATTAATCCATTCAGTCTGTTTTTATACAATTATCTGTACTTCTACTCAAGTACAGAGTGAGCGTACATTTGCCACCTCTGGATGTCAGATGAAGGGCAGGGTGACTGCCCGTGTGTGTTTTGTTTCTCACCATCAGCTCAGGGGGGAAGATGACCTCCTGCGTCGGGTCAAGCGGCGCAAAGTCAGCAGCGTTGAACAGCCTTGAGGCCGTCTAAAAATGTACCGAGCCGTTACTCCACTTGCAATAATGCAGCAGCTTTACATTGTAGACATACTTACGTCCACATCTGGCTCATTCTCGTCCGCTTTGCCATTTATTCTACAGCAGCCGTTCCCCCCACAGCATTCACCCTCCTAAAGGCACATCTTAAACTGAGTGATTTACAGACTATGATTGGGTATAATCCAGTGATTTTCGAAATGTGTGCCATGAGAAATGATCGTATGTGTCATGGGAAATTTCACAATTTCACTTATTGGTGGGAAAAATGATTTATTTAGTCCAAATAATGTGTTTTGTTCATCTATCTATGCCAGCAATGTATAGGAACAAACAGAACACGTAAATTCTGGATAAAAGAAGGATACGGTTAACCTTTTTATCCAGTTGTATGATGTGTGCTGAGAGTTTTTATCTCATGAGAAATACCTTAAGTCTTTATGACAATTTTACAACCCCCC
This sequence comes from Idiotropiscis lumnitzeri, assembly GCF_059441095.1. NCBI lineage: Eukaryota > Metazoa > Chordata > Actinopteri > Syngnathiformes > Syngnathidae > Idiotropiscis > Idiotropiscis lumnitzeri. The sequence continues at coordinate 22,146,420 of NC_142393.1, forward strand.
CCCCCGATGGCCAGATTACGCACACCTAGCGTGGCAATGAATCAATTATGGCACGCAAACTTTTTAATTCTTTCTATTGTATTACATTATTACCATAGGTTTTGTAAAGTAAATATAAAATGCTATTTTGCTTTTTAAAAACCACATTACATATTTTTGTGTTTTTTATGGGTGGGGGCAGGAATGTAATAATGGTATTTCTATTCATTTCAGTTAGAAAACATTATTTGAGATACAAGTGTTTTGAGTTATGAACGTAAACTTGTTTCTCAAGGCACCACTGTAACTGCCTTGGCTCAATAAATGTTGGGAAACTCTGGTCTAGTCGGACTGTTTCTCACCACAGTAAACGTCTTGTAGGCCTCCAGGATGGGCCGATAGCCAGTGCAGCGACAAAGGTTTCCTAAAAATGAATACTTTGTTGAAATTGAGCACACAATATGCAGCATACAATTAGATATTATCATCATGTAATTACATAGCCCCTCCCTGAGCTGTAATCCAGGGGAGCAGAGAGGGCGGGGGAACGAGGTGGGGTCCGCAGGATTTGTTTAAGGCTGAGTTTATGGTGTATGTAAAGTCAGGGTGAAACGTCCTATGCATTCTCTACCTTGGAAAGCTTCCTCCACATCAGCCATTTTGGGGGTGGGATTGTTTCTCAGCAGAGCATACATGGACATGACGATACCCGGAGTGCAGAAACCGCACTGCGAGCCGTGGGCCTTTGCGATCCGTTCCTGAATACAAAACAAGAAAATGGGCGTCTCCAAACTCACAGCTACTTCTTGAATACTGATGAGAACAAAGGGGTTCCAGTTTAATCCATATTTTGTCGCGAAACAAATTTGTTCTAATTATAGGAATTTATGTGAAGACACTAATCATGTTTATGGTTTCGCCCAAATAAATATTTAACAATGTAGGAAACTGATTTTTTTTTATGAAAAAATGACTTCTCAGCCATGTTGTTCGCTTGCAATGGTGTGAAAATAATGGATATAACGGACATTGACTGCAATAATGAAATGTCAAAATCTCAAAAGACCCTTTAGAATTTTTTCTTCTTAGATTCTGATCAAATGTGTATTCGGTCATGACTCCTGATTGGTTCTATTTGCTGTGCTGTCTATTTTATAATTGGATTAATGGGATACTGCCCCTTAAGGTCGGCTGGTCTCTTGGGGTAAAATGGAGGAAAACAATAAGTCAACAGCACATTGTGCATTGGCCCCCAAAAACATTGGCCCACCGGACATCGGCCTAGTAAACCAGAGAGCCAGTTCAGCCCTACATGTTGCGTACGAGGTAAAACTGTGTGCTCCTGGTATGGCTAGAGACATTGTACAATTCTTACTTGTTAAAATGTAGTGTTTAAAATGTCAAACAGAGCATTTTTTGCCTCATTAGTCATATGCAGTTGTTGTAATTGTGTGCTGAACGGTCATAAAGAAGTGGAAAAACCCCACTTGTAAGACAAACGCTCCACGAGAGCGCAGAAATGTCATAGGGTAGTGGAAATAAACTCACTAGTAAGAAATTGTTGTTCTTATAGTGTGCTGAAATGTCACACAGAAGTGGAAGGCAGTGTTGGTATAACTAGTACGACTGTCATTCTGGTGGCTTGTACTAGTCATTCTACTAGATTATCACAGTCATGGAAGGAAGTCGTGGAAATCAGTTCACTCGTAAAACATTGTGGCTCTACTAGTGCACTGAATAGTCTTACAGGTAAGTCAGAGGATAGTTTGTGATGCTTTACCTGAACAGGATGCAGCTGCTTTGCAACATTTCCAATTCCTTCCACGGTAGTCACAGCAACCAAATGTAAGGAGCAGATGGGGGCAAGGCAGGCATTCACGGCGAAGTGACTGAGCAGAGCTAAGGACTTATTCTCGGTGTCACAATTTATCAGCTTGAAATCAGTTTGTTGCCGACGTCACATGGCAACACATGACTGCGGGGTGGGGTCAGGATACAGCAGGCTTTGCGTGTGAGGTTGGCATTTGGACAGCATCACAGTGCACGCTCCGCAGCCACCTTCAGCGCAACCGAGCTTGGTTCCTGGTAGGCCCACTGAAGGAAAAGACAACACAAATGCTAGATGAGGCATACAAATTCCTCAGGGTCACGAGGCAACAATTGATTCATGGAGTGTCTGAGTGTGATGCATTGATTCCGGGGCCAATGAAATAAAACAGGATGAAGGAAGAGAACAAATAAGTGACCCTTTAGTTCTGCAGAAATGATCAAATGTGCAAAACATCAATTTAAGACTGGATGTGATGTGACGCAGCGTATGGATCTCGTGATGGGAAGTAACAATGTATAAATGTTTGCTTATTGTATATAAAGATTTTTTGAGTGTCTGTACTTTCCTTCAGTATTTATTTTTCCGATGACTTTTTTCTTTTGCTTACTACATTTGAACACATATACATTCACCCCTTGCCATATCGCGGTTCACTTTTTCCAATTTCACTGTATCACAGATTTTTAAAGTCTAGTTCACCTGTCCAGCCCAGGCGTGGGCAAACTACGGCCCGGGGCCACATGCGGCCCGTTAAACGTTTTAATCCGGTGCGCCAAACTTGAAATAAATTAAATGAATAAACCTTGATAATGTTTTATTTTCTAAATACTGTGGTGTGTCAAAGACATTTATTTTGTTGTAATGCTTTTGTCCATTTTCATTTAAAATTAAATGTATTTTTTTTCTCTGATGAGGTGAGGTTACCAAAACACTCTGCTCCTGGTCCAGCCCCTCTGTCAAATTTTAGAACCCATTGTGGCCCGCCAATCAAAAAGTTTGCCCACCCCTGGTCTAGCTCTTAATTACAAACGAGTCTCAAAGTGCTGCACAGACCCACACCTGACAGCAATCAGCAATCAACACACCCAACCAGGGAAGGGGAAACCAAATTCGGTCAAGAAAAGAAGAAACTTCGAGTAGGAATCACAAGTCTCAATTTTTTTTTTTTTTTTGGTACATCGCAGGATTTAGTGGTGTTCATTTTTCCATGCGGACCATTACCGCACTCACGAAACAATAAGAGTGAGAGGGAGGAACGATTGTGTAAAAGACAGAGAATGTTTACAATTTTAGTATCATTTCATACACAAAAATATCTAAAAAAAAACTATAGAACATATAAACACATGACAAGATAAATACAGAATTAAAACAAAGAAAAGAAAATGATCGGTAGAGTAGGAGTAGGATGAAGTACAATACTTATCTAGTCCTACCACTTTGTTCACAAATCAAATTATTTTACTAGTACATGGGTGGGCAAACTTTTTGATTGGTGGGTCACAATGAGTTCTAAAATTTGACAGACCAGGAGCAGACGGATGGAGTGTTTTGGTAACCTCACCTCACCTCGAAAAAAATTACATTTTAAATGAAAATGAACAAAAGCATATGCAATAGCCTTTGAGTATCGCACTGCTCCACTATCGTATGCCGTTCCACAGGGTTCCATTTTGGGGCCTTTGCTCTTTTCATAGTATCTGCTGTGCTTATGTTCCATCTTAAGAAAATGTGGTATTTCCTTCCACTGCTATGCAAATGACTGTCAGATCTAGGACCCGCTGACGACGCTCTCTCATTGGGGCCACTTTTGTCCTGTCTGGAGGATATCAAGGCCTGGATGCCACTGAATATCTTGAATTTCAATGATAACAAAACTAAAGTTAAGGTCTTTGGATCCACGTGACTCTTGTTCAGCCCAGCTGGCAAAGGTAAAGCCTCTCTATTCTCAACTTTGAAACTGTAATCCATGCCTTTGTCACATCTCAGATGATGCATTTTATCTGGGAGTCAGCCAGTCCTCCTTTAACAGCCTCCAGTTGGTCCAAAATACTGCTCACATCCTAACTGGTGCTCATAGGAGGGAGCACATAACTCCTGCTGCGTCCCTTCACTGGCTCCCTGTACACGTTAGAGTTCTTTATAAGATTCTTTTATTTGTTTTCAAATCTTTAAAAGGTCTCGCCCTACCTTACATCTCTGAGCTTCTCCACCCTTACACACCTGCCGGGTGCCTCAGGTCAGCGGACCAGACGCTACTGGAGGTACCAAGGACTAAGCGGCGGCTCAGAGAGGATCGAGCCTTTTTCCGTTGCCTGCCCTCTCTTTGGAATGAGTTCTCGCTAAAGGTTAGGCAAGCGCCCTCGCCCGCCTGTTTTATTGTTTGTTGACGTTGCACGTACACAGGGTGGTTATCGGAAAGTGCTTTATGAAGAAAATTGAGATGAGCAGAGTATTGTGGTTAATATTGGAATAAAAATCAAGCAAATTAATTCGTCCATTGCTGTCCTTCTCAGGGCACAGCCATTTTGTCCTGTACCGTCCTATGCTATTAACTGACATCACTTGACCAAACCCAGAAAAAAGATGACCCATGACATTTTGGAACCCGGTGCAGGGCATAACAAAGGTTGGAGATGCCGTACTGGGCTGAAAAAAATATCAACGAAATTATTGATTACTTGACTTCGGCTTCGTTCTAATCGACTACGAAAAATCTTGAGTCGCTCAACATCGTAGAGTGAATGATGTGCCAAATCGGGTATTGTATAAAATTGACGGTAAAAATATATTTTTACATTGGTGGGAGCACTTTTTAGAATTTTTAATAAAGGAGTCAAATCTTAAATATTACTGTTTTTGGATTTACACAATAATCTTCACTTCGATTTAAGCACAGAGTGTGAGTATTTCTGCCGCTTCTGGTCTGATCACAAGCGTGCGTGTGTGTGTGTGTGTGTGTGTGTGTTTGTGTGACATACACTTTCTCCTCAGATAGGTGAGCAAAGTCATTTCAGGATCTGCATTTGTCTCCACAATCTGCACAACAACAACAAAAACTTTCATTTTTGCTGTGTGCCGTCTTTATATCAATGAGTACGAATAACACAACTTGCTAATATAAATATAAGTTGCTAAAAAAACACATTAGCTCAACATGTGATGAAACCAAATCTAAGGGGTGATTGTGTTTAACAGATGTTACAGCCCAAAATGTGAGCAGTTATTTATTAACAGCTGCAGGCTTGTGTGCAGACCACACTGTTGCCTGCTTTTTAATAATACCACCGTCACATTCAGCGTTCACGAGTTAAGACTATCACAAGTTATAAAACCCTGTCCAAAGAAACAATAAAAAAAGAAAAGGCCTGTCAGCCTTGACTTTGGACTGTATTTTAGAATACACAAAATGTCCATACAGTAATGTGCGGGAATTCATTTTGGTATCTTTGCAAATATTTTGTGACAAATACACTTTGTTAATATATAGGAGACCGAAAGTATATTTACGTGCCTATTGCACTTTGTGATGCATGAGAAATGCCATCCATTAATTAATGTACGTAGATTTGCATATACAACTCGAGTAATGTTTGTTTGTTGAACATCTAAACGTAAGGGGAAAATAATGTAGCAGAAAGTAAAAATATTTAAAAGAAGACGAGACACAAATGGTCGTCATAAGTTTACATGTTCAAAGGGGAGTTGGAAGAAGTAAAGTATGTATCTAATCTGATCCCCTTCTTTGTGTGTTTTAACTTATTTCAAATGAGTACAGGAATAGGTCATTCATGTATGCTAACAAGAAAATAAATGAATATTTCTTTACATTACACTTAATCTAACACATTACAAAAATGACTGCATTTGGACAATTTGTACTTTACTTTTGAACTTCTGCGTGTAATCTATATTCATTTTACTTTTCATTTCTTTTCTTAATTTGCAAATGGAAATAAAATATTATATGGTTAAAAAGTTATTTTTTCACATGGTCCCTGAAAATGAATGAACTAAATGCAATTAATGTTCAAGTGAAATGAATGCCATTTTTACCTTTTTCCCATTCACAAAGAAGACGAGGTCATCGGACGAAGACCGGGCACAGTTCATATTGTCCTTCATGTTTCCGTCCAATCCCCTCATGTTGTGAAACCACTCTGTCCTCTTCAGAGGCTTTAATGATTGCAGGGATCAGCCGTCCGCAGGGGGCGTGTGGTTGTAGACCCGCCCCTTGCTGCAGAAGAAGAAGTTTCAAGATTCAACTGTATTGGTCATATACTGAATTAATTATACATGTATAGGCTGGAGTGAAATTCTTTTATATCTTTCCACTGAATGATCAACACAACACAATTGCTTTCTACAGTATGGTCTGAAAGTCCCTGGGCACCATAAAGTGGGGCTGCGAGTCTCTCAGCCATCGGAGTTGGTAAAGACTAGTTGTCCTACAGTATCAGAGTGCTGAGGTTGTGTGACCAAGAGGGTCCTGGAAAATGTTGAGGTGCCCGAAGATTTCCAAGCTACAACATATGATGAGTGGGATAAAGCTCCTTTTCTACTTCCTGGAGAAATCCACATGAGCGTCTTTGTTTTGTTCGTCTTAATTTTATGGTGTTTCCCCAGCAGCAGTTTGCCAAATGATCTTAGTCGTGATTCAACAGTGCCGTCAGCAAACTGGATTATGATTTTTGAGCCTGAAATGGTCTTGCAATTGGTGTAGAGGGAATACAGCAAGGGGCTCAGCACACAGCCCTGGGGTGCTCCAGTGATGAGGGCGGATGACATGTGCTTACTCAAACGCACCACCTGTAGTCTGTCAGTCAGAAAATTAAGGATCCGCTTGTAAGAGGAAAGGCACAGACAGTGGTCATGTGATTTGGATGCCATCTATAAAGGGATTATGGTGTTAAACATTGCGCTGTAGTCGATGAATCGCAGTTAATCAGTGGCACCTTTTCCAGTGGCCAGGTGGGTCGGGATTAGGGATGGGAGTAAAAAAAAGAAGAAGGGGGAAAAGTCTCGTTTTGAGAACTGAACTGGAATTTTAGTGCCATTTTCCGGCAACAGCAGCTGGCAAAATGGTCGTACCCTGAATTGTTTTATTTTATGTTACACATACGCAATATTATTCAGATTGGCGTGTTTGGGGGCACATATAACATATTTATCTGAAGACATTTTTTTTTACTTGACTTCCTCTTTAAGATTTTCATGGACTCGTTGGACTCACTGGTTTACACATGTTCAGGCAGATTTTTTTAATAAAGAATGTTACCAGGAATCTATCTCACTGGTTGGTAAACACTGATCTACAGCACTGTATATGAACTTTGACACTTGGCAGAAAGAGCTTGGTGACTGTATAATAATTTACAGTTGGTCAGGTGTTTGGAGACAAAGGTCCAAAAATATACGGTTTTGAGTTGAGGGGTATTTTTTTGGATAAGTAGCTACGAGGTTTGTATTCTTTGACTTAATTTTGGGTCATATGTGACCTGTATTAATTTGACACTTACCAGTGTCTGGCAAATCAAAGAAACTGATGGGAATTGTGGGAACCTTTAAACTTTATGTGCCATAATCGGGCATTAGTGACAGTAGGGAAGATGTTCATTGTGGATTTTCAAACACTCTTGAGACCTGTATGTGTTACTCTGATTGTCTGTTTCCACTTTCCACCACCTTTACAAAGGTTCAGAGAGGAAAAATGCGCCTGTTATTCTCTGGGGGGTGAATCTCAAAACAATGAAAAAGAATAACAGCATAAGATTGATCACACTTAACAAACTTAGGTAACAGATGCTATATGGTGTTGTTTTTTTTCACATCTTGGGCAAAATAGGATAGCACATTGTTTAATAGTGTTTTTTCTTTTTTTTTTTTTTTTTGTGAAAAATATTCAATAAAAAAAATCTGCCGTGTCCAAGGGAGATGCGATGTACGGAAGTTTTCATTTTGGAATAAGGAATTCAAAATGATGTCTCTTTTTTTTCCTCTTTGCGTTCCTGTTTGCACCTATCCTCTTAAGTTAAAAGTCCGAGCAAAGGCAACTACGTGATTGTTGGATTAGTTTTAGAGTTTTAAATAAATTCAAAATGAAGAATGTGAAAGCTGTCCTTGCATCCTTCTATTTTTCTCAATGTAGCCCCACGAGGTAGATTGGACATCATGCACCCAATTTCTTGGCAACTGTTTGTTGTAAGAAATAAAATGCATGAACCACATTTGTCATTTAGTTCGTTGACTTGAAGTGATCTTCTGCACCACTGTTTCAAGCACTCGCTCCAAATGCACCGAGTCATGCATGTTGTTACGGCAACCCGTGTTCAACTTGTGACCATCCGAAAACACGCCTCTCAGGCATGAGGTGTCAAAAGATACATGACTACAAGTCTTTGTCCAAATGCGGATTGTTGCCTGTTACTCACTTTTTAAAAACAAAATTTCTATCCCATTAAATTATTTTAAATTTGTTATTAGTTATTTGAATTAACTCTGACTTGTAAACCCAACAGAATAGGAGCCTATCCCAGCTGTCTTCGGGGAGTAGGCGGGGTACAACCCAAACTGGTCGTCAGCCAATCGCAGGGCACACATTGACAAACAACCAGCATACCACACTCATACCTAGGTTAGTGTTCATCTAACCTTCCATGCATGTTGACCTGTTTTACTTGGATAATTAGGCTTTCCGTTTTTTTTAGGCTGATAACGCTTTGATTAAAAAAAAAAAAAAAAAAAAAAAGGTAAAAGACGTTAAGTCAATGCTTAGCACTTGATATATTTCTGCAGGAGATATTTTACAGTTTTTATTTCTGGAAGTGGCACCCTTAAATTCCTGGAGCCACATTTTCTTGAATGTGAAATACACGCCTTATATTTGTTTGACTGGCAAAGGTGTTTAATGGGAATATTGCTAAATATTTAGTATATAAGTGCACTCTGTTGAAAATGACTAAATATTGAAACTAAAAATGTAAACATACGCTAGACATTAAGGGAAGTTGGACTTTGGTTCGGACCTTTTAATTGGAAGAAATTTTCGTTGTGTGACTTTTAATTGAATACCTCTGCTGTATGCTGTAAAAAACACAAAACTATTGCTTACAAATCTGGAAGGCAAATGTGGCACAAAAGATGTGTTAAAAAATTGCAGAGAACCATAAAATTGTGTGGTTTACTTAGATGAACAAAAGCCAGTCAGGTCAATATTTTTGGGACACCTTTTGGTGCACGTTTTTGATGCCAGTGATTACTATTGATTATATTTATCCTCAGTATAAAAGCATCCAATCTTCATTCTTTTCAAATGTTTTATTCTTTTCATTAAAATATGATGTATAAAACACATTTGTACATCAAATCATATTCACATGATGCCAACATAACTTCACAGTCATGCATTGTTCACAGATTTACAGCAACACAAATACACTTGAACAATTTGTACAGAAGTAACAATTTGCCAAGTTATAATGTTTTCGCAGGACTACTAAAAGATGACTTTTAATATAATTATTTTATAAATGACATTCTTTTTATCAATCAGTTTCCTTATGGAATTTTATATCATATTCATTTTTAACTTAATTTAAGTGAAACTCACTTGACGAAAACACTTATATTAATGCGGACCATCGTTGATAGGGAGCAATAAAAAAAAATATGGTGCATTATTTGAATCTGATGCTACTCCAAAGCAGTATTGTTGATACATTTATATTAGCATTCATTCAACGGTCATACAATATAAGTGTAGCAACCTAATACGCTCTTGCAGTGCATGCATTAGCGTTAACGAATCGTTTTAGGACTAGTTTATCTTTTTAGTTGACTCATTGTTGCCATACAAACATTCATATTTTACTTGCCTTATTTTGACTTATAAGTGCGATGTCAAGGGTCAGACATGGCTAACACTGGTACGTCTGGGACAGGGAACACTTTTACTTTTACTTGACCGCCCATGAGCCACCAGGTTCCGACACCTGTCGCTGTCTTAAACCCAACATCAAAGACAAAAGTTAAGCACAGCTGCATTGAGTTTTGTTGGATTAACAGATTGGCATTAGCCAACAACTTCATTGCTCAGTGATGTTGTCAAGGCAGACGAGAGTTGAGGTGATTTGTGTTTGCCAATGTGTCCACTGCATGTGCCACATGCATGGATCAGCTACACTAATGGACTTTTTGACAGCGTTTGTAAAGAATAGGGATTGGGGTACTTCCAAGAGGTAGAAAATGTTCGACCATGGCTGATGTGAACAGATAAATGATAAAACACAAACTAGCAGTGGTTGGAGTTGCGCCACCAAATATACCCTAAAAGGTTGAGGTTTTCTCCAAAATTCTAAATGTATCCCAACTGAATCTGTGGAACAGCACATCTGTGCCAATAATCATTCATCAATTAATAATAGAAAGTTCCCAAATTACACTGCAACACGGTGTGTTTTATTTATTTAATCTCGTATTTATTTTATTTCATCTTTAATTTATTTAATTGCTATATTTAATTAAATTATTTGTTATGCTGCACTGAAGAGGGGCCCTTTCCAATCTTGTTGTACACTGAGTACAATGACATTAAAGGGCATTCTGATTCTGATCCTGAAATTCCAGGCCCTAAATGATCACGTGACCTATGACCTGAGCTGCCACCATATCTATTTTTATATCATTGTCCCTTGGAATAATTCCTTTGGAAGCAATTTACTTCACGTAGCATCTTCTAATCGACTGACACGTCACACCTTAACACTTCGGCAGTCAAGAAAAGGGCTAAACTCATCATTCAAACCCTTGACAGCAGCAGAGTTTTACATTTAATATTATGGTGAAAAGACTCAGTTAGCAACTTAAGCATATGAAGTGTCGTGTTGTGTAATTGCTGCCTCCAGAAGTGAAAATGGTTTCGTTGTCTTGAGACACCTGCAAATTGGTTTAAATTGACAAATAATGCATTACATCTCCTTTAAATACAAACATGCACGATTACCAAAGCTAGCTGATGCTAATCGGAATTCACACACATTTCAGAGGTAGAGTTTAATCCAAGTAACTATCCAACTATAATAATGTAATAAATTAGAATAATTTAGTAGAAATAGCCTTTACCTGTCGGTTACCTTACTGACATTTAGTCCAAATCAAGTTTAACACTGACCTGCTTTTGCTTCAACTTGCGGCACCATGCTCACAAAAATGAAAAAAAATAAATGACTAACATCTTAAATAAAAAAAAAATAATAATAAAAGAAATTCCCCAATATCAATCCTACTTAGCATAGTAAAATGAATTAGTGTTAAATGTAAGCTCTTGCACACACACACACACACACACACACACATATATGTATGCGTGTGTTCAGAGATGTGGTAAAACAGGTTTGGCAGAGAATAACATGGCACCGAAGAGGTGGAACAAAAAGTGCTTATAAATAAAGAACTGTGACACCAGATTTTTTTTTTCCCCCTGTGGGTATCCGTTATTTGATGTTCTTCAGCAGTGAGGTGCGCGCATTCACCACCGCCTTGAATGCATCTTCACTCCCGGGTGCCACACATTTGTCTGGGTGCAACAGTACTGCCAACTTCCTGTACGCCTTGTTGACCTCCTCCCTGGTAACAAGCATGTAGGAAGGAAAAAAATATATATATATTAGATCAACTCATCCAACGGCCGAATTTTATACATTAGATATCCCGAGAGCGCAAGCCAGTTTAGAGCATTTTGATAGGTATTTCAAGACCCAATGAATATTGGATTCTATTCATACATCGGAATTAACACCATTTTGGAATGGCTTTTGGCAAAACAATGATCTATTTAGTGATATACAGCCACTGTGAGTGTGCCAACTCACAAGAATGGCACATCAGCTGATTATATATATATATACACATATACATATACATATACACACATATATATTATTTAGATATATGACAACTTGTTGTACTATGTTTCTTTTCTGACATACACAAACTCATGCTAACTATTATAACACATAATCTGTTCCTCGTTCGAGTTTATGCTTCAGACTGTGTGACTAAAAGTCCGTTTCGTGCCCCAGTACGCTGCCATGATAGTGAAGTCATCCTTCCCCATCGTAAACAGTTCGGCAACAGAGGTGATTTGAATCTAAAATTATGTTTTGCTACCCTCTGCTGGCGGTTTGGCTCATTGCCACTCCTTAAGCACTTGGAATAGAAGTGTAGGGTCACTTGATTGACATACAGGGCAGCCAGTCGTGCACCTGTTGTGTGTACTGTGAGTGTTGATTGTTGGGGGGGTTTTGACTAAAATCAAGTCGCAGACACCTGGCAAATGTTTTAAAATATAAATTATGCGTCTGTTTTTAGACATTCGAGAATCGTATGTCTATTTGGCTCGTCAACTCACCGTGTGGCGCCAGGTTTGACCCCCAGCATATCCCAGGAGTCCTTGCTGTTTCTGATACGTCTGATCGTGTCTGCTTGCTCTTTGGTGAAGCCAACGCTGACCTCTGACACGGGGCGCTTGCCGCCATTTTCACACATGTCGGTGATGGAGGAGAAGAAGGCCTGGACACAAGCAAACACACCACAGACTGAGTCGACATTCTGGTTCAGAGCCAAATGAGGTTCCAGCATGTTTTCCTACCTGGAACATCTCATTGATACCCTCTCCACTTTGCGCCGATGTCTCAAAGTAATGAAAGCCCCGAGACTCAGCCCAGAGACGCCCCTCGCCCTCGTCCACCACTCGCCGCTTCAACAGGTCCACCTGTGGACACAATCGGGTCACTTCTTGACTGGGAAGTTTGCTGTGAATCAGCCGGAGGGGCCAAGTCGGACCTTATTGGCACAGACCACGAACACGATGCTGTCCATGTTGGCCTGTGAGCCCATTTCCTGTTTCATTTCGCCCAGCCAGCTATCCAGTGCGTCAAAACTGTCCCGAAGACCGACATCGTACACCAGTAGCACACCTTGACTGTCTTTGTAGAACTCATTTCGCACCTGCAGAAGAAGAGATGGATTTATTTACAAGCACCCCCTCCTGGTGTGTTTGCACCACATCGACTACAGTTAACCAGCATTTATTTGCGGTTTGCTATTTACTAATTTGCCTTTTTGGATTTCTTTCTGTCTTTCTGTATTCACTGAAAAAGCCATCCTTGGTTTTGTGAGCTTTCTATTTCTAAGATGCTATAAAATGGCAACAGAGCCCTGACAAAAAGCAGAGTAGGACAATAGACTTGGATTCATGTTTAGGGTACATTTACTTGTATTTTTGCGCTATTTCCAGCAGGGCTCAGTCTATATCCCCGGCGGTTTACTGATTTCAGAAAAATAAACACCAAGCATTCAACATTCTCAGACTCACTTCATAGAAGAAAGGATGGCCAGCCATGTCGAAGATATTGACTTTGATTTCTCTGTCGCGAACCTGCACCCTGACAACATGACGTAAGAGGGTCATATTGCAGATACGTACAAATGCTAAACTGCACACATCAAAAGTGAATGCACTTACTTGGTGACACCATAGTCAATTCCAATAGTAGCCAAGTATTTAGGAACAAACCTCTTCTCACAATAACGTTTAATGATGCAACTCTGCAAGAAGAAATAAGAATGTCATTACATCTAAATCCATTTAGCGCTCAAAAATAACATTGTTAGACAAGCAATACATGCATTTTTACCACATGCATATATGGTGTTTAAATTAACAATTAATCAATTCTAATTGACATGAAATGTAGTACAGTGTATGTTTATTACGTCTAAAGAAACACAAAGAACTTTCATTTCACAAATACACCACACGATTACTATAGGCCACTTTAATTAGTGTAGTGTAACTCTTGTGTTGGAATGTCATTGTATCATGCAGTTATTTTTTTTCCATCATGTGTGCGGAAAAAAAACAGCCAGATGAATTCAAAATGGGAACACTTCTGTACTTGCAAAGAGGTCCTGTCAGCCACAACTGACAGCCAAGCACTCACTAACATAATAACCCGCTCATCAGACTCCAGCTCCTGACGTAATGCACTAGGCCACGCCCCTTAACGGAACACATCCAACACACGAATTCGAGGGGTACACATTATACTTTAAATAGCAAGTTTATTTCTTCTTTGTCTTTTATGGATTATGTTTATAGATTATAGCGTTAGCTTCCTTTATTAACAACACGTCACTAAAACTAAATTGGTTGTTTTGGGGGAGGGCTGCTCAGAAATTGGGAATTGATCAAACAATCCGTCATCAAATTATCCATCGAAACTGCTAAATACAAATTTAATTCGACCACGAAGCTTACGATACTAAATGTAAACCAATTGACCATTTACGTTTAGAACTTACCTTTCCGACTTCAGCGTTGCCGAGGCTTATTACTTTCACGCGGAGTGGCTTCTTGTTGTCTCGTCTCTTCTGCACGTTCGTTTCCATTCTTTTTCTCTCAGACTTAAAACGTGACAATTTGGAAGGAACCAATGAGAAGGACGATGTAACTAAACACCCGTGCGGCGAACAGCTAACGTTAGCACTTAACACAACCCATGAGCGCGAGACTGAATCTACGATACAACTACCGTTGCATTATTTATGATATATAATTATAATTAAATTGGACACGAGTGACATGACTTGGCAAGCTGACGTAAAAGGCAACATAAACACAGCGAGCGGACTTGCTAGCGCCATAGCCGAAATCCAAATACGCCGTTAACCACCGTTTTAGGAGATGTACTTCCGCTCGTTCTTTTCACAATAAACCGACACTGAGGAGCAAACGTGCCAAACTAGATATCAACTCCCCACCACGACCAGTGTTCGTCAGACAGTAGTTTTACTCCGACGAACTGAAGGAGTACACTGCCTTAATAGAAAACCACAAAAAGCAGAAGTTCTCCTTCTTTGACGAAGCTCCTATGAAGAATGTAAAAATAACAAATTCCATCGTTGTAGTCTAAACAAAATCTACATTTATTTACATGTTCATTTCACTGTTTGGAAGAATAGAATAGTCAACAGAAATAAGGCCAATGTTCATATTTCATTATATAATTAATCATATGTATGATAAAAAAAACAGCATGGATTGATTGATTAAACTTGGAAAAGAGTAACGCGCACGGCATCTTTCTAGCGGGCTGGAAACGGCTGCATCTGGAGGGCGTCGTAAGTGTCTCTGGTTGTTCTGCTGAGACCCTGAAATCACATTTCAAAGTTAACATTTGCGTGTTAGTGTGGTAGAAATTAAAATGAAAATGTCTTTTTTTTTAAGTGAGATTGGACTCACCTGGTAAACCTGATCGTTTTTTCTGGGTCGCTAGCAGCAAATGAACGTGAACAGTTAGTTCATTTGAGTCACACACTAGCATTAGCAAGTATTTGGAATCCGTATCATTAGTTCATTCATCAAAAATAATCAGTGGTTATTTCGTCATTTGTTTTTTAATTTAAGACAAAGAAAATAAATATAAGCCTAATATTAAGTAATAAACAGTAATTCTCCCTATCTAATCTACAAACAGAAGAAATGCAAGTGCAAATCACAACTGTATCAAATGTTTTGTATTTGCTTGTTTTTATGTTTGGGGTCGATTGGCAGTTGACAAACCAGTTTATTTATGCATTTACCATGCCAACTTTTCAATATTGGCATTCCACTGCAAGGAAATGAATGTGACTTAAAATTTGCTGCCATTATAAAATGGCAGGTCACTGAAGTGCACTCCTATTTTGATATGATTCTGGCTGGTATTTAAAAAAAAAACCAACTTGCCCACTTGAAATGTAATAAACGAATGATACAATTGCCAAGAACGAGTCTGAAACGATGAAGCCAACACACACTTACCTCTCGTTTTACAGGAAGTTCTTTGTACTCGTCTTCTGTTCTTTTGTTCAGTTCCTGAAATGAAGCCCACACAGACACACACACAAACGCACGCTATTTAGTTTTGTTTCCAAACAATAAATTTGACTCAGACGTAGTAGTACCGTGTATGTCGTGTTATCGTTCATCCTGCGGTTCTGCAGGACAGATTAAAGGGGAAACTTTGTTTAACAAAGTGCACATACACTACAGCTCGCTGATAAATTGAGTTCATCAGTTTTAAGATGTTCTGCATTCATTTACAGTTTTTGAGACCTTCATATTTCATTTCCAGATATGCTTCTTGGTATTTTCGAGACCAGGGGTGGGCAAACTTTTTGATTGGTGGGCCACAATGGGTTCTAAAATTTGACAGAGGGGCCGGACCAGGAGCAGATGGATGGAGTGTTTTGGTAACCTCACCTCAGCAGAGAAAAAAAATCTATTTTAAATGAAAATGAACAAAAGCATTACCACAAAATATCTGTGTTCGACACACCAGAGTATTGAGAAAATAAAACATTAAAAAGGTTTATAATTTTTTTTTTCAAGTTTGGCAGGCCGGATTAAAATGTTTAACGGGCCGCATGTGGCCCCCTCGCCGTAGTTTGCCCACGCCTGTTCTAGACTATTCCTCAGATTACTTTCATTGGGTTACTTACACGTCCTCTCTCCACGTCTCCTCTCAGCTGCAAGTCACCGCCCGCCCTTTGGCCTCTTCCACCCTGATCGAATGAACGAGACAACCAGAATCAAAATGGCGACTGGGGAGCAGGAGACGCTCCGCTGCTGCTTTTGCATCTCACCGTGTAACCATCATCCGCTGCTGCCGCCGCCTTCGTTCTGAAGAACTGGGTAGAGATGACATCATTACAGTAGATTGTGTGTGGGTTCTGTAATCATCAAACTGACCTTCTCCTTGATGAACATGGCGGTGATGACCAGGCCGTACAGGCCAAGGAAGCCGTCCAAGATGTAGCATAGTTTGGGGTCGTACAGCGTCATCATGGCATCTGCAGATAAAGTTGTGGTCAACAACAATGTCAGCCAATAAATGTCTGCATTCTCAATTTGCCTCCCTTCTTCTCTCTGAGCAAATTTGATGCTCTACTTTAAGAGGAAGAATGTTCCTGAGCAGCCGTCGTGTTAAAAACCACAAAGTTGCTTCCTGGTTGGTTGCCTCAAACAAACCATATGATAGTTTCATTTTAGTTTATACAATTAGTAGACTAAAAAAATGAATTTGGACAATAATTTGTTTAAGATGCATAGCCAAAGTTGAAAATGTATAGACTCTTAAAATGAATCTGCGTTTGTCTTTTTTTAACCCATGAAGAAAATCATCCAAAGAACTTCCTGTGTGCTTCAAATAATAGCCAATCACCAAATAAAGACGATTTGAGTTTGAGGATTTTATGAAGTGTTTTACCTGCGGGCTGGACCATCAATACCAGCAGACCTGATGCCCACCAGAACGCCATCCCGAACTCCTTGTAGTCTCTCGAACAACGTCTCGCGTTGTGATGTGGGACAGGAAGTGGCGAGGAGCTGCTGTGGAAGGTGACGTCGCGCCCACGTCAAATCACATGTAGTCAGATGTTTTGGTGTCGTGGCAATTGTATTTCCAACTGAAATGGCCATTATAACCTCCACCTCCACAAATTTCCATTATTACCTCTCTGTTGAAGCTTGTAATGATTTTGTTTCCTACAGTATTCTTAACCTAATCCTATTCATTCATTTGAACAACTTTTCACAGCAAATGTGCACGGCGCCGCTTAAAGCGCTACATTTTTTTCCCTCTGTACCTGATGGTGCCTGCAGTCACTAATTTGTGGAGGTAAACCTGTCAGTGTGAGACGAACCCCCACCTGGGTGACATCAGAAAAATAAGAGCAAGTCAAAAATCTTTCTTCAATGTCAGGGTGCAGCCATTTTGTCTTGTACCACAAGTCACAGAAATTGATGTCAAAGTCCCCTCTGGCTCACATTGTGAAAATCATGTGACCAAACCCAGAAAACAGGTAAGCCATCGACTGTCTTGTTTTTGTCAGAATGCTCTTCCGATCACACAAACTGCCCTTTGTTGAGATGTGGTCAGACAAATACAGATTGGTGCTATAAAATGTTCTTTTACACTTTTAGCGAGAGTCTGCACAGTATTGAATACTATTTTGGATTTTATCTTAGACTGATCCCATATGACACCATGGTTACAGTCCTCAAATTACAGTATCTCAACTTAGGATAAATTCTATTAACAAACAGAGGAGGTTGAGACATTCTGTTTTATTACACAAACTTTATTAACAAACAATATATTTGTGTTCAATCTAAAAATAGAAATCCATTCAAATGATCTGAAAATAAAATAAATAAAGGCAATGGGAAGAAAGCAGAAATTCTTGGATGGCCAAGTCGACTGAAACTGAGAAGTCATTGTTTATCATAGCATCTACAGTCAGCGATCATGCTATAAAGGAACAAAACTAGCAGTAAAAAGCAACATTTAGAATTGTGAAGAATTAAGAGATTTTTGTTGATTTGGGATTTGAGAATGAGCCATCAATCATCGTATGCAAAAATGGTGTCGTGTGAGTTAATGAGCGAATCAGTGCATGAGATGTAAGTAGACTGCGAGATAGCACACAACGGCAAAAAAAAACGACACTGTCTAGTATATTAAGCTCATCGAAATGTTACTTTCTATTCGAGTTGAGTAAATTTGTTGTTGCTTGTATTATGAGTGTGTTAGGCAAGATTGGTATATGTGTACATTTTTTTTCATGAAACCCTGACTGTGGATGATATGATATACAATGCGCTTGCGTGTGAAAGTAATGATTTTGATTGACTTTGTAATATCAAACAATCTTACAAAAATCAACCATAAATCTCTTCTTTAAATATCCGGTCACTGTATCATAATCTGCGATTTGCTGGCAACCAGTTCAGGGTGTACCCCGCCGACTGCCCGAAGACAGTTGGGATAGGCTGCAGCACCCCCGTGCCCCTTGTGAGGAGAAGCGGAACAGATCATGGATGGATGGATGTATCAAGATATCTAAGAACGCGATTAATACAATCCTTGAGAAATTGGCAGAAAAATCACTGGTATAAAATAATCTGCCCCTAGAAGTGGGAGTGGCCATGGCCACTATGTAGCTCCGCCCCTGTGTGCCCATTTCATTTTCCACACCAACAACACCTCATTTCAATTGTGCACTGTCTTTCAAAATTTATAACATGATTCACTGCAAAGAACACACTAAACACCATTCAATGTCACTAGTGCATATTAGTTGGAGAGGCTTGATAGTATTCATCCGGACTGACTGTCTTGATCCCGCCAAAATAATCCAGCACCCACACCTGCAACACAGAGGGTATGGAAATAAAGATGTTTTTTTTTTTTGACCGTTATGTCACATTTAAAAAAAGTCCGTAGCTACTATAAACTAAATATGGGCTTCTGGCATCAATAAAGCAACAAATTACTCCTCCCTCCCTTGCCGATTATAAAATCTGATATGATTGTGACATAAATCTATGAGCAAAGTCTAAGGGATTTTGGAAAAAAAGGTGTGTAATCGCAGGAATTAAATCTATTTTTTCCTCCAAGAACAAAAGGCATATTTTTGGAGCACTTCTCCTCTTCTGAGAAAACCCATCCACCTCACAGGGATGGCATATAAATATGCTGATTAGACTATGATTTTTGAACAGATGTGCCTTAGTGCCACTTGAGCTCAGGTTGGGGTGTTGGCATCATAACTCCAACAGTGACCCTTAAATTCCAAAGCCTAAGACCTTGCAGATACAATTGTGGTCCAAATACCTGTGTAATGTTGAACTTGGCAAAGAACCAGTCGTGGTCTGAGGGCCAGTCGATCATCTCGGGGTGTCGTGTGAAGAGGGCTTTCTTTGCAAACTCTGCCTCTGTGCCGTTCACCTGAAGAAGATGAGCAGGTGCATGTCAGTGGTCTGGCAATAGAACACAAATAGCGTGAGTGTAAGTGGAGTTTGTTTTTGTGTGTGCGCGTGTGTGGAGAGAGCGGATGGGGGGTGTTTTAAAAACCTCCAGCATGGATCCGGACAGGATGATGTGAGCGCACAGAGGACTCTGAGGGTCGAAGCCCTGTTGGCGGCAGTAGTCAGTCTGAGCCAGAGACATGGATAAAGATGCCTGTGGGTTCACCTGCATGGAGACAAGGTTTCAATTCACTTCACTCAAGCTTTAAACTGGACCTACAATTAAAAAGTAGGGGTAAGCAATTAAATTTAAGGCGGGTCCAATATGGATTTTGTTTTAGGCTGATTCTGATATTCGGCAGAATAAAATTCCGATAAGTGACTACGGGTAATCAGTGTAGACATTAAAAAATCTATAATGAATAAAATCACGTTGTAATGTATCAATGTTTAAAAAAAAAAAACACACTTAGACAAAATATTGGTCAGGCTAATTTTAATAATCGAGGAAATTTTATTTCACTAGTTCAATTCAAACAATGAATCATATATAATATACAGTGTCACAACACACAAAGGTTGCAAAGTTTCAGTGCATTTTAAGGGCAATTAAATTTTATTTGATCATTTATTAAACATTTTGGGGAGATGCATTTTTTTATTGAAGGAAAAAAACATGAATACTGAGTTAAGTATGACTCATTTCCCCAATCCATTCAAAAATTAACAAAAATGTATCCCCATATTCAAAAACATAAGAAATTGCCTCATGGGAAGTATTCTCCTGTGTTTAATAACTGTGCATGTAAGTTTCACTTCATGAATTTGACTAGTGAAATTAATGTACTACTGACTACAATATTCTAAGTTATTGGGATGCAACTTTATTGCTCTTTTGTTAAACAGCTCTCATGGCAAATAGAGCGACTATTGACCACTTCTATATTGGACGGTAGTAAAAAAGAAAAATCATCAGCGTGAGGTTGTATTTCAAGTCACGTGGTTGCATCTCCACTCTGTGACTGTCAAACTTGCTAAGTCATAGTTGAAAAAATGCTGAGTCAAGGTGGCACCTCGACAGTTGCATAAACGCTTCTTGTAACATGGTGACTGAATGGATCACATTCACATGAGTGGAAACCGTAACTAAAGAACTAGATGTCAAAATGAGGGAAATAAATCATGTAAATTATAAATTATTATTACATCATGAAGAAATTAGTGCGCAAAAGTTGGAATACAGATAAGAGTTATACCAAGTTGTTTATTATTTACAGGTCAACAAGGCCAGTCGATCCCCAGAACCAACGGATTTCTTCGTTTGGGGTGTGAAAGATAAAGTACACTCTAGAAAACCACGCACTTGTGATTAAAATGGTCTAGCAAAATATCAAAACTATGTTTACGTGTAAAAATTGTGACTACAAGAATTTGCACAGGCCAGACATTTGAGCACATGAAAGGTTGTACTTAATAATAATTAAAATGTTACTTTATCACTTAATAAAAAATGTTTTATCAGTACAAAAACTACAAAGAAACTTAACGTTATCAGCCTCGCACGGGCCTTCTTAGGCCATGTGCGTTTGTTTTTGTTGAAATTTTGTGTGACACATTAAATGAAAAAAATACCTCCAGGTCCTGCACAGAGATCTCCATGCGGGTCAAGTACATGTACGGTACGCCGGAACCGGAGCCCGGTGGCCCGTCGCTC
The DNA here is from genome assembly GCF_059441095.1 of Idiotropiscis lumnitzeri. NCBI lineage: Eukaryota > Metazoa > Chordata > Actinopteri > Syngnathiformes > Syngnathidae > Idiotropiscis > Idiotropiscis lumnitzeri. Next base: position 22,167,798 of record NC_142393.1, read on the forward strand.
ACCGAGAACACATTGGAGAAGGGCTGCCCCACCACCGGCTTGTGGCTGCTTATGGTGGCCATGGAGGCCCAGTCGCACTGGTGGGCGACGAAGCGGGCGACCCGGGCAACCTGGTCGTGTGGGGGCACGTCGACCCGGGTAGAGGCCGCGGCGAGGCCGAGGAAGAACAGGCAGACAACCCACAAGAGAGCTCTCATGGTCGCGCGAAGAATTCTGACTCCAATCGAGGAAGTATGCACAGAAAGCGAAAAGCGAAGATATAAACAACTAAGTATCGGGAACATCCGGTGCAAAGGTGCAGATTTTCAAAGTAATAGAGAAAAGCGATTACTTCCGGAAACAATAAGACGGATATGTAACTAAGAGGCATGTTGAACATCCTGTTCATATTTTCGTCGTAAAAGTTATATATATATATATATATATATATATATATATATATATATATATATATATATATATATATATATATATATACATACATACATACATACATCCATCACCTGTACCGCTTCTCCTCACTAGGGTCGCGGGGGTTGCTGGAGCCTATCCCAGCTATCTTCGGGCAGTAGGCGGGGGACACCCTGAACTGGTTGCCAGCCAATTGCAGGGCACACAGAGACGAACAACCATCCGCACTCACACTCATACCTAGGGGCAATTTCGAGTGTTGAATCGGCCTGCCATGCCCGATGCTGTCTCTCACTGTGAGGCCATCGTGATAACCAGTCGGCCACCGTGCCGCTATATATATACATATATATATATATATATGTATATATATATATATATGTATATATATATATATATATATATATATATATATATATATATATATATATATATATATACATATATATATATATTGTAGTGACTTTGTAAATAGTTCAAGGGTTCTGTGTTTTACTCTTTTCTGTGGAGGCTGTGAAGGCAGCAGGGGAGCGACGGGAGTGAACGTTATGTTGTTGTCGTTGTGTGTTTGTTTTTCTGATCGGCGTGGTTGCGGCCAACAGCAGCCGTTTTTGGCTGAATAATAAAAGCGTTCGCTGATGGACAAATTGGCCTGATTTATTAGACAACGTTACTATATATATATATATATATATATATATATATATATATATATATATATATATATCGTACTGGTTTCAAAATAAGATGTATCGATGTATGAGTGTTGTGTGCAAAATAATACAAACAACGCATTTTATGGATATTTGTATGAAAGCTCCCATGTCAAAGGCATTCGCACAGAATCGAAACAGACACAATATGATATAATTCCAAAATAAATACATTTACGTTTAAAAGGAAAAAAATGTCGAGTATCACGAGTTGAAATTATGAGAGCCTTGCTCGTGATCTGATGTCTTCTTTTCAATAATTTCAAACAGAAACAGAAACATGTTGAGACTAGAATAGCTAGAAAATAAAAACAAACCTAATGTCAATAATTTCATAAACCTTATCATTTATAATTTACTCGTTCTATGTCTGTTTAAATTAGGCAGAATTATCCATCTATCCATGATTTGAGCCGCTTCACCTCACAGGAATCGCGGCTACATATATAGGCGGCACGGTGGCCCGACTGGTTCGCATGATGGCCTCACAGTGGGAGACAGTATCGGCCGTGGGTTCAGCTCCGGCCTTGGAGTTTGCATGTACTCCTCATTCCTGCGTGGGTTTCCGCCGTGTACTCTGGTTTCCTCCCACATTACAAAAACATGCATGGCAGGTCAATTTAACACTCTAAATTGCCCCTAGGTATGAGCGTGAGCGTGAAAGGTTGTTTGTATCCGTGAGCCCTGCAATTGGCTAGCAACCAATTCAGGGTGTCTCTCGCCGACTACACGAAGAAAGCTGGGATAGGCTCCAGCACCCCCCTCGACCCTGGTGAGGAGAAGCGGTACAGAAGATGAATGGATATATATATATGTATATTAGGGCTGTCAAAATTAAAGCATTAACTCAGGTGATTAATCCCAAAAAATGTAACTCAGTTTGATTGAGAAATGTGATTAATCATGAGTAATCATGGAGTTTTTTGTGATTAATTAGTTAAAAAAATCAATCACTCGACAGCACTAATATATCTATATATCTATATATGTATATATATATATATATATATACATACATCACTGATAGTGTAGTGGTACACTCGCCTGAGTTGTGTGCGGGCAGCGTGGATTCAGTTCCCACTCAGTGACGATGTCTATGTCTGCCCCTTGACTGGCTGGCGACCAGTTCAGGGTGTAGTGCGCCTTTCGCCCGTAGTCAGCTGGGATAGGCTCCAGCACCCTCCTGCAACCCTGTACAGGATAAGCGGTGTGGATAATGACATGACATATACATATATATATATATATATATATATCATGTAAATTGTTATTATTTGTTACTTTTGTTAATAATACCGAAACGATTATTTTAAAAAAACCTCACAAAGGAAAATATTAGAAATATACCTAAAAATATAAATATAGTAAAACCCTTAGATGTTTTCCTAGATGGTGTGAAATACAATTTAGCAGCGCGGTTGTTAGCAGCATATCCATGTTTAGCTGCATCAGTAATTTATTTTTAAGCTATTTTGTATTCGCGGCAGTCACGGGGACACAATGACGTAACCACGCGGTCTAACCCGGAAGTGACGCAAGCAGGCCCGTCAGTCTGTGTTGATGTTTTGTGCACGAGCTCTCGCCCGGGAAGTCGGAGACGTATTTGTGGGTTTTTTCTCGTTTGTTTGTATGTTGTGTTCCGTCCAAGCGTCGATGGGGATCGTCGTGTTGTCGACGAGGAACATTCGCTCGATGATTTGCGGCTAGCCATCCAGCTCGACGCCGAACACAGCAATCTTTTGATCCAAAAAGGCGGACTGACTCGTCGCCCTCTACCCCCCCACCCTTCCCCAACCCCTCCTCCTCCTGTTCCTGCTACTCCTCCGCCTCCCCACAATGACGATCCTGCCCAAAAAGAAACCCAGCTCCGGGGTCGGGGTCGCGGATCACGCTGATGACAGCGACCGGCGGAGCGTCGCGGACCCTCACCAGCACCCGCACCCACACGCGGGGAGGACCGGAGCACGGCCGCGGGCTTCTCCACCGCCGTGGACGTACCAGCCCGCGCCGCCCTCCACCAGAGACGAGCGGCGGAGCATTGAGGCAAGCTCCCGGCCGCAGCAGGCCTCTCCTCCGCCTGGCGGCTCCGTGGCCTCCGCCGGGCCCTGCGACGGCCGGGACGGCGGCGGCGGAGTCGGCGGTGGCGGCCTGGTGGCGACCTCCCGTGGGGACCTGGTGGTGCAGGCCGGCGTTGTGGGCTGCGGCGGGAGTATCGGCGGCTGCTGCTCCGGGCCTGGACTTAGTAAGAGGCGGCGGCAAGCGGGCACCTGTTCCGGCTCTGCGGCTCTGGCCGGAGGGGGGCAGGCCGGCGTGAGCGGTCCCGGCGGCTCCAGCCAGGACCCGGACGAGGGAGCCGGCGGCAACAACAGCGAGGACGAGTACGAGAACGCCGCCCGCCTGCAGGCCGTTGACCCGGCCACTGCCGAGCAGGTAATCGCCGGAGATTCAATCCTGTGTGGGGTTCCTGGGTCGGGTATAAAATGGACGCTCCGAGACGTGGGAGTGAATGAAAGACGCTTGTTTTCGGGTCACGTCAATCATGTCGTCGCCATGACAACACGATTGGGCTTGCCAGAATTAAAAGGCGCTTGTGATGGCCAGTAATGAAGTACAAATACCATGTTACTGTATTGAAGTACGTTTTTCAGCGTACCGCACTTTACTTTATTATTTACTTTCCTAATCACTTTGACCCACTAGATTTCAAAATTGATGTCTGTGTTTTCTACCCCAACTCTCACTTTCCCAAATTAGACCTTTTTCATGATGTTTCTATACATAAGATGACAGGGTACTTTGTGTGGCTTAAAGTGATTGAGTTGAGGTGATAAACAATGACAACAATTTGTGTTTAGGGGATTCGGGTAACACGGGTGCGACCAACTGAAATTGGTCGCACCCGTGTTACCAGTGCAAACGTTAGAAAAAGTTGGTCGCACCAGCACACAGATTTGGTCGCAACGATTTGTGGTTCTGTTTTCTGCAGTATGACCATATTTGCTGATTTGTAGTCCTCTCAGTTGGCATGCCTTCGTTTTGTATGATATAAGGATTGACAGGGATCAAAGAAAAAAAAATTCATCCATCCATCCATCCATTATCTGTACAGCTTCTCCTCATGAGGGGTGCTGAAGCCTATCCCAGCTATCTTCAGGGAGTAGGTGCAGTACACTTTGATGAGGAACAACCATTCGCGCTCACACTCATACCTAAGGGCAATTTAGAGTGCCCAATCAACCTGACATGCATGTTTTTGGAATGTGGGACAAAACCGGAGTACCCGGAGAAAACCCATGCAGGCACGGGGAGAACATGCAAAATGGGAGGCTGCAGCTGGAATTGAACCCACGACCTTCGCACTCTGAGGCCATCGTGCTAACAAGTCGACCGCCCTGCTGCTGCAAAAACACTCATTTTATATATTTTACTTTATACGAAGGCAAAATATGAGGAATTGCTCCCGCGGCAAAAACGAACATCAGTTAAAAGCAGTCAAATAATAACTGAGTGCTAAACAACTTCAAATTTGTTTTATTTATATTAGTTCAACAAAATACTCTATAGATACTAAACAGAATGCTTTTGATAATTCTAATACATTTTGGACATTTTTAGACACTTAACAACAATTTAAATTAAATAACATTTAACAATTTTTACACACACCATTGATTTTATTTTTTATTTACATCCAAGTCTTCATGCAACAGAATATTTGTTGTTTATTATTTAAACGTAAGTATCAAAAGTATCAACCTCCATCTTAACCACTAGACTGAAGGATGGACGCCCCGTGATTTGAAGTGACTAGATGGACCATTGATACTGATTAAGTAAAATAGCAAAGCTTTTATAGATTGATGGAAAGCCCACATTATTTATCCATGCATCATCTGAACCGCTTCTCTACACGAGGGTCGTGGGGGCGCTGGAGGCACTAGGCCGGGGACACCCTGAACTGGTTGCCAGCCAATCGCAAGGCACACAGAGACAAACAACCATCCGCGCTGACTCTCATGCCGAGGGGCAGTTTACTGTGTCAAATCAACTTGCCATGCATGATTAGGGAATGTGAGAGGAAACCGGAGTACCCGGAGAAAACCCACACAGGCACAGGGAGAACATGCAAAAAACACACAGAAATGCCGGAACCGAGATCGATCCCATGACTTCGGCACTGTGAGGCCGATGTGCTAACCAGTCGATCTCCGTGCCCCCACTATTTAGAGATTCGTAGCTTTTAACGTTGACTGCATAGAATGACTTTTTTTCAGTTTGAGTTTGAAATGTACCTGTATGCACCCCATGTCCCACCGAAGGCGAGAGGTGTCAAATGTAATGTTGCCATCATGACCCTATCCATTTGAACCCAAATGTTTAAGTGTGTTGCAAACAATAATACAAATATTCAATCGCAAGCATCTGCCTGTTACATGGCACGGGTGATCCAAGTGATCAGCCCGCGACTCACACGATGAATCCATTTCCGCGTTTTAAGATATCCATCCCATGACCCAACCGGCTATATAAATATTGTGTGTTACAACAATATTAGCAGCAAAGGATTTATAATTTCACATTTTAGCCCTGAAAATGGGGGTGGGGGGGCTGAATTGAAAGCAGTCCTTTATCAAGTAAATAGTACTAGTTAAGTTAGATGGATATTAAAGTGGCAAAGTACACATCCAGACTTGGATGACTATTTATGCTTTTAATTTAGACGTTCCACCTTCTGTGTGCAGTCTGACAGACAGACATAGTTGAAGCCCCTTCGCTGTTTGTACTCTTAGGAGTATTATGCACTCACACTGTGCAATCGGGTGAAATTTTCTGAAAAAAATAGGAGCATTTGCGAACATCATGGTTGCAATGACGACCCCTGATACATGTATGTTGTATTTATTTATCTGTCTGTATGATAAATTGAGTACTAATCCAGAATTGGAGTCCTCGTTTATATATTATGTTTAATGAAATGAAGTGGTATGCACGAAGTGATAAACACGCAGATTTGCATTATTGTTGTAATCTTCACACAACCACTCTCACAGTGGTGTTGCGGTATCAGAGTGAATTTACGAACACAACCCGTTTTGATGGCAGCGAACAAGTTCTGGCTGCCATCAAAACATCTGCTTGAAACTACGGAAAATGTTTTATTTTTAGTTTGGAATGCTTTACCTTAACTTGAATTCCGCATCGAATTGTGGCCAAACTTAGAATCCTGGTCGGTTATTGCATCTTTAATTATAAATTCTTGCATGCTAGCTGTGGGAGCTAACTCAAGTCACACATTAGGTGCATTGACAACTACTTCTTTGCCTGTGTCCGAATATGCTCACTTTTCCCTATATAGTGCACTACTAAGGGGTTTGTTGGGGCACTTGGAAAAGAAGTGAACATCGAACATAGATCAACAGGTTAATATCGACCGCAATGCACTGCGAGCAGGAAAACAGCATGCCGCAAATGCAAATATCAAGCGATATAACTATACACCACAGAAATAATAAATTCATTTTATTTAATTAAAAATATGTCGGACAAAAGAAAGAAAATACAGTTTATAATATTATTATTTTTTTTTTCAAGGAGTTAGCTGGCTCTCCGAATTTCCTAGCAGAATGACGGGACTACTATATAGTGCGACATATAATTCAGGACTATAACGTGAATGTGGGGTTAGAGCATAAGGGTGGATTGTTGGACACAGCCTTTGTCTTTTATTTTTTCATCTGCTTCCATTTCGTCCTCTCCTTCCTCTGGGTAGTTGGCAAATACTTTTGGTGCATTAATGCCACCTTCTTTAACATGCTACAAAGATGATGGCCGCTGGCGGTAATGCATAACTACTACTACTACTACCACTACCGGTACTACTACGTCTACTGTCTTGCCAGTTGGCGGAGCTTTTTTTTTTCCCGCTGCATTACCACCAGTGGAAGTTCAGTCGAAGTTGCAAAACCAGCCAAACTATTGCCAAAAAAACATGAATTACTTCTTCAGAAAAGTATGACAACGAATGATGGATGGATGTCCTATTAGAATTATATAGATCATTAAATATTGTGTAAGTATACAACCATGAAATAATGTGTAGTCTAGAGGTGGGACGGGTCACTTACCTCCTAATTCGATTCAAATCATGTCAATACTTGTGTGACTGATTAACTCATTCAATGCCATTGACGGATATAGACGCCCAAAAGTATTTTTTTACCTGGGCTGGCAGTGAACGAGTTAATACCATGATTATTGATTATACTGATTTTTGCAAATATATATCACGGTTATTGCTATTTGTCTTAAACAATAGACTGTTTTATTTTATTATTACATTAGAAAACAATTCTAAACAATTTCAACCATGAACAATACACGAGTTGAATCACGTACTTCAATCAATGCAGCCAGTGCATTTATTTTTTTGCCAAATGCCAGTGGTACAGTTTAACATTACAATATGTTCCTGGTCAGTGCCATCAGTGGTCAAGAAGATGCCAGAAAATACAGAACACATTAACAAAACACTAACAGTCACTCATTCATCACCTGTCCGAAATAAGACAACAACAGTCAGTCAGTCATAACAGAAGATGTTTTGTACGCTGGAGGCCTGCACTGTTTTAGCTTGTTCCTTTCTTTCAGATCTGTACTGTTTTAACAGAACTAATATCAAACAATGGATGTGTGACTCGGGCCCTGGCTCATACAAATGGATAAAGTAGTGTGACTCGGCTGAATGTTTAAAGGGACACTTCACTGACGTTAACATTGGAACTTATATAATAGGTTTGCATGTAAAAATGACATCAGTACTAAATTGCTCCCTCTAAAAGACTCTGTAGTGATTTGCAACAATGCAGTTTGACGGCTCGTTTTAGGATGTTAACTTTTGGAACAGAGTCGCCATGGGAACAGAACTCGCTTGTAAACCAAGGACTTTCTTTCTGTTCATTGATGTGGCTCCTCAATGTTGTAATGACAATGATTAATTCTGACTGTGTGCGTGTGTGTGTCTGTGTGCAGCAAGAGCACTGGTTTGAAAAAACGCTGCAAGACAAGAAAGGTTTTGTCATCAAGAAGATGAAGGAGGACGGTGCATGCCTCTTCAGAGCCGTCGGTGAGTCAAATGGTTCCTCTGATGGCCACCCGCTGTCACTGTAGCGTTAGGAAAGCCAAAACAGTGACAAATCGACTTTACAAGTTCTTACATCAATAGCTATGGCAATGTACTGCCAACTTTTAGGCATACTGTGTTTTCTTTTGTGTCAGTTAGTCTCTTATACACTTTTAGTTGCACCAGATGACTGGATGTGACGCACAGAGAAAGGGTTTAACTGAAACTGGAGTAAATTTTAACACTAATAATGCATGCTTGGCATTAATATAAACCTTACCAACATGTAATTCACACAGAATAAAGTTCTGTCAACCATGCTGAAAGTCAACACAACACCCAAATTGCGTTAGCAATTGGGCTGCCAAAAACGATTATTTTGCTAGTCGACGACAAACCAACAGTAGTCACGATTAATCTGATCACATGAAAATGGTGGCATATGGCACTACCAATCAGCTGCTCTTATATGACCATCGGTAGCTTATAGCTTCAATTCTTGAAGGTATGTACTAATGAATTATAAAGACATTTAAGATGACAGTACATTCGACTTCCACTAAACTTTGGACCTTGTATCAGCATTCCTGAAATGTTTATAAATGACTGGAGCAACTGAAATTGAAGGTGATACTGTGACCTTAAATTTCTTAGCTGTTAATATTTTATACAGTTGAACTGAGTTGAAAATCATCCAATTATAATGTAATCTTAACACATTTGAATATTTGATCATGCAACAACAATATCATTTAGTAATTTTAGCAACAAAATAGAGCTGCTAGCGAGCAACATTTCTGGATAATTAGCTGCCAACACTAAGTATGTGCTTGTGTGTCAGCTGACCAGGTATATGGCGATCAGGACATGCATGAGGTGGTGAGGAAACACTGCATGGACTACCTGGTGAGTGGCACTTTATTCTCTTTACTACACAAACAAAAAAACTATTTTATTTACATTTTAGTTCACATTTTGTTGGTTACAATAAATTCATCAACCAATTAGTTAATTAAAAAAAAAAAAAAATGTAATCAGCCAATTTTAGGAGAATATGAGTAAATGAATGCTTATTCTTCATTTTATTTATGTTTTTAATTCATTACATTAAATTATTGTTATTTTTTAATGTATTAAATGTAATTTTTATTAATTTTAGGGAAGGAAAAGCTTTAAGAAATACTTTTTTACGCCACAAAAAAAAAATGTATAGTTTATTGTATTTTTATTGTGTTAGTGACAATAATGCAACTAACAATTATTTAATGAAATTCATTAATTCTAGGAAAAATCTAGTTTATTTGGCTCATTGTTTTATTTCATTACGGTATTATTTTTCCCCCCCACCTGAAATCTTTTAATGAATGAATTAATGAGATAAATGAATATAACAATGGATTAAAGAACGAAGCAGGTCAAAAGTGTTCTGAGGCCTATATTATTGCAAGCATTGCTTTCATTATCTGCGCTGAATCTAGCACAAATACAAGAATTAATGTGGCATTCACAAATAGCCCCAACCCTGACCTCAACAAGTTATGGCTTCTTTTTTTTTGTTCACGACGAGCGTGCTGTCGTACTACAAGATGATATCTTTTTGTGCCTTGGACCGGGCGAGACGTCACACCACAAGTCTGCCATCAACCAGATAATAATAATAATAATATTGCCTTTATTAGTCCCACAATGGGGAAATTCGAGATTCGAACCCAGGCCTCCTGGGGAGACTGGGTCCTGAACGCGGCGCCTTAGACCACTCGGCCATCCTGGCAGCCAAAAAAAAAATTCGAGATTCGAACCCAGGCCTCCTGGGGGACTGGGTCCTGAACACGGCGCCTTAGACCACTCTTGCCCAATTGTCGCATGTTTCCGTCAAGTTTCTGCCCTTCGGGATGACCGGACAAGCAGCTGTCGAAGTCATGTAGACGGAGACATTCTGGGGATGTGCATTTGTTTTCTGCAAGGAAAAGGCAAAAAAAGTGGAGACTATGGACGCGTTCCTGGATGGTGGGGCGAGGGAGTATGGACAAATGGACCAATCGTTGATTATGTCACACTGCACGTGCAAGAGAACTTTAAATTGGCTATGAGACCCTTTGTTTGTCTGCAACATGTCTGCCGAGAGTGGGAGAGCAGTCGTCTCCCAACCAACCCAGAGGTTGTGAGTTTGATCCCCGGCCCTTGTGACCATGTCAAAGTGTTCTCAAACGTGGTATTGAACCCACAGCTGCGCCATCAGTTGGTGAATGCAAACTCGGTGTGAAGCGCTTTGATTGCCTTAACAGGTGGAAAAGGGCTGCACAAGTAAAAGACAATTTCCCGTATAATAATTTTCCGACCCACTATAGCAGTTATACTTGATTTTCATCAGTCATCTGTGCTTTCATGAGACAGTTGAGCTGACAGTGTGCCACAGGTTATTGTCTCTGTTTATGAAATGACTGAGAATATTTACTCATTGGAAATAATTATTAAATGTATCCCCTGCAATGTGCTCACGTACCACCTGGGGTACGTGCACCCCTGGTTGGGTAACACTTGCTGTAGTCTGACGGCGGTGAAACTTGATGTCGGGGTGGTCATGTGAATTCACACCACTGTTATGTTGCGTGCAGAGTGGCTTTTTGGGAACATTTTAAATTTGTGAAAACTGGATTTAATAATTAATTTCTGTTTCACTAAAATATAATGTCCCAAAAAATCAATAGAAATCCTCATCATAGTTTCAACTAAGCTGGTAGTTTGACCCTGTCTAGTGGTCATTTGTCTCTCCAACACGTTTCAAATGTCAATGAAATGTAATGCAAAATTATTCTCCTGTATTTTAAATGTAGGCCTTTACGATGTTAAAAAAAATGTAACAGCTTGCAATGTTAATAATTAAATGTATACTGTGTTAATTGGGATTTGGATTAAAAGATGTGTAACACATTTGTCTAATGTCTATGAGATCAATATGAGTCGGACTGGATTAGTATCAACAGCAGTAATATTTGAGTTTATGTTTATTTATTTTTATTTATCTGACTTTTCTCTTGCAGATGAAGAACGCCGACTATTTTTCCAACTACGTGACGGAGGATTTCACCACGTACATCAACCGGAAGAGGAAAAACAACTGTCATGGCAACCACATTGAGATGCAGGCCATGGCAGAAATGTACAACAGGCCAGTGGAGGTTTACCAGTACGGCACAGGTGTCTTCCGCTCGTTCTCGTCTCCTTATCTTTTTTGTTAGTTTCAGGGCTGCAATGATTAATCGAATAATTCAATAAGTTAGAATCTGCCTCAAACCTTTGCTAGGATAATTTTCCACTTGGACTGATGTCACTGCAGTTACACACCACTCTGTGTAAAAATAAGTTAGCATGAAGATAAAATGCAATTTGTACCACGACTGCACGTCTAGAATTGCCTACCCAAGTTAACAGCTGATGTCCACATCACGCACCAGGCCAGCCCGGCCTTTTAAAGCCATACACACTTCAAAAACACACACATACTGCAGTAGAACGAGAGGATTTTGACCAAGTGGACCAATTTTTGTCTGACTAATTGGTGGTATAATCGGTAGAATTCTCTATTCTAACAATATTCAATATCTGCAGCCCTAGTTAGTTTGGTTATGTTCATTGCAACTGCCAATTAGCTGCATCCAGGTTAAGCCCCACCTCTTTCTGCCACAGAGCCAATAAACACCTTCCACGGCATCCACCAGAATAATGACGAGCCCATCCGAGTGAGCTACCACCGTAACATCCACTACAACTCTGTGGTCAACCCCAACAAGGCCACCATCGGTGTGGGCCTTGGCCTGCCCGCCTTCAAGCCGGGGGTACGAACCTGCGCGTTGCACGCCATATTATTATTTTTTTTTTATTTGCTCACGCACACAGTGTATACTGCTCTAAGAAGTGCACTTGAAAAATGATGCCACACCTCAAATTGACAATATTTTTATTTGCATTGTATTGTAATCAACCAATCATATAATAACAATATAATATGACAAATACAATGTTCCCTCACGCACGGCAGGGAGTCAAGCGAGGTAATATTGCTGGAATTGTCAGTTCTGTTGTCTAAAACGGCGATCGATCGCCACCAGAATGCAAATGCACATTACTACCCTTTTCCACTTCAACATGTGAAAGTAGAAAAGCGTTCTGCACAATAGTTTGGATTTATTGACAGCAAACGTGAGCTCATGTGATCCAAGCTGAATTCATTCTCATATAAATCAACCACGAAGAGGTCAATCCTTTTGATATGTTGAAGTGGTCATACATAGGGATGTCCACATGAATTTTGCTGCCAATTGATTGCCGTTTTTGGACGTTATAAGCAATGAAAGTGTTAAAGAGTTTGTAATCGGCCCATGAAATGACTCAGAGTGATGAAATATGGAGAGAGCGGAGAGAGGCATGGCCATATTCCTCATTAAAAGTAGTCATTTTTCTAGTCGGCACTTATTTCCTAATTTCTCCAAAATGACTGGATAAAAAAGAAAATGATAACTTATTTCAGTTTCCTGCTCCAAAAATTTATCAACTGAGCTTGTTCGTGAAAATTGGGCCATCTTGGCCTGACCGATACTTTATTTCTAACCCACAACTATAAAGATAAAACTCAATAAAAAGTTACTTTGCATATTATGACCCCTTTAAATCACATCCATAGTATGCGGACCAATCCCTGATGAAGTCAGCCATCAAGACGTCGGAGGAGTCATGGATCGAACAGCAGATGTTGGAAGACAAGAAGCGAGCGAGCGACTGGGAAGCCACATGCGAGGCCATCGAGGAGCAGGTGGCCAGGGAGTCGTACCTGCAGTGGCTTCGCGACCAGGAGAAGCAGGCCCGACAGGTCAGCGCCTTGTCTACTTTTTTTCCTTGTAACTTTTGATTTATATAAAGGTTTTTCATATAGAATGGGAACGAAGGTCAGACAGAAGACAATAAGAGTGGCAACTTGATTAACGAGTGTCCCAACCTATGACTTTGTCCAGTCATCTCTTGGATGATTTTTTTTTTTTTTTGCGAGCTAAAATGAGGTATGAGTGAGCTTCTGGTATGCCATCACTGACCCTCGTGAGGGGAAGCGGCTTGGATGAGTAATTTTTGCCTACTACTTGCAATCTTCACCCCTCTAGCCCAGGAAAGCCAGCGCCACCTGTAGCTCAGCCACAGCGGCGGCCTCCAGTGGGCTGGAGGATTGGACTGCTCGGTCGCCGCGGCAACGAGACTCTGACCCCTCGCACTCGGACCTCACCAGTGCCCCTTCGACTGTCATCAAGCCGCCTTCCCCCGCTGGCGCTGCCCTCATCCTCAACAAACCACCCTCACCTTGTGCGCCAGGTAAAGCCCATGGGTGACTTGGGTTGCAAAGGGGTGGGTAAAAAAAAATTCTAGAAAGTTTCTGGATAGTCTGGTAAATTCAAATCAGATGATGGGTTCTGGAGTGTTATTTGTTTGTTTTTTTTGTGTGTGTGTCGTAAAAAAAAATATATTTTTGGAGAACACTTTTGTGTCATACCGTCACATAGAAATTTGATGAAAAAAAATGACATTCAAATCTGAGTTTCAGTTCAAACTATCCACCGATAAGATCATACGAACCAAAATTCAACATTAACTCTACCGATACATTACGTGCCCTTAAAAGCTGACTTAAATAACACAAAAGGATCCAAGGTTCTGGACCTGAATATTAACGATTGATGATTCACCAATTTTGAGTGTTGAAAATGGCTTGCTTTCTTTGACGATCCAATGTCAATAGTGATTAAATAAACGTGCCGGGCACTCGTCATCACCGCAAGCACAGCGACGTTTGGAAAACAAAAACCAAAATCAGTATTACTCACAAGAGAATGATATATAATGTCATGATTCATCAAAAAAGAGCAAGAAATCCATAATAAAGATAATGGATATCTCTAAAATATTATAAATTAATATATGAAAGGTTTTGATTTTATCCGTCCGTTGATAGTTTTAGCTTGGTGCCCAGACTATGGACACCGTGTAGAACACACAATATGTAATGTACACGTAATAATATATTTAAAAAATTACATTAATAAAATGAAAGGAAATTTCTAGTGGCCATAAAAAGTCAAATCAAATCAAAATGGGGGCTTGTACAAGTTCTTTTCAAGGCAAGTGCAAAGAATTAAATTAATTACAGCAGTGCTTCTGGTAACATTTAGGAGCATCTCCCATTTAGCCGCATTTCAGCACAAGCTGTCGTGTCTCAGTCTGAACACTTGGTGGCACCCATAAAATGAGAGACAGCAGAAGACGAAAGCCATAAAGAATGTTGGCTGGTTAGTACTGTGGTATTGTGTGCTGATTGCTGAGCTACACAAAAGAATAGATAATTAAATACAAGACTGATTGCTGAGCTACACAGATCGAACTGCTGATCGCTGCTGGTGTAGACACTATTTGCGGCGATTGAAGGATTCTTCTTCCATCATTGGAATGTGACGAACAGAGCTTGGCACCTGACCCTTTTTTTTCTACATTTGTGAGAAGAGTCGTGTGGGACGTAGAATAAGTCAAGAGACAATGCTCAATTTGGTAAATTCCTGCTTCATTCTTGCTCCAGCTGTTGTGAAATGCGCTATACAAATAAAGTTGCATTGTATTGTATTGTTGTAAATTTCCATTAATTCCCATGAGAGGTTTCCTAATTAAAAATGCCCAGATTTTTGCAACCCTGCGGGTAATGCACCTGCTTGTGCTAATTTCTGCTCTTTGTAATGTTGTTATATTTTGTTTGTGTGTTTGCAGGGCCCAGTAATCAGAGTCGTCATCATTTAGAGTACAGAGCCATCATGCAGGAGATGTCACCTACAGCATTTGGTGAGAAAGATCAATGGAGGACTGGGTGTTATTTTCTAGCATTTTAAGTTGCTGTCGGGCTGGAACTACCTATGTCACAATTGAATTGTAATTTTTTTTTCCCAACAAATATACACTATTAGTAAATACACGTGTGTGGATGTTATTATTATTATTATTTGTAATCCAAGAATTCATTGATTTTTCAACACAAATATAAAAACAGTATCCAATTCCTACCTAAACAAAACACTCAATATGTACATCACAAGCATAAAGTTAACATAAATTACCAAGCATATACCGTACTTTGACGTCCATTTCAACATTATATATGCAAAAGCAAAGGTGTGAAGCTTAAGAAAGAGCTGCCCAAGAAATATAACAAGACGTCCACAGATGAGGCACTTGAGTTTGCCATGCAAAGACTCAAAGTCATAGTTGAATTTTGTGTATGTTGTTTTGTTTGTTTTTTTTAACAGGTCTGAGCGACTGGGAGGACGACGAGATCCTGGCGTCAGTCCTGGCCGTATCCCAGCAGGAATATTTGGACAGCATGAAACATCAGAGCGGCACCGTTCAGCATCGAGAGCGAGAAGCGTCGCCTGACAGCAGCTGATGGACGCACATAAACGACCTATAAAACACCCCCTAGCCCCGTGAACCACTGAAGACAAAGCCAGAAGAAAGAATTGCAGTTATTTTTTTCTCTCTAACTGTCATCCATCCTTCCCTCCCTCTTGTCTTATCCTCCGATCGGGAACTTGAGCGGATTCTGGCTCAGCGAGGCAGTCAAGAATACGCTAACCACGTCAAGTCACGGGAGAGATCTAATCCATGGGAACAAAACACGCACTTCTTCTGCTAGCATGTTCCGCATTATCACATACGATCACTGACCGACTAGGACCGCAAGCCGGCTCTTGGCCACAACAAACAATGTTGTCACATGA
Source organism: Idiotropiscis lumnitzeri (assembly GCF_059441095.1). Taxonomy (NCBI): domain Eukaryota; kingdom Metazoa; phylum Chordata; class Actinopteri; order Syngnathiformes; family Syngnathidae; genus Idiotropiscis; species Idiotropiscis lumnitzeri. Next base: position 22,183,844 of record NC_142393.1, read on the forward strand.
CATCACTTTGATTTTGGATTTTGTTTTAATTTATTCTGGTTTGCACAATTTACACTGCTCACACAAAGTTAGGATTACTGGTCTTTCGGGTGAAATTTCATGAAGAACCTAAGATACAATTTAACTTTCCCAGGTGAAATTACATTTGATCTGTGCACTTTTGAATGCGCTTGTCCAGATGTTCAATGTTTCAGTACTGTTTGCACAACTTGTTCTTTTACAAGATCAAGGGTAAAATTCACTAGTGTTTTTTTCTTACTGCTTAAATTATGATTGATCTTTAAAGAGTTCTCTTCATCATGCTGTTGACATTTTGTCATCGTAAGACCAAAACAACAACAAGCAATTGAGAAGCTCGCCATTACAAGGCTTTAAACAGGAAGCTGCCACTGAGTTTAGAGCGCCACAGTGGTTGCAAGTGAATGTCCTTGGAAATTTAAAATAAGAAAACACTCTCCTAAAAGAGAACAGCAAGTTGTGCAAAAGGTGTTGAACATGAAACAGTTGAAATTTGTAGTTTCAAAGTTTACCTAAAATTATTGTGCTTTTGAATTTTGCCTGTAAGCCCCCTATCCCGAACTTAATTGTGAGTTGTGTATATATAGAGAGGAGCTCACGGCAACCGTCTTTCAGCCGCTGCATCATTCTGATTAGTTGTTGACCCAACAACGTGTTCATTTTGGCCACAGTAGCGAAACAGAAAAGCTTGCAAGGACATGAGGCCATAATTTTAAAGGATAGTTGCAAACTAGCTGCTTTGCTAATCTACTGTTGGTGAAAATGAGATTTCCTAGCGCTGTGTTCTCTAATAACAGTTAGCTGGGACAAAGGGAACTTTATACCAGGTAAAAACGTTTTCAACGCTCAAGATATTTATGTTCTACTTCAGTGAACTAGCGTAACTCGCCAAACTGCAACATAAAAATGTCATCCCTTTGTGCGACTGAACTGTAGCAGTTCTTTTTGACGAATTAGCATTAACATGTTATCTGCTGACTGGCAAATTATGTTTCCCTTCTGGTTTGTATAGAAAGATTGTTATTGAACCTGTAGCACAATAAAGTGAGCAAGGCGAATCTGACATAGAAGACAGCGGCGCCTCATGCTACACTCTTACGCCTGAAGTCTACCCCTTGTACAACTTCAAAGACTTCCTTTCGGCGATCTGTGTGTTTGAGTTCCATTGAAAGCTTGGAAATCTATTTTTTAAAATGTCTGTCTTCCTCTTCTTACCTCCATCATAATCATCCTTAGGTGCATGTTTGACAAATGAGACAAAAAGAATTGTCACACTTATCCTCTTTATGATTGATTATTGTTATTATTAATATAAGTTTGTTTTTATTTTAATCGCTTGGGATGAAAATACCTTTTTTTTCTTGGAATAAAAAGAGGAAAAATGTTTCAGACAGAATGAGCTGCTGCTTCTTGAAAAGCTGCACGATGACAGTAGGTCTGCCACTTTAAGTGACACGTGTTCAAGGTCTTCTAGTCGCGAATTGTTTTTTTCTTGGAGGGCGGGGGGCGTGACAGAAAATAAATCAAATATAAGTGGCAAGGTACAGCTAAGTGGGCTCTTGTTAGGGAACAGAACACATACTTTTATTCCAATTGATTGCTCGGGTTTTTTTTGTACTGAACGATAGCTGCAAGGGGAGAAGCAAAAGAAAAAACAAAGTCACTCGCGTTCAGGAATTCGCAGAATAAGTCACTTTGGTTTTTTTGTTCTGGGCGGGTGGGGGCAACAAATTTCAAAATACATACCTCCGAGTAACTTTACCAAGGAAAGGGGGATCCTGCAGTTACTCAAAATGATTCGAGAAACATACAACGTAAACCACTTGGTGGTTTGGGTTCACCTGTGAGATTACTGCCTTCCAGAATATGTATCCTCTCTGTTTGCCTGCTGAAATTCACTACATTTTACATCCACTACGTTATCAATAACGGTTTCTTTGCAACAGTTTTTTGTTATATCATATGTAAACGGGCTGAGCTTATGTGTTAAATTTGAGTAAATAATTTACAGAATAAAATACTGACAAGTGCAAGCATTTTTTTGCCAAACCTTGTTCATAAATACGCAAATCAAACACAAACGTGCGTATTGTTTATTTCTCTAGGTGCAACAGCGGTAGTCACTATTAGTATTGGCGCACCCTGTTAGGAAGCCCACATTGTTTCGAGGTGTAAAGTTTTTTTTAATGAGTAAGTGTTAGTCAGATGTCCTCCTGTGTAAGTGGTCATTGAACGCACCACCAGTCAAATGCCGAACGCGAGTTTTTGTTTATTTATAATTTGTTTTTTGGCTTCTCTTGGCATAGCTATCGGTCGTTCCAGGAAAAAAACAAACAAACAGTCAATTGGAAATCAACTACCGGTTCGCTAACAGGGGACACCACGCACCTTTCCACTTAAATTTGATCCCATGAAAAACATATCCTACTTAATCGATTCTATCCCTTTTATATCGCGTTTCAGTATATTATTGAAATTCACTACGGCCATTAAAAACGATTTCATTGTAAAAACTTTGCTGGTATAACAATTGCAAATCTGCATAACTTCCCATCTATTTCGGCTGAATCAATCCATGGTTTGTGTTAAACTGTAGCGAATAAGGCACTGAAAACCACATCGACTAATACAAATATTCGTATGCAAAACTTTGTTTAAATGAATGCAAATCAAAACCACAAAAAGTGTGTGTCTCAATGTGCGCGCTCACGCGGCCAGGGGATAGTTTTTTTTTCGGGGGTAACTACTTAGACACGTCAGAACTCCCGGTTCAAGATGGCGTCTTGGTCTGCACTAGCATCAGGCGAACTTGTCAGCAGCCAATCGGATTCCTTGCCAGCTCAACAGGTAATAGAATTCCACCACGTGACGTAGAAGGACGCCTAAGCAAGTAGGATCCGTGAAGACGTCTCACTTTTGTAGCGGACCCTCTCACCTTGTTGAGATCCCAAGGTTTATGCAAAGTCATTATTCAGAAAGAGTGGTACGTCTTCGCAGGGCGTCTCGCACTGCAACAGCGCTTGGAGTTGTCTGTTACCCGAACGTCACAGCTCCTCGGCGGGTTTCCTCTCTGCCTCCAGCAGTCTCGGTACTGCTGCAGCAACTCTTCGCCCTGGTTCAGACCCTGTCTCTTGGACCCAGCGCTTCTCGGTCATCCCGTTAGGCCTCGCGCTTGGGCCTCCGTTTGTCTCAACGCCAAGAGCGTTAGCTGGGCAAGTGCTAGCATGGTTGATGCAAAATCCAACCTGGTGGCGGTGGACGGGACGACGAGAACGGAACACCATGAAAGTAAGACAATGTTGTGTGAAGAAATGTTTTGGTGTTCTTCTAGAAGCCGTGGTAGTTGTAGGCATTTTTCAAAATCCTAGAGGTGAGCCAGAATCACGAGCGACTTGAGTTAGGAACGCCTGTTGTTTGTAACTCGTGGACAAGTAACTCAACTTGATGTCACATGAACTCAATTGAAAGTGAAGCAGGTGGGAAAAAGTGACGTAGGCAGGTGTGGACGTGGAGCAAAATGTTAATATGTTGCTACACGGGAGTGCCACGAAGTGACACGTTTCTGCAGTCGCTTTCCCTGAGCAAACGGACTGAGTCAACATCACTATAAGGTGCCTTTTGTAACTCGCCACCCCCATTTAAACCGTTTTTTGAAACGCGGCGTCTTTGGCACTCTATATTTTACTGCACACTAGGACGCGCACACACACACACGCTGTTCTGATAAAATTGATGACTCTAAGTAACAATGTAATCACATAATAGGTTTTTGGCACTAATTTCTAAACCATTATCTCATAAGTAGGGAGGGTGCTTGATTTACCGATCACAGAGGAGACGGAATATGATTTTAGAGCTGCTGTTTCTACTTGACCACAGTTTTAGTGTTTCTTATTTATTTTATTAAATACTCAAAGACAAATTTAATATATCAGGATTTCATTTGGAAACAATATCACCTGTAAACATGACAAAAACCGCACTATTACAATTTGTGTTTTTCTGTTGTTCTGTAGTTTTCACGGTGCAGAATGCTGAACATGCTTGTTCAGAGATAAAAGATTATCGACACCTGTTTGAAACTCTTTGCGTCCTTATTCGAAATCCAAGGGTCCGCTACACAGAGCGGACTGTATTGCCCAGCCTTAGGATCGCCTTTGAAAACCTCAGGTTCTGGGATTGGAACTCGATGAGCTATGATTGCTTCGGCAAGAGTTTTCACAAGGTCAATTGACGACTCATGAAGTCTCTACTTGAGTGGCAGGAACTTGGTTGGTTGGTTGTGGGATATTGAAGAGTGGCTTTTACTTCATTTCAATGTTGGTCTTGACCGGGTTTGTCTTGTACTGTAGGCTCTTGGCACAATGGTACTTGTTGAACTGGAATAAATTGATTACTTAAAGGGTTAAGTCCATGTGGCGGGTGTAAAACTTCTGAATAAACTTATTCTTGCTTGTTCTGCAACATGCCCTCTAAGTTCTTCCAAATGTTCTATTTCTCTTCTCTCTTTTTTCCAGCTTAACTTTCTGCTATTAATTGAGCCTTTTTCTTGGCACTCTCAGCTCCCCATTGTGGGACTAATAAAGGACATTTTTATCCTTTATCTTGATCCTTAAATTCCATCTCTTTAGCTTCTCTTTCAGCCAATGATATTTGATCTTCCACCTCAAGTCTTTGAATTTCTTCCCTTTGTTGATGTTTGGCATTCTTTATCTTTAGCACCTCTTGCGTAGCCATAACTTCACCTGCTGCTCGTTTAGCATTTATGGACAGGATAGCTAGACTCATTGGATGAAGCCTTTGACCTTGCAGTTTTAGCTAAGGAGATACTGGATACTGTTCTGTCGAACACTGTCTAATCATCAGGCTAAGCTGTGTCTTCTGAAGCTCTCACATTTGCAATTTTGGTGAATGCCTGACATGTCGTTCATTCTCCGAATGTAGGTTTCGGGACTTGAAATGGCTCTATTTCAAGGTAAGTATTATCCATGTTAACTTGGATAGAATTTATTTTGTTCACAATCTTATCAATCAGATCGTCAACATCATTATCTTTAATTTTACGTTTCAAACCATTCATATGATAATTGTACAGCCTTACAAAACTCACATTCAGCTTGTTCAAATAGTCACTTAGCAGAGCGTTTCCCTTTTTAGTTAGCTTTCGGGTGCGTCCAGTTTTCCCAGTTTCAGGAAGTAGTTGTGAATCATCCACCCCAGTCTGATATTGTAAATCCTGTACTGTTTCTTCGACTTGCTCCTTTATGTCCTCTTGCTGTGAAAGTGAAGTCTGCTCTGCATTATCTTCCTTTAATGCCTTCATGGGTTGCCTCATCAGCTGGCAGAAAGCTACTTTCTTTTGTGTATGACATATTAAATGTAGTCTTTTTGTCAGGTTTAAATGCCCTGACGCCTTTTGGGAGAGCTTACTGAAATAACTTACTAAATCTAACGGCCGAAATAAAACGCTAGCTGAAAGGCCAGGAGGAACCAGACACTGTTGTTCATTTTCACCACCGGTGGGGGAAAAGAGTGGGACAGAGAGGCCGCGAGCAGCAGCTCGCCCGCTCGCAGCCGATCCGTGCGACTCCTCCCTCCTCCTCCTTTCACCGGCTCTGCTTTTATTAGCTTGACTCAAGAATCACAAGGAGACAAGAAATTAAAATACAATGAAGGTCTGTTTAGCCTAAACTAATCACCAGAAGACAGTAAAACATCAATAACTAATCACCAGGGACTCCAGCAGGCAGAAAATCACAACTCACGGTGTAAAGGTTACTTTAACTAAACACATCTTCAGGATACGGTGTCCGTGTGTGTTAAAATAACAAGTACCGTATTTTCGCTGTCATAGGACGCGCTGCCTCAAAGGGCACAACACCTATTGAGGGTGCTATTTCTGTCTTTGATGCACACACTGGGCAAGCCGCCTTACAAGGCGCTAGCTCAGCTGCTTTTAGCATAGCAATAGCTCGGCTGCTCGTGCTGACTCAGCCCATGGCAATTCACTTTGCCTCAATACCATAAGCAATCGCCACATTTCAAAGACAGTTGCCATGATACCATTGACAATCACTATCATTAACTATGACTCTAACCAATAATAGGTATCATGGCAATAGTCTACAAGACTACGTCAGGGGAGGGACTTCACTGGTCACCCACACTCCTTAGAGTCACGGTTTAAAAAAAAAAAAAAAAAAAAAACTCAGCATAGAAGCAAACAAAGAAATAAGATTAACACAAAACATGTATCTCTCATGCCATCAATATACCAAAAAGAAATCAAAATGAAATAGCAATGGCTTCTTGGGAGCCATTAGAGCAATGCCTTCTGGGAGCCACTCAGACTCAGCCAATCACATGGCTGTTTAGAGAGATTTGCTGTTATGCTTTGGGCTTTTTGTCTGTTGTCTAAACCTGGGACGTTTCTTGCTTGCAATAACATAAATGATAAGACAGACTACAACATTGTGGACAGCTGCCCTTTTGTCCAGCTTTCTCCCACACCATCACCCAAACACCATAGTCGCATAATGTATAGTCATGGTCACTTTGAAGCATAGATGACTCACACTTTGTCCAGCAGGGTGTGCTAAATGCACTCCGAACAGCCCAATGAGTAAAAGGGTTGATGGTCGCGAGTGATACTTTGTCCATATAATGAGCGCAGTCGCCTTACAAGGCGCTGTGTTAGTTTAGGGGAAGATTTGGGACTTTTAAGTGCGCCTTATGATTGCGAAAATACGGTAAGTGTCTATGTGTGTGTGTTTAAGCATTAATAAGTGTAAAAAACATGATTATCAATTCACAAACTGATTACCTATCCTCAGCCCATTTTACAGTTTTAAATGTGTGAAAGCTTGAATTAATGTATTTTCTAATGAGTGCAATTATGAAATGTAAATCTTTGTTACCTTATCTTTGCGTAATGCGCACCAAACCAAAATATCACAACACTTACATCATTGATTAAGAATATTGCTAATAACAAAATGCAAATAACTCCTAACACGGCTTAAACATGAAAAAGATACTTGTATGACTGAACAATACTTTGCTAACAACTGGGAGAATGGTGATTTACTTGTTTACTTACGCTTCAATTGTAGAAATATGCCCACAGCTATTTAAAAAAAAACACATGAATGTCTCTGTGAAACAACTTAGTGGTACAAAACAAGTACTTGTGTTACTTTCAACGCACAACCTTCGATGTGCGTCCTTGCGTAACCTTGTCAACTTGTCGCTTGGATTCACACAAAACGGGTTAACGCGACGCTTCCCTTTACCGCATGGGCCTGCAGTTAGTGCTTCTTCTTCAGCTCGGAATCTTCATTGACGCAGAAGTGTCCGAACAAGAGACTCCAGTTCCTTTTACAGATGTTTATTCTTCATCACACTGTAGAAATAAAAGTTCAAACATGCAACATAAAACAACACATCACATTTATGACAAAAATAGCTAATCACAATAAACAATGCAAAAATAATACTGAGCACTTTTGGCCTGCAAACCTTGACAGTCAAAAACTGTGATGCTTCAAAACTTCTTATATTTGCCATATATATTGGGCTTTGGCAAACAACGAGGAATGACGAGGAAAAAATAACCGATCTACTTGACAAAATGCCGCTACGACCAGTGCTTCTCGATCTTTGTATAAAGCTTACGGAAATTCTGTAACATGCAACTTTCGGTTAAACATTTAAAAAATAAAAGGCATGGTACTTCAAAATAAATACGGCAGCATTTACATGTAAGATGACAATTTCATCAGACATTAAGTACAGTTATCTGAAATAAAAATAAAATAAGTATGTACGTGTGAAATGCACGGCCTGCCACTGGAAGAGATGTCATAGATTTTGAACATCTGACGGACTGGACCGCCCGCTAATAATTTCGTCCTCTCTCGTCTCGTCACCGAAAATTCATGTACGCTATGTAATGTTTTCGTCATCAAAGAGCCACGTTTAGCTCGTCATTTCGTTATCGTCATGAAAAAAAAGGGTGTAAACGAAATATTTTCGTCATCGTCATTATTGATGAAAACAACACCGGTTCGCCCAAGTATTGGCGAATCGGTTTTGGCCGTTATCAACGGCAGTTTGCCTTGTGGTGTCGTGCCCCGACATTTTAAACACGTTGTGGTGCAACTGCTGCTTAAGAAACTTGGCCTTGACAAGACGTGCTGTCGAATTTTGGACCCATTTCCAGAAAGCCGTTTATTTCTAAAATTCTAAAAAAAAAACTGGTGCACACGCAGTTAAGATCTTTCTTAGATTAACACAATGTCATGGTTTTCCAGTCAGGTTTCAAGAAAATGCATAGCACAGAGTTATGACTGATATCCTCCTGGCAAACGACACTGGAGACTTGTCTTGTTAGTTCTAACTGCAACGTTTGACATGGTGGACCACCGAATTCTTCTGGATCGTTTACAGCACCATGAGGGCATTAGTGGTGGCGCTCTAGAGTTGTTTAGATCCTATTTGGCTGGCAGGACCTTTTGTATTTGCGTAGGTTGCTCTGAGTCCGGTTCTGCCCCTTTGTTGTGTGGTGTCCCACAAGGTTCTGTTTTGGTGCCCTTGTTGTTTTCGTTGTACTTGCTGCAACTAGGTTCCATCCTTCGAAAGCATGGAATTTCCTTCTATTGCTATATGGATGAAAGTCAGCTCTGTCCCGCTGAGCAGAAACGACGCTCCCTCCTTGAGACCACTTTTATCCTGTCTAGAGGAAATCAAAATCTGGATATTACTTAAATTCTTGCATTCCAACGAAGAGAACACAAGTTATGGTGTTCACTCCCAGTGCCACTTCTACTTTCAACCCTGTTGACCTTGGCCCCCTTGAATCTTATCGAAAGCCAACAGTCTCGAACTTGAGTTTTAAATTAGATCGGCAAATCAGTGCTGTTGTTCAATCCAGCTACATTCATCAGGTGGCTAAAGTGAAGTAATTTCTTTCTCAGCAGCTCTTCGAAACAGTAAACCATACCTTTATGTCTCGGCTAGGTTACCGCAATGCACTTTGCTTTGGAGTCAGCCAGTCCTCGCTCAAGCGCCTCCAACTTGTGAAAAATGCTGCTGATTGTCTTTTAACTGGAGCTCGGTAGGCGGCTCACATAACTCCAATCTTGGCCTTTCTTCACTGGCCCCCAGTGCACTTTACAGTTCGCTTTAAGATACTTCTGTTTTTCTTCAAATCTTTAAACGGCCTTGCCCCAGTGTACCTCTGCGAGGTCCTCCACCCCTACGCACCTGCCCGCTGCCTCAGGTCTGTGGACCAAATGCTGCTGGAGGTACAGAGGACTAAGCGGAGCCTCAGGGTGGATCGGGTCTTTTCTATTGCCGGTCCTTCCCTAATGGAATGACCTCCCATTAAATGTTAGACACGCCCCCTCTCTGTCCACTTTTAAAACTCATTTGAAGACACATTATTAATAATTCTGGCAGGTGTCTACCAGAATCTACATAGGAAAAAAGGTTCTTGCTCATATTTTCTACAGTTCCTAAAAATGATCGCAGGACTACAGAATAAGTCACTTGGTTAGTTTTCACCTCTTTGGTTCACCTATAAAGTTAATTACTGCCTGCCAGAACATGTATCCTCTGCCCTCGCTTGGAAAATAGGATACCTGCTGAAATTCACTATTAACACTTTGGATTCATGTTGTTCTGCTGTGAGAGTCCAATGGTATATAATGACATTATCAAGCATAATACCAACTCATCCCAGATGGGGTTTTTTTCCTCCCCTAAATAGTTGTGGTTTTGGTAACATGCTTGACAGCGACGAGATGTTTGATTTTGTTTTTTGTTTTTTATTTGTGTGTGTGTCAGTGAGCCACAAGCTCAAGTACATAAGTTTGGCTGTGCTGGTGGTCCAGAATGCGTCGCTTATCCTCAGCATCAAATACGTGCGCATGTTGCCCGGCGAGCGCTTCTTGGTCACGTCGGCCGTGGTCATGGCGGAGGTCCTCAAGTTGCTGGCATGTCTCATCATCATCCTGCTGCAGAAGAGATGTAAGTCATGGGTGCATGTTAGGACTGGGCGATAAACCGAAAATTTACCGTTACCGAAATGTATTACAATGACCGACATCATTTTGCCCATCTCGGTAAATTCGGTGTCTAAAAAGAAAAAGGAAAGTAGTTTCTGTCTGCGGTGATATTCATGCCCCTTTAAGACGGCTACAGCGCATGTAGTCACGTGACTCATGCGCTGTAGAAGAATGTAAACAGAACGCGTCGTTCGTAGCTGTCGATTCAAATCCTGAAGCGGCTGACATGGCTGCAGACGAAGTTGAAATTGTTCCTGTCGCGCTTGTCCCGAAAAGAAATTCGACATCTGTCGTTTGGAAATGTTTTGGGTTCCATAAAGACGATGTTTGAGCAAAAGAACATGAACTACAAAGTGCGTCGTAAGCACCTGAAACAGCGCGTCCAACCTTTTATTTTTCACTACCCACAACACAACCATGCTGTTGACTTGGAGCTTGTACTAAAAGTTCAAAGTGAGAAGCAAGGTTCGACAAGTGACAACAGCCCATAACGGAGGCGACACCATACGAGAGAACGTCTCAGAGGTGGACGCGATAGCCTAGCACATACCTCTAAAGATATAGCTCCTCTAGTTAAAGTGGGGCGCGCAGGATTTAAACGCCTCATGAACGTAGCCGACAAGAGGCACGAAAATATTTGTCGCAAACAGCACTTCCTTATATGGACAACATCGGGACGGGAGCGTAGACATGTCGAGCATTTTGCATTCACATCCGACTTGTGGTCGAGTCGCAACATGGATGAGCCTGAATGTGCAGTACATAGACGACAAGTGGCGACCGCGCACCAGAGTGCTCGAGACGGCACATTTTCCTGATGAAGCACACGCGTTTATTTGGCATTGGCATTCCATTGACATTTTTTTCCATTTTATTTAGCATTTTGTTTACAGGCGACTAGCTCCTTTGCACATGGCATTATTTATATTGTTTACAAGATACCTTTACACAAATCTAGGCCTTTGCAAATGGCATTACAGCATCTCGGCACAATCTATTTGCAGAAAAAGATTTTGTGAGGTACCCTTTTTCTCCTGTTCTTTGTGACATTGTTCAAATCATGCAAAGCAAGCTATTTGGAATGTTTGTACAACTGGTTTTTGTACTTTTATTTTTCATTGAAAGTAATGTGTACCAGTTGGTCAATAAAAAAAAGCAGTTAATATGCATTTCCTGCCATTTATTTTGATTTTGGTCCTCAGAGGGAATTTATCGCGCATTTATCGTTATCGAGGTAAAATCACCCAATTTATCGCGATATTGATTTGAGGTCATATCGCCCAGCCCTAGTGCATGTGCTCACAATTATCAGTATTGTCAAAATGTTACTAAATTAATGTAAACAACTTACTGTTACATTCTTCAAAATGATTGCAGGACGTTTTATTTTGAATGTATTTTTGGACTAAAGAAATGGTCTGCTTATTTCTGCCACATAATGAAACTAATTGTCTCATGTTTCTCGTGTGTGTGTGTGTGTGTGTGTGTCTGTGTGGTCCATCAGTCAATGTAAAGGAGACAGTGTGTTTCCTAGTAGACACCGTCTTGCTACAATACAGGGACACACTGAAGATGGCCGTTCCATCTCTGATCTACACATTGCAGAACAACCTGCAGTACATCGCCATCTCCAACTTGCCCGCCGCCAGCTTCCAGGTTACAACTTGAATCACAACCATTAGACAAATGCAAGCGTTGTTATGATTGATAATGCAGGCAGTTTAACCCTTGTTGGACTTGATCAAACCACGCTTTCAGATAGTTGGTTGTTGTTTCAATTCATAACCTTTAAGAATTTTTTTGTTTAAATTTTTGCATGGGGTTGTTTTACTGCATAGTTTTAATAAACGTTAGTTCTTATCAGGTATAGAAACTGGCCATTTATTTTGAAACCTCAAATGCCAATATATTTACACTATATGCACAAAAAAACAATGCCAGAGTAGCTGTATTTTCGTGAAACAATACTATTGAAAGAATGTTTTTTTTGGAGGGGGGGGTGATTGAGAAAGGTGTGCTAACTCTTGATGGTGATGATTCCCATTCTCGTGGTTGGTTCTCAGGTGACATACCAACTTAAAATCCTGACCACGGCACTCTTCAGTGTGCTGATGCTGAAGAAGAGTCTGTCCAAAATACAGTGGATTTCACTGCTAATACTCTTCATTGGCGTCGCAATTGTACAGGTAGGCCTCCCTCCGCCCTCATCTCTTTGTACTCCAACAAGGCCTCGACATGTTCTGTTGACTTCCTGTTAAGGGGCCCGTCTGCACTTGACTTGGCTAAACTCTGTTATATGAAAAGAGAATTACACCTACTGTATTTAAAATAATCACACATCTTAGCTTTAAGCCGCTAGCGTAAAGCTAATGCTAACACATAATGGGACACAACATTGTCAAGCATTCCCATTATTTTTGATATTAGCGACGTATTTACAGTGACTTTGAATGGACAAATTGTGATCGGTCCCTGACATGCCTCCCACCAGTGGCGAGCCTTCAAGGCCTTCTCTGCTGGCCTAACATAATCAAGAAAAAAATGATCATATTCTTCTGATTGAGGTCATATTCTATCGTAGCATTGTATTTTTTTTCAGTCAGAGATTTTATTCAGTCAGAATTCCGCTAACTCGTGTTGACAGGCAGGTTTCACAATACCAGTAGCACGCACTCTTCTTTCCGAGGCCTTCAAGATGCAATTGTGTGGGCATCTCTTCTGTCAAAGTCAGTGGACTTTGAGATTTGATAAAAAGTTGTGTGAGTTGCTCTATTATTCTTATCTGTGTAACAGTTGCAATAGCCAATCAGATCATGAGGGCGATGAACGCGTTTTGTGATTGGATACGGAATCAACACACCGTCAGTTGTAACTGGCGACCATTCAAAAATATAACATATATACTTGCTTTTTTAAACCACAATGGCCGAAGGAGGGATAAGTGTGGATTTAATTAAACACCTGCCAGGCCATTTTCAAGATGGACCTTTCAAGAAAAAGCTAGGTCCTGCAACACTCAGTAGTGTATAAGTGTTCGTCTGTATTTTATTTCTCCAGCCGTGGTGTCATAAATGACGGCATTATGAGGGGGATTTTATTCAAGTAGGACTTCACTGAAGGCCCAGGTGTCAAGTGCACGGGCCGCCACTGCCTCCCACCTAGACATTGAGAATTACTGACTAAAAAGGTTTTTTTTTTTTAAAGTGAATTTACTGATTTCTCTAAAACATGGTAAAATTGAAACTGATATACTTTTCCTGGTTTATGTACTTACTATAAAAATTTGGGGGAACCACTGACACAGGAAGAATGATTGATTGATGTTTAATATATTAATTACAGTTTTTTTTATTTATTTTTAAAAAAAACCAAAGGGTGAGATAATGTAAATTTCATTCCTCTCCACGATTCCTTCCCATTTGTTGTCGACATTTCACCCCCCCAAAAAAATGTATTCTTTATTTCTGAAATCTGATACAATAGATTTTTTTTATTTGGAGTGGGAGAAATGACTATTCATGCTATAGTGGATGGTACTATACGACCCAGCCCTCTTCACCACGCGTGTCCACTTTTTGGTCGGCAGGTGCAGCAAGGGGGCAACAAAGAGACGAAGAAAGCCAATCAGAACTACTCCATAGGCCTCACGGCAGTGGTCATCAGCTGCCTGTCGTCGGGATTTGCCGGCGTCTACTTTGAGAAGATCCTGAAGCGAAGCTCAGCATCAGTGTGGGTGCGCAATGTGCAGCTGGGCATCTTTGGCACCGTGCTGGGCATGTTGACGCTGTTCATTAATGACAGTGCCGCCGTGGCCCAACGTGGCTTCTTCTCTGGTTACACGCCCATGGTGTGGTGCACCATCCTCAATCAAGCGTTTGGTGGCCTCCTGGTGGCTGTGGTGGTCAAGTATGCCGACAACATCCTGAAAGGCTTTGCCACCTCCTTCTCCATCATCATCTCCACCATCATGTCCTTCTACCTGTTCGCTTTCCACATCGACCTGCTTTTTGCCGTCGGTGCCGGGCTGGTCATTGGTGCCGTCTACATGTACAGCCTCCCTAAATCGCCACACCAACTCTTGTCTTTTTCTTCCTCGACGTTGAAAACTGAGGACGGCGCCAACATGGAGGGCTTTCAGACCAAGTTAGTGGTGGTGAAGTGACCCTTGAATCCCCTCCTCTGCTCTCTTTCTCTCGCGGGCTGTGTTCGAAAACATTCACTCATTATTTCCTTCTCCAGTGTTTCATCAATCTTTACTGAATCAAGGCACACATTTCACATTATAAAAACAAATCATAGCGTCCACGTTGCAAAACGATTCAAAAAAGGGGAAAAACAAGTTAATTATGTCCTGTCTTTCATTTAATTGACAATAATAATTTAAGAATTTTTTTTTTTTAATAAATATAAAACATAACATTTTCGGGCCACATCTGCGCCATAGATGCCACATGATGGCGCCAAAGCAATACTTTATATTCCACTTGGCTTTGGAGGAGGCGCACGAGCAAATAAGTGAGTTTTATTAGCGAATAATGGCTGATAGATCCCCCAAAAATGTATAGGAGAATCAAATCGTAGATATGCGGTGCGACACTGTATGGGGATTTTTTTAGAGCACACTCAAGAACTACTCTGTTTGCGTTGTTGGATATGTCATTGCTGTCGCAAAATGACAACGTACAGGATCTTTCTCAGCTACTGGAACTTTGTGTAATATTTATGTAATTAATTGTAAATGCATCATGTTTTAAGTTGAGCGCTTTATGTCGTGTCCATCTGCGTTGTGATGCGTTGCTCGACTATTAAACATTTGGCATCTCAACTCATGAATTTGTATCGTACCAATGCCAACCAATTTCCCGAAATTAATAAGTGCATTGAATCATAGAATATATTTAGATTTTATTGTGAATGATGTATTGTGAAATACTTTGAGGACACTAGATCAGGGGCCGCCAGTTTTTGTGAAACTGAGAGCTACTTCTTGGATACTTGGTATCTTTAATAACGAATGCCATTCAGCAATGTGAAGACACTGGTCATGGTAATGATTTATCATAGTTAATGAATGAAAAAAGTAGGACACAGACAATTAAGTGTATAGTTTACAAATGAGCCTTTCTACATCTCTTTTCTTTCAAATTGCCAGAGATGGGCATTCCGTCCCAGCGACGGAACGGCCCGTCCCACACTGACGCTTAGATTGGGCACGGAGGACGAGAAATGTTTTACAAAGGGGACGTGACGACGCGCTTGAGGCACCGATTTCTATTTATAAACTTTTATCATTGTTTCATTTTCATCATAGTATCTACTTTATACCAGAAAATAATGTTCGGTACAGAGGCGTACCATGACGACTAAGTTAGCATGCGAGAGTCCTATGCGGGGGGTTTGAGTGAAAAATAATTTTCGATCACAGCCTCTCTCTGTCTGCCTTTGACCCCCACCTAACTGACTAACTGGCCGCACAAAGCGCACGGGAGGAGGAGAAGGAGCCTTACATGGAGAAAGAAGCCTTATTGATCACTGATTGTTGTTGATCCTTTATGCATCAAGCACACGCCAAGGATTGATCACTTAATCCTCGACCGGCTTGTTGGACAAAAGAAGGAAGAACACGAGAGCAGCGCACCTGCAGACTCTTAGATTGGTGCCTTCTCGTCCGGACTTGAGCCAAATCCGTTGAGTCACGGGGCCGCAGCATTTGCTGACATCATGTCACCGCCGCATGAACTGGTGATGGATGTTAACCAGTGGCAGCTGTCCACATGAAACACTTGTTTTTGTTATTGTGCCCTTATATCGCTTGCCGACCAGTCATTTGTATGTGCCCTGACATTCACTGGTAAACTCTTTAGTTTGTATGTGCCATTACATTGGACGGCGACCGGTCCCATGTTTGTCTATAGCTACCAAGACTGGCTGATGACCAGTTTATTGTTTTTATGTGCCCTTACACTGACTGGCGACGAGTCCAGGGTGAACGCCACCTGTCATTCAGTCAGCTGCGATAGGCTCCAGCTCATCCACGACCCAAATGAGGACATAAAATGGATGCATCTATAAAACAAACAATCGTTTTTTTCCCCATGACTGATTTCTATCAAGTAAATGCCAGGTTACATCACGTCAATCGTGTGATCCTAGAAGGAGAGATTATTTTATTAAAGGGAGAGTGTAGAAAAGTGTGACTTTTCAATGTTCATTTTAAAGACCCACAATTAATATGCAACAAAAGATATTCTGTCATAGCAATGTACATTTATTTTTAAATCTAATCATAGGTCTAGTAATCGCTAATTTTGTTACATGGATGGCGCCTCACTATTCAAGAGGCTCATTTGCTGCTGTTTTACTGCTGTGCTGACCCAAAGGAGACAAATTTAGTGAACATACTCAACCTCATGACTACAGCATGTGTAACAAATGCAAAGCACTTACTTCGTCACTTGGAGGAATACAAAAAAGTCATTTGTGATGACTGTTTCCTTGCACCTCGGCTGAACAAATCGGTGGTAGTATGATCTCTTTGAGGCACAGTAGCATTCATACATCAAAATGTACATCCATAGGTTCACAATTGATGGCAAGTGCATTTTACACATACTATGATGATATATGTATATATATATATATATATATAAAAAATGATGCAGGAATGTCGATTGTTGTAACTCCTGGTGTAAGCAAAGAATGTATTATTGCCCTTCAGTTCAGCTTAACTGACACGTACCATCTAATCACCAACTACTTACTAACATGTATTAACATAGTTGATAGCGTAGTGAAATCCTGTAGATTGACATCCATCATGAGAGTGAAGGACGAACATGTCCGTCCCAATAATTCTGATTATTGCTTAAATAGCCGCCCCCCCCCCACCAAAAAAAAAATCCTGGAACTGCTTGCCCCCAGGTTTCTAACCATGAACCTCTTCCTCCTTTTCCTCTAACTCTTTCGCTGTCTCTGTTGTGCAGGTACCGCAAGAAGGAGAAAGGATCTTAAGACGCGACCTGTCGCACACACGAGAGCACCATCCTCTCGTAGCTTTTGGAGGGCATGTCTTGTATTGAAGTTTGTTTTTCCGCAGTGTATCTGAAATGACTGAAAATGTAACAGCCATTTCAGAGTGAAATTTAAAGTACTATTTTGATACATGACTCTGTCTTGACATATGTGTATTTATATTCCTATCATATTATAGCATTGTTTACTGACAAGCAAGGGCGCCGAGAAGGCGGGAATAAAGAGAAGGATTCTCGGGGCCCACGGTGGACAGGGGGTCAGGGCCCCTAATAAAATGAGAATCCTGACAAAATAATATGACACTCGGTAATAAACGTACACTTACCCATATATTTCATTTGCAATGCATTGGTGGCAACCGTAAGTGTAATTGTTTAGGAAGCTTTCTCAACGCCTCCCCCTCTCCGTTTACGTCAAATGGTTCAGTCCACCTGCTCAACCCCTGCAGAGAGTGAACGCTTTTCAAGTTTTCGGAGAGTGAGTGGAAGCGGAGACTACGAGATGCCCTTCATGTCCGGTAGCAAAAAAACGGAAAACCAAGAAGCTTAGGCATTAAACTATTTGTTTTATTTTATTGTTTGCATGTTGATTTTTCTTCTATACATGACAATGTTCAAATTACAATAAATCTTAAAAGGCAATTGGCCATTTTATATGTGGTAGTGTTTGCAGAGATTTTGTTTCAGATTTTTTTTCACAATGTTACGGAAGTATATAGCTGCCACACTCGACGAAAAAAAACCCGTATCGTGTAAAAATGAAAATTACCATGTGAATACTTGGTAATTATCACCCAAATCATGTAAAATCTTGAAAATAATGTTTTTAACTTAAATGTGAAAAATTCCGTCTGCCAGTACGTTTACTTATTACCAGAGCTGGGCACTTGACCCTTTTATGATGGTCAGCCCCCGCCCTCCGGAGGCTATTTCTTTACCCTTCTGGCCTCAACCCTGCGGCCTTATTCATAAAAATTGTTGGCCCCCGACCCCGTTCCGGTCTGCACATTATGCGGTGAGCACCACCCCGTTGGTGGTCCGGACCATATCGCCAAATTTAGGGACCAGATCCGAAAAAAAAAGGTTGAGAACCACTGGTGTAGGGAGCCCAAATAGTACAAGTAATGGCTGCCATCGTTACTGAAGTTTTCATATCATTTTAGGCAGCAAAATTGCCAAAAGAATCAGTGCTGCCATGTTTGATGACATACTGGTAGAAGATGATGATGCAACACTCGCTGTCCTAATTCTGCTATTTTTGTAAGATCGTAACCTGCGCTCTCGAACTCGACATGTACTCCACAATTCATAAACATTAAATTAATAAATCAAGTGGCAGACAGTGTGTCATCCTGTTTAACATCATATGGTGATGCCAACCAATCATAATAATCATTTACCTGAACACACAATAGCATTTTTTTCTAAATAGCTTGAACTGAAATTTACCGTCTATACCCATCCTTAATAGCAAATTGCTCGGTAACTCACGATTAACACTGTCAAAAGCTTTCTTGAAGTCTATAAAATATATAAAAGTTGACTCGTCCTTCTTGTAGTCTCTCGTTTGCAACCGTAACAAGAGAGTAAATGTGGTCCATATACAAGCTTTTTTCTCCCGAAACCCATTCTGTTCATCAGCAAGTAAATTATTGTATTCCAAGTACCATGACAATCTCTCGTTATGGGAGCCTTATTCTTCTGTAATTCATCGGAATTCGAAGATCTGCGGTCTGACTCTGGAATTGGCTTGATTTTAGATTTATACCAATCGTTAGGCACCAGGTCTTGTTGAAAATAAATCAACAGCATCTTAAAAAAGAACTGGAAATAAGCCAGGTCGCTTCAACAACTCATTCGACAAATGATCAAATCCAGTCGCTTTCTTAAATTTAACTTTGCGCACATCCTTTCTTACTTCATCTTCCTTTAATTCAAAATATAGATTTGGATTCGATCAAACCTTAGCTTGCACTTTCATCTTGTGTGTGAGAGCAATTTACATTTCAAAATAACAATCATCTCAATCCCAATGTTTGAGGATTATGAGTTTAATTATATACAATTTTCAAAGCTTGACCTCTTTGATATGTTCTCTTACTTGCTTTTTTTTATCAAACTGGTTTGGTTTATTTTTAAAAACCCATGCATTTTAATTTTTGTTTCCTTTTACTATCACATAAGAGATTTTTTTTTCTCAGCTAATTTCTTGTCTTTCCACATAGCGCACAGCTCCTTTTTTTCCAATTGGTTTGATTTGTTGTTCCTTCCTTTGTTTTCTTTTACCACGTTTTCTTTTGTCCCGAGAACATGCAACATATGGACACCAGCGATGTATATTCTTCTGATAGTTGCAAGAAAGACTATTAGTGTAAACTGGAAAAAAAGCACTTCCACCTACAACGTCTGAATGGATAACACAACTGAAGCAAATGTAAAAACGGAGCGCATGATAGCAGTTCAGATGAAAATGGACCTATTTCTACAGAGATGGACAACAGTGCCAGACAATTAAAATGTGTCACTAAAATTAAATGATTTTCATGTCACCGTGAATTGACGTCAGATGCCCACTGGGGAAAGAAGGGTTCAGATTTAAAACAAGGCATAGGTTTCAGGCCAAAGTTCGGGTTTCAAGACGATCTCCTGTCCTGTTAGAGCGCATGGTTGAAGTTCGCGCTTGCCACCACGCGAGGGAGACAAAGACTTGGTTAAGGACGATGAATACAATTATTATAATTATCCAATTTTTGACGACGTCATGTCTCAGCACCGTCCCCACATACCTGCATTTTACACTTTTGATGGTTGGTGACGCGATTGCATTCAGTCGGTGTTTACCAAGTGCTGTATATTGAAATGATAAACTTGATTTACATAACATCGTCCATGGGACCAAAGGACAAGGTGGAAAGCATTCTAAAAGAAGCAACTAAGCCAGCAAAAAAAAAGAACATGGGCGCGAATGTGTGATCGTGTGTTTTTGCATTGAACCCTGGGAGAAGAAACGGTCCAGATAATGGATGGATGGATGAATGTTGTGATTTTGTATGAATGAATGTGAGAACGTTTGAATGAATGAATGTGTCTGCATGTGAGAGTTTATTTAATTGTGTTTCTTGCGTGTCTGTGCGTGCGTGTGAGCGCGCATGAGCGAATGAGCGATATTGTGAGTGATTGTTACGTACAGTATATGGAAGTGTGTGCGCGTGGGGTCGACGCGCGTGTGTGTTTGTGTCAGAATTTGCGTGTGCGCCATGTGAGTGTTTTTGCACGTAGGCGCGCACGCGTGTGTGCAGCGTGTTTGCGTCGGT
The DNA here is from genome assembly GCF_059441095.1 of Idiotropiscis lumnitzeri. Lineage (NCBI taxonomy): Eukaryota > Metazoa > Chordata > Actinopteri > Syngnathiformes > Syngnathidae > Idiotropiscis > Idiotropiscis lumnitzeri. The sequence goes on from NC_142393.1 coordinate 22,204,274, forward strand.
GTGGGTTTGTGTGTGTCTGAACTCGCGTGACTGAGAATGTTATTTTTATGTTTACTTTTGTGTGAGTGCTATCCAATGATGCTCCACACCACGCGTGATAATTCTCGCGCGCTCATTTCATTCTCATTATATTTAGAGGCTCATTCATCCACTTTACGCTTCAGTACCGTGCGCATGTATGCGAGGGAGACCCTTGACTGTGACGCCAGAGAAGGTGGGGGCGGTGCGTGAGCAGTGACGTCACCATGAGCAGCATCCCCTTTAAAAGGCTCCCGCTGACCGCCCGGGCGCTGACAGGATCAGCAGCAGCAGGATCAGCCAACCCCCACCCAGCCTGCGTCTCGTTCCATGAAGCCTTGCGCGTTCCGGTGAAGACCCCCCGACACCCACCACGCTCGGACTAGAAGGAGGACTCGGCGACCCCATGCTCGTCGGGTGGTGAACCCCCCTCCCTCCCCTCAATCTGCCCGCCGATGAGATTCTTCAAGCTGACGTTCAAGTGTTTTGTGGATTGTTTCTGAACGTCGACGTCGGAAACTTTGGACGTTTTATTTGGGTTTGATTCTTTTGGAACGTTTCCACGTTGATTTGATTGACGGCTGACACTCGAAAAGGAGGAAGGAGAGAGAGGGAGAGAGAGAGATAGAGAGAGAGAGAGAGAGAGGGAGAGAGAGGGGGAGAGAGAGGGAGAAAGAGAGAGAGAAAGAGAGAGAGCGAGAGACAGAGAGAGGGCGAGAGAGGGAAAGCGTTTGGATATTTTTGACCGAGCGCCTTTTTGATTGATGGACAGACAGCCTGCGCCCCCCAACCCCTCAAACTGCTCTCTGCTGCCCCCGGAGGAGGCGAGGAGGTCTCACATTGGAGGAGGGCTGATGGCGGCGGCGGCGGCAGCAGGGACCGGCCCGAGCGGACCCGGGTCAGACGGACCCGTATCCGAGGGCAAGAAAGGTGGCGTGGTCGTGGGGCCGCCGCCGGTGCGTCAGGAACGCGAGACATGGAGCAGGCAGATGGACTTCATCATGTCGTGCGTGGGCTTCGCGGTCGGCCTGGGGAACGTGTGGCGGTTCCCCTACCTGTGCTATAAGAATGGAGGAGGTGAGCCAAAGCTCAAGCGCTCGAGCCCTCACTCACTTCGCCTGCACGACGCACTGCAAACAAGTTGCACTACACTAGTGGCATTTTTTTCCGAGGCATAAAATTGTAAGCAATTATTTTTTTCCAAGAAAAAGTCCGAATACCACCTGAGAGAAGTTTTTTTTTCAAGATAGAACAAGAAAAAAAAGTTAAATAGTTAATTATGAAACAAAAACATAATAATGACAAACTGCTACGTTTGTAAGATAAATTCTCACTGTAAGGCAAGAAAAAAGTCAATATTAACAGAATTAAGTCTTAATTTTCACCAACTTAAAAACATGTAATGTAATGTGAAAAAGGCACAATGTTCAAAAGTCGTGTTTTTCCAAATAAGAATTTGTGATAAAACCAGCAATTAAGTCAGAGGGAAAAAGTGTCAATGTTATCAAGACTAAGTTCTATCTACACATACTAACCAACTACAACAAGAAAAATACTTTTACATGGAAAAGGTTATAACAATACTAGGATAGTTGTATTTTGTCATGATAAAAAAAAAATAATAGTAAGGCATGAATGCAAGTCAATAAGGAGAAAATTAAGTAATGTTTTTCATCAGATTAAAAAATTCTGTAAAAATGAAGGTTTATTTTTCCAAGAAAAATATTCATAGCGAAAGGAAAGAAAATCTAAATTTTCCAGAAAAAAACATACTAACAAGACACTGACATTTAATAAAATCATCGAATTGTAATGAGAAAAAGAAAAAGTAATAAAATAATGGTATGCCGTATTTTTCCAAACAAAACTTCCTTTTTTTCTTTTTCTAACAACATGGCAGCGAACCAGAGAGAATCCTTTTTAGAAAAGATGACAAGAAGCAGCGCGGTGGAAAGCGATCCTGCAGTCAGTGGCCATGAAATCACCAAAGACAAGAAGAACATAATGCCCATTTAAAGTGGATGTTGCAGAAGAAATCATTTGCGAAACATTTGACTCGTGGAATGTGCATCCAAACCGCAATTTTGCCCAGGTCACCTTGCCTCACTTGAACAACTCGACTTGTGAAAAGCAACATTGATGGTGTAGTGGTACATCCGCCTGATTTGCGTGTGACCAGCGTGGGATCGGTTCCCGCTCAGTGATCGTGTCTGCGTGTGCCCTGCGACTGGTTGGCGACCAGCTCAGGGTCTAGTGTGTCTTTCGCCCGTAGTCAGTGGGGAGTCAGAGGAAAAGGTCCCCTCGCTCTCACAGGATGAAAATGAAGGTCACTATCTGCTGCTTTTGTGTCCGTCGTCTACGCTGTCGTATGCATTCAGCCAAAAGCAATCGCTCACCTCGTTACAAAGACAGCGCCAACCTTCTTACAAAATTCAAGGCCTGTTGAATGAAGCCTAAAGTTGCCGTGCGTCGCCGCACCCCTGCTGACTTTGGCGCAGTTTGAAGGTCACACTCCTCTTGAAGGTCATGCCGCCATTTATCAGTGACTCTGTGGGCGGCAATGTCAGCTCGGACCTTTGCTTGCGGCTAATGTTAGCTCTCCTTCTCATTTCCTTCCCTCCTTCCTCGTTTCTTCCAGCGTCTCCTCCTCCATCCCGTCACACACTTTTCAAACCACCCACCCTCCGCCTTCCGTCCACATGCGCACACACACACGCACACACACACACCCCAACACCCCCCCCACACACACACACGCACACACACACCCCAACACCCCCCCCCCACACACACGCACACACACACGCACACACCCCAACAATGCACATATGCACACTTGACTCACACAAAATACACGCATAAACACACCAACCACACTCGCACACACGCATACCCACACACGCGCGCATACAAACATGACTACACACACACACATACACAAACATAAGACACACAAATAACACAAAGACATTCTCACGACACCGTAATTATTTTATGATCTGCAGGCCTCAAAACGAGATACATTCAAATAACTGTTTGCGTGCACGAGTGCGTGCATGTGGGCACGTGTTCGTGCACAGGTGTGCACATTTGTGCTGTGTGCTATGTAAATATTCGTGTGTTTTTCATGTTGTGTGTGTGTTTATGTGCTCAATTGTGGGTTGTTTGTACGTGCATGTGTGTGTTTCTGGAGAGATTCCAGGATCCGCCAGTCTTTCGGCGGAGTCATCAGTCTGGTTGCCAGGGTAACCTGTCTCTTGCCCCACCCCCTCTCCTGTCTATTGATGGTTCGTTGCCATGGTGACGAAGCCCGGCGTGTTGTGGGATATTTTCAGTGTGTACAAGCGTGACGCGGTCATCCCTGACGCCACGTGCGCTGCAGTTTAGCGCCAGTTGACAATAATCCTTTAATCCTATTGGCCGACCTCCAGGTGTCAGACGTTAGTGACTGGCGCCACCTGCTGGCGGGGAGGTCTGAAGTAGACGTCAAATCACATTGATGACATTTGACCAGGACGCATCAAGATGTTTGTTTGCTTCTGCGAATCATCCACTCATTGGCATCATCTCAAAAAAGATTACAAAAATGTCACTGACTTGTCACACCGGTCGGGGTGACAGCGGCTCGCTTATTTGCTCAGGGGCTGAATCGATGGGGCTTCAACACCAACACCCAAGCGAGTGTTGTCCCAGCTAGCTTATAACTAGAGGTTGAAAATCATCAAATCTTTCGCTTGTCGACTACAATGTGATGAAAGTTGTGTCAAAGTCGATGAATCGATGATGTCGTTGATATTTTTCGGGACAGTGCACCAACCCTTATTTGCGCTCCAAACCAGTCTCACTAAGTGACATATGTGTGCGGATAAACAGAAATAAACCAAAAAAACAATTACAAATACTTGATAAAACGGAGTTATTCGGATTAGTGGGAGTTCTTTACTGTTTTGTTTCTCCTGTACAAATTGTTTGATCTCTTCCTGAGTTCTATAGAAAGTATGTGCAACTTGCTGGTCTACTATTGTCACAGGAATACAACGCTCTGTGGGGCAGCGAAATGTCCAGCCAACAAGGCTACGTAGTCTTCAGTCGTCTTCGCCGGTCAGAGAGTATGAAAATAGGATGGTGGTTGACGGGAATAGCGTTTAGCCTTGATAGCTTTAACTATTATGATCACCGCTAATCTTAAAATATTTATACCATACGGAGGGATTGGTGGCGAGTAATTGGGCAGTGGCGCAAAGTGAAAATTCATCTTTGTTGTCAAACTGTTCACAGAAAACAACTGCCTGCTAATGAGAACTTTACTCGGCATAGAAGTTATTTGCTACAACACAAACTAATGCTGAAAGCGACTCACTGCGCTTTAGCGCAGTCTAGTGTGGCGACAGCAAAAGAAGGATAAGTGATACATCTTCTGTAAAATGGCCATTTGGGAGATGAGATATTAAAAGCGCGGGGTTTGCTATCAGTGGACTTCAAGCGTCAAACGTCACTGTGGAGTAGTAAAGTTGACTCAATCAACCCTAAACATGAAGTCATCAAGCCCGCTTTATTGAGAGGCGAAACATTTTCAAAGACAATGAGGGCAGTCCTCTTGCGATCAGTTCAAAGCTCCAATAATGAAATCAGCCGATTGAAAAAGGATATTCTCAGACACTTCTTTGTCTCTTTAGGTGTTGTTTTCTGTGACACTATTTTTGAGATCCCGGTTACAAAAAGGAAGAGCAATTTAAATGCTAATCAGGGAAGTCAAGTTGGCTATTTACAGTATGTCTGTTGAAGAGACAAATTGCACTCTGGCCTGAACTCAACTCCTATTCGCTTGTGAAAGTTGAACTTTGAACCTGGAATTTGGTTTTTACATCACCACAGGCACCGTGAATAATTTTATCTTAATGTTTGATTATGAAAGGATTTTATGCCATGTGTCCCAACAAAATGAACTCTCGTTCAACGCTTCTTGTTGTCTTGGAACAATGTCTGTGTGTTCATTTTCTTTTGTTTTTCTAAAAATAAAAACTCAATTAGCACAATGATTTAGCTGGGATTAGCCAGATTATTTTGCTAACTGTAGCACGGACTGCAGCTTAGTGGGCTAACGCGCCTCACTATTCTTCTCGCCTGACGTGATTCCGCCGACGTGAACGCTGAATGGCAGCTTGTCATGAATATCAACAACGTGTAGTTTTGGGCTCAATGCTGGCCGTTTGTGTCCTCTTTGAGCCCATTAAAAAAAAAAAAAATCTGTATTAATGCAAATGTCGATGTTTGCTTGAATTTGTCATTTTTAATATATCAATAATGCACAGTTTACATCATCGTCCTCATTTTCATATTCCTGTCCTCATTTGTCCTCATTTTCATATTGCTGTCCTTAGCTGATCTCGAGCTTTTTGAGCTTTGCTCAACAAAACAAGGCCACCACGTGATCTATTTATACAACTTTCTTCAACACGAAAAATGTAACTCGTGTAACTGTCACTGCGACATTATGTTTTTCATGACTAGAGTATTACGTCACCAGCTACCCGATTGTATGTTGGTCTACTGTACATTTATTGTTTGTTTGTTGTGAATTAACCGTTATGGGCGGACGTGACAAAAAGTCGAGCAGGTTAACGGTTAACTTGACGAGGTCACTTTCTGTTCTTTGTTAGGCGTCTTCCTTATCCCGTACCTGCTGATCGTCTTTGTGGGCGGGGTGCCCATCTTCTTCCTGGAGATCTCACTGGGTCAGTTCATGAAGGCGGGAAGCATCAACGTGTGGAACATCGCACCGTTATTCAAGGGTAGGCCAAGACACGCCCATCCCTCCTCACACACACACACACACGCACATTTCATGTCCTAATCATGTTTTTGGGAAGTTAAAGTATGCTTCCCACAAATAGGTCTCAAAATGTGCTGCACGTGGTGAAAATAAAGAATTTTGCAAAGTGTGTGGTCCGTGGGCTCCTATGCAAAAGAATCACTTCATGAAATCATCAAATTGTCCATTATGTCACAGTAGCTTCAACTTTTTTTTAAATCCGGTACATTACACTTGTTCACTTGTGTTTATTGTAAAATTGAATTATTTTTGGACCAAAAATGATCCCAAATCAGGAAGGGATAATTATCTAGATAGCTTAATAAGAAACGAAAAAAGGAAAATAGAATCATTGATTTATAGCACATTCCTTACACAACATACCCGATATGCTTTAATCACTGTAGAAGTACAACATTCAAAACATGTTGCAGAGATTTAAAAGCAAAAAATGCGGACAGTGCGAGAGCATGAGTTTCAAAACCGTGATTTTAAAAATACTTTTAAAGTCATTATTCTATCCATCAATTCACTCCAATTATAAAGGCTACGGGCAAATCTGTAGACTGGGGATTATACGAATATACAGAGGGGGGAACATGCTTTTTATATAAATGGGGGCACATTCTACACGAGTGGGTGTTCTTCATGGGAGTTCACGGTCACTTTTAATATTGATCATTTGGCTGTACTTGGACGGCAAATATTTTTTGAGGAAGTAAAACAGTTTGACAAGCACTGTCCTTTACTTGTTACGTTTAGGTCTGGGCTATGCGTCAATGGTGATCGTGTTCTACTGCAACATATACTACATCATGGTGCTGGCGTGGGCCTTGTACTACCTCATCAATTCGTTCAGCGCCCAGTTGCCGTGGTCCACATGCGACAACCCCTGGAACACCAACTCCTGCGTGGAAGCCTTCAGCCTCCACCAATGCACCAATGCCAGCGACAATGCCACCATCACCGGCAGCAACCTCACCTGCGCTCAGGTGGCCCAGGCCAGATCGCCCATCATCGAGTTCTGGGAGTGAGTCCTGCCAACGCCGTCGTGTGACCTGCTACCTGAATATGTTGCCCGAGGGAGTGCGTCCTGTATTTTAATGTGTCGCCTAACTGTGTGGTGTGCAGTAGTGTGTCATGGGTTACGGCATGTAATGTAATAGGTCATATAATTTGACATGCATTACATATTGTGTGACATTTGGAGAAGCGTGTCACATTAAATGTAGTGTGTGATGCATCGTAATGTCTCGTGTGTTGTGCGACTTTTTATGTGTTATGTATCATGTAGTGTGTCAGGTTTTATGTCATGTAGTGTTGTTATGTTACAGTGTGTGTGTCACATGTCATGTGATATGTCGTGTGACAGGTTATTTGTCATGGACTGTAACGGGGCACATCATGTCATGCAGTCTCCCAAAAGTTGTCACACAGTTGTGTGTCTCGTGATCATGTGTGTTATATTACATGTAGTATGTTACATGCGGTGTGTGCATGTACATGGAGTAATGTCATGTGTCATGTGACAAATATGTCAAGTGATAGGTCATTTGACAGGTAGTGTGTCAGGTGATGTGACAATTGTGTAATTTGTCACGTGAAATGTAATGTGCCTTGTGGTGTGATGTGTGTGTGCGCAGAAACAAGGTTCTGAACATCTCATCGGGCTTAGATGATCCGGGTCAAATCAACTGGGAGTTGACCTTGTGTCTGATTGCTGTGTGGCTGCTCATCTACTTCTGTGTATGGAAAGGCGTCAAATCGACTGGAAAGGTAAAACCCACAGAACCCGCCGTTACCACACGACGCACATTCACACTGCTCCAAACATCAGATGGTGACGTCAGAAAGAGAGGAGCATAGTTTCAGACTCAGTTATGAGGACCTAACTCATACTGTCCTTGTAAAGGGGTGCGTGTGCGTGTGCGTGCGTGTGATGCGCTGTGGTGCACTCATCACTGATGCGTGGTCAAAGGTCACGTGGGCAGCTCTCAAACCGGACGAGCCAAACTCGAACCCCGAACGCGTGTGCGCACCTTGTTCGAACGTACAAACGGACACGCTGCACGCATCAGTCACATTGCAGACTCAGCGTTCCCATGGCAACGATGTTGGGAGGAGGCCTGAGAAGGGACACGGCGACGCTGTGATGTGGCAGTCTGTAATTTGTCCTTTGCGGAGGAGGAGGGGTCATTTATTCTGCAGTGGGACGTGACTGAGAGGCACGACGTGTGTGCGCATGTGTGTGTGTAGTTGTGTGTGTAGTTGTGTGTAGACAAATGTTACATAATGCGTCACATGAAGATGGTATGTGTATTCCAGCAATGACATCACGTGACACAATGGGACATTGTAGCTTTGTAGCTTCAGCATGGAGTGAAGGGGTTGCGGGCCGGGGAGGTTGGTGAGAGTGTTGAGGTGCCTTCCCGCTCTCCCGCTCTGCCTGTCGGGGTCATCGAACAGAGGCCCCCTTTTTAAACAATTTAAACCAGGCATTTGATTTGAAGAAATAGTTCAAATGTACATGTAAAGCATGTAGAATATCTTATTAGAGTAATAAAATAATTGATTCCATTCTGTCAGGTTCAATCACCTAAGCATTCACTGAACATAGGCAAAATGAATGAAAGGAAGACAAGAGTTGATCTTTTACTCGCGAGGAGAACGAACGGAGGTGTGCTCATCTCCAACTCCGCCGAGCCCTCTATTTAACAATATAATGTATTTGCACGAAGGGATGAAGGGGGGAGCACCAGCAGGAACATGGAAACATTTCAGACACGAGAGGAAAAACAGACAATGGCAGTCGTTAACTGATTGACAAGGCAGATATGCCTTTTAGTGCTCCCGCACTAAAGTCTCAGTCCTTTTGTTTCAGAGGTGTGTCTCGGAACATCTGCTTTGATGTTGCAGACGTTGATCCAGTCTTCAGGCATCCGCTTCTCTTGAAGTCTTCTCATGCATATGGTCAAACATAGGTCACGCTGTGGAACAATTCTTTTGCAATACTAATCGAGTAAAATATGGGATAAAATATATCTTCAACACATTCATAAAATGTTGTTATTGATAACACTGGTCATTAGCTAATTTTAATCAGTGATGGCTTTATGTGTCCCTAAATATATATTTTTTAATATTTATATCATTATTATGATATGTATTATTATTATTATTATTATTATTATTATTATTATTATTAATAATAATAATAATAATAGTATTATTATGTGACTGAGAAAAAAATTAGGGCACATTCAAAATCAGTCCCAAAAATCCCCACAATTAATTAGAAATTAATTACTCAAGAATATTCCAATTATTGATTATATTCGAAAAAAATATTAATTGTTTGTTTTTCCGTCAGTAGTTCTCATTTTAACATTATGTTCTTTAATTATTGAACCAATTATGGAATAAAATTATTACCAAAATATAAAATGTTTATTTGGAATTGTGTGTGTGTGTGTGTGCGTTAACAGGCACCTTCAAATTTAATTCAATATAAAAAGGATGGTGATTGTTGATAACATGTTTCCAAAGTTTTGTTTTGTGGACCCCCTGGGATAGTCTTGGCCACCCCATGACCCCCCCAAGGATAAAATCTTTGCTCCGCCACTGGTGCTTGTGTTTCATGCGATTGTCCAAGATGTACCCAACGACCCTGAACCTCACAAGCTGTATAGACAATGGATGGTGATTGAAAAATGTTGTGGTGTGTGTGTAAGTGTGTGTGCGTGTGCACTCTCACGGAGCTTGGCTCTCAATCCAAACATCCCCGATGGCGTTCAACAGCAGGCGGCGCAAAAACTTTACGAGGTGCTCAAGGTGACTCAGGTCGATGTTTGGAAGAGTTTGAACCAGTTCCGGAGAGCTGTCTGTGTTTCCACCACATTTGCACAGCTTCCCACAGAAATGTTCGCCCGCTGGTCTTTCAAGCGTCGGATGGAGCATAGAGAGTAATACATTTCCACTCAACTTGATGTTTGTGTTTTACTGGTTTTCCTTTTCCCTCTCTGCTTTTTCAAGTCATCGCGCAACATTCCGCAGGCAAACATATATGGTCATGCACGTGTGTGTGTTTCAGATCGTGTACTTCACGGCCACCTTCCCATACGTGGTGCTGATCATCCTGCTGGTCCGTGGAGTCACGCTGCCCGGAGCCTACGACGGCATCGTGTACTACATCAAACCTGATTGGTCCAAGCTGGAGGAGGCTCAGGTCAGTCTGGGATCTCTGACATATGAGACACACTGGACTGACCAAAACCTATAAAGTGCACAAAATGATTGCCTCTCATTCATCCCGATATGTTACAAGATATAGAATAGCTCCAAGGCAACAAAGGAGAGAAGTTCTAGCCACAAGGGACAAAGTCTAATCTAAAGAGAAGATTCTCGTCCCAAGAGAATCTGGTCATCATGAGAAGTAGTTCTAGTCTGAAGTGAAAGTCCTTGTCCAAAGATATAGTTTGAGTCCTGAAAAAAGTTTCCAATCAAAGGGGAAGCGACAAGGTTCTCATTCCAAGCCATAGACGAATAATTGTTGCTTCCGATCCTCATCGAGTTCTTTCCATGACGTCCCGTATTGAACTTGCAATGGGAGAGCAGTAACACTGAATTTAACACACCCTTTAACACGCCATTTACTCATGAAACTTAACATGTCACGTGACACCCGGGAGGGAAAATGAAGGGCTCATTGGGCCTGAAATGGACATTTTCACTTAGGGTGGTCCTGACTGATGTTGCTGGCGGTTTAGAAATGAATGGCTGGGTTGAGATATTTTGCGGTTACTGTAAAGTTCTACCGTTATACAAAAGGTTTGCCGATTACTTTACAGGGCAATTTATTTGTGTTATGCCATGAAAAGATATAAAATTTGCATAAAATGTGAGGGGTTTGTCCACTTTTGGGAGCTACTACATGTACAAATGATCACATTTCTACACGTGTATGCCAAAATGATCAACATTGAGCATTGAACGTCGCAGGTGTGGATCGATGCCGGCACGCAGGTGTTCTTCTCATATGCTATCGGTCTGGGAGCGCTGACAGCTCTGGGCAGCTACAACCGCTTCAACAACGACTGCTACAAGTACGTCTAGCGTTGCCGTGCACCTCCAGTGGCGAACGGGGGGGGGGGGGGGTGACGAAAGAGGCCTGCCCGCCACTCAACTTTGTGTTTTCCTGCCCTCAGAGACGCCTTTTTGCTGGCACTGATTAACAGCGGGACCAGCTTTTTTGCCGGCTTCGTGGTCTTCTCCATCCTGGGCTTCATGGCGGCCGAGCAGGGCGTGGACATTTCGCAGGTCGCCGAGTCAGGTGACCACTTCGGATGCTAAATGTTTGGTCAAGCTTTTACATTGTGGAGCTAGCTTAATCGAGTTTGGGGTTTTATGGGACTGCCACTTTCCATCCCCTTAAACGTGTGTGTGTGCGTGTGCGGGGGTGTGTGTGTATACATATGCACTCCAGGTCCTGGTCTGGCATTCATTGCATATCCAAAGGCGGTCAGTTTGATGCCAGTGGCACCGTTGTGGGCAGCGCTCTTCTTCTTCATGCTGCTGCTTCTTGGTCTGGATAGTCAGGTGACACACAAAGACAACACACACACACACGTACGCACACCCCCGGACACGATTTTTTGTCCACACAGACTCACTCTAACACATACATAGGTACACGCACACCAACAAACTACACAAACATGTGCTTGGTGCAAGGTTATCATCGTAAGCAAAAACAAATGAAATATCTAAAACAAATATTCCAATCACATTTTTTCGTTAAGGGCGTCACGGTGGCCGACTGGTTAGCACAATGGCCTCACAATACGGAGGTCGTGAGTTTGATTCTGGCTCCGGCCTTCCTGTGTGGAGTTTGCATGTTCTCCCCGTGCCTGCGTGGGTTTTCTACGGGTACTCCGGTTTCCTCCTACATTCCCCCCCAAAAAACATGTATGGCAGGTTGATTGAACACTCTAAATTGCCCTTAGGTGTGAGTGTGAACGCGGATGGTTGTTCGTCTTTGTGTGCCCTGCGATTGGCTGGCAACCAGTTTAGGGTGTCCCCCGACTACTGCCCGAAGACAGCTGGGATAGGCTCCAGCAACCCCCGCGACCCTAGTGAGGACAAGCGGTACAGATAATGGATGGATGGATGTTTTTTGTTCACAAAATAAAATGAAAATGAGAATGTTTTGGGAAAAATGATAACTAACTAAAACGACATTGTGGAAGTCCAGCGAAGATACTAGTCTCATGTGCGGCATACTGCCATCTCTCTCTCTCTCTCTCTCATGCGCACATTCATGCAAGCGCTTAAATTTAACGATGATGTATGGCAATTTAACAAGTGTGCACACTGCTGTTCAATTGCCAGGTTTTTCTAATCAAAAAATTAGACCATGATGAATAATTTCCCCCAAATTTCCCTTAATCTGTCTGCCTCTCAAAAAGTAATCCTTTTTTTCAATTGAGTTGTACGGATTAAGGGTCACGTTAATAGTGGACTAATTTATGAAATGATTGAATTTGTGTCATTTTTAATGTCGCTTATAATAGCTTTGCAAAAGGCGTGCGGAGACTACAACCACAAAGTTTAGCAACATTTTCAATAATTTGTTGTGTGTTTCATCAGCGCTTTGACTTTAGAAGCAGCATTAATGCACTGCACTTTTCTTGGACGTATTGCACACAAGTTGAAGTGAACTGTTATGTTTCATTTGTTCATGGTTATTCAGCATTATTGTTAATAAGTCAATCACATTTTTGAGTTTTTAATGAGCAATGCTTTACCCTTTAAATAAAAATCACACCTGACAAATACGCCACAAAAACTAAAAAACTAAAACTAAAAACTAAACTAAAATGAAAAATCCCAAACTATAATAACCCCGGCTTGGTGCGATGGTCACAGTGTCCCTCCCGTGTGTGCAATTTCAGTTCGTCGGCGTTGAAGGTTTCGTGACGGGCATTCTGGATCTGTTGCCCAGTAAATACGAACACCGCTACAAGAGGGAGATCGCCGTCGCCCTCTGCTGCGTCATTTGTTTCATCATCGACCTCTCCATGGTGACGCAGGTCGGTGGCCGCCGCCAACAACACTTTGGCCTCACGCCGCATCGGTCCGTGAATCCAACAGTCGACTGTTGCGCTCGCAGGGAGGAATGTACGTGTTCCAGTTGTTTGACTACTACTCAGCCAGCGGGATGACACTCCTGTGGCAGGCATTCTGGGAATGTGTCGTGGTGTCCTGGGTCTACGGTACAAGCACATTAGATAAAGCCATTACATATGCTATGGTGTCATCCAAATGATTGATTAAGCTTATCTTTAGCCTCATAGCATAATTGCCTTTGCAATTCCTTACTGAACCACACTTTTGTCCCATAGTCAACTGGGATAGGCTCCGGCACGCTAATGACGATAAGCGCTATGGAACATGGAGGGATGCTACAACATCAAAATGATCATGTCATGTCATGTCATGTCATTATCCACACCACTTATCCTGTACAGGGTTGCAGGAGGGTGCTGGAGCCTATCCCAGCTGACTACGGGCGAAAGGCGCACTACACCCTGAACTGGTCGCCAGCCAGTCTCAGGGCAGACATAGACACCGTCACTGAGTGGGAACTGAACCCACGCTGCCCGCACACAACTCGGGCGAGTGTACCACAACACCATCAGTGACTCAAAATGATCATTTAATATTTTAATGTGATTTAGACAATTTGATGCTATGAGGCTTGTGATATATTTCTTTTTGATTTATGGTTCCTTGACTTACTGTGTGTGGCCCTAATTATTGCAAATGATAAAAGAAAAAAAAACATTAGAAAATGTAACAATTTTCACAAGGATTTCATAAATTCAATTGAATAATTGATCATAAATTACAATTTTATTATTACAATAAACACTATATTATTTTATTTTTTCATGTTTATTTTTTTAGCTAATAAATCTGAATAATGGATTAATCTAAATAACAGATTATTTTTTGGTAAATAAAAAAAAAACAGTAAAATGAAAAAAATTTGAAAAAAGTACATTTAAGATTGCTTTTTAAATACACAATGAATTGAGCTATAATAATTCTGTTCACTCTAAAAGATAAAATTAATAATACAAAAAAAATACAAAACACTTTTGTATTTTTGCGAATGCCGATAATTAATGCATTACACATAATCCAAATAGAAAATATTAAAATAAACAATTTCATAAATGTGTTTAACATTTTGCATTTTATGTTATTATCTAATTGGTAGATTCATTGCAATTATATTAATTATAAATTATAACATTTGATGTATTATTATTTATTCATTTATCTCAATAAATAGGGAAGGGACCTGGGGGGTTGACAATCAAATAAAAATGTATCAGTAAAATAAATCCTAATGTTTTACTGAAACTTTTGCGAATGTTTTTGCTATTGACAATGATAACGCTGCTGCTGCTGCTGTCGTCATCCCGCGGTAGGTGCCGACCGCTTCATGGACGACGTGGCGCGTATGATCGGCTACAGGCCACTGCCCTGGATGAAGTGGTGCTGGTCCTTCATCACGCCGTGCGTGTGTATGGTACGTCATGCGTGTGATGACTAAATATGTCAAATGTCACTTCTTTTCGTAATTTCACCATAAATGTGGGAATTTACGGCATCGTGCTCACAGCTTTCAATCTTTTGTGAACGGGCTGAACCGTTTGAAGTTGGAATGGTTGTGGAAGAAATGTGGAAGGAGGATGTCACCTTGTCATTCCTTGGTTGGCCTGGAGAACGTGACTGAATGAAATGTGTTTGGCTTGCAGGGCATCTTCCTGTTCCATCTGATCAACTACAAGGCACTGACGTACAACAACACGTACGTGTACCCGTGGTGGGGAGAAGCGATCGGCTGGTGTCTGGGCCTTTTTGCCATGTTCTGCATCCCGGTCAGTGTGGTCTACAAAATGTTCCGCGCCAAAGGCTCTTTCACACAGGTCAGTGTTCACAAGCACTTGACAAAGATGAGACGATGTTTGGACAGGGAAATTTATTGTCATGATTTTATTGCTCTAGCACTTTTCAAAACAAGTTACTGGACACACAATCATTTTCATTCTGAACGGATCCTAATGAGAATAAGCGCCATAGAAAATGGATACTTTTTATTTTTAATTCATTTGTAAGTTTTGTGGTGCTATATCAGGGGTGGGCAAACTTTTTTATTGGCGGGCCTCAATGGGTTCTAAAATTTGACAGAGGGGTCAGACGAGGAGCAGATCGATGGAGTGTTTTGGTAACCTCACCTCATCAGAGAAAAGAAAATACATTTAATTTTAAATGAAAGTGAACAAAAGCATTACAATATAAATGTCTTTGAAAACCCACACTATTTAGAAAATAAAACATTAACACGGTTTATTCATTTAATTTTTTTCTAGTTTGGCGGGCCGGATTAAAACATTCAACGGGCCGCATGTGGGCCCCCGGGCCGTTGTTTGCCCACACCTGTGCTGTATACATCTCACAATGCACTTCGTCAAATGTAAATGATGCCATTTGGGCGGCGGGACAGAAAATGAACGGCGAATCATAATTCTTCGCTTTCGAGTCAGAGCGGGCATGGCCTTTTATCGTCAGAGAGAAATGTTTGAATGGTTGAAATCTGAGACAAACGACCGAAGAGATAATACGAACACGACGTCGATGGATGTAAAATGGGAACCAAAGAGAAAAAAACGTTACAACGTGGGATCCTGGAAGTTAACGCAAATTATTTTCAACTAAAAAGGAAAACCTTTAAGAAGGTTGATTTGCTGCATCGATGCGGATGGGATGAAAGAGATGGGTCAAAATGGCTTTTAAACATTTAAGACAACGTCCCAAGGACGATGTGCACCAGTAGACTTTGTCCCGTGACTTCCTGTTTTGTGTTTGCAGCGCTGGGCTCGTCTGACCAGCCCGGTGTGGGGCAGCCACCACCTGGAGTACATGGCGCCCGATGTTAAGCCGCTCAACTCGCTGTCGCCCGCCAGTGATGACAACAAAGTGATCATCTTTGAGAGCGTCATGTGACCCCGAATGTCAGCCAAGCTCGCTCACTCGCACTTTATCACGCTCGTCTTCCTGTCTGACCCGCCAAATTCAAACCACTGTGAAGCGCCTGGTGCTGCTCAAAAGCCAGGACTGGAAACCACCCTCTTTGTAAGCAGCACAGGAAGACTGAAAAGTGGTGGTGCGTTTTGCCTTACGCTCTTGTCTTAATGCCATATGTTGTTCACCAGCCAATCAGCGGACTTTTGTTTTGCTGACGTGAAAAAAAGGGAATTTTATTGTTGTTGGTTTAAAGGAGACATATGCTCACGACCCCTCCAAACAAACACAATTTAAAAGCATTACCTGGCGTTGAAAAAACATTTATGAAGATACCCTTTAAACAACAATTAGAGACATATTTTTATAACTATTTCACAAATATTAGGATGCTAACATTAATAAAGCACTTTTTCCGTATGTCCCCTTTAACACTGACTTACATAGATTTTGTTTTGTTGTAGTTTTTTTCCTTAACGTTCAAAGTGCAGAAAACTTTTCAGTGTTTGATCATTTTAGCTCGCTAATTTTCTTTTGTGCAGTCCATTTTTATATATTGTCATCACCAAAATCAGAAAATGTACCAAATCTAGTCAATGTAGGATCAGCTTCCATGCGACGAGCCAATCACCTGAGCCGCCGCCCCTCAGGCTTCCTGTCGCCTTTGGCTTAAACAAATTACGTCGCTCATGACGTCGCAGAATTGTATTTATTTTTTTTGTTATTGAACGTTTTACACACACCAATCACATGACCAGCAAGCGGCATTGAAGTTAAAACACTTGAAACCCGCAGGTATATAAGAAAATGTGAAAAACTTGTAAATAATGTTCTGTCGTTTTCGCGTGGGAATGTAACTGGCAGGAAGTGGTGTTTAATCCTCCTGGATGTCAGGAACAGCAACGATGTTGTGCTAATGACCCCAAAGTGTGAAAAACGGGAAAGAGTCCCAATTCACATTGTCTGTATTTCATTATTAACTCAATTACTAACAATAATTATAGATGATTACTTTTATTAAGCCATAACAAATACTCTTTTACATAAGGGGTCTAATTTACCCAAAACTTAACATGAGGGGTAACCGCAAAGATGAAAAACTCAACAAATAGAGACTATTAAAAAAATAAACAAAATATATTATTAATGATAGCAGCTTTTTTTTGTTTGTTACTGTGGAACAAGTAAACCACGGCTCAACATGTTTCAATGGCCATAGATGTGGATTTTAAGTATTTGCAGGCCAGCAGGGTCGCGACCCACCCAAGAAATGGACTGATTTGATCGCCAGTTACTCCCAGGGGCACATGTACACACAATGGACTAGTCGCTAGAGGTGTCAAACTTAATCGATAAATTGTCAATTTGATCAAATTATTCGGCAACTATTTTGTATGATTAATTTTGTGTTCAATAAAAATAATCAAATTACATAAACGATGAATCGTTTGGATACCTTTTGTACTTAAAAATTGTCCAAATGCTCAGAATTTCAGCTTTGCAACAGTAAATTTCTAATTTTTGTTGTCTTCCATGAACTGATTACACTGCTCAACATCCAAATTTAATGCAAGGTGCCTTTATGCAACCCCAAACGTAATTTTGATGTAGATTTGAAAAAAGTAGTTTTTTTCTAGGTTTTGGGGATATTTTCATGTTTTTGGAAAGTAGGAGGAAACCGGAGTACCCGGAGGAAACCCACGCAGGCACGGGGATAACATGCAAACTTCACACTGAAAGTTCGTGGCCGGAATCAAACCCACGACCTCTGCACTGTGAGGCCATCGTGCAAATCGGTCGTCCACCGTGCCGCCTAGCAATAGTGTTCCAGGAAAAAAAATCCACCTGTTGGTAAACCCAAACCATAATTCATAAAGACTACTAAATATATAACTATACTATTACATATTTTATTGTTCCGATTCACAAATAGACAAACGGCAGACTGGTCGCCAGTTAACGTCAGGGCACATACGAGAAATAATCCCAACTCACATCCTCGCCGTGATAAGCACGCCTGGCTCAGAAGCGTGAGGCAGACGAGCTAATCACATGGCTACTATAATATGATGATCTCACCATCTTGTCACTATTACAGAATTGATTTTAGTTTTATTTGGTAAAGTCAAACAAGTAAAGTGGTCTATCAAGTGAAATGGGAGCGGAGCATCTCCTCTCCAGAGAACATCTTTGACCGGGAGCATTGAATGTTGACGCTGCAGTGTCATTTTCTTTCCCAATTTGGCGCCGGTGTCACGAGCAATGTGGATGACAGAGCCAATTATAACTCAGTTGGCTGGTTCGAGTTAGCGCTTTGAGGAACCAGATCCTGGAGGGTAGTGGCTAAAAAAAGGGGCTTTCTAAAAGAAGGCCAACAGCTGCCTTTCAACACCCCCAAACTTGTTTCCAGCTACTATGTGCACATTAAACGTATGTACACACATAAACACACACAGGAAAAACAAATTTGTGTCAAGTTGTGTATTGGAGGCGACACATTACAGGTTGTGTTTGCAGTTTCCATGGCAATGTGACACACGAGTCACACATAACAAAAAAAAAAGAAAAAAAAAGCATCACATTAGCAAGTGTGGCTAACAAGCCATGCTAAAGGCCACATGAGAGCCGAGAGAGTCAAACACCTGTCGAGTCAATAGACCGCTCGGGTCATGCGCTTTGCCCCCATGCGAGGGTGGGACATCTCAACAATGGGTGTATGAGTTCTTATTTTGAAGTAACCGAAGACAAAGAAAACAACAAAAAGAGGCGTCCAACAGGAAGTGACATCACACCACAGAGGAGGTCCACCACCATGAAGATGAAGAATAACCATCTTCAGAATCCTCAGTCAGACTTTTTGTCGCCACTTGCCTGCAGACGAAAAAACAAAACATCAGTGCCTCCTGTAGCCTTGGAGGAAACGAGGCATCGAGCGTCAGCAAACTGTGTGTATGCGCCGAAGAGTTAACTGGCAGGCATTTAATCGGTATGAAGAAACAAGAGAGAAGAAAAGGACAGTGAAAAAGATGAGGGGAAAAAAGGGGGGAAAAAAGAGTGAAGAAAGAAAAGTGATAAGACACAGGATAGCGAAAAAAAGAAAGGAAGGGGGGAAGAGGAGAGTAAAGACAAAGATGAAAATGAAAGAACAGAAAGAGTGAAGAAAGGAAAAGTGAAAAGAGCAAACGGAAAAAAAACAGGAGAGAAAAGAAAGACAAGAAAAATGAGGAGGAAAGATGGAGAGTAAGTGAAAAGAGGCAAAAAAAGAGAAAAGGAAGAGAGGCAAAGAAACAAAAGACAAAAAAGAGGCGGAGAAAGAAGAGAAACGAATGAAGAGAAAAAGAAAGGTCAAGATCGGCCAAAGAAGGGAAAGGAAGGAAGGCACAAAAAAGAAAGAAAGTGAGAAAAGAAAGAGAGGCTACCAGAAGTTTGCTGTGCTCGTCCAGCAGTCGGTCATATTCCAGCGTCAAGTTGGCCGCTTGTTTCTTCATGGCTGAAACATCTCCGTCACTCTTGCGCAGAGCTGCAAACATGCACACGCATGTTACTTCGTGTTGGAAAAAGTCACTTTTAATTATTCTGTCTGCCCCAAGGTTAATATAGTTAACGAAAATTAACTAAATAACCACAGCTAAAATTTGAGAGAAAAAAGATGTAACGAAATAAATAAAACTCTCAAATTAAAAAGAAAAAAACAAAAAACGACACCTTTCCGTTTCTAAAACTAATTAAACCCAATTCAAATTATAGCGAGAATGTTGGTCTTTGTCAACATGAGCGTTCCCGGTTCATTTTGAATTAATCTATTTTGGTATTGATGTACTTCCTTAAAGAAGGAAGGTGAAAGCTGATTATCAAATTCATTACTTTTGAGAATCAATTCATCTTTTAGGGCCATTGTTTAAAGCTGCACTCAGCAAAATTTTGTCCCAAAACATCTTTAAAATTGTTTTGGTTTTCAATTAACCATTTATGACTCACCCATTTCATAAAAAGCAGCTTAACACTTAACTCGTCTGATGTTAGATATATTGAAATCAAATTGCTCATCTGAACCTGCAACAATTTATGAAGGAAAATGATCAGGGCTGTTCAAACTTTTTCATGAACTCGAAGTCTCAATGCAATCTGAATCAATTTGCTCCCACATTGTCCACAAGTCATTTAATAAAACATCCAAAAATTCTAGTCCGCTTTCTCGGAAACCCGTAAAATAGCCTCAATTAAGGGGCCGCATTTCACCTGCAGTGTCGCGTCACGTCAGTGCTGTGTGTGTGTGTCAATATATTCAAACTTTGGTAGAACAACTGTGTGCAACTTCAGGCGCACGGCTGACACTGGAAGGGAAGCGGGAATGGTGTGGTGGCCTATTTGCAGATTCAAGTGGGGTGGCGGTGAAGGAATGAGGGCAGAAATGGAATGTGTGTGCGTGGTGCACGCAAGTGCCACCGTGTGCGCTGAGAGGGCCAGAGCATTGTGCAGTTTCTCACGTGCTCAACATTGGTGGGAGCCCTGAACTGGAATTTACGGTACTTTATTACACATTAATAAGTGACTTATGACTAAATCTTTTATAGACTGATGGGAAGCTCACATTGTTTAGATATTTGAATTTAACGTTTAATGCATTGATGGAGATTTTCTGTGTGAGTTTAAAATGCCATTTTCCATGACGCACGGGATTTAAAAGGCAATCAATGCCGTAAAATGACCGGCAAGGGCGAAAATACAAAGTTAATAACGCTAATCCGACTAATACAGTCACCGGGAACCTGGAACCCGTGATGGAGGGGACTTATACTGCCTGGTCTCATTTGTGCAGTTTAGTGTATTCATGAATGTTATTGCAATGAATCTCTAGGACAGGTGTGGGCAAATTACGGCCCAGGGCCCACATGCGGCCCTTTAAACGTTTTAATCCGGCCCGCCGAAATTGGAAAAAAAAATAAATAAATCAAATAAATAAACCTTGTTAAGGTTTTTTCTAAATACTGTGGTTTTTCAAAGACATAAATTGTTGTAATGCTTCTGTTCACTTTGTTTTAAAATGAAATGTATTTTTTTTACCAAAACACTCCATCCATCTGCTCCTGGTCTGGCCCCTCTGTCGAATCTAGAACCCATTGTGGCCCGCCAATCAAAAAGTTTGCTCACCCCTGTTTTAGAAGCATGCCCTGTGTGCGTGGCACTTGTAGTCAATTTAACAAAAGCCATGCTTGCCATTGGCTAAGCGGTATATGGGGCGAGGATATGGCTACCCTAATGTCTCACAGAGCCAACCCTAAAAAGCCAATTTCACCATATGCTGCAAAACAGGTCTAGGAATGAGGAACCGCTTTTAAATGGAAAGAAAAAGAAATAGTTTATGTCATTTAGATGTGAGCCTCCTCACCTTTCTTGGTGGCATCTAATTCCTCCTTCAAGGTCTTCACTTCCTCCTTCAGAGTTTTGTTCTCTTCGTGGACGCCGCCTCCTTTCTTCCCCACCTCTGGCACCTCCAGACCGGCTTCTCTGAGTTTCTGCCAGATGAGGAAGAGTCTTGGTTACGTTTGTAAGAAGGTGTGAAAGATTGCACCGCGCTTGGAGAGCAACCAAAATGTGAGGGCCACATGATGAGCACTTTTGTATTTTGTGATGTAATTATCAAGTGTCCTGACTGAGAAAAGGTCAATGAAGGCAACGCGGTGAGTGACGAGAGCAGCTGAGCAGCAATGGAGTCAAACAGCTGCCAACGTGCCGTCTTCATCCTCAACGTCATCATCTCACTTTCCCTCACTGTCGCCATCGGGACACACAAAGCAACCAGACGACGGCCACACTGACAGCACCTTACGTCTCAGTGATGATCAGAACGAAGCAAGTGAGCAGCGCCCCTCTACTCACTTCTTGCAGAAGCTGATTTTCATCTATGAAACTTTTGGCGGCATTGCTCGCGCCCTCTGCCTGCTTCTTGAAGGCCTCGTTGGACGCCATCAGGGAGGCCTGCTGGGAAAGAAGAGTGGCCAGACGACGCAGCAACCTGCACACACACACACACACAAACGTTCAATCAAGTATGACAACAGCGCTATTTCCCATGTAGCTACAAAAATGACATTTTTATTATCCAATGCAAGAAATACATTTTTGCATGCAGCTAAAATAATTTGAGTTACTTACTGTTGGTTATGCCCAAAGATGCTGTTCTCTTATTGGATGGTGACGCTCATTTAAGGTTGCACATGATTGGTCAGCATAGATGTCCTTAAGTATTCATTGATACTTTATTGCAATTTCCATATCACACACGCTGCCATTATAGCGATGACGATATAGTGTACAGACCTAGTTTCGAGCATTTCTGACTACGTACATTTGCAAAGAGTTTAGAACAGGGACAGCAAGTAGTTCAAATAAGTTTCAGGTTTAGACAAATTTTAATTTAGGTTTTGACTGCATTTCAAATGAGACTGGATCAAATTTAGACCGAGTTGAGAGCAGGGTTTGGCTGCATATCAAATGAGTTCAGATCTTTTTATTTTTTTTTTATTTTACCGCCTTTTAAATGGGTTGAGACAGTTTTACTTTCAAATGAGTTTCGATCAACTTTCCACTGCATTTAAAGTCGGCTAACGTTCTCGCACACGTTGCGCTGCAGCACACACAGAATGTAGTGCACGTCGTCAACTTATATTTAGAAACACACATGCACACACACTGAGCACATGGTGTCGACACGTGGTGCTGATTATGTCAAAAAGTAACGTGACCAGAACTAATGTCATTCATGTAAAGTAACTGACAGTACATGAAAGGACAAACAAATCAAGGCGCCGCGCTCAGGGTTGCGTTTATCGAGAACATGAGAAGAGTTGGGAGGAAGTGACTCACGGTGCCCAAATATGGCCGCGGGGCCGAGATGATCCGGAAATATCCGATCAGCTGCCGACATTTTCCGCTAACCTGTGTCGCTCCCAACATGGAAATACACCAGTCACTGTCTATTACAGTGCAGCATTGAGAGAGTGTGTGTAAGTGTGTGTGCATGTGTGGGTGCACTGCCCCCTGTTGGAAGCTCTTCTTACTACAACAAATTTAGTGTCATCTAGTGGTGAACTAAAAGCATGCAAAGAGCTAAGTTCAAAGCGCATGCATTTTGAAGCTTGGGCAACACGATGCCTCAGTGGGACAACACTTTGCAATCCCAACAGCAACTTCTTCAGCACAGGTGCAAGCAAAATGTTATCACAAACGACTTCTTCGCTACCCATGTAATAAAATTAGCGATTATTAGACCTGTCATGACAGAAAAATATTTTCTGACGCGATAGAACATTTTTCTTTTGCACATACATTTTTTTTTTTAATTTTTAAATCGGTTTTGGACTGGTTAAAATGTATTTCAATGACTGCGGTTAAAATGTATTTAATTTGGTTTGGACTATGGCTTGATAATGTGACGACATGGGAAGGACAAGCTGGACTGCGTGCGTGCGTGCGTGCGTGCGTGTTCTCACAAGCAAAGAAGGAGTGCAAATCCAGCGATGTAAAGATTCCTCTGCGCTCTGAACAGCTTCATGTGAATGTGTTCAATGGCCGTGGGATTGTTGGTCAGGTCCACCTTCTCGGTCACACTGTACTTTCGCACCTCGCGGAAGGCATCTATACAACACAACAAACCAAAGATCAGTTGGTGGCTTCTTCGGACACAACCAACTCCCTCAAACGAATATTTGTCACATATAAACGCAAACACAAGACCACACATAAATAGACACTCACCAATGAGCAGGAAGACAAGGATGGCCATGGCCACCATGAAGGAAGTGTTGCCATATAAGGCGATGGTTTGGACAAGCCGAGACCTAAAGACACTGTTCCACCTGGAAGCATGGACACGCACACACACACAATGAACGAGTCTTAAGTGGACTGAATTGTGTTGTATCATAATCGGAGTGATGCATACTGTAATCGTGAATCTTTAGATCCAATAAGTATGTAGTGACTCATCAGAATTCCAGTGAATCATCATACCAGGTTTATAGTGACAATTGTAGTGAATTGAATTAGAATGAATCAAATCACAAACGTAGAGAATAATATCAGACAATATGAGTCATAATCTCGGTGAATTTTAGTCTGAGTGAATTGTATAATCAGAGTGAATCATATCGTAATGTATTGAATTGGAAAAGAAATCGTTATCGTAGAGAACCGTATCATGATCACAATGACTCGTATCACAATTGGATTAATAAATAACCCGAGTGAATCGTCTCATACAAACTAAACAAAAACTGTACTCACCTGTAAATAAGATAGTAGCAAATTTTCTAACATGTTTGGCTTCTGCTCTTATTTATTTAAGTGAAACCGTTATGTCATACTGTAATTGCAATATTTGATTATCGAGTTGTCTGGTTTCTTTAATTGATATATTTTTATATCTTATACTGTACTTTAGTACAGTGGAAGGGCCCAACTCCGGACTGGAGGTGAGATTTAGCATAAGCTATAACCTCTATATGTATTACATCAGCTGCAAGCTTATATCTATGCTCGACTTCATTGTCCCCGTCAAATAATTATCAGAATTGTAGTAAATTGTAATCAAAGCGAATTGTGCGCAATTAGAGATTACATAATTAATCACTAAACTGCAATCAGCGTGACTCATCATAATTGTGGTGTGAATCGTATTATTTGTGCAAATTATATCGTGATCGCACTGACTTGTAACGTAATTGTAGCGAATCATAATCGTCGTGAATTGTATCACAGTGACTCATCATATTGGTGGTGAATGTGAATCGCGTCCTCATCATAATGGACCACACGTATCTTGAACGGAATGATTTGCATTGTCTGGCTGCATCTTGTTGCCAAACAAGCACCAGAAGGACAGCAGGTCACATGATTCCTTCTGTCTTGACGATAGGGCAGCCACAAACAATTATTTTGCTAGTCGACTAATCACCAGTAGTAGTCGCGATTAGTCGACTAATTGGATAATGTAAATCGGCCCATAATCGCACTAGCAAGCAGCTGCTCTTATATGACCATCTGTAGCTTAAAGCTTGAAGTCTTTAAGGTAAGTACACGAGATAAAAAAAGACAATTAAGATGATAATACATAATAACATTGTCAACGATCGTAATTAGTCGACTCATCTTGGCAGCCCTACTTCACTAATTTGTCAAGTTCATACAAAAATCTAGAACATTCCATTCAGACTTCTAATATGAATATTAATGTAGAGTTCTGAATTAACAGTGGCTGATGATCTGGGGCCAGTATGAGACCAGTTCGGGCCACCCGAAATTTACTGACACTGGCCAATCGGAACAGTACAAATTGAATTAAATAAATAGGATGAAATAAACCTGTTCTTGATTTTAACTCATTTACTGCCATTGACGGATATAGACGTACATTCCTTTTACCTGGGCTGGCAGTGAATGAGTAAATATTTTGAGAGTTATCCACTTAAATTGATCAATCATCATTGATCTTTTTATTATGCAGCACACATATTTTGTGCCTCGGGTCCATCCTTCAATTAAGGAATGACCTGAACAAGACATATAACCCGGAAAATGTCAAATAGTAAATATTCAGTTAGATTTCATACAGGACAAAAGAAAAAAATAAACCTGCAAATTAGCAACACAGAAGTAATATTTTCAGAACCGTTTAAATATATATTCTTTATATATACAGGGCCACTGCCAGTTTGGCAGGGCCACGACAACATGGCTCATGAAGTCCCGAGAGGCTCACACCAAGCCAGCACCAAAAAAGGCGAAATGTGTGTTGAAGCACGCACCTCTTAGCAGAAATGAAGGGAATGCAGAGGAGGAGCACCAAAAAGACCTCCACATACAAGAAGGTGGCCACGGCAGTCCACTGGAGACTCATCACTGTGACAAACACATGTGGTGATGAGATTTACGACAAATTGGCACGCCCCCTTTTGGAGCTCAGCTTGTTATTTTCTTCCCGGTTTCAGCGTCTACGTCACAGCAGGTATACAAGCGAAGTAATATTGCTTGTATTGTCAGTTCTGTTTTCTAAAACGGCGACCGATCGCCACCAAAATGCAAATGCACATTACTACTCTTGTCCACTTCAACCTGTGAAAGTAGAAATGCGTTCTGCACAATAGTTTGGATTTATTGACATCAAACATGAGCTAATGTGATGACGTCCACAAAATCAAAACTACCCTGCCAATTGATTCTCCACTCACACAAGCTGAAGCGGACAAGAGCAAGAATGTGCACACAAACCCCGACTTGTTTTACTTTGGACTTTTAGCTAAGCTAATTTTTGTTAAGTGTGAGGAGGCAACCAGGCATCAATGTTTACACCTCCCACCCCCCAAGGGTAGCAATAGTACATTCTTCGACGGTGTTAAAATTGACAGCACTGCTCAGGGCAGCAATTAGCTTTTGGTGGCAATCAGCTCTGAGCGGCGACTTGGAGCTGGGGATGCCTGGCTGTTGCCACTCATGCAAGTTCACGTCCACCACGGCTTGCGGCCAATTCATGAAGGTATCAGCGGTGCGACACGTGTAAACTCTTCATTTATGGAGCCTGGAGGATGTCTTTGTGAACGGTGCGCATCGCGAAGCGGCAAACGCTTTTCATTTGGGCCGCTCCGGGAGCGTCAATGTTCAGTGAACAAAAAGTTCCAGCGAGGAGGCTGACGCCACAGCCGAGTGTGGCCTCATAGGAAGGTTACATTGAGAAGTGTATGTGTAGCCCGGAGCTGTCACGTTCCAAAGAATAAAATGCCGTGTTGTAGTTGGGTCGCCTACAGTCAAAAAACTGGGGCCAAAATGTGCTTGTCAATCGTTCCCACCTCTGTCTCTGTAAATATCCTGACTAGTGCTTTTATGCTGTGAGTCCTCACCATGATCAACAAAGAAGCTGTGTGCAGCGTCCTAACAACATAATCCATGTTCCTCTGATCACGTCCACATTTCCTCATTCTTATATAAATCAGACAAGGAAAAGTTAATCCTTTTGATATGTTAATGTGGACATAGGTAGCGATGTCCACATGAATTTTGGTGCCAATTGATTACCTTTTATGGACGTTATAAGCAATGAAAGTACAATGATTCCCAATGGAGAGTTTGTAATCGATAACTTCAGTGACACTTGCAGTACCTGAGGAGAGCGGAGGGGGGCGCGGCCACATTCCTCGTTAAAAGTAGACGTTTTACAACTCGTCACTTATTTCTTAATTTCTCCAAAATGAATAGATACAAAAGAAAATATAACTAATATCAGTTTCCTGATCAATATATATATATACTAACTGATCTTGTTAGTGAAAAATGGGCCATCTTGGATCTTGTCCTCCTTTAACCACGTTAGGACGAAAACTCCCCGAAACACACTCTCTGTTCGTTCCATCGTACACACGGGAAGTTGCAATAAAATGCGAACTATGTTACCCACGACTGAGAACAGGTTTTAAATACGTGCGTGCTTAGTTGCGCTGAACAGGCGCCGTCTATTTACTGGCGGCGAGTGCAGGTAAAAATCCCAAACTGGCCGCAGGGAAAGTCGGTGAAAGAATAAAATCTAAAAGAACAATCTCTGACACTCACCTGCAGATGAATCACTACCAGTCGCTAATAGCAAATGTAATACGGGTGTTGAAGTACTTGTACAGCTTTGGAACAGTTGCTACTTCCGGGGGAAATGCCAGCTCATCTCGAAGAAGCCATGTGATTGCTTAGATCCGCGAAAAGGGGCTGGACTCCACGCGCATTTGTTGCGTTCATGTTGCGTAATTTTTGGGTTTTTGTCTTTTTATTTGATACGTATCCACGTGTAATTTGGTGCACATTTTCAATTGATCACTTACGCGTCGTGTTTACGTGACGTCACATCGACCGAATCGACGTTTGGATGGCTCCAATGAGCTTCACCGGACTAAATCTGTCTGAGGTCCAGCAGAGGGAGCCACAGTCCATATCTGCTTTAGAGAGCCATTTTATTTTTTATTTTTATGTGTTTTTTCACACCAAATCGATAATGAATGGATACATTTCTATTTTTAAAATGAATAAACAAAGCAATTATTGGATGCTTTATTCACTGTAAATACTAAATGCGGTTCAAATGATTACTTTATTTAGCGTAAATAAAACTGGTGAAATCAAGATACATTTACATGGGATTAAATTCCAATTCATTGTACAAAAGATAGGGTGACTACTGGTTTGCATGTCACGACTCACGCCTCACAGTGCACAGGTCATGGGTTCGACCCCGGCCTTCCTCTGTGGAGTATATATGTTCCCACAGTGGCAGTGTGGGTTTTCTCCGGGTACTCCGATTTCCTACACTCAAACAACATACATGGTTCGTTTATTAAAGGCTCATAATTGTCCCTAAGTGTGCTTGTGAGTGTGAATGATTGTGTGTTATGTGATTGACTGCCAACTAGTTAAGGGTGGAGCTTGTCTACTGCCCGACGTCAGCTGGGATCGGGTCCAAGCACGCCTGCCACCCTCGTGAGGATAAAGCCATTGGGATAATGGTTGGATGCCTGTAAAAAAAAATAATAATTTCAAAAGTTAAATACAATCCCATCCAAAGCAATTCCTTTGTTTTTGTTGTCTACTGAAGACAAGACAGATCAAATGATGACTATGACACAAAAGTGCAGAAGTCCATCTTTTCTTTCATGGTATTTCCATTTACATGGGTTAAACATCTCACAACAGAGGACCTTTTGTTTGAAGCTACCTGCTTTCCAAATAAGCAAAAGTATTGGAAATATAATATCAAATCAAATTTACATGAATAACATTTAATATTTAAGAGCATAACCTCTACTTGCAATTACTGCCTCAAGCCTCCAACCATTGACTTATGCATCCCGTTCCATTCTTCATTTGAAATGCTTTTCCATGTCTTTCCTGCAGCCTCTTTCATTTATTGTTTCTGGTGTTTTCTCCTTCAAGTCTCCTCTGCAGGAAGTGTAATGCATGCTCTATTACACCAGTGTCAAACTCATTTTTGTCATGGGCCACAGGCCCACAACTTCGTTATGGTTTCTCTTGGAGGGCCGTTATGACTATGAACCATATAAAAGTATGATCATATTATATTATTTATCACATATGCACAATAAGTTAATGGGTAACTAGTTTTTAAACGAGAAGCCAGTCAATAATTGTTTCGTGTCATGCTGAGATGCAAAAAATGTTTTTGTGTGCCCAGACCCCTGCCTAAAACACAAGTGCATACACACGCACATTTTGGACGGCAGCTTTTTCCCCTGCCTTCATGGACCCCTGACACCGTCTGGGCCACATTGCATTGCACCTGTCGCACCTTCGATATTCACATTATTGGTCCAAGCCATGAGATGACCTGCACCCTGCTTCACAGGCCGAACATTTATTTGAGAATGAAACTCTGGCATTTCCAATCACTTTGGTCAAGACTGGCTCATCAGTCCACAAAACTTTGTTTCAAAACTCTTGTGGCTGTTCACCGTACTTCTTTGCAAAATCAAATATAGTCTTCCCATTCTTTTGTGGATGAGTGCTTTGCATCTTGTGGTATGGCCTGTATATTTCTTCTCTCAAAGTCTTCTTCCAACTGTGGATTGTGATCGCTTCACCAAGGCCCGGAGGAGGTTGGCAGTGATGTCACTGACACTGACTGTCATCTTTGGGTGGTTCTTCACACCTCTCGCAATGTTTCTGTCGTCAACTGCAATTGATACATTTGCTTTGCCTTTCTTTTCAATGTTAGTGCAAGAGCTCAGCTAGAGTTCCCCTTTTCTCCTGGTTTCAAAATGGTTCGCTTTAATCCCATAGACAGCTCATAATTGGTATGCCAAATCAACCAATGGATTAGAAAAGATATTGATATAATAAGAAACACATAAATCAAAGTTTCTCAATCTTATGATGGAAGAAGACTCATTTTCAATGGAGGAGCGATAGTCCTCCCCTTTTTCTCTCATCGAGTGAAGTTAATAAACAATACATAATTATGTTTTTCAACTGTTTTATTTCTTTATAATGGTGTGTTTTCATTTATTTATATATTGCGTTATATCCATTTTTAACCTGCCTAGCATCAACCGGCAAATTAGCCATTGGCTATAATCTGGCATATTTACGGCAAACTGTTTAATTTATATGCACTGGCCCTGTATACATTTAACAAAAAATAAATACATACAAACCACATACTTGGGGAAAAAAAAGTACGGTAAATTCATTTTGTGGCTGGAATGGATTAATTGCATATCTATTTACTTGAATGGGAAAACTGACCTCAAGTTATGAATGTTTCAATTTGCAAACGGGTCCAAAGAGCCTATTAAGTTAGCAACTTGCGGTTCCATTGTATGTTTTTAAATATTAAAAAATAAAAAAAAATTGGCTGATATACCTGTTCCAAATGATCAAATTAAAATAGTTAAATAAACAATTTTACCTATAAAAACAACCATATATTTATGTTTCATAGAATTGCCTGATTTATTGTAAATAATGTAATGATAGTAAAATAAAACATAAAAAGTTTAATTTTTAAAATATTTTCCAATGTTAATTACCTTCAAACAATGTATTAAATTCTGTATTATATATGACACAATGAAATATTAAAATAAACCTTCTTGAAGTACAACTGCCAATGCAGGCACCAATCCCACACAGCCCGCACACAAGTCAGGCAAGTGTACCACTCATCATTATTGACTGTTTTTTTGTTTTTTTTAAATAAATTGTACAACTAAAATAGTCAAACAAACAATTTGTTTAGTGGAGATTAAATACATCCATAATACAATTAAAGAATTGAATTATTTCATGATTACAAAAATAACCGATTTGACAGAAACTTAAAAAAAAAAAGTTTGGCCAACCCTGGTCGACAGGATGCTCTTTGTGTGTGCGTGCATATGTGTATGTGTGTTGGGAGGATGGGTGAGGGACTCCTATGTTTTTTTAGGACACATTTTGTTCAGCATGAAGCAGCGGCTATGATGCTGCTCCACTTTTATTTAGCTTGGCTTCTTTCCAAAACCCCCATCCCCGCCCCTCCATAATCCCTCATCCCCCACCCCCCAGAGTGCTGTTATCAGCAACATGCAGCACCCCAATCCTGGCAGTTCATTCTCAGGCTAATGTGGCTTCCTGTTGGGGGAGGGGGCGTGAAGCTCGGCGGCGTCACGGTGCTTGGTTCAAATGATTAAGAAACATCAGAAGGACACACAGAAAGGAGACCTGCTAAAAAGCTAACTCTATTAGCCCTGTTGGCCTTCTGTTTTTCCATTTCCAAGCAGCCTGCCGTTCATTTATTAAACATGGCAGCTGTGGTCATGTGACTGGCCACCACCCAATCATAAATGATGCACAAGATGGACCGGCTGGCTGTTGCCAGGCGGATTAACCCTGAGAAACCCTGGAGGAAAGGAGCCAATCGTTTCACTTGATTCCCTCAAGAGGATGGGATTTTTTTTTTCTTTTCTAATGTCAGCCCAAATGATGCCATGGTGTTAAAGTACTGTGTAACTTCCCGCCTGAGTGAGACACCTCAGCAACATCAATTTCAGTTTTTCTGCTGACATGATGTCATGCTTCATGAAATACAGGTTACCACGGTAACCGATTCGCTCTGTTGGGAGGATGATGGTGATGTCAACATCCTAGTGGCATTGTCTATTTGCAAGACTGCAGCAGTGTTAAAAGTTGTAAAACCAATGTCACGGTGACATTGTCTGTTGGCTGGATGGTTGATTTATGGAAAAAAAAATCAGTGCATGATTGTGTGTATTTTTACCCGACTGGTGATGTGTCACCAGGCATGCCGCTACACCGGAGCAAGTGGGTGCTTTAACCACGTCAGAAATCCAGGTAGCCCCGGTTAAGCCTGTACAACATCTTATATTTCATCATTTCCATTTTAAATCATTTAATTAAGACCATCCACAAGCAGCTATTCCTTTCCAATCCAATCCCTGCACTCCAAAACAGCCGTTTAAAACAATGACTCGTTTACAACACTAATATGACATCTCACTTGGCTGCAGACATCTAAATTACTTTCATTGCTAAGTAAATCAAGATGGAATGCAGCTGATTGACACATGAGCTGCTGATTGGTTGGAGAGGGGCCAAAGCCCATGCTTGCACCCGTGGCACTGCCACAGCCAGGTTGACTCGTTCAAAAGTCGAACCTCTGCTCTCTGAACATATAAACAGTATTTTTAACTTTTTTTTTTTTACTTTTACATATTTTTGCTTTCTGCTGTTGGACAAAGGAGCAAGTATGAAATGCTGAGTGAAGCGTGGGACTACCTGCTACCCGTTGCGATCTCGAAACGGGTCGTCATGGTCGCACTACTGAAACCAGAGATGAATGTCAACTCAGAACGCACAGCAAAATAGGACACAAAGCACACTGAGCCACTACAGCTTTGTCACTCAACACAGAAGACAGAGGAAGAAAAAACACACACACTTGATATACAGCGCAACATCAACACTCTTGAACTGGAAGTCGCTAGTTTTGGCACTTCTTTGGAAGCAATTAATCATGACTTCGGTCTGAAAGAGCACAACTGTTCAAAGGGAATTTGTAATTCGATTGGTTGGTAGCTGTGCCGGCTAAAAGCAGAAAAGCTCTACAGGTTAATGTTGCCCATTGAAAGCTAACCCCCCAGAGAGAAGAAAAATTATTTTGCACAAAAACAATTGACTTTTTTTCTCTCCATTTCCATGTTTTTTCTGTGACTGGAAAATTGGTCAATCTTGTGGCAATTCTGAGTATTCTTTGGCCAAATTCAGTGATCACTACTTTTATATCCGACATACTCGTACTGTTTATCATGATTTTCAGGCTTTTACTGAGGAAAATGAACCAAAACTGATTAAAAAGAAAAATAGGAACATCTTTAAGTCATACGATCCATTTGCTCTATTATTGGTGTGTCTCAAACCTAAAACCAACATTGGAGCAAAACTATCGACTTGCTGCAATTAATTTGTGTCCATTTGCTGGATTGTTTGAATGTCTCAATAATTCTAAAACCAAGTTTGTCAGCTGATCTGTCCATTTGCTGGAAGGCCGCTGTCTACCACACTCTTTGAATCCATTTTTTTCGGGGCATGGTCTATTTGCTGGACTGCTGGGATGTTACAAACCTCAACCCAATGAGTGTTAGCAAATGTGCCAAGTTATAGACAGAGTCAGATGTAGTTTACACTTTAGTAATGATGTCACAAAGTCAAACAAAGGCAATGGCGATGTAGAAAAAAGACACAGGCTGTTACTTGGACATGGTGGTCATGGTTACATTTCAAAGTAAAAATTAAACAAGGCAATGCTATAAAAACATGTTTTCACAAATAAACATGTTTCTTTTCCCATCTTTTTTTTTTTGTTCTGATGACATCGTTGGAGAATCTTCTTGGTCAAGTGAGTCATGAGTCACACGTCCTCGCCGATAGTAGCGGCGCCACAAGCAACATTTGCATGGCGACGCATATAAAGCGTGTCTGACCAACGTTCCCGTGAAACCCCTTCATCGCCAACAACAGTAAGTTCATCAACACCTGGCTGGTTGGCACCCATAATAAATAATGTGTAAACAATGATTTAAATAAAAGTTCATCAATAAATACCTTTGTGTGCATGTGTGATTAGACCTGACCCCACAGCCACCTCATTAGCATTTTCAGTCTGTTGTTTTCAGCAACAGGGCCAGACCCAACAGCATTAACTAATATTTTCAAGTCTGCTGATTTCGGTTATTAGACCTGACCCATCAAATTGAACTAACATTTTCAGTCTGTTGATTTCAATAATTAGACCTGAACCAACAGCACTAGCATTTTCAAATTGGTGATTTCAGGAATTAGATCGGATCCAACAACTTGAACTAGCATTTTCAGTCTGTTGGTTTAAGTAATTAAACCCGACCCAAAATACTGCGTTCATTAATTAGACCTGACCCAACAGCTCGAACTAGCATTTTCAGTCTATTACTCCCTCCCACACACACAGACACACACGCACATCCGCAGACGCACACACATACACGCACGTACATGCACACAGTGGCGTTGGTCCAGTAGTGGCTTTCCTTCCTTACTGGTGAAGAGCCAATCAGCAGCTTCCCCTCCATGCCATGTGTAAACGTTATTTTTTTGTCTCTTTAATTCTACTTTACAAGGTCTTTGAAGTTGAGTCCATTTCGGCTTTGATCTTTGATCTCGGCTTTGGTCCGAGTCTGTTCCGGTCTTGGTTCTGGTCTTTACATGGCACTGTTCGCCGGGCACAGTATTGGCATCATGGCGTCCTGGAAAGAGGGCGAGGCCGGCGCTGGAATGTTCCGCAAGGTGGCACAGTCCAGAGTAGTCAGGGATAGGGGGGGGGCAGTAAACACTATAGAGTTCTCCCAACCAATCGGAGGCCAGCATGGCTGACCAATGAGGGATGAGGGGACACAGCTGTGGTCGGTCAGCAGGCGTGGCGTGATTGGACGATCACTTCCTGGTAGCTCATTTTCCCGGTTGTGGTTATTTACATGGCATCGAGGGTCTTTCGTAGCCCCGTTTAGCTCTCGAGGCTAATTCCACAAATGGGGCCCAGCCCGTTGCTTGGAAAATAAATAGCAAATTCATTGATTGATTGGTACAGTTCAGAATAAAATAAAGTAAATCAAACTCCCTCCCCCAGTTCGCGGACGTTTTGGTTTTGCCTCCTCAGCTTCCTGACATCAAGTTGATGGCTTGTTCCAGTTTGTGGCGCAGTTTGTGTTTGCGGCAGTAGGCGTCGCGGTCCAGCGCCGTCAGAACCTGCATCATCATCATCATCATCATCATCATCATCGCCGTCATACAACCGGTCAGTTCATTAGCTGACCCAGACCAGGTAAATTTCTATAAAATTAAAATAACTAACGTCAAAAATGTATTATTATTATTATTATGAACTCACCTCCTCCTTGTACTTGTTGATGTAGAAGAAAAGCTCACTGAGCGCGCTTAGCGTGTTAAACTCAGTGCCATGCAGACGTGACTGTTCCACCAAGTAGGCATCCATGTCCTGGTCGCTAATGCTTGGCATTTTGGCGATGTCTCTGTAGTACCTGCGAGACACATGATAAAACACTGAGCCTCTCTTGCATTCTATCCTCCTCTCCACCTCGGTCTTGTAATTATCTACTGGCCTATACGAGCTAGTCCGTGTGTTAGTCACCTCTCTACCCAACTCTTGTAGTTGGGGATGTCTTTAGCGTAGAGCAGCTTGTTGGACGGGGAGTCTTTTCCAAGTCGGTGTTCCGATGTGGAACACGAATCCATGAAGGTCTGAGCCACGACCGACAGGCAAGCGTCAGTGATGCTGCTTTTGTGGATGTCGAAAACAAACTGCGGATTCTTGATGACGTTGACCCAGAACCTGAGAGGAAGACTGCACACGCACACAGTAATCCGTTAGACTGAAATCACATAATCTTGTAATTGGAGCTAATTAAATGTAAGGCGTTATGATATATTTTATATTATTGAAAGGCTGAATCCGTCATGTAAACATTTAAATCAGAATAGACAAGCTGCGTTTGGGCTGCACATGCTCTGTCTCGACGAAAATGGGTAGTGACGTTGTCGTATATGCACTTTAAAATGGCTGTGATTTCCCAGGGCTCGTCTCTGATGGGAAAACTTGTTTTAAAGTACTTGTAACGCATTTATATAAAGATGTTGATTCTATAAAAGTTTAAAACTATCACAATTACTGTGCTAAATAGACAAATGACCTCCCGTCTTGATAAATCACATAATGTTAACAGCGTTCTCCATGTATCATACGGCTGTAACACGACTGATCTAATTAACAGGGTGGAGTATGTAAACGGCAGATTGCAGAAGATTTAAGCACATGCGAACAGAGATCTTCATTCGGAATGATTTCAAACAGAATGACAAAAAAGTCTGACGTAAACCCACCTATTTGAATCAAATGGTAATTCTGGTCAATCTTATCATAATTGGAGTCAATCACATCGGCGCAAATCATACATTTATTGGAGTGAATTGTATTTCTACTACCTAATTTTTTTAATCAAAGATACAAATACATTTTTCAAGACTATCTTTTTGCGCTAATTCCAAATTTGCCCGTATCATTTCTCTAGCACATCAAGATTTCATAATAATACAATAACAAGAATGTAATATGAAATAAAGTAACATATTTAGGAATGTTTAGCAATTAAGGGTTAAGTTTCAGCAATATGTGGAATTTTTTTCTTAAATGTCATAAATTACAAAGCATTTATAAGTCAAACTTATTCATACATGCATTTTCTGAACCGCAAATCCTCTCTAAAAACAAAAACATTAAAATATGTCAAAAATATAATGCGCTAGTAAATAGTAAAAATAAATAAATAATTAAATCAATAAATAAAAAAATCAGTGGCAAAATATATTTAGGGACCATAAAGTTGTCTCTGATTAAAACTAGCTGTCGACATAGTCAACGTGAATCGTATTGTAGTTTTGTCGTAATTGTATCGTAACTGAAGAGAACCATGTAAAAATTGTTGTGAATATTAACATCATTGTAGTGAATGATAACGTTATGGAAATGAAAAGCACGCATACATAAAGTACAACACAAATGTATTTATATAGCACATTTCACAACAGCTGATGCTTACCAGTTGCTCTTCCAGGTGTGTCGCACGTCCGGGTCGCTTATCTGTCGCTTATCAGCCTGCTCGTCGAGAAAGTCAAACATGTATTTGATAGCCAGCGGCAGAGCAGACCCTCGATGGGCGGTGCTGAAGACCGTCTCGAACAGGTCATCCACAAACTTCTGCAGCGTCCCCTGGTGGCGGGAGGAGAACGCATACGCTTACGATCAATTTCCAATTCCAAACTGTACGAATGATGTGCAGAAATGAACACAATCTTCCAAATCTGGGGAGTTTGGGTGACACCTTAGTGGCCAACAGGCGCGTCAGGTAGATTTCGGACACCATTTTGCTGCCACGATCTCCTTCGCGTTGGTCACTGTGCTCGTGGTTCTTGACCAGGTGCCATAGTTTAGTTCCTGAAACACACCAATTACCAATTATGACTTTCATACTACACCTGTATTAAGTATACCTATAATATAGTATACGCCAGGGGTCCCAAACTCCTTCCCTAGAGGGCCCTTATCCTGCATGTTTTAGACGTTCCCCTCCTCCAACACACTTGAATCAAATGATCAGGATTTTTTTGAGGCTACGACAGAGCTTTCAGCTGAGGTCTTCATTTGAATCGGGCGTGTTGAGGGAGTGACACAGCAAAAACAAACAGGATGGGCGCCCTCGAGGACCGAGTTGGTGACCCTTGCTGTACACGCTGTTGTACAGCTGTAAGCTCACTGTTAGCAAAATGACAGTTACCTGTCTCCTGGTCTGGCGTGATCATGGGCGCTCTGGACCTCAGACTGTCAGGACTACTGGATGTGCGCAGTAACGATTCTGCATACACAAGTACGCTGTTAGTTTGTCTGTGTGTGTGGTTATGTGTTGACAACTGTGGCCTTTAAATCATTCTTAGGTCTAATTAAGAAGAAAAAAAAAAACATTGCAATGAGTTTTGCACAGAGCCAATGACGGTTAAATAGCGTGAGAAGCACCACCCTGATCTGCCCACTCATCCATGCTGAATGCATATAATGAGAGGCATATTTTCGAAAAAAAGTGTGCGTCACTTCAAATCTTTGTAAAAAGTGTCGTTCGTAACTCAAGGTTCCGCTGTACAATTCACTCCCGATTATAATCTAATAGTAGAATTCAATTAGCCAGCTAGTGAATTAAATCGAATAAGCAACTACAGGAGCGAGGTGGACAGGTAGCTAAGAAGCTAACTTGCTAATAAAGCCTAATACAGTATGTGCAATGTAGTATAATGCTTGTGCGTGTGTGTGTGTGTGTGTGTGTTTACCATATCTGCTGAGTGATCTGGTGAATGTGAAGCTGTTGGCGATGTTGTAAGCAGAAACCTGCTTCTGGACCAGCGCCACCAGGGAGCCGTCTGTTACCTGGCAACACATCAGCATTGAGGTAAGACTGAGTTCCACTTCCTGGTCACCTGACAGGGGGGACGGACAGAACAACGTACCTGATAGTGAGCAAGCGTGTTGAGTCGCTTCCAGTCACTCTCAATCTTTGTGGTCACATCTTCATCCTGCAGGATTATCCTGGTCAGCCGACCTTGACGCCACTCTGAACGCGCACACACACAATACAATGAGGATGTTGACTACTGGGGAACTGGAGTGAAGCACATTGTAGTGAAATTTTAGTGAATCAGATCACAAGCAGAGTGAATTATATCATAAGAGGAACTGCATCATAATCAGAGCAAATGGGATCTGAGTGAATCGTAGCAAAATTGGAGTGAATCTTATTGTAATTAGAGTTAATAGTATTGTATTG
The DNA here is from genome assembly GCF_059441095.1 of Idiotropiscis lumnitzeri. NCBI lineage: Eukaryota > Metazoa > Chordata > Actinopteri > Syngnathiformes > Syngnathidae > Idiotropiscis > Idiotropiscis lumnitzeri. Next base: position 22,242,665 of record NC_142393.1, read on the forward strand.
GATCGTATCATAATTGAATGTAAGGTATAGTATGTTAGGCACTCCTAAGATATTCGTTTGCTTAATGAACAAGAGCCTTACCGAGGTCCATATCGTCAGCCTGCGGTCGCTGCGAGAAGGGAATCCCCTTGTAGACGGCGTCCAGCAACTTGTCTTTGACCTGCGTGACCGTGTCGCAGTTCAACACCTTGACCGGCACCTCCGTGCCCGCCTCGCCTTCCGGAGGGATGCACATCATTGTCTAAAGGGAGGTGAGATGGTTGGCAGAGGCATATCTGCATGCACGTGCAAGCATATACGTGCACGTGCATTACCAGCTGCTTGTAGTCAATCTGCTGCCTGATGAGTTTGTCTTCACTGAGGGAATAACGCGCTTCGCCCGTGATGGCATCGATGGGCCCTTTCTCCATCTGCTGCTTGATTGCGCAGTAGAGCATAAACAGAGGCTCGCCAGCACACTCCTGACAGAGAAAATGAAAAACACATTTTAGGTTAGATTAGTGACTTAGTTACTTATCCACTAAAATCTTGTGGTTGGCGTAGTGTAGTGAACTGAATTATAATTGTGGTGAATCGTGTCATATTATAAGGGATTTAAAAATTCACGTAAACACCGATTAGATATATATTTTTTAAATCAATGCCATGCCTTTGTGCACTAGTGAGGTGCCATCCACAAACGCAATATGCATTGATGTTCGGCGCAAAATTAAATATTTGTAAACATATTACACTTTTCTTGGGTACCAATCCATTTTTGAATGTAGAGAGGACTGAAATCATATGAGTAAAATTAGGGAATTGCACTAAAAACACTTTAATTGATTTGCAATTATTTTTTTAACCTTAATATTAAAACGTTTTGTTTTGCTTCTCCAGTAAGTATAATGTAATCTACAAATTCAAAATGTGGCATTCTCCTGAAAAAAAAAGAACCTTTAAGGATTAGGAGTGCAGTACAGTAGACACTCAAAAGATACCACAACAGGACATCACGTGTAGCGTTCCATCAGATGCACACGGTAGCCTGTGTGTGCTAACTACAAGTAGCTTCCAGACACGACTGTCCCAATGTCAGAAATTAAATCGGGCATCAGACACATCGTGCTTCCTTTTTAGATGCTAGTGTATCACCACTGTTGTGCTATGAAAGGGGTGGTTTACATCTTATTAAGTATTTTGTGAAAACACACACACACAAACAATCAAACAAGCATGTCCATCACCTTGAGGAAGCGATACAGAAGGAAGGTGAACCAGTTGGTCAGCATCTTCTCAGCCACAGACTCTGTCCTGCAACACACAGTTAAAAGGTCAAACGGGGGCTGGAGCGTAGCCCACACATGGGGCGGTCAGGGTCAACGGTCGCTCACTGACCTCCTCAGCAACAATTTGGGGTGGTTCCGGTTCTCTAAGTTCTTCTCGATAAGGTCCGCCAGAAGCTGCTTGAGCACCACCGTGGCATACTCCATGCGACCCTGATGTAAAGCCACGCCCGTTAGCATAGCGCTAGCCCTAAAAGCCTAAAGTCATGCTCCAAATGCTACGTTAGTTTTGCGTGCGAAGTTGTACCTGTAGCGCGGCCATCAGCAGTGAGGCCACATTCCCGCGGTCCCGCATGGAGAACGACCTCTGAGCCTCCAGCGTGTGGATGAACGTCAGGAGGAACATTTTGTTGTTGAGAAGCTGACTAAAGAGGCGGAGGGCTTTCTCCACGTTGGCCGGAGACTGAAATACAAACAGTCATACAAGTCAATAAAATGGCAACACTGACTGCGCTGGGGTGTGTGTGTGTGTGTGTGCGTGAGACATACGTCCAGCTCCTTGAGTACTGGATGTTCTTCTATTCCTGGGAACATGACTCTCATGGTGTAAGTGCGATATTCCAAGAAGGGAATCTTCACTCCATCCATGTCGTTGGTCAGTTCCTGAATATCGGTCTGCAGCTCCGCAAAGGCTACACAAACACACGTTAATATGAAACATGCACACGCGTGTGTGTGTGTTGTGGTTGTGTGTGGGTGTGCGCACCCTCTTTGCACTCTAGCGCCACCCTGCTCTCGAGGTTGTCCATCTGTAGCTGAAGACGCTTTAGTGTGCGGTCAGCGTCCCGCGTCTTTCGCTTGTAGGCGATCAGCACGGCGATGATGGCTACCAGGAGCACGCCGCCACCCGCGCCGATGCCGATAATAGCGGGCAGTGTGAGGGCGCTGTCCGAATAAATGTGCAGCATTCCTGGAGAGAACTCCAAACCTCCGACCAGGATCTACGGGAAAATCCAGCTGGAAGTTAGGTTACCAATGAACAGAAATGTTGTAGAATTGACTGAACTGTAAATAGGCAGAATGGTTTCATTCTGTCAAGCAATGTGGAAAGTAAGGCTGGGTATTGATTGAAATTTCCAAAATCGATTTGATTCGATACGCAAAGGCCTGATGTGATTTGATTTTCGATTCACTTTGATTGATTTTCGATTCAAAGATTTCACGCAGTACCAATTTTACTTTCGTATGAAAGGCATTCTCGGAAGAACCAATACTGCAATTATTGTAGTACAAACATCTTGCTGTAAGTGGGTAAGCCAGTGGTGGGCACGTCAGTCCGTCAGTATTTATTCTGTCATTTTTCAGTCCAGCTCTGTCCTTCCACTGTTGATGGCGACAGACAATCGACGTCAGGAGGCATGATAATAAACGCTCGCGTCCTCTCATTTGTTTCTCGAATATGGATTTATTGGTTGAAATCAGGAGCTGTGGTGAGCGAAGGTCTAGCTCACCAGCACACGTTGCTCTCCGGTCAACTCTGGCGAATCACAAAGCAGCTGATGTTCCGACACCGTCAACAAGCATGGAGACTCGCCAATCAGAACGGTGTAGTTCAGACGGTTGTTTCCGGGGGCAGCCGGTACCAAGTTCTTCCCCTGCACACAAACGTGGTTCACACAAGTCATGCTCCAAATCTGGACTTTCTGTGGGGTTGTTTCTCACCTTGAGGATGATGGGCGACCCTGGCTTGACCTCCAGGATTCCTGAGATGCCCAGGGGGTCGAAGGTCGGGTTGGGGTAGTGCGTGAAGGCGGTGGAGTTAAGCACCAGCAGAGATGACACCTGACAGCCCAAATGTCATCACACCAAACAATGAATAACAACAACATCAATAATATTGATTTACCCGAGGTCAAGTTGGACATGATCACAATTGTGCTAAAAAAATAAAATACATATGATTGAAAATTGATGATTCAATCTGTGGATTGTCGCGTGCAGTGCGCCAGCTCTCATCCTGCCCCACATGCTGCTGGGCCAAAGTGCGGCCGGCTTATGTTAGATTGAGTAGTGGTCCCAATTAATTTGCAATGCCATGTCCACTTTAATGATCAGAACAGACACGTCTTGGTGTTGGTGCGAGGTTGTCACCTGATCCAAAATGAAGCCAAACTCGTCGGCATGCAACGTCCCCTCTGGAGGGTTGGGTTTGCCATAGACCAGCCCGGGAGCTAAACACGTCATGACGCTGTCGTTGACCGCCGTGCAGAACTGTGGAGAAACACCAAAGCGGGACTTGATAACCATGTGGTGTCATGAAAATGTGACATCTTCACCATGTGACATCCGAATAAATGTTAGGTCAATACAACGGATTTTAATTACTGATAGACCAATGCGTTTTTTTCAGGGCTGATACAGATCGTTAGAAGGCAAGGAGGCTCGTAACCAATGTTCGGAGACAATATTTATTTTCAGTGAAAGGGAAACTATTGGTGTCAAAATTTTAAAAGATATCAGCCTCCAACCTAAGTTTGTTGGAATGTCTTCCATTCATATGCTTTTTGAAGAACTTTTCAGATTTGAAAAATGTTAAAAGTTTTTTTTTGTAAATCTCATAACCATGTGCTGTCAGAACAGTGTGTTGGTTTTCACAATCATGTGACATAATAATGATGCGACATCATACTGTTTTCACGTCAATATTATGTCCTGTTGTGTTTTTATAACCATGTGCATTTAAAACAACGTGCCAAAAAAAACAAATGCCAAAATCATGTGGCTTTATAACATGTGACATCATAACAATGTGATGTCATAATAATGTTGTCATAATGTGTTTTCATTACCATGTGACATCATGTGATGTTACTTAAGCATATGGAAAGTGTTTTCATAACCATGTGAAGGCATAACCATTAAGGTTAAAAAAAAGTGATGAAAAAGTTTTATCAATGTGACATAACTATGTGATCTATGTGATGTATTTACACAATATGCGTTCATCATCATGTTTGGTCAAAAAATGTTTTGTCATATCAATGTGATGTCATAACCATGTGACATCATAACAAAATGAAGATGTGACTGGTCTTACATTGTTGGTCTCCACGCCGCCATATTTGGCTCTGACTTTGGGCTCCTGGATGGTGAGCAGGTTGGTTCCTGTCACTGTGATCACTGTGCTCCCACTACGCACACACAAAGGGGATGTGAGAGAGCTGTGCTGTGATTGGTGGACAGTGTAAGTGGGTGCAGGCCTACTTGACGATGGACCAGTTAGGTTCTATGGCGGTGATGGTTGGATCCTCCGTATATGTGTACTTGATCTCTGCGCTGGTCACTTCCGCCTTATCAATCATCAGGCGGATGGGGGCGGGGCCAACTCCGGACGGCGAGGCGGGAGTGATGCAGACCACCTCCCGATTGATGCGTCTGGATGATAAGTCGAGCAAGAAGAATGCTCAACTTTTACTGCCGTTTGAGTGAGAAATGATTTCGGGTTTCATAACGTACTTGACAAACAGACACTCGTCTTTGTCGATGAAGACTGACACGCTGCTACCGGCGTCCAAGTTCCGACCCGCCACTGTCAGTCTGGTTCCCCCGGAAACTGGACCTCTCTCCGGGCGAACGTTGCTCAAACTGGGACTCTGTGAGTGAGTGAGAATGAGAGAGGATAATGGAGAATCAGAAAGAGAGAGAGAGCAAGAGAGAAACACAGAGAGAGAACACGTCAAGAGTTTGCTTGGCACTCGCAACAATGAATGACGAGAAAAACATGCGAACAAAGTCTCACCACAAAGGCGTACGCTTGCGTGGACATGGTGCGGTACTCAGCGCTGCATACGCCTATACACAATTCCACCGCACCGCCGGGAGAGTGAGGCAGCAGCGCTTCAGCCATGTCGCATACCACCCTGCAAGTACACACACAGAACTTTTGAGTCACCCTAACGCCACATGACAGTCACCTTAATAACATGTCCAGTTCACATTGAATACTCAAATATCAACTAGAACAGTCGCACATAAACTGTTAACTACACTAAGACACGAAATTCACAATTGTCTAATGTCAACTACATTTTAAAAGCACATAGAAAACATGTCAGTCACAAATAAACTCAATTACATGTTAACATACCGATTGACGTATTTTGTGGCCTACAAGTCACACTTTTTTTTATAGTTTGGTTGGTCCTGTGTCTTTTACTCAGATTCCACTTGTATGTATTCAAGCGCCTGCATCATGTGATTATATTTCACACCGAGTAAGTATGTTTGAGGTTAAAGTGAGACAAGATCATTATTTCAATGTGAATATTGTTGGTGTTATCGCGCGTTTTTTCTTACGTGAAAGAGGTCATTGCTTCAAAGGTTGGAAAACAGTTTATATATTTATTAAATAAGTTTTATTGGTCGCACATAATTGTATTTATGCTCAGCTCATGTAGAAATGAACTTCTGTCATATTTGTACTCGAAACACCATCATATGGAGTTGAAATTAAATGAACAAGATGCGGTTTAATTGCAGACTTTGAGCTTTAATTTGAGGGGATTTACATGATGATGATGACAAGTCGGTCTATATGCCTGTCAGTTTTTAACGGTGGGGGCTGGCAAGCTGCATGCTAGCATCGAATATCCCCAGCTTCAACCAGGTTTCCTTGACAATCAAAACACCTCTGTCATGAACACAGCAAATTCCAGCGTGTTGTATGTATCTTGCGTTGGATAAATAAAGAATCGAGGACGCTCACTGGAGAAACCTCCGAGGCAGGACGTGACGCACATGCCGTGTCTTGCCTAAAACACAAGCGTGAATCATGACGCGCCGCTCTAATCATGCGGGCTGTGATGTTTGCTGAGTGCTCATGAGGAAGAAACAAATATTTCTTTAAAATATTTGTGGTTCAATACAGTCTCCAGTATGTATGATATTTATTTTATCTTAGAGTCCCTTTAATTGAGACAATTGATTACTGTTGGCCATAACCACGTTGAAACCTCATCAAAGTAGATCTCCGCTCAATCAAACTTCGAAGTCAGAAGGCAGAAAGTTGCTGTGTGGTTCTACCGACGCACATCTAACAGCAGCTGTGTTAGTTTTGTAATTAGGTAAGAGTCAGCGGGAGAGGGATACTAATAATTTAAGTTGCTAACTGTATTTTTTAGATTAAACAATGACTCAACCAAGAGTTTGAAATGTTCAAGAGTTTGGGGATAATCATTTGTAGAACAGTTATGGGCTAGAGTAGCCTATTAGTTGTCATTATTGACTGTGTACAAACAGTATTTATGTTAAATGTCAACTTCGCAGTGAATGGTGTTAGCTCACGGCAATGACGATCCAACAAGGTGCGTTTGTTTGGGTCACACTAACCTCTCAGCGCTGATGTACAGCGAGGGAACAGGGTTACAACGAACACCCGCCACCTGCACATGCGTGATCTCCTTCACCTGCAGACCCAGGTTCTCACCCTCGATGGTCACTCGAGTCCCCCCCTCACGAGGTCCCGTCAGAGGAGCAATCTGCGGGTCACAACCTTTCATGGAGTGGCGGTGTCTGGGTGACGCCTAGGCGGTAAGTGAGTGCTCCTACCTTGTTGATGCGTGGGTGGCTGCAGCGTAGGTTATGGCGTCCATGGTGCATCCAGCTGTGTTCTGGCGCTGTGCAGTGCTGACGCAGCACACACTTCCTGCTTTCAGCGCACCAGCCGCATTGGAAGGCAGTCGGTGCTTTCAGGCATTGGCCACAGCTGGAGCGTTGAGCCTCGCACTTGTAGAGCAATGCTGCGAATGCAACGCCACATGAACAAGGATTAGGGGATACATAGTTTAGGAATATGACAAATTTTTCACAAATTATTGTATGGTAAGTGCTCCTCAGCATAGTGGCCAAAGAACTGATATGATATAATAATCAAACTTGTAAATTATTTTAACATTGTCATACATACTGTATACAACAATCGTTTTTTACGATTATGCCAATTTTGGAATTGTTGCGTGTAATAATCGTAATTGAATTTCGATTAATCGCACAGTCCTGCTCAGACGAATGGAAAATTTGAGGCAACAGTCGTGGGATGAATTATACTTTGCAAGTCAGCCCTAAATCTTCTCTTGTACCCCTAAAATTTCAGGTTGAGGGTCACTGTTCTCCAAGTAAAATAAAGTTAGTGACGTAATTGCGGTAGCACACAAATTACCTTTGTGTATTCAGCAAAATAAGTCATTTGTGGAAATCAGCTTGGACAAATAAAAACTCTTCAACATCAACATGGGACAGATTTGGAATTTCCTACCTTTCATGGACATCGGCTTGTCAATGAAGAAGTCTCCATCCCAGACGATGTTGAAGTCCACTGGCAGGTCTGCTGCTTCCGTTCCCTCGTACCAGTACTACGCCGCACAAGAACACACACAAATTAGTTCATGTCAGAGCACAAAGAGCAAAAACATTCCAACTGACTTATTTACACTTCGGGACAATTTAGTGACCTAACTGACGTTAACATGCTCGCATGTTTTCGGAATGCGTGAGGAAAAATATATGCAATCACAGAATCTCCAAAAAGGAAGACCAGCAGAGATTCAAAGCCAGAACTTACTAAGGGTGTGGCAAACATGCTAACCACTGTATCACCATACAGTGGAAGCTCTTAATGCCGTCGCCTTCAAAAGGAACTTTGTGGGGTGAGGCACAAATTTTGCACGGGCAACTGTTACAATGCGCACTATGTTAGATCGCATTTCAGCCGGCATCAAATCATTAACTCTGCGTTCCATTTCCTGTTTTTCTATTTTGTTTTGTTCTGTTGGTGTGATATAACTCTGTTTGCATTTGAATCCATCTCTTTGTGCAGTGATTCTGTGTGCGCGTGTGCCTAATGCTTCCATTACCATTAAAATCAGCCAGCTGAGCCCAGCGAACGTCCTCAGCACACACACATGCGCACGCACACACACATTCTCATGAGACTTATTAGAGACCAAGTGATGCGTGATCTCTAATCAGGACTTGTGGTTGTTGTGCTTTGGTATGAAATAAAGTCACTTGCATTGATCTGATTTCGAGTGAACTTCACTCACAATTAAACTCGAACATAAACACAGAGATTTAATCATTCAGTTAGGGATTAATTTATAGTACAATTACATAAAGTTGAAGAGAACAAGAAAATTGCCCACAAAATGTTAATTATTTTCTTTCCAAAACACAACAAGCGATACAAACATACAGTAATAGGCTACTCGGTGAGGAATATGCAGCAATGTCAGTGTTTTGGTTTTATTGGACTAAATGCTCAATTTCCTCTTCAATTTAACCCCCCTTCCACACACGCACACACATCTACTCAACCGGTTTGCTGACACAAGGACAAATGAAGGTCACTGTGCTGAGAAGACGACTGGGCGTCTCAGTCAGAGGCGAAGCAGGCGGAGAAAGACTGTGAGGGATGTGGGGCGTTTTATTGTATCATTTTCGAGCTGGTGAGGGGAAGGACGGGTAGATGTTGATGGCGCAGCGCAACTGACATCTCGGGGTAATCTTGTTTTAGTTCCAAAAACTACATATGCTTGTCTTTATTCTTTGGGCACCATGTGTACGAGCAGTTTTGATGGCTTGACTGATTCATTCGCAAGCCTGCCACCACATATTATGCAAAGCAGGATTTGCTGCATGCAAATCAACCAGCAATGTCTGATTCTGGCTCATTATTGGACTGTTTCCCTTTTACAAGAAGCTTTCCAAACATGTTTGTTTTTTTTCACTCGTTTTTGCCTGCTTCTGGAGTTTCATTTTTCTTCATGGGAGAAAGCATTGAGATAGAGGTACAAGCGGATTCACCTGAATTTCAAAATAAAACCTTTGGCCTCCGATGGTCAAGTTGGCATTGTATCTCTCGACCGCCCAGTCAGGACAGGTTCATGACAGGGTTGGGAAAACCATAAAATAATATTTTATGAGAATCGTTCACTACAAATAAAATACATTTTAACTGACCATTTTTTAATGGCTAAATTAATATAATAAATATTACAGGTCGCTTTAGAATCCGAATAAGAACAGGACAGAATTGTAACTGGAACAGACACAACCAGTCCAAGAGACACAGAAAGACAATGACCAACAGAGGGATAAAGAACTGAATGAAGACTGTCGGGTGGCCGTTTACAGCGCCCTGTTTTCGCAGATGAAAAGAAAATAGGCAACAGAACTGACAAAGCGAGCAATATTACCTCGCTTGCATCCCTGTTGTGATGTAGACACTGAGACCAGAAAAAAATTATTCTCATCACACACACACAAAAAAAAAAAACTTAAATCGACACGGAGTCTTTGGGGGGAGCATTTTAGTAATGAAGAAATTTTTACATGCAACCCTATTATTTAAATGCCAATGTTAACGTCAATCAAGCGTCCTTTTAAGTAGGTTTCATGTTGTGCTTTTGTGTTCATCTTTGTTTCTGCTAACCAGGTTCGCTGGTGTAAAAGAAAACTCCGTAGTGTATGTATTAATATTATATTAATATGCAGCAGCTGAATTTGCCTAACAAAATGGGCTATATAAAAAGAAATTGTATTGTATTGTATGGTAATGTCATTTGTAATCTAATTTACTTTTAAAATAAAGCAATCAGTAAATCCTTACCGAAGTGTTCTGACATTGTATGCAAGACGAGTTGAAGCGCACTGCCGGGATGCGCTGGACTTTTCCTTGAATATGGAACACACATTCATAGTTCTTCTGGCCTGACTGAGGTTGCGGCAGGTTGCGCGCTCGCAATGTGATTGGGCGAACCAAACCAGCCGGCACCAGGATGTCTGATGTGGGCAGGATCTGAGGACAGCCCTGTGGACAGAAAGTCACACAATCAACAAGATGGCAGTTGATTTTTTGCATTAGCATTCCCAGTTCACAGAAGTGGTGAAAATGGCTTCTTCTTGATTAGTTTTGACAGCCTGCAACATAAAATAAAAGGCGGTGGTGAAAAGGTTTACCGGGGCGTAATAACAATTTAAACGGTTAGCATTACCGTTTTAGATTGTAATTACCATGAGTATCATATTTAGCGAGACTCGTAGCTCTATTGCTAGCTCGTTTTCTGTTATTAGCTATGGTGTCAGCAACTAACAGGTGAAAATTCAATTTTTGTGAGAGAAAAAAAGAACACTAAGCCCTAAGCATATGGTGACAGATTTCAAATATTTTACATTTAAAATAAAACTCACATTTGCCTTTTTTGGTAGTGATATAATTGACAATTTGTGCTAATCCCATCATTTTGATCACTGAAATCCTGATTGCACACCTTTTGTTAGTTTGGATTCTGCCACAGGTGATTAACTTAACAGTTGAAAAATGATCAAAAATCGTCAACAGGTGACATATCTAAGCTTTGTGACTGCAAAAAACGCACGCACACTAACAGTTTTTTCTCAGAGAGCATCGACACAGTAATTAATTGCTTTGTGACTGACAGTAAGCCCGTTAGCACCACAGGAAGTGGACCACAGCAGCGCATGCTGCAGTGACTGGAGAGAAATGCTTTAAATGCTTTGAAGGGACTCTTCACTTCTCCACGCACACACGCAGGGACAAAGACACACACTTGCCAGACACACACACAAACACTCCCATCCATCAATCAATTAATTTTATATAGCACGCTGTCATGAGAGCTGCGGGTGAGCTGGAGTCTATCCCCATCTGACTTTGTTGACAAGCGGACAAACTGCACTGATCACCCGTCAATGGCTGGACATGTATAGACAAACAACAGTCAATGTTAGGGTAAACATAGATGGACGGAGTGCCCTGCTACAACATACACCACAATGGTTTTGTTGCGTTTTCATGCTGTTGACACCAGAAAAAGCAAAACAGCAGCAGCAGCAGCAGCAAGCAGGCCATCAGAAAAAACGCAGCAAGAGCCCGGTGCAGTGACTGTGGCACTGATTACCATCTTGTCTGCTCCGGACTCCCGCGAGCCCAGAGAGAGGCGGTTAGAGATGGACGCCAAGTGTGGAGCTGCTGTCTTGGTCCAGCTATACAAGTAGATGATCACGCGTCCCCACACCTATCTACTACCCCTCCTCCGACCACCGATGAAATTACTACTACTTCTAACCTCACTCGAGCTGATCCTCAAACCCAGCTTGATGGCACACGGTGCGCGGACTGCACAGGCCGAATCAGACGAGGAGCGCGGAGACTTGTGTGCAGCACGTGCGAACGCTCCTTCCACATTATATGCATGGCTCCCATGAGAAGCCAGGCAAATGTGTACTTCCAAACACCTGAGTGGCGCTGCGCCAGGTGTCGACCACTAGGAGCACAGAAGGACCCAGTAGATCATTGCAAACCGACTTTTGATAAGACTTCGGCCGGGATTAGCCAACCACAATTTATCATTCTGCAGTGGAACGCTAACGGTGTCTACAGAGAATTACAACTTCTCGAAGACTTGGCTGAGAACTACAACGCTGATATCATTGTCATCCAAGAAAGTCGCCTCCTCCCGCGCGATAAGACCCCAATCCTGCGCAACTATAACACCATCCGCAGAGACAGACCAGTCGAAGGGGAAGCCCGAGGTGGAGGCTTATTAACGTTCGTGAAGAAGACCCTGAAAATGAAATAATCTGTGCGGACATGAATGCCCATGATGAGATATGGGACCGAAGTGCCCGCCCCGATGATCGAGGGCACCAGTTGGTGGAGATCATCATGGACGCAGAGGGTGGCTTTCTTAACAATGCCAACCTTGCCACACGCCAAGACCCAGCCACGGGCCATGTCTCATCTCCAGATGTCACCATCGTACACATGGGTCTACTCCACCGTTGTGACTGGTCTCCACTTGACTCCCTCTCATCGGACCACAAGCTGGATTCCGGACTGGCCGCAGTACTGAAGATCAGCTGCTCCGACTCTCCCAAGAGATTAGTGATGGATTCCAGTGGTTGTCAATGCAGAGAACGGTGCTGTCGCTGATTGACTACTCCAGAGCCTACGATAAGGTGTGGCGGGACGCGCTCCTTCTCAAGATGCAACAAGCGGGAGTTTCAACGAAAATGGTGCGGTGGATACAGGCCTGGCTCTCCAATAGACTCACCTGGGTGACATTCGACGGGGAAAAGAGCAAGACCGTCGTCCTGAAGCAAGGGGTACCGCAGGGGTCGGTGTTGTCGCCACTCCTGTTCCTCTTCTACATAAACGACCTCACTACCGGCCTCGACACCCACCAAATCAGCCTTTTTGCCGACGATGTGGCAGTGTGGAGCCAGGCACCATGCCTACGACTCGCTGAACAACGCCTCCAATCAACCTTAAACCATATAGCAGAATGGAGTAAAAAGTGGAAAATGGAGATTTCAGTCCAAAAATCGGAATGCTCCTTCTTCTCCACCAACACTCATGAGGCGAGCTGGCGCCCCAACCTAAAGCTGAACGGCCAACAACTAAAGTACAACCCACACCCGAAGTTCCTAGGCGCCATCTATGACCGTCAGTTGACCTTCACCCACCATTCAGCGACCATCGGCGGGAAGCTACGCAGGCAGGCAGGGGCTCTGAAATGCTTGGCGACTACAGAGTGGGGGTATGATAAACGTACCCTCAGAGCCACCTACATAGCAACCGGCAGGGCATCTGTCGAATACGCTGCATCGGCCTGGCTTCCATGGGTGTCGTCGTCAACGATGGAGAAGCTGGAAGCCTGCCAACATTTCGCAGGCCGAGCAATCACTGGCCAGGTCAAAACCACCCCGGTGGAGGCGATCCTAGCAGAAGCGGGCCTACCGAAGCTAGCAACGAGGGCAACCCAGCTTGGTGTGATAGCGCTGGAAAAGTCAAAACGGCCCAGAAAACCCACGCCACCAAATAGCAGCCCAAAAGTCACCCAACGCACGAAAAAGCGCAGCTGGCGGAAAAAGGCAGGAGAGATATGGGAATCCATCTTCGGAAATACCTGCCCCCCCCCAACAGCCAGAACCTCTCCCTCCGTGGTTGGAGACAGGTGGACACATCTTCGAGATCTCCGGCAGTAAGTCTGGAGATGCAGAAGCCGATAAGGAGTGGGCCCTACAACGGCTAGAGGAAGGCTGGAACACCTTCGACCTGGTCCTCTATACTGATGGATCAGCAACGAGCGGTACCGCAACAGGCGGTGGTGGAATTGTCGTAACCACCGACCACCCCAGAGACCCCCAAGTCCTCCGCTCCTTCGCCATCCCCACCGGCAGATGGTGCTCATCCTTCCAAGCAGAGATCAAAGCAATAGTTAAGGCGCTCCAATTCATACAGGCCGAAGGACATGTCCAAAAAGTCAGAATCGTCAGCGACAGCCTCTCAGCTCTGACCCGCATTCAGTCAGCTCACCCATCCCTACCGTGCAAAGACAACGATGAACAGATCATCCTTCAAGTTTTATCGGTGCTCTCGGAGCGAGGGTGACAAGTGACCTTCACGTGGTGCCCAAGCCACTGTGGTATAGTCGGAAATGAGTTAGCAGACGTCCAGGCGAGACAGGGGGCGGACGCTGACCAAACCACAGTCGACCACCCTTATGACTCCGCTAAAGCAACCATTCGGAGAGCGACAAGAGGCGGCCCGGCGTCCCATGAACACACCCAACGGATCTACGTTGATAGAGGAGAGAAAATAAATCGTCTGGCTGAACAACACCTCGAGAGGAGGGACCAGGTGACCCTTAGCCGCCTCCGTTCTGGCCACCACCCCAGCCTACAATATTGGCTAGCAAAGATCGACCGAGCTACGGACACGATCTGCAGAAAATGCGGCTTGGGCGGGGAAACTGCCGAGCACGTAATTTATGACTGCCCGCGCATCCACAGGCCACCTGCTGAACCCCCGCCCCCCAATACTATGGCAAAAGACCCTGCTCTAACGCTTCTCATTTGGGAGCGATGGTCTTCTATGACGGATTTGCCAGATGTATCACAACCCCAACCCCCAGAGCATTGACCCAAATTATCTCGTTGCTCAAAAGAAAGACAGAAAAGAAATCAGCAGCAGCAGAAGCAAAACACAACAGCATTCGGTCACTGGTCAACCCGCTCTATGAACTGAGCCACAGCCGCGAAGCAGGACCAGGTGATAGCTGGCGACCGGCAGGAGTCTCAATGGCGTGACCAGCAATCAGCAGGGCAGCAGCAGCATATTGGTGTTGCTTTTGCTCAGTTGTTCGAGCGGGTGGCCCAGTGGCCGAAGGTTCGACTGTTTGAATCTTGGCTGTCTTGCTGCTTTTGCTGCTGAAGAACACAACAAAACCGTTCCATGCATGTGTGTGTGTGTGTGTGTGTGTGTGTGTGTGTCCATTACATCATCAATTCTACCGGTAAATTTAACTCATCTCCGGAGGTGCATCCAAACAAAGCCAAACAGTTTCTTCGCCAGAGCCATTTCCATGCTGAACTCTCACATACAACTACCCTTACCTTGCAGAACTGCAACATAATATGTTTTATTTATTTAATTTGATATTTATTTATTTTTTTACAAATTCATTTAATTGATCTATTAAATTAAATTATTTGTTATGTAGCACTGAAGAGGGGAGCTCTCCAATCTCGTTTTACACTGACTACTATGACAATATGGGCATTCTGATTCAGATTATTTTTTTTCTCTGTTTTGAGGTAGATTTAATATGACAAAGCTTCTTCTAACAATCGAATTGACGGCATTTCATTTCATGTCGCCCAAAGAGTTAAAGGACAACATGCGCACACACCCACACACATACGCAAACACGGGCCTCTACTGAGCATGCTCAGTACAAGCAGGGTTTTACCTGGTCCGTGCTGACGCGTCCCTCCAGGAAGGAGCAGTCCTCCAGGTTGTTGGTGCACATGTGACGGTATTTGCACCAGTGACATGGAAACATGCTGCCCACACAGGAAGTGCACCTGCAAACAGGAAATGAAGATTCCATCAAGCAGGCAGTGGGCCAAAGGGACGAGGTGAGGAGTGGACGTCAGGCTTACGAGTTGAGAACAGAGCAGTTGTAGAAAGTGAAGTTGGTGCTGATGAAAGTGCGACTTGTCTCACTGGATCGAAGACTGAGTTGGACGTCTCGTTTCTCTCCTATCGAGACAACGGCGCGCATTAGCTCATGTGCGTGTGTAACAAGTGCATATTTGCGTGTGTGTGAGGGGCCGTCATGGACATCATTCAGGATTATTAAAATGCTCTCCCGCAAACAAGTGAAACGCTCTCATGCTTTCAAGAGAACCACTTACACAACCACACACACTTATGAATATTCACCTGCATCCAGTTTATTTCGATCTCACGGATTTGAATCTATCGCATCTGGAACAATCAGAGCAGTCCAGTTGTGATTGACTCAATGCCCTGAGAATTACACACGCTCCTGACGCTGACACACGTTACGGTAAAATAATCTTGCATACACTACTGAAAAGCACGTACACAATCAAGTGAAATGCTGTCACTACTGAAATTCTCTCACTCAATTAGATAAAACATTTTCCAACAATACTGAAATGCTCTCATTACAAATCCAAAATGATGTCAGTGACGGCCCCTCCTGTGTGTATGTGGGTGTGAGTGTCACCGTAGGAATGTAGCGGCAGGTCTCTGAGCGTGGGCGACATGCACGTCACCTGACCGTCTGCCTCCACCTCTGCCGAGGTTTCGCTGATGTCCTTGAAGACACAGGACACGCCCCCCGACAGCGCGGGCACGTGGTGGACTCGTACTATGAGCTGCACACAGACAACGTCGTACTCTATGACATCGTCGACCGAGGATGCAACAGGACGCACAGACGTCATACAATATGACGCCTTGAGTACTGAATCGTACGTGGGGGCCATATTGGATGTGGCGGTGTAGACCGATGGGTGAAGATTCTTAATCGTTTGCATCAGAATCATTTGAATATTTTTTATTGGCCAAGTATATTAAAAACACACAAGGTACCTCAAGCTGTGATAATTGTTTTACACGCAAAGCCAGATCTCATGAGGGTGAACAATGATCACTGATTCTATTTGGTCATCACAACATCATTTATCGCATGACAATTTGCTGACATTGTGCATCATACTGTGAAGTCATGTATGTCCATCGCACTGGGAATTCCCAGCCTCCAAACAAAGAAGTTATTCTTATTTCATTATATTGCCACAAAGTTACAACTCTGACAGTTTTGAGTTGCTTAGATCACTTTTTTCATACTACGCAAGACAGAGCAGTTAGAAGGGACCACTGCACTAATAGTCACTCTACACTCGTTGACATTATTAGACGTTAAAGTTCTATCAATCACTGAATATAAAAATCAGGTGACTGTAAACATTGGTGCACTTTATTAAAAGTGTCATGGCATGTCACGTCTACATTTCAAGATCTGCTGAATCCGGTGAACAGGATTTACTGAGGATTGACTAAACTCAAAAGATTTAACTGGTTATCCTCATGGACACATAGGAAAACCATAAAAACCGTATGTGTATACATTTATATTTACTACATCTACATAAATTCTTAAAGTAAAAATGACGAGTCGATATTCATAATTATCCGATTAAAAGTGACATACAGTGGTACCTTCACTTCGGAGTTGAATTTATTTGATAACCAAGTTTGTCAATGAATTAAATTCCATTATTCTCAAAAATAAAAGAGAATGTAAAATAAAGTACCACTGTATGTTGTTTCCGGTGCCCATCTGGTTCCATAAATCGATGAATGAATCAGAAACATTCAGTGGATTGTTGCTTTCTGAAATTCAGTCTTGAATTTATAGAGCAAATTTGCCACGTCGAACATGGTTGGCGCGCTGGCGTATTACAGCAATCGGCCAAACCGCACAAGGAAGGGTCTATGTATATTTGATGACTATGATGCGACGTACCTGCGTTGCCGGGGCGGTGACGGACATGTTGCTGGGGGTAACGGAGATGTTGACACACTGGTCTAGCTTGGTGTTGAAGTGTTGAGGCTCCTGCCATTTCTCACATGCTTCCATTCTGGAACATCTGAAGGGAGCATATGACATGATTACGATTAATGACGGTTTGACTGGACAACCTAGTTGAAAAACTCTTCTGTGGAACGCTGAAGTAGGTTTCTCAGAATGTACTTCACTCCAACCATTAGGAAACTCAGATCGTTGTTGTGCTGTTCGGTTATTAGAGTGGACCAAAAACAGAGTGGCGGTGCGCGTTGTAGGCACTCCATCTGGGAACATGGTGCACAAGCGCGTCAGGCGGTCCAGATGGAAACAGTTCAAGCACGAGCCGTTGATTGATTTAGAACATTTGGAAATTAATGAGAGGGGAGCGCGCTCTGCCTGTCCGAACACACTCGGTCTCAGAAAAGCGCACCGGCGCCATAGTGAATTTTTGAATGCATCAAAAAAAAAAAAAAATAAATAAAAATCTTGACTGGCCCGACTTAAAAATAAGAAGAATAGCAATAAATAAAATAGCGAGGTAAAACTCTAATAGATGGAGTTATGGTCACAAATCCGCGATAATGGAACTGGGAAGTAGCAAGGGAACATTGTATACTGTTTGTGCCACATGCTAGGGGACATATTTTTTTGCCGTATGTGAGAGGTCACATCAAGTTGCGTTTGAATATTATTTAGGCTAATATGCTGACGAATACTGATGATCAGCCTCAATAAAGGTTGGTTTGTTTATTTTGAATTTTATTTCGGAATAGAGTCATTTATGTAACACGAGTTCATGGTTGTGTACATTCTACAAAGTAGATGCATGGTGTTTGCCGATTATTACAAAATCAATCTGAGTGGAATACTAGTGTGCGCTCTTCTTTTATGATGCGCTCCATTTTAAGTGCTTTGCTGCCCTTTTTGGCCATCTATAGGTAATTAATAACAACCTCCTATTTGGGGAAGCATCAAATAATTGTGGTTTGACGTTATTCACTGCAATGCTCGATCTCTATCCTCCGCGAATAGCAAGGGTTCACCATATTTCCAGCAATCCTAGCTGAACAAACTCCTCCACCAAGTGACTCAGCACAAATGCCACATTTCCATTCGCACTATTCCGGAATAATCATAGATTTTGCAGAACAGCACACTTCAGCAACGTTGCAATTTTGTACTCAGCATCACATTTTGAAGTGATGGCAAACATGCTGAAGCCTGAATGAGCGCAGCCATTTTTCTTCATGAGCACAGAGAAGGGCTCTTTAATTTTGAAGGCCAACTTGATTGATGTTACAGCAAAGAGGAAATGTCTCCACCTGGACTCTCAACATCAAAGAGGCCCACAAACTGTGTGTGTGAGTGTGTGTTCCCATGTGGCATCATTAATGTTTCTATAAATGACCTTCACACACATGCGCAGCAGAAAATCCATGCCAATCAGAAGCAAGCATCAGTTATTTGCAGCAAATCCAGCAGCCACATAGTTTTCATCTTTTTTACATATCTATCTATCTATCTATCCCCTGACCTCAAACCCATTGAGAACCTATGGCTCATCTTTAAATGGAAGAATTTTATTTATCTATTCACAGTTTTTTTCAACATTTTTAAATCTATTTTTACATTTCTTTTTTCTTTTATTTTTTAAGAGGCAGGGGATTGGTGGGAGCCAACCACTGTTCTTTTGTTCTTGGAAAATGCATATTTCATCAGCGTTTAAAAAATAAATAAATAAATAAATAGATAAATAAAAATACATAAATAAATAAATAACTAATAAAAAAAAATCTAAATATATTTTTAAAAAATACAATTATTTCCACAATACAACCCCCACCAATTCATCTTATTTTCACTATTTGTGGGCCAGCATATTCCCTAACTCCCGCAAATAAAAAGTGATGGTCCACTGTATATAAAAAAAAAAAGACTACAAACAAAAAACAATTTGGGGAAGGGGGGGGGTGCAACAATTAATGAGATTACAGGATTCTTCACCTGAATTTGTTTGTTTTTTACCCTGACATGTTATAGACGCGATTACAATTGTTGATGATGAAAAAGATGTATCCCTTTTATATTACATGGACAAAAAAAATCCTCTAGAAATAGTATGATAACATAGTGGGATGTCTTACTTGTTGTAGAGGACACACCATCCACAGTGAGGGTCTCCTGAAGATAAACAATCAGAACAAGACTGATACTGCTCGCATGTCTCCACAGGAAGTCTGGTCACCTGAGACAACAACAACAACAACATGGTAGAACATGTCAGACGAGTGAGTGTACATGTGTGTCGTTGCGCTTCTGCGTGTGCATGCAAACCTGTCTGTCACTGAGCAGGTAGATGTAGAGGTGGTCCGGACTGAACATCATGTCTCTCAGGATGGGCTTTCCTTCCACCACTGTTACACTCTCGTACAGCAAAGCATTGTGGGACGGTGGTGGGAGTCCATCTACGCGGATCTTAAACACATACACAAATTCTAAAATTTAGTAAGCATTACATTCAAATGCTCTGCGATTGACTGGCATTGTTTGTCTACTATATGTTCACTGACAATGACCGGCTGGGTAGCACGACAGACAGGCTCTCTCATTTTACATATTGGTTTGGATGTGCAGTCCCCTGCTAAAGTCAATAAATATTATTTCTGCACGGGTGACAATAATATTTTGCATTAAAAATGTAATTTCATGCATAAAACTGTGGCAAAAATATTCAATTAAGAAGCAGTCTAATAAAGTGCTATATGATTGTGTATGTAGTGTGTATATAAATACATCCTGTACTTATTGTACTGCAAATGATTTTTAACAGTGAGAATGGACTTTTTACAAGAAAAAGAAGGGGAAAAGAAAATTTGTAAATTAGATACTGTCAACTTTTGACCGCAAAATACCCAGCATTGTAAATGACTGCTATTTTTGTTTATCATTGCAGGTGTTCCATAAAATGTTCATGCATCATTATAACAGCTTTTTCTCTACTTCAGGAGACATGCAGTCAAATTCTGACAATGTGTTTTTGTTTTATTAGAAAAGTGGTGTTTTAACTACGGCACAGGGGCAATTTGCGGCCCGCTGTTCATTTTCTAGCGGCCTCCAGCGAATATATATATAAAAAAAAAAATTGACAGTGCCAGCCTGCTATTCGGAGAGTCTGCTGAAAAGTGGAGGCACCCACATCTCCCTTTGATGCAACACACCTGACAACTATTACTACTAATAAATTCAACGTGTAGAGCTTTTCTAGATAAAGAAACTACAATTAAAAGTAAGAACACAATTCCTCTTTATAGTAACTCATCAATTAAAATAATTCAGTTTCAGAAGCAAAATGTTTTCCGCCACTTTCTGTCAAGGTCTAATTTGTGATGATGTGACACGAATATTGACTCAGATCATCAAGTTAACACTGCTTTAACAATTGCCCTCGTATTAGTGATTACCCTTGCTATGGTTCTGAATGTGGAAATGATTTGCAGGGCTCTGGACCACCCCAAAATCACTATAATACATAATAATGGTTTGATTGATTGGTTTTAGAATGTTTAATTAAATCGGACAATGTCAAAGTGGCCCTTGCACTCTTCGATTTTTCTCTATGTGGCCCTCGAACGAAAAGCTTTCGACATCCCTGTCCCATGTATGTAAAACTGACATCATTTTTATTTTATGTACTGCGTGTATCGGTCTGTGTGTATCAGGATATCACAGTACAGTAAAATGAACCGTGTTATGCACACTCAGAAGCTCCACATACCTCGTCTGAGTGTGACCCAAAAAAACAAGACTGATGAGGAAGAGGGGTGTGGGGTGCGTGTCAGGTGGGGCTTTAGTGTGGGGCGGGGGGGGGGGGGGGGGGGCTGAAAGGAGGGAAGCAGGTAAGAGGACAAGAGGAAGGAGAGTGTGGAGTTGTCAGTGTGTTAATGAGCTGTCTGCTTGTCGTGTATTTGGTCTTAATTTGAGTTGATGAATCCCCCCCAGACGCAGACACACACACACACACACATGCAAAAACACACACAGATAGAGAACAGTATGGAATCAGAGGAGGAGGAGACTCAAAAGTAGGACACTGCAGCAGACAAGAACCATACACACTCGTGCGCACCCCCACACACATGAAAACACAAGCACACACACAGAGACACACCAAACACATGCACGCGCACACGCAAACATGCTCAACACACCATGGCTGGTAGTGAACATGCAGATGTTGTTTAAATTCCACAACGCAGCTGACATGACACTGGAGTTGCCACCCGATATGCCCCCAGCCCCAAGCAACACCACAGCCATGCAAGAAGAAGAAGGGAGTGATTCAGGAAGTGGTGACCTTTCACCTGTGGCTGTGACTCAAACCCTAAGCACACACGCTCAAAAAAACGTGCACGCACTAATATGTGAACAATAACCGTTAACCCTGAAAAAGTGTGTGCGTGTGTGTGTGTGTGTGCGCGCGGCCTCCATCTTATGTGCTGTGATGTCATGATAACTCCAACCCCCACTCCCAGACACTTTTTTTTTTAAACACAGTTCCAGTCAGACGTCTGTGAAAAGTATACTTGATCACTTAAACGCACAAGTGGTTTCATTCTTAGGTTAGTTTAGTAATTAGCCCAGCTTATCCGTCTTTCCACGTCACCCCTTCGCGAGAATGATTCTTGTCAGTAAGGTAGCTTATTCGCTGCCACGGAGGAGATGATTACGGATTTAGGACCGACTCCACAAAGTGTTTCATCGGACTGGTAACCAGCTGAAGGTTGTTGCTAGCTAGCTATTGCATCTTAAGTAGCACCGTGCTACTGCCGTGTTGCTCCGCTTAAACGCGCATGCGTCCATCCCAGCCAAGCTTTTTGGGAACATCCCAGCGGTTGGTTGTCAGTTTTGTTATTCAAAGTGTTTTGATGAGCGCAAAATGCAAATTTTGCCCCACAAACTCTGACGCAAAATTGCTTATTTCGAACCTTGATTGGGTTGCACAGGTGTGGGTGCGCATGAATGTGGGCCGGCGGTTATGTCACACTTGACCTCAAGGTGGTGCTCAATGTTGAGGGAGACCCAAAGTGTGTGCCAGTGTAGAAGACAACCGTCTCAATTACTGAATGTTGCAATGTGAGTCTTATCCAAGGAAGGATAAAGAATATTAGTGTTGCTGTACTGTATGCTTTGTCTGCGTGTGTTGCGGTATTGCTTTTTTGTGCCATATTCTGTATAATTACCAAGACATTGATGCTAGTTTCGTTATCCTGTTTCAAATTTTTGCATCAATTGTTAGCATTAGTGGACCATTCTAAGGCGAAATTGATGTGGTTTGGTTAAAGGGAACGTTAAATTAAAAAATATATATATTTACAACAATATTGACTACATGCCCACTTGCCTACATAAATATATTTTGATTAATATTGCATTATCGAATATGAATTAGGTAGTAAAATCCAACCGATTTTGTCTAGCTCATGCCGCTTGCTGCTGATTGAAAATAAAATCACAGTTGCTCAGGACTCCGGTAACAACCAATCATGGCTCACCTGTTTTCGGAGTTCGGCCAAGTGGCGTTCGCAAGCTGAGCTGGGATTGGTCATTACCTGAGCCCTGAGCAACTGTCATGTCATTTTCGAGTCAGCAGCAAGTGGCAAAATGGCCGCCTCCCGAGGGTGATACTCGAAAGAAGTGAAAAAGTCAAAAAATAAAATAAATAAATAAAAAATGGGGGGGAATTCTTTGGGGGAAAATTATTCATATTACTGGGAGAGCTACAGCATAAATCAATTGACAACAGGAGCTTTAAATGGCATTTCCCCCCACATTTGAAAACACAAGTACATACATTTATGATAAGTCTGTAATTTCTCTAAAGTAATTAGAAAAACAACACACCATTCATGGTTGTCATGATAACCACATAAGAAAAACATGGATGGATATAAACAAGGAATTCTGTGTGTGTCTGTCTGAGCATTTTGCTGACATACACACACTACACATTGTTCATTGAGCCATCAGAGCCTGAGGGAGGAAGACGAGAAGGAGGAAGGCCAGTGAGGGGTGACATGGTGGGGTAGGGGGGGGGGGACTGTTAAGCTTATTAGCCCATTCCCATCCCCCTAACACACACAGACCCACTCACACACATCCGCACACACAATGGATAATAGCGAGACCACCAACTGATGCTTTCTACCCTCCAGTCACACAACAAATATATCATTTTTGTTTGTTTGCATCAAATTTCTAATAAGTAAGCAGGAAGCACTTTTGTCTAGAAACACTCTAATGGCAACACCACCTTTTGTGAAGTTGTTTGTCATCCCAGTCCAACACATAACTGCTATGAGAGAGCTGACAATTTAATTGTTATGTCGTGGGGCAAAGAATATAAAACTGGATTAAAAAAAAAAATAATAACATTCTGTCTCACCCCCTTTTTTATAGTTAAATATGATTCCTGGAATTCTCCAAACATGGCAACTTCTAATCAAAATGGCTGACTTCTTGTTCAATTTCTCGCGTGTTTCCTTGAGACTTGTTCGTTGTGATAGACATGGGCACCCAATTTCGTGTCAGCCGGTCATACTGATGTTGGGGGCTTATTTTTTTCTCCTGTAACTTTCTTTCTACTGTGTGCCATGCCATCGGTTCAATGACCGCTAGAATCTGTAAATTTTTTACCAGGATACACAAAATTGCGATCATTTGTGAGGTTTTCGGCGTGTTGAGTCCAGCAAAAAGTTGACCTGACAGCCACCACTGTCACCAACGTCATCATTACTATGCTAACGTATGGAGAGACAGAACATGATCCAATGTGAGGAGTCTTCACTGACACCTCCACTAATTCCTCCATCGTCTCCATGGCGACAGCATAATAATTAATCCTTCTCAGTGTTTGTGTGAGTGTATGTGTGTTTCAGCAGGGAATTCAAGAAACGCTAAGTTATACACTTGCTGAGACATGGTCTCTTGCAAACAAAAACACACAATGGAAGCAGGAAACACAATGTTAGACACAAAGAAGTTTCTGTCAAAAATACAAACGCACACACACACACACACACGCACAACACAATCATGATAACAACAATTCCATTCATCCAACCATCCATTTTCTAGAGCGCTAGGACTCATTAGTGTCGCTGGAGCCTATCGCAGCTGACTTTGAGCAAGAGGCGGGGTTAACGCTGGAATGGTCGCCAGCCAATGTGGAGCACATACAGTCAAATAATGGAATGGTCGCCCATATAGAAAAACGATGGGCTGGGTGCCAGTCAATGTCAGAGCACACGATGAAACACCAAATGGCCTGGTCCTCAGTCAAAGTCAGAGGACATATGGGGAAAACTAATTGATTGGTCATAAATCCATGTTCGGGTACATATTGCAGGTGATAAACTAAATCCTCATTTTTCACTTTTGGTAAATTCCATATGATTTCCACAAATCTATGCTGTTGGTCAGTCCACATATGTGGGTGTTCTCAGTGCTGGCGTGATTGAGAACATCCAACTTTGCACAGCAAAATAGCAGGCAAATTAATAAATGGGCTGTGAAGAGAACATCCACTTGCTGAAGTGAAGCGGAAACCAGAAATGAGTTACTGTACGCTTGTAGACAAGAAAATACAGTTTGCTGCTAAACACAATGTTAATCTAAGAAATAAAAACAGTTGATTTAATGAAAAATGAAATCAATTGTTCATTTATTATTGTCCTATTTTTTTTTATTAATAAAAAATAGATCAATAAAAAAGTTTGTTTCAAGTCCCTGGGATTAACCGGCAAAAAAAAAATGTGTCACAAAAATCGCTAAATTAGAAAATTCCTCTGCAAATTAAGTCAATGTTTTGCAAAACTTCTCCACAAAGAAATTATTTCGAGCCTAGGAATGTCACAAGTAGCTTCCTTTTGTATGTCTGTTTCCACCCGAGGCTACCCTCGCCACTAACACCATTGGCCCAGCGGCACTGTGCAGCTGCCAGGCTAGCAGCTTGCTACATTAGAGCGGTGACGCCATCCGCGATACTAGCGTGTGGCAGTCACACACTGGGTTTCCTCCCATGTTCACATTTAGACTGGGTGTGTCAACCCACTGACCACACACACACACACACACACCCAAACACACCCACCCTATGATATGCTTAGTTTTCTATTCAGACCACACGTACTTTCATGGCGGGGTGTGTTTGCATGTGTGTCCCTGGGTACAATGTTTATGGATTTTAAAAATTGCTGCCCAGGGCACAAACACACTCACACTGCTGGGTAAACATTTGTTAGCAACCAACAACCTTCAGGCGCATGTCATATGTAGTCCATGACAGTCCATGACCATGACAGTCACATTAAAATGCTGGTGTTGTATAACAATCAATTAAGAATTACATGAAATATTTTACCTCAGTTAGCCTTCAGCTGCACATGCGGGTGTGTGCGTGTGCGTGTGAGTGTGTGTGTGGTCAGTACAGCGTGTCTCCTCTCTACCCTGTGCTGTTTGTTTTGAAAAGATGAGTGTGCACACTCACACACATGCACGCACACGCACTTACACACACTCTCTCTGAGCCAATCAGCTGACAGTCGAGTGCAAGTCCTCTCACTATCTGTCCATCAAGTAGATTTACTCTATTACGGTCTAGCATGTAACAGCCCCCATGCACCCCAGTCTCCTTGGCTTGACATCATGATGTGTGTGTGTGTGTGCGTGCGTGGGGGTGCGTGTGCATGTGTAAGGGGGGCACTGTATTTGATTTGTGCATCTGCACACACAGGAAATGGGAGCTGCACACACAGCACGTACAGTCACGTCTTGTGGATTTTTCAAACACTGGGTGTGGATGAGGGATATAATTTTAGATTTCTCACATAATGAAAAGAGAACTTATCCACTGCTCCATTTTGTAACTAAAAAGTAGTAATCGATTTTATTTGTCAGGACGATTTATTCTTTCATTTATGTTTTTCTTGGCAGCTCACGTAGTTCAAACCACTGATGTGCACTGCTTGCACTAACAACACGGCTGCAAACAAATGCGTTTACAAGGGATTACAAAAGACAATTTAGTGAATTTTCTGACACCTCTAGCAATTGTTTTATAAATAAAAAAAAATACATGTCAGTGGTGCCTTGAAATATGAGTTTCATTAGACTATGTGTGCAACTCAAAAACTCATCTCAAATCATCTTTACCCACTGAATTGAATAGAAATGTCAAATCCATTCCAGAATCCTCTCCCGAAAAAAAAAAAACATTTTAGTAATGTTTTAATAAGAAAAATGCCATATTGTAATATTGTACCTTATAAAAACATATTATTATAATAATTGAATAAAATGTAAAGAAATAAATAGTTTGTGCATCATGATTAATAAATTTCCACCAAGTGAGTGCGACTACTGAGCAATAAATCAATTCAATCATGCAGACAAACGTCTGAGTTTCCATCGCTCTTGTAAGTGACTCTTTAAAAAAAGTGGAGAGGATGGACAATATACGCCTCTGAACAATGCAATCTTGTCTGTCTATGAGAGTTGCTGCATTTTTTATGTTCAAGGCATTCCTTAAAGCATTCAAACGCCACATAGATAGTATTTGTTAGCCAGTCTATGGTGTTTCCCATTATGAGTTAGCATTAAGCTAACTGACTTTAAGCATCATTAAAAAATCTTGACGCCAATTTTTGAAGATTTGTTCACTATTTCAAATTTGCTGCTTGCTGTAAGGTGAGCGGACTTGAGCTCACTACCACCAAACAGGACCCACATAAAAAAAAAATAATAATAATCTGAATGATGGTCCATATTGCCAAAAACCTGGGAGTCGGTTTACTTGTATCTCAAGGCACTATTGAATTACAGTAGTTGATGTTGTTAATGTTAATGCTAGTTAATGTTAGTTTAAAAAAAAAAGAAGGAGAAAATAAACTGTTTCAAAGCTTGTTTGGTATTAGCAGAACTAAAGCAAATCCCAGAAACAAAAACAACGTGATTATTATTGTGTTATTTCAAGGCCATATCACTCAGCCCTTGTCACTAGTGTGGTTGGAGTTGGAAACATCAAATGCATCAACATTATAATCTCCGAAGATGCACTCACCTTCTTCAGCTGGCCGCTGCGTGTCCCCACAAAAACCACTGTGTGCTCGCCATACGTGTAGGCAGCCACAGCTCCCATGCCCTCTGTGCGGTCCTCGAACAACGGACTTCCTTCGATGACCCGCAGACCCCCCAGGGGCTGATTCAATACCAGGCCACAGAAGTAATCGCCAATCTGCTTCGGCTAACAAAAACAACAACTGCTTAATGAAACACAATGGCTTTCAAAATGGGGACACATGATGTAGAAGTGACTTTTGAATTTGGTGTAGACAACGAATTGTGTGTTTGGAGTGCCTGCTCACCAAGCAAGTGCCAAATTAAACTACTTAGTCAATCTTTTGTTTTTGCTATTTCCAAATAGAGTTGTTTATAAGACAGTATGTTCCAGCAAGGAATTCTTTCTTGGCCTAAACACCATCAGAATCACTGTCCTTTTTTTTTTTATTTATTTATTTTTTTGTTAAACCAAAAGAATAACTTTTTAACTTACTGCCACAGTTTCAATGAAAAATACCATTGTGCTTGTGGAGGGGATAGGGGGAGGGGGATTGGGTTATCTGTGGTCAAGCATGACCTGGATGGTCATGGTAATCTAGAAAGTTTGAATCAATGTATCCCGGGTGTTTTTGTTTGTTGAAGAAGTTGTGTGTGTTTTTTTTTTATTGTTTTCAGAAAAAATAAGAAAAATTACTAGGCTTAAGATTCACAACCTAAATGTATTTTTCCCATGAAAATTGTATTCATGTAGTCCCAACAGTCTATTCACTCCGTTTAATAGCGTTTCTTTTGGCTACACTCCTTCCAGTACATACAGTATGTGGATGTATTTTTTTTTTAATCCAATCAGATTTCAGTCTCTATATCAGGGGTGTCCAAATTCGGTCCTTGAGGGATGCTTTCCTGCACGTTTTTCAACCTTGATTGAGCCAAGACACATAGTTCACATTGGAAAAATAAATTCAGAAAGAGTGGACATATAAGATTTGCTCTGACATAGTTGAAGAGCATTTGATTATTTTTTTCCCGTTACTATATGTGGTTGTCATAGATAAATGAACATAAATGCTTATTTTTAATTGGAAAATATTTTTGGGGACAAAATAACATTTGGTCATTTTTCGCGGCACACCAGATGCTCTCTCATGGCACACTAAAATGTGCCACAGCACACTGGTTGAGAATCACTCTATTAGATGCTTCCCTCCTCCAACACACCTGATTCAAATGATCAGGATTGTTATCAGGCTTCTGCAAAGCAAGCAGATGAGCTAATCATTTGAATGTTCTTTAACCATTTACATTCAACATTCACAGGGCCAGATAGGTGGCTCACAATGTCAGCATTTTTCTCTCTTCTAATTAGTTGGTCAGACAAGAAACTGTTCCCACCATATTTAAATATTATGTTTTTCTATGGTAATAACGGTTCCTATTATATGTGACGTAGCAACGGTGGTACGAATAGGGTGATTAAGGCAGGTAAATCCCCACTGAAGGCCAAAGTATCAAATGCACAGCCTGCCACTGGTCTGTAGATGAGCCGTTCTACATGTTACATGTTAATTTTCACAATAGCGCCACCACACCTAGTTGCACCTAGTCTGGTCGTGGAACCTTCACTTTCGAGTGACTTCATTTGGTAGCAACCTTTGCGTGAACACCAAACAGTAAACAGGGCTGCAATGTAATTATACATTTGCAAACAAATGTATAATTTGGCAGCCTGGTTGTTAAGTGCTGACTCCACGAATGGAACACCACAAAAGCTGGCTAGATATGTTACAGGTTGAGTTTCCCGCAAGGATGTCAGCAAGCTTTTATTATGACGCCTCAGATTTTTTGTCTCTTTTACTGTAAATAAGTATACACCTGTAATATATCCAGTGAGTGCGGGGGTGTAGATCAGATGTGACGTGACTCACTGTATGGATGCAGGGCAGCTCCTTGTTGAGTAACCATGGCAATGAGAGGCGGCCCTCCCCGCGGTAGCAGGAGCGTATTCTCTCTCTCATGGCCAGGTTGATGTCATGCAGAGTGAACAGACACAGGAGCGTCTCTCTGGGGGGATTTGAGCGGTTTTTCTGACCCTGTACAACACACATGCACGCACATACACACACACAGGAGAGCGGCCAGTTAAATGGAGCGACATCCTCTGGATCATGACTAAGGAAATCAAAAAAGTCAAAAATCTCTCCAAGTACCACTGCCATGGCCAACTTTTAAAATGCAGTAGCGTAATAGGCCTAAGTGTTCATCAAAAATATACTCAATTAATAAAACTGTACTTAATTATTAAGTGAAAATGTATCGCACGAAAATATTACTTAGCAATTGTACCAAAATAAATCATTAAAAAAAATGTTCTTTAAGTTTAAAGGGGAGTTTAAAGTTTCCCATAAACTATTTTGTAATATTTGGGTAAACTGACAGAGTAACCTGACAGTAGTACATTTGTAAAATGTTCATTGAAAAAAATTTGCCCTCTCTGGACCCATCTGGTACCTTTAATTTGATTTTAAATAAACCATTCCACCAGAGGAATAACAACCAATCAGTCAGCATGACTGCCAAGGTGTCAATCATATTAGAGGTGATGCCGAATTAATAACAGTTTTAAAAATGCAAACATTTCAATGCAATTGTATGGTACTGAAAATGGTAAAATACACCCAATGCATGTTTGTTGTAAGATGGCTTTTGAGATGCGACAATTTCGAACAGTATTGCTAAGAATTTCACCACAATGAACAAACTGAGCACCACAAGAGAGAGATCACAAAGGCCACTTTGAAAAGCACTGAAATAAATCACCTGAGAGAAGATAACAAACAGGACATCGTCGTCCTCCGACAGTCCCAGCGCCTGAGCCAGGCGTCGTCCCGGTTTCTGTTTGTAGGCGGCCTGGACCAATCGATACTCCACACCGTCCTTGGTGCATCCTAGAGGGAATTCCACGTAGGAGTAGAACTCTGTGTCGTTGGAACACATCCTCACGATCTTGGAGGTGAAAAACTTCTCTCCACCGGCGTCCATCTGTGTCAGCTGTGTGTCCAGCTGCAGCGTCAGGAAGTAAACGTAAGTGCGGCTGGAGAAGCCGTAGACATAGTAGATGTCGAAGGCCGGGTAGAGGGACAGCGTGTCTGATGGGATCTTGATCTGCGATGACACAAACTCGTCCTGGTAGACCAGCGAGAACATGTTAACGCTCTCCTCATCGGTCACTAGCTTCCTGCTGGACAGCGTCGGGAAGTACTCCGACTTTCCGTCGATGGCGGCGCCGATGAATAGGCGGCTGCCACCCTTCACTGTTTTCTTTCTCTTGGGGTCATTGGTCCAGTCATCGTCGCCAACAACCACGCCTGCACAGAGGGTTTATGGTTACCATGGAAAAGCCAAGCTTAGCTGACCTTCAGGCGTGAATTACAGTATGTTACTATTATCTGCCAATGTGACCGGACCTACTGATGTCACCGCCTGATTTAATGACAATTAATTCATCCATGAATCAATTTCCTATACCGCTTATCCTCATTAGGTTTGCGGGTAAGCGGGAGCCTATACCAGATGATTTCGAAGGATACACCCTGGACACATTTAGACATTGCTGGGCACATATAGACAAAAAACTATTCATATTCACATTCCCAATTTAGAGTCTTCAATGGGCCTAACATGCATGGTTTTGGAATATGGGATGAAGCGGGAGAACCACAAAACATGGAAACAAAACCACACAGGAAGGCCGTAGGCTGGATTCAAACCCTCAACCTCAGAACTGTGTGGACAGTTGAGCTCACCACCGTTCCACCGTGCTGTGCTGACAACTCATCTCACTATCATTTCATGCAGTTTGGTCACTCCTTCACTTCTGACTGTCATCTCCCTTGTATTGTCAATTCTTTTGAGCTGGTCATCATGACACTCGTCCCTTCAAAACCTGAGCAGCGTATGGACAGCTGCTAGAGTAAAGGAGGTGTGAGAAGCCACGCCTACCTGCCATTCCATCAGCCTCTCTGGCACCAGACAAGTAGTGCTCCTTGCGGTGGTGAGGCTCCCCCAGTTTGAAGAGGTCCTCCAGTCGGAGAAACTGGCACACGCCCTGCCAGATGGATCCGCACGCCACCAGCCTGTTACCAGTGTAGTCAACCAACAGGAGCTTGTTCACGTTGTCCAAAGAGTCCAGGCTGGAGACACATAAAGGTAAGCAGACACACAGACAAACAGACTGACAGTTGCGGCAATTAGGGTGAGACGGACCGGTGAGCGCAGGCTCTGACGCTAGGTGGGGGGTAACACTTGGCGTTGTCCTCCACCGGTCCAGTCATGTGACTCCTCATTTCGGTCAGATTAGCCGACAGCTTGAGGACTCGGTTCACAGCTCCGACGAAAACCTCGCCTGTCCTCTTGTGGACGGTAAGGTGGCTGAGGGAGGTGTCAAACACCCGGTACGCCGCTCGGCCAACTCCCGCCACCAGGGAGGGAGGCGGTGCAGCCGGAGCACAGAGGAGGAGGAGGGGCCAGGAGAGCAGGAGGAGCGAGAGGATGGGGACGGGAGAGGGAAGCATGGTGGGAGATGGACAAGACGGGAAAGGAAGGAGGAGTTGTCCACAAGTGGATGAAGAGGGTCAACAGGTCATGACTGCAAAAAAAAAAAAAAAACAAGATTAGTTTAGAGTAGTGATTGTGAGGGTTCATAAAGTATAATGTTGGAAATTATCCAACTTTACTTCATTGGTCCAAAAACTATTATCGGTATTTCCTACAAATATCGTGGTTCATCTATCTATGCCAGCAACAAACAGATAGGACAGAACAATGAACAATTTCTCCCACTGCCATTTATGCAACAGAATAACAGCTTTGGGTTCATCGAAACAGATCCAGAAACTAAGTAAGGTCATTATTGAGTAAAATGAGACAAGATAATATGTACTATTGGTGACATTTGTTTTGAGTGAATAATATGACTGGTAGTCACTCTGCCTCAGTTTTAAGAAGGAAAAATGCAATAGTTGTGATCGAGGGAGTGAACGCCGGCTGAAGGAGGAGCTCCAGAACAAGTGGAAAGTACGAAGAGGCAATGATTTTGCCCCTGTGGTAATCGGAGCTCTCTGAGCTGCGACTCCCAAACTGGGCCAGTGGCCCCAGCAGATTCCAAAAACATCCGAGACCTCTGCAGAGGAAGATTACAGCCCTTCAAACAGCTCTGTGTGCATTTGCAAAGAAAATTCCCCTGAAACCTTTGAAAAACAGTGCGCTAACTAATACAACTCTGTTTTTTGATTTGCACTCATTAGCGGAAGGGTGAGCACAAGCTCATTACTGTTAGCTTTTGACATTTCTATACCGCACAAGGACCCCCAGAAAACATTGGCGACTACATTTGCTTTAATGACTATTTTTTTTTTTTTTTTTTTTTATCATTTAGGTCTTTTTTTCAGCTGCATTAATTGGACAGATTTAAATAACTGCGACATAAAAGGGACATACTGTCTGAGGTAAAAGGGACTGGTTAAATTAGCTAGAGGTGGCTTCACTGACAGTGCAGACCTGGAAGGGTCTCAGAGTCCTCTCAAATCCCCCAAAACAACACAAAAAGTCGCTTAACATCCATCCATCCATCTTCTGTTCCGCTTCTCCTCACGATGGTCGCAGTGGATGCTGGAGCCTATCGCAGCTGTCTTTGGGCAGGAGGCAGGGTAGACCCTGAACTGGTTGCCAGCCAATCACAGGGCACACATAGAAGAACAACTATCCTCTCTCACGCTCAAACCTATGGCCAATTTAGAGTGTTCAATCAACGTACCATGCAGGTTTTCGGAATGCGGAGGAAACCGCAGTACCCGGAGAAAACCCACGCAGGCATGGGGAGAACATGCAAACTTCACAAAGAAAGGCCGGAACCAGAATAGATCCCACGACCTCCACACTGTGAGATCATAGTGCTAACCAGTCATCCACCGTGCCACCCATCGCAAAACATTGCAAATATAATTAATTAAGGATTAAGAATTGTTTTAATTTGGTGAAGTGCTACCTTCACTGCAAGTGGGATCATTTTCACATTGCCTTGTGTATGTCAAGAAAAGCGGCAATCGCAGTCAATGGCATTGAACATTTCCCAAGACATGATGCTCAGTTACTGTGTATGTTGTGAAAGCAGTCATTGAACTACATCCATGCAGTTTGCGATGTTCCAAGAGAAAGAACTTTCTACTATTTATGTGGGAGTTGATACTAAGCCTGCACGATATGCCGTTTGAACATCACGATTGCGATGTGCGCATGCGCAATAGTCACATCGTAGGACATGTGACTTTTGGTTTGTTTCATAAAAGCAGCACGCTACGCTATGCTATACATTGTAGAGACTACACAGACCGTCTTGCTCACCCCCCCTGCTAATTAGTCAACGTGCCCTCCGCACCCCCGCCACCACTCTCACAGCCACTGCAGTCTGCCCTGAAAACAGGAGGAGGAGACGGGAGCAGAAGCGGCGGTAGATTTAGTTCCCAAAAGAAAGTTAACATCCGAAATATGGAGTTATTTCGACCAGAAAAAGGAATATACAACACACAAAAAACCCTCTGCCGACAGGGCCTCGCCGTTGTTGCAACACGAGGTAATACAACAAACCTGTCCGACCATTTGAATCGCTATTACGAGCCCCCATATAACCAATTCAGACTCATTAGTGGGACCCGATGTAAAACCATCTGATCAAAAAAACAATGACAGACGCCTTTATTATAGCACCTTATGATAAGAAGTCCAAACAGCATTGACAAATCACGAATGCAAGAACTTTTCACGGGGCGAAAGCAACTCGACGCCGTCACGAAACTCGACGCTCGACAAAAGGTATAAAATGCAGTGGCGCACGCATTTCTCTCAAGTGGCCATCCCAGAGCTGTATAATAAACAAAGCAAAGTCTTCCCAAACAGAGCTATTTGAGAAATTTTCTAGTTTCAATATCGCAATTTACAAAGCAGCCTACCCAAAAATCGCAACTGCAGTTTTTCCAAATATCGTGCAGCCCTAGTTGAAAAAAATATTCAAACTACTTGTTATTTATTGTAATGGAGAAACACCAGAAGAGGGAACCCTATTAAAATCAGAAACTTGCATTTTTGCAGGGGGAAAAAAAAGTTGAGATTTAACTAAATTTGCCTTACTGTTTACCTTTAATGCCTGTTTTACATCTGAACATTTGTTGTTGTTGTGTTGGTGGAATATGACTCTAAAAATGTCCGCACTGGAGGTAAATGCATACAAAAATAACAAGTCTAAGTTTGCAAGTTGATGGATGGTCAATGAAATTGAAGAGCACTTCAAGAAACACACACACAAGTCCATCTGTCGACCCCCTCCTCTCTGGTGTCCCCCCTCAGCCCGGCAGGCTAATTAGTTAATGTGCTGATCTTTCACTGCTTCTTTGGCCTCAGTGTGTGTGAGTGTGTGCGTGGTTGTGTGCTGCCATGACTGCTGTGCTGGACTAAAACTATATTAAGGTGACGTGGAGGTGGATTCCATCTCATTAACCACTAAGCATCGCAACTGTGATGATGATGATGATGATAACTAGAGCACTAGTTAAGAGAAAGAGCTTGATCGCTTTTTTTGTTTCTGCATCTGTTATTTATTCTTTACTCCAGTGGTGGCCCGAGCAAATGTTTGTGCTCAAGGGCCACCTTTGTTTATTTTTTTTTTAAACAGCAACAAACAAACCAGGTCCTTTAACAAAAAAATAAATAAAACAAAAACAAAAAAAGAACCATTCATTTTCATTTTTAATTGTATTATTTAGTTCGAAAAATCATAGTAACTAATTATTTTGTGAAAGTTCTTATATGTATTTGTGTATTTGCTCATTATGGCTCCTTAACACAAGACTGTTTCATAATAGTGGATAATGAATCATGTCATTTTGGCCATTATTGAAGCAAAAACTTTTAAAAAGATTTTTTTTTTTTTAATATGGCTCTCACTTTCTGGCAGGCCTGGCAACTGTTGCTATAGCATCGGCGACCAAAGGAGTCATTCAGGTCAGCAAATAAGACACACAATGTACAGAATAAGTATGCTAATAGCTATGTGATATATTTTTAAAAACCCAAATTGTCTCTTGTCTAACCTGAATATACGGTCATACAAACACAACCGGTATGCCGCTATTGTGTTCTGTGCATGCTCTCTCCCAAGGATGTTTGTTCTTTTGACTATAAGAAGTACTTGTAAGCGCTGTGATGCCACTTCTTCACCGTAAAACAAATCAGTCAAGCAAATTACGCATTGTTTATATAATGTTATTTTGAAGAACTGCTATGTCTTTCTGTCAAAGGTTTAAGGCAAATGGTATACAATTGTATTTTTAAATTTTGGTGTGGTGAGGAGAAAACTGACTGTTTTATTCCTTTGGTGAGTAATATGAATATAATCTGGACAAAGTGAAAAGTAATGTCACTATTCACATTGTGACGTTATCGTTATGTTATGTTACGTCGCGGTTTCGATCGGGATGTCCATATGCTGCATATGAGAGTAATTCTGTCCATCCAAGCATGTAAATGGATTATCCCGAATGTTCCAGAAATCCGAATTTTGAACTTAACCTGAATATTGACTGAATGTAAACATTGTCTGCGGTTCACTGACAACAAATAAAAAACAGCTCCACAAAACAAAACCTCAAACATCGACGGTGTTCCAGAAATTATTTTTTGTGGCCACAACAAGGTCTTCGCAGCTGATTAGCAGCCCAAAAGAAAATGCAATCTTATTACTACTGTATCCCGATTCCATCCTCGCCTCATTTTCATTAAAGTATCTGTCAATTTGCTGAACCAAATGTTCAGAGGGAAGTGCAAATTTATGTAGAATAACCACAAATTTTGCGCATGTTATATTTAGTTTCCACAAAAAAAAAAAAAAAGGTTCATGTGACCCCTTTCAACTTTGAGCACCTGTCCTTCCAAAGGTCCTTGCACACGCCTGGCACCCCTAGTGAGGAGAAGCGGTACAGATAATGGATGGATGGATATCATAAACTGCTTTTTTATTTTTTATTTTGAAAAAAGATTTTTGTTAGGGGGGAACGATTTACTGGCATTTTCAAACATTTCAATAAAAGACTATTTGTCTATCTATCTATGGAAAATTGACTTTTTCCATTTGCATAAAAACAGTTGTGTTGTCTGCAGTGGCTGGCAAGCGTAACATTAAACACCTGAGTCAATCTTTTTTTTATTTCTAACTGCATTATTTTTGAAACGTTAACAATGAGTGAGCCCACGCTTACCAACCAGTGGGGCTATTTACCATGATAAGCACCCTCACAACAAGGTGATGAAGGCGTTCCCAAGTGATATTGCAACTGATTCTTTCTGGGCACTCAAAGAGTCCGTGTGGGGGGGGGGGGGGGGGGGGGGGTTAGCTCATTAAAGATAAGAAATGCGACAATTACTTGATTGCTACGGGTAGGGTTAAGTGGGATGCTTGAGTTTAGCGATGTCTCTTTGCGTCACCAGACTGCTCGCCTGTTTTCCACATTCTTGGCTATGCTTCCACTAATAGAAACAAAGCAGCCGTCAGCCGCACACTCGCCACCAAACGAGGCAAAGGAGACGGAAGACAAACGGCATCAACTCGCTGGTTGTCAACCCAAAGACAGCCGGGCTCGCCATTGGCCCAGCAGGATGTGGTACGGTATGGGGAATGACTGGGGGCTCTTCATGGGACTATTAGTGTTGTTACTATGGCTGTCGTGGTGCCCATTGTTCTCTCGTCCATCTGTATTTGAACTCTGCCTCTCCATCTTAACCCAACCAGGCGAGACAGACGGTCGCCCCACAGAGCCTGAGTTCAGCGTTCTCAAGTTTTCCTCAGAGGGAGTTTTTCCCTTGCCTCTATTGCCAAGTGCTTGCTCATGTGGGATTTTGTTGGTTTTCTTGAATGTACTAGAAGCGTGATTCTTGACCTGCTCAATGTGTAATGTGCCTTGACATAACTTCCGTTGTGAATTGGCTATATACGCATATTTCATTTTTAATTGGTGTGACTCACTGCATGAGACATCTCTGCACTTAAAAGAAGACAATTTTACCATTGGCGCGATATTGGGACCAAACCCTGCCGCAAATTGTGAAAAAACTACCAGAAAACCATCCATTATCTATACCGCTTCTCCTCACAAGGGGCGCGGGGGTGCAGGAGCCTATCCCAGCTATCTTCGGGCAGTAGGCGAGATACACCCTGAACTGGTTGCCAGCCAATCACAGGGAACACATAACACAAACAACTATCCGCTCTCACACTCATACCTAACGGCAATTTAGAGTGTCCAATCAACCTGACATGCATGTTTTTGGAATGTAGGAGGAAAACGGAATACCCGGAGAAAACCCACGCAGGCACGGGAAGAACATGCACTTCACAAAGGAAGGCCGGCGCCGAACTCAAACCCACGACCTCTGCACTGAGAGGCCATTGTCCTAAAGAGGTTTCCACTGCGCCACTTCCAGAAATCCCCACATTAAATGTTTTTATTAATAACTGAAACCACAAACTATGATTCCAAAACTGCGATATAATTTCTTACAACATTACCCTAATTCCTTGACACGTTTCTATTTAGAGAGGGCTTTTGGTGGCATCTCAGAAAGAGCACAAAAACTGTGAACAGGTGAGTTTTTCAGCAAAAATAAGGGGGCTAAGTTCCACAGGAAAAAATGTGAATTTGTTTATCACAAATATGTGGGAGATTACTGTATGTTGGAAAGATTTGTCAATAATTCATAATCCGTGTATTTAGACAAAACCATATCACAGACATGTTCAGAAGAAATTGTGAAAAATGCACAATGTGTCCTTTAATAATGAAGCTGTCTCACACACATAGACACACATGGTCCCGACTGCTGCAGGCCAAGGGTCATCAAAAGCGGAAAAGAAAAGGGCCAAGTGATTGTTTCCTTTCAGTTGTTCAGCACATCCTGTCTTCTGTATGTATATTGAGTGTGTGTGGGTGTGTGTGTGTGTGTGTGTGTGTGTGTGTCTGCGTGTATGAAATGTTGCAAGCCTCACAGCACTGACAATAAGCATTCAACAAGATGAACTTTGACCCCAGCCACCTGTAACTTGTGCTCAGTTTAGGTCTCGGAACGCAAAAACACACTATCATTATAAAATAATAACGATGCAGTCCCATCTTTCCCATAATAACATGATGAGAAACATATTCCAGAGTGCAGACAGAGGAAATCTCATTATTACTCAGATGACATCATGAAATTACACACAGGCACACACACAAACAAACAAACAAACAAATTCAGGGAAGGAAGCCTACAGGTTTAAACAAGCCTAAAAAGAACATTTGACAAAACTTTTGTAAACAATAAGCAATAAGTGCCAGGTTACCTTTTGGTGGCAGAATGACAGTGGGGTGCACTGCCAAAGAAGGCCTTCAAAGTCTCTCTCTATTGAAATAAACACTTAAAAAAAAGCACTGACCTACATTTATAGCTTCCATAAAACGGTATTCATTTATTTCAACACTCTTTTGTTTTCATGTCACAGCGTGGGTCTTGGCTGCGCAATTTCCAGTCATTTGTTTGTTCATTTATTTGTTGTCCAATCAGATTTTAGCTTCGACGTGTTTCCATATTAATCTAATCTTCCCAGTCCTTCAGACTAAGGATAGCTTGCTCATGCCAAATGGACAAAATAGAAAAGGTTGGTACTATTTTTTTTTTTTACCCAACCTCAACCAATCGGATTTCACATTCAATGAACAGAGCCAGCGAGAAGACTCAGGGTGATGGCAAGAATTTTTCCATTCTAATTGGTTCAGAGCTACGCGAAAGGGATATTCCCTAATTAGGTAAAACTGGTGACTGACGGACATGACTACAAATTTTTTTGAAGGCAGACTTTTTTTAACTGCACAACAAATGAATAAATGATATATTTGGTACTTCGAGAGCAACAACTAACTAACTAGCTCTGATTTTACCTAACAGCTAGCAAAGAAGATGGATTTTGTCTATAAATAACGAGCATCTCTGGTGATTATGACGCATTTTATTTAAATGTTTTAGATATTTGTCATGTTATTAGATAAATAATCATTGTCACTTTTTATGAATAAACATGACTCAAGCTACAGCTGTCTCATATTAATTGACCCGTAATCCCACTGAATTGTAACAAATTGAATTGTTACAATTGTTCCTGGACTTTTATGTATTGAGAAACATCAAATCATCCATTGTGGAAAGATGTACACCCCTAATGAGTACATTTATACACATTATGTTTCGTGTCGAGATCCATACATTACAAACTATAGTAATGCCTACTACACTGTAACTACAATTTTATATGTAATTTATATAAATTTACATGCAGTATGTATTGTATTATATAGCATGAGCATATATACTTTGTAGTATAGTGGAAGTAAATAAGTACTGTATATGTAGTGTACAATACAGAACATGTATCTGACTCAGTATATTTCCAACCTTCATTTGCCAAAGGCAAAAATTTTACCGGGGACAGTGCTAAGTGGTTGAAGAGAATTTCATATTCTACCTGTCAACGTGCCTGGCTGGCATTAATAAATGAACATTTATCCATTATTTGAGGTAAATAAAACATTTTTGGAGTGAAGTTGGATAATTTTTTCACAGCACATCCGAGCACAATCAACAATGGCTTGCAAACACATGGCTAAAAGAGACGATCATTTTCATCAATTTTATTATTTCACTTATCAGTCAGAGAAACCTTACTGAATGATTGTGTGTGGCAGTGTAAATTGAATTTCCCCTTGAGGGATTCCCAGTGGGCATCTGATGTCAATCCAACATCAATATGACTTACATTTTGAAAACAAGTGGGAAAAATATAATGAACTATGGACACTTAACAGTAACAATGATTAGACTGTAGTTACTATTCATAACTAATACGGTGACATCATGCATCATACAACGTTCCCACGAAGACCATCCATGCATGGATAAACAGAAATGGCTTTTTCTTGAGCTCAATGCATCGCTGATGATGACGTCAGATGTGATCAGTCACTTTATCGATTGTCACGAAGTGGACTCGCTGACTGATTGATTGATTGATCTACTGGCTGATCAGAGGGTCCTTTCACAGCGCAATCGGCTTTCATTCAACACTTCAATCCGATGTGACGTGACTTTATCGATCGCTGATAAGCCGCAACAATCCCCTCCCCTCCAGCAGCACATGGAGGTGGAATGACAAACACGGACCAAGCCTTGGACTCCCCCCAACCCCGCGACCCCCCCTTTGTTCTTTAATGGATCAGTGTCTGGAGTCCCTCTGCTTGGAGGACCCCCCCCCCCCCCCCCACACACACACACCCTCTGGGCCCACCACCCCCACCGCACACACACACCCCCCCACACACATACCTCCCCCACTTTTATCCCAACACACGGACGCGCATTAATGGCTTCTTTAACCTCCTCCCTTTTTTTTAATAGGAGGGGGTACCCCTTCTCCCACCAAGCAAAAGGACACCAACGTTCCTCGTGTCGTGGGTCAAACCGAGCAGCCCCACCTGGGTTGATCAGACCCCCTCCCCCTCACATTCGACACCCCCCACCACCACCCCCCGCTCGGCTTCCCAGTCCAATGGACTGGGAATGGTGAAAAAGGCGCACAGAAACACAGCACGAGATGACCGTGAATGCGCGCGTGTTCGCGCGTGGAAGCGAGACACGGTCATTCAACGCAAAACCCCCACGCCCCCCTCCCCGATCCCCCCCCAACCACAACCACCAGCATGAGCTAGCGGACGTACCTGGAAGCAGACAGGAGGGGAGGGTGGGGGTGAAGGAGGTCCGGTTAGCTCGTGAATCCAAAGTGTCTCGTGTCCCTTTCTCCTTTCATGAAGGCAGCACGAGACCAGACGGTACAGGCAGAGGTCGACCGCGAAACTTCTGCGCGGGTTCTGGTACCGGTACCGACGACAACAGGGCGGATAATCCGGAGGAGAAAGATAGACAGCGACGACCAGTCTGCTCGTTCACACTCAACCTGCTTTGGCTCGGCTGGGCTCAGAGTGTGTATGTGTGTGTGCGCCAGCCATCTGGACTGTACCACCCCTCGCCTTATTCGAGGTGTGGTAAATCATTTTTCTGGGACCTCTCTAGCGATTTACTTTTTCATGTTCCATATAAAGAAATTTGCCATTCTGTATAGCGTTTTTTGCGTCGAATAAATTATACGTTACGTAATGTAAAGTCATATTTGATTTAAAACGACACTTTTCGAGAGGACTCCCCCCAAAACTGCTGGTGACTGGTACGCTCCATCCAGATTCTGCTGTTTTTCTCCTCTTTAAGCAGATGTGGAGACAGGGAGCGAAAGGGAGAGAGAGATTGGTGCAGCACTTTAAATGGAGAAAAAAAAAACATGGACGACACACACACTATTTCATCACACATAAACAGACCATTAAACACTGGCGTGGGGATATGAAAACGGATGAACACGCGCAGGAACAAAAGAGCTTCATTAAAAGTGTGAATGCTGTCACCAAAGACAGAAACCTACACATGACAACATATCATAGCAGTTCCCGTACAGCGTGTCAAATATGCCCCCTAGTGGCTGTAAGCTATATCGAGGTTTTCCAGACAGTCAAAATGCAAACAAAAAAGTTTAGTTCTCATGAATGTGAGAGCGAGTGGTTGTCATCTGTGCCCTGAGATTAAAGGAATCTGCCAGCCGAGATGGTGTGCATTTTTCAACAACAAGCTCAATTGGCGTGTTTTTTTTAATCAGGAAAATGATTATAGCACTCATTTTCAATTTTATCTAATTTTTGGCTAAAT
Source organism: Idiotropiscis lumnitzeri (assembly GCF_059441095.1). Classification (NCBI taxonomy): domain Eukaryota; kingdom Metazoa; phylum Chordata; class Actinopteri; order Syngnathiformes; family Syngnathidae; genus Idiotropiscis; species Idiotropiscis lumnitzeri. The sequence goes on from NC_142393.1 coordinate 22,284,897, forward strand.
CAATTCAAAAGTAATGACCATAAGAAATACAAGACCTACAAGAAATAAGAAATATAGCAACACTTCCCTCTCATCCCTACACGTGTTGGTGAGAGTCACACAAAGGACCAATAACAATTTGTTCATTTGAATTTCATTCCAAATATGTCACTAAAAATGTCAAAATAACAGGACCGAACTGGACCCAAAATGTATATGGCGTGTCTACTTAAGGCCACTTCAACCTCTGAAAATATCCCAAAACAATTCGCTTTTCCATGGCTGACTTCAATATGAGTGATCATGTCATGTCTTGTCCGTTTTCTTTAATAAATCAATGATAAGGGGGGCGGCGTGACTCAGAGGGAGAGTGCTCATTTCCCAACCTAGAGGGTGTGGGTTGGATCTCCGGCCATTGTGACCATGTTGAAGTATCCTGCTTTGTCATGAGTAGGTACATGCCACATCATTGTTTAGGTGGGTGCTTTTGAAGTGAAAGACCGTTTGCCAAGACGCAAACACAATGCGTTCCTAGAGCCTCCTTGTAAGGCTAATTGTTTGCAGGGCATTATTTATTAGAATTTAATCCAGAAGCGTTAGTTCGACATACTTTTTTTCACCAAGGCCTCTCAGTGGCTACGTTTTGACCACTCATCCGAAAAAACGTCGAATACAGCCATATTCGGCTATGGAGTCAGCTTCCTCACTGGAGCTTTGGTGCGCTGAGATTTCAATCCATCCATCCATCCATTTTTTGGACTGCATATTTTCACTAGGGTTGTGTGCTGGCATGCTGGAGTTTTCAATCTGCAACTTTGAAATTTCACCAAGTTGTTACGGCCCTTGGCTAGGGCCCACCTACAAGGCCACGCCCTTGTGTCTTGTGTTAACTCTTCCACCCTTTCGTACTAAAGTAAATGGACTAGTATCCTGCCTCTTCCTCATCGTTGGTCTGGTTTCCTGCTCATTCCTCGTTCGTGGACTGCTTTCCCGCGCGTTACTAATGGACCGCCCTATCAACGAGCACCACCTGTGCAGCTGGGACCAATAAAAGTACCTCGGTTCTGCTGCTCAGGACAGCTGGGACTTAAGAGTTCAGTTCGCCTCGCTTGCGCTATTTGTGTCTCTTGCATGGACTTTCGTAAATTTGGAGACACTTGTTAGTGTTTACTTGTACACATTTGTGAAGGTGGTTAATACCTTTTGGTTAAGCTCATTTGTTCAAAACCTACCTCTTTTCTTCACTAAAAATAAATTGTAAAGTCACTCCAAACCATTTTACAACGTGGTCTATGTTACTTCCCTCCTTACCTAGCAGAGCCGGTCGTAACACTCATGAAATTCACAAAGTGAGGCTCCCGAAGCGGGCACTAAAAGTAGCGCCATACCAGCTGTGCCGGATGCAAACGTACCCAACAGTGTTGAGCCACATGTTTGTACGATAAGAATATGATTTTGTTCCGCTAACATCGTCTGTTTAGTGTCCGAAAGCTACTTTCTGCCCTGAGCAGTGCTCTTACTTTTAACACCGCCACAGCGACTACAGTTAGCCGTCAGGGCTGGGTGCCTCCTGAGATTTAACAAAACTTTATCTTAGCTAAATGTCCAAAAACTACAACCAGTTGCCACTGGGTTTCGTGTGCGCATTCATGCTCCGGTCCACTTCAGCCTGAGTAAGTGAAGAAGCGACCGGAATGTTTTTTTCTTTTTTTTTTTGTGGAGGTTTTTTTGCATATATGAACTCACATTTAATCAAAAAAAATGTGCAGAACACGTTTATTTTCAATTTTCATCGGTTGAATTTGACAGGAATAGTTATTGCATTTGAATTTTGGTGGTAACTGTTCACCGTTTCAGACAACACAACATGACAAACCAAGCATTATTCCAGTGCTTGCCTCTCTGCTGTGACTTAGACAGCTGAGACGGAAAAAATAAGAAGCCAAGCTCCAAAAGGCGGCATGCACATTTGTCATACAATCTCGTCCCAAAAAAGCCCTCAAATCACTCAAGAGTCGGGGCGGGGGATTTTAGTAGCAATGTCATTAGGACATGCCAATGTGCCGCCAGTCCAAGTGTCCCTTACAGTGGTGACCAGTCGAAGGTGTTGTCTGCCTTTTGCCATATATCAGATGGCATAGTTCTCCACTTGCCCATAATCCTGAACAGGATAAGCAGTCCAGAAAATGGGTAGGTATACGGAAATTATGTCAAACTGCCTTTTGAAGGGGGATATGATATTGTCATTAAAATGCACACAAATTTTACGAAGGATCAAATAAACTGCACTGTCATTGATGCCTGCCTGAGTAAACTTTATGGAGATTTTCTTGTGAATCTCAGTTCTATACTACATACAAGCAATGAAGATGTTTTATTACAAAGCTCTTACTTGTGTATTTGTGTGAATCAGCAGAGATGTTACGCTAAATGCTTTTACCGGCAAAGGCATTTTCATTTCTGTCACTTAAATCTGTCGATTACTGTCATTGCTGCTCGGGTACTAACTAGACCTAGGCAGAGAAATCACTTTTCTTTGTATTCACCTGCATGAATAGTTTGCTTCACATATGTCAGTTATTGTAGAATTCCTTCATTTTGATAGAATTCCTTATTGTTGCAATTACAATTATTTCTAAGTGAATATCCTCCAAAACGTTGTTGCTTGACCACTGAAAATAACTAAGTTCTATAATCGGGTTTCTTTTAATCTATTTTACTGAATTTAATTCTTCAATTAATTCCATTATGGCTTTATTGTGAGACATTTAGTATTTTTGACAAACAATGATTCACACACTAACCAAATTCCCTTCAACGCTCCTACGGAAACATCTTCCGGATCCAGTCCAACACTGCATGATGTGGAACATATTGTTGCTTACTTTGGTCTGAAGAAGCAGACGTCACACAAATAGACAAACAATGGACTCGTCAGCAGCCAATCAGTGCCATTCTAGAAAAAATTGGACCAGTGACAAGGCATGTATGGACAAATAATGGATTGATCACCAAGAAATGTTAAGGTGTGTGTAAGACAGACACGCATTGACACCAAATTCACACCTATTGACAATTTAGTCGTTCTTAACTAAAGTAAGCTAAGAGGCTAAATGCTCATCAATATTCAGAGGCTAGTTGCTAATTAAGATCCTAAAGTCCGTTCCATATTCATCAGCTACTTGCAAAGCTTAGAAGATTAATGTCCCTCTATACTTTGTGGGAAGGGGGGTTTGTTTATTTGCTAAATTAAGGTGTTAAAGGATCTTCTTTATCCAGGGTTAGTTGATACTTAAGGCGCTAAATGTTCCGTTATGTTCGGAGGCGAATTGCTAATTAAGATGCTAAAGGTTTCTCTATTGGACAAACATTAGACTGGTCATCGGTGGGCGGGAAATGGTGAAAAAAGGTGCACATGAAGTCAGACAAGCATTCACTTTCATACTTTCACCAATGAAGACTCATACAGTAACACTAATATGATCAAATGTTTATGGAAGCAAGCTGCACGACTCATGGGCTAAGATTCAAAGTCACAACCTCTTGACTTTAATGCAGGCTTGGAAACCATGACTGCGTCTTGGCCAGATCCAAACCACCCTCTCCATATTTCAGAGTGGACTGCTGACTCAGGCATATCTTGGATCTTTCCGAGTTATGCCAAAGTCCAAAACGTATAGAATTGACTGGTCTTCAGGTTTCTGCAAAGATAATGAAATTAGTACGTGAGCATGGGGGGGGTTGCTGATTACTATGACAACAGCCTCCTCATGAGTGAGGACTGATTGATCACGTGGTTGCAGGGTGTGAGCCAGCAGAACCAGCAGCATTCCTCAGCGGAGGCCCAGGCCCAAAATAACGTCTGCTGACTTTTAAGGTTTGAACACTGAAGCCTGTAATCATTCCACCACGTCTCCCCCTGCAATTTCTTTACTTGATGTTTTCATCTTTTTCCACTTTTCACACACATGCATGCACACCCCAATACATGCACACACACACACACACACTCACACAGAAGCAGGCTGAGAGGGAAAGAAGGAGAGAAGACAAAAAAGATGGCCAGGAAAAAAGAACCGCAGATGAGGAATGTTTGATTCTGTGGTTGGAAGAAGCAGGAAATGACATGGAAACGAGGACGGCTACTTCCTTTGCAACGTGGACACCTTTCAAGACCGCCTCCAAACCGTGACGGAGCGGGAGGGACAGAGGCTGGGCAATGGTGATGATGAGGTTGTTGCCATGGTTACCTATGAGCTTCACTTTGACCTGATTGTTTAAAAAAATACAACAAGAAGGAAGGGGAAACTTGAAAGGGGAGCTGCTCTGTTGCCTAGCAACAAGCTCTGCTTTCTAAATCACATCATCATGTGAAATTGAATCACTCATCGCTCGTTGTGTCAGTCTCACTTCTGCTTCTCTCTGCATTTTTGTTTAGACTGCAGCTTGTTGCTAAACTAAGACATTAAACGGGTAGCACGGTGGACAGGCTAAAACGCTAGCCTGCTACATGCGCTTCAGTGTGATTGCTAACATGCAAAATGATTCACAAAGTATAGTTGTGTATGTTGTTTATTGTGTGGGTAAAATTTGTTACGCAAATGTCATGTTCAGTAGTTGTTATTATGCTAAGATTCAGAATATTCTTGTACGTACAAGTAATTGCTAAGCTAAAAGGATGGATGTTCCTCTATGTTCAAGGTTGCATGTTGAGCTAAGAACGTCAATGTTTCTCTATGCTAAAGGTTTGTTGTTATGCTAATATGCTCGGGGCTCCTCTGTTCACCAGTGAAACCAGAAGTCACTCATCATCACTCTATCATTATTTCTGGTTAGCACAGTCTGTCATCATTATTATCAACGTGGATCCTTCATTGCTAAATTGCATTTTGTCGCAGCTATTTTAGGATGTCAGGTTAAAAAAAATTACAAAAGTAGCAGCACACAATTTTATTAATTTAGAAACAGTTTAAACCACTTAACACTATATATATATATATATATATATATATATATATATATATATATATACACATTTAAATCATATTACTGTTCCTCTTCCTGCTTCTCATCCCAAAACAGCTTCTCGTTTTTGCTTTTCGATTTCTTGCCGATGCGGGGAACAGCCAAAGATTGTTTCTGTCTGTGCTTATTCTGTCAGTGTTGCAAAGTTTCACTCAATTGTTAGACCGCAAGCGAGTCCATCATAGACGGACCTTCCACAACAGGTGTAAATGCCCACCTCTGCTTATGGGGATAGTTGCTAATATAAATGCTAAAGGCGGCTCAATATTTATTAGCTATTTGCTAAGTTTAGAAGAACGTTCGGGGGACTGTTTGCCAAGACAAAAACGCTCTATGTTTAGAGGCTAGTTGCTAAGCTAAAATCATAAAGGCTCCTCTATGTTCAAGGAAGGGTAACAAAGCTAAAATGCCAAATATTCCTTTTTAGACAGTGGAAAAAATGCTAACTAGGATATTCTGGATGTTCCTCTATGCTTAGACACTGGTTACTAAACTACAAGAGGGAGGCCGTGTCTAAGTGGTTAAGAGCTTCGCCTGCCACCGTGGGGACCCCGGCCGAAGAATGGGGGAAAAGATAATGCCAGCTTCAAGTGTGGACAGAGCTTGAGAGGATGTGGCAGCAGACCATCTACCCCCACCCTAACTCCCATTTGTATCCATCTCTCAGGGGGCTATTTTGCCTTGTTGGGGAGAGTGGGGTAAATTGAGTGGACATGTTAGTTGCGCCACCCCTTGTTTTAAAGAAACCATTAAAATATTGAGCATGTGACAGTTCTGATTCCCTAGCATGCAAGTTTTTTGCTCCACAGTTTACCCTTCAGATAGGCAGATTTCCACCAATTAGCAACAGTAAGACTGTAGTAAAAAGGGATGATTTTGATTGGACCCACAGCTACATGGCAACTCGTTCGTGCATTCACAATTGAGAAGATGCCTGGATAAATAGAGGTTAAATATATGTATTTTTTTTTAAAAAAAGCTGCATCCAGACTGCAGACATGTGTGATTTTTTAATTGATTTTTATATCTGAGTTTTTAGCAAGTGTCCATATTGGATTTGGCCTTGTTCAGACAAGCGGCCAAAATCCTGTTGCGCAGCTAGTTGCTAAATACGACACTAAAGGCCCCTCTATGTTCAGGGACGACCTGTGAATTAAGACGCTAAAGACTGCTCCATATTCATAAACTATTTGCTAAACTAAGAAGATGAATGTTTCTCCATGTTCTGGCCTAGCAGAGCTAAAACTCTAAAGGCTCCTCAATGTTCAGGGAGTGGTAACGCTTGCTCCTGTATGTTTTAGGGGCTCCTGAATAAACAATAAAGATTCATGTTCCTCTATGTTCGGGGGCTATTTGCTAAAATAACAGATCAAATGCTCCTCTAAATTAATGTTCATGTATCAGACATGATTTAGAAAATGTGTTTTATTTTAGACAAGAACAAACGAACATGATATATTCTGAACATGTTCATATGTGCCTAATGACGCCTGTCATGTCCAGCCAGCAGGTGGCGGTCTGGGTCCTCTTGGCTTCTGTACCCGGTAATTAAATTCTACAACAATTCAAATTAAATTAGTGTGCAGTACATAATAGCAGAAATACACACAACACACCATTCTACATTAGCATATATCTTTGGCATTATAGCTTCTTTCCTTGTCACGCTCTACCTTTTTCTTTGCTCACTTGTTGCTGTACCTCTTTCCTTCCTTGTATTCTTCTTACTCACTTTTATCTTACAAAGACACATTATGTTCTTACCTTGTTCACTTGTCATCACTTTCTGTACTTCCATCGCTTTCCTTGCTCAATTGTCACCTCTTTGTTCACGTGACTTCTTGTTCAGTTGTCACCTCTTCCTTTTGTTCTTCTGCCCTTGATCACTTTCCCCTCCTCTCTCCTTTGTGCTCTTGTCAATTCTTTCCTTGTTTACTTATCAACTATTTCACACTCACTTCTCGCCTTGTTCACTAATCGCTTATTTAATCATTTATCACATTTTAGCAAACTCGGGAAACATTTAAAGTGGATATCCACTGACCGATGACGTCACGCACATAGGTGTCATTCATTTCAGTCACCGAGGTAGACAAATCTTCGTAATCGTCGTGTGTGCCTGGAAGGAGAGTGTATTATTATTATTATTATTATTATTATTATTATTATTATTAGTAGTAGTAGTAGTAGTAGTAGTAGTAGTAGAAGTAGTAGTAGTAGTAGTAGTAGTATTATTATTAAGTGAATATTAATTTTCTTGAATGGTGTGAATTATCTGAAAACTAAGAGTAAAAACATCAAAATCAGGAGAAATAATAAAAAAAAAGAATAATATAATAATAATAATAATAGTATAATAATAATAACTTTGAATTGTGAGGTGTCTTTCAATGGAACAAAGAACCATTAATGAGAATTACACCTTGCAAACCTGACACCTGCTCCTCACAATCGTTGACCGTTAATCCCGCTAATCCCGCGGTCCGTTTGGCAGAGCGAGCCGAGCTCACAGCGCCCTCTGGAGGTCCGACCACGCTGTACAACGGCACTTTTGTCGTCGGTGGATCGTTGTCATAGTGATGGGAGCTGTGCAGATTTCTAGCGAACGCCCAAAAAAGGAAAAGAGAAAAGAGGCAAAGAGTGAATGACAACTAAAGAAGAAAATAAGAAAGGAAGGAAGCAGGTTAAGGTGACAAGTGAACGAGAAAAGAAGAACGTAAAGAAGGAAACCAGTGGCAAGTGAACAAAGAAAGTGGTGAGAAGTAAATGAGACATTAAGGAATGGGGGGGATTAAGTAAAGAATGTAGGATAGCAATAACAAATGACCAAGGAAGATGTGACAAATTGACAAGGGTAGAGGGGATAATTAACAAGGAAAGAAGAATTTAAGAAAGGGTCTAAGAGGGGATCTATAGGAAGTAAAGTAAGGAACGGGCGCAACAAATGAAGGAATTAAGAAAAGACAAGCATAGTGGTGACAAGTAAACAAGGATAACATGGCGAAAGCTAGGAGCAAACAATGAAGGATAAAAGGAAGAAAGGAAGGAGGAGACAAGTGAAGGAAGAAAGTGGAGGCAAGTGAAAAGGAAAGAATGGCACGGTGGCAACATCACATTGTCACGATAACAAAGGAGAAAGAAAAGAGAGGTGAAAACTAAACAAAGAAAGCGGAGGCATTAAGAACAATGAAGCAAAGAGGTGACAAGTAAATGAAAAAAAAAACAACAAATATAAATGTAAAGAGAAGATAGATAAACAAGGAAAGAAAACAGAGAAATGAAAGCAGTGACAAGTGGACAAGGAAAGAATAACAAGAAAGGAAGAAAGCAAGGATGTAAAGAAGGAGGGATGCGCATAAGGAAGGAAAGAGGGAAGGAAGATGGAAGGTAGGAAAGCTGTGACACAAAAACAAGGACAGTGGTGACAAGTTGACAAGGAAAGAAGAACATAGGGGGGCAAGGAAATATAAAGAAAGTGAGGAGAAAGGAAAAAGTAAGACATGTGTACCTGTTTTCAGATAGTGGTTGCGCTTTAGGCTTGTTTACGACGGCGTACGTCACCTCACTCATGTTGTCATGAATGTTGCAGATCTGCAGGGAGACAACTGGTCACCAATGCTGAAGCTAAAGAAGTTGGATTGCTTCCTTTACCTCATGTTTACTCATCAATCTTTTTAGGGTGTGAGTAGTGAATGCTTCAAGGGCCCGATTGTCTTCATTTTGTTATTTTTTTCCTTGTCACCACTTTCCTTGTCAATTTGTCACATTTTTCTCCTGTTATGTTCTTCTTTCCTTCTTTGCACCATTCTCCTTACTGTTTTTCTCTCCCCGTTTTATTTCTCACCCCTTCTGTGGCTCCTCGTTGCCTTTTTCCTGCCTAATGTTTTTTCCTTGTTGATATTTATCTCTTTCCTTGGCCACTTTTTTCCTTATTTTATTAATTGTTTATTTGTTGCCTTGTATAATTGCCACCTCTTTCTTGCTATCCTTCTTTTCTTTTTCACTTGTCTCCTTCTTCCTACCGAATATTTGTCTTTCTTTCTTTTGCAACTTTTTCATTGTTCATGTCTCACCTCATTCATTCTTTGTAATTTTTCATTGTTTCTTGTTACCCGTTTTCTTCTGCCTTGTTTGCTTCTCGCTTCTTTCCTTCTTCAATTGGCACCTCTTTCCTTCTGTATGTTGTTCTTTCCTCGTTAGCAACCTTTTTTACCTGTCACCGCTTTCCCTGTTCTTTTCCTCCTCATTTATAGCACTAACAGGCCACAGAGCGTGTGCATGTCACCTTCACACCACACACAAATAAATCAACGCAAAAATAAAAAAATGCCCCAACCTTTGAGTTGATTGCGTTCTCTATGCCTGTCGTTCACAAAGATTAAAAGTGAAGTCCAGGCAAACAGGAAATTCACTTCTCTCCGACAGTCTGATTTACATTGAGGAAGTTTGACTTCCTCTTTTGTGGGTGATGTCACCATTTACATTTTCCCACCATGCCAGTTAACCAATCAGGACTGGACAAACATTGCATTTCATGCAACGCTTGTCATGCGATGGCCAGAGAACAGCTGGTGTACGTAACTTTGGTAACCACCACACATGAATGGTTGTTAGATTACTGAAGCACATGATGGCTAATTTAATAATTAACATTTATCCACCCTGCCGTACATACACACATGCACGTACACACACAGCACTTTGGGTAATATAAAGAAAGACGTTCATATGATCCATAACGAGCTAGTTTTCCTCAATAAAATACAAATTATGGTACAATATTTGTTGTTGATTTTTTTTTTTTAGATTGGGTTGGAATGGATTAATGGCAGAAGATGATTTGAGATGCGATTGTTTTGAGTTGCACTATATCGTCACAGAAAAAAAAGACCACACAGTACAGAAATCCTATAATGTGTTTGTATTTTAACTATCTATAGACTTAGTGAGACTTCACAGTGAAAAGTGATACAAATAATAGCTTTTTAATTTATTTTGTTGTTGTGCTGTTGTTCAGGTCCTGAGTTTAATTTGATAAAGTCATCCAAGTTATTCAGCATTTCCTCTTTTGAGGCATCACCATTGAGGCAGCATTATGAAACATAACATTTGATGCCACGCCCCAGTCATATTTAAAGTATTTGGAAGACTCGAAATTTCCCCCCCTGTTGCTGTCCCATTTCTTGAGATGGTACAGCCCAAATTTGAAGTCAATCGGATGAGCCCTCTAAGGGCGCAAAATTGTGACCCTTGTAAATGTGAAAATATTGGCCAAAATTTGAGTTTCAAAAGAATTAGCTAATTTTCTACACATTTTAGCATATGGCTGCTACTTCCTTTTACGCCTCGGTGCCACACGTGCCGCCAAATTTCCATTGGCCTCGGTGAAATGTACCGGGATAGGATTTTGTGTTTCCACTTTACATGGAGCTAGAAACCATTTTTTTCTAATTATGCACGACGACTTTAAATCACGTAAAAATACTCCCGTACCAATGAGTGTGCAAAGTCTTGTGAGTTTTAGTGCATGAAAAATAAACGATGACGTCATACACGCTGACGGGTGAATGTCGTGCTTGGGAAGAAGCGTCCGAGTGGGATCTCTCTCCTCGGGTCGCTCGCTCGCCCCATCTCTGCTGCTAGCTCGTCGGTCTCCCCTTTCCATTAGCGTAGCCTGGCGAGCCGCTAGCCGTCAGCATCATGTCGCAGGCGCTTTCAGAGGAGGAGTTCCACCGTATGCAGGTAAGAGCACACGTAGGCACGCCCGTGTCACGTTGCACCGTGTTGTGGTCGACGCTGTTGACTTAGTCCCAAAGCCGCCAGGTTAATGTTTTGGATGCTAACTAACTAATGTTAGCCCATTGGGGTGGCACAACCCTTGTGTAGTTAGCTTAGCCTAGCAACTCCATGACACACGCAAGGCTGCATTCATGTTGTCTTTGTTGTTAACCATAAAGAAAAGTGTTACAAGATTTAAACAATCTGGCGAGCACGGTCAAAACTGCTGCCTGTGTTAGCCTTGTCAACATCAACAAACATCCGCATGACGAAAGCACTCAACCTCTGCCCCTTTCCTGCCAGAGTGCAGTCATATTAACTCGCATTTGCACGGAATATCCCCGATAAACGGAAGTGTTGAAGGAATTGCAGGTTGGGTATTTAAAAAGGAATTGTACGGTAGGGCTGCAAAGTAGCTCGATGCTAATCACATGACTTCGCATGACGTGTTCGTTTGTGTCGCACAGGCTCAGCTGCTGGAGTTGAGGACACACAACTATCAGCTGTCAGATGAGCTGAGGAAGAACTCCGCTGGTGAACAAAACCGCTTCTGTTTTGTGCATATGACACGATGATGATGATGATGATGATGATGCTCATGGTGTGTTTTTCCAGAGCTGACCACCCTGCGTCAGAAAAATGTGGTGTTGGAAAGAGATTTTGTCAAAGTACAGAAGGTAACTCTATATATACAATTGTTATTATTGATGTACTATTATTATCAGTTTTGTTTAAAACCATTTTTTGGTGCTTTTCTGTCCGTAGGCTCTGAATAAGAGCAAAAGAGCCCAGGTGAGTGGTTCTCTTGCTTGTTACCATGGTTACCAGTACCCCCTCTAGTGGTTGACCCCCTTTCGCGGCACTACCATACCAGAATGAACCTCTGCTTTTCGAGACTAATTGACGCCCATTCTAAAAGGTTTGTAATTGCCTATAGATGCTACAAGAGGGTGCCAAAGCATATTATTTTTTCAATTAGCCATAGCTCTGGCTTGAACACAAACTGGCAAATAGGTGTGTGTTTCAGCAATTAAGGAATGATATGTTTAAAACAAAAATCTGCAATATGCTGATATGTGGGGGTTCAGCGACGCTACCACAACAGTAACAAATGACCACAGTGTCACAACTTTAATACAACACTACGATACAACAATAGCAGTGCATACCACAATAGTGAAATATAGTAGCACAATATAACAGTAGTAACACAGATATACCCCAGCTCCACAGTACTGTACTGGTAGCACGGTACTATTACAACAGTAGCATAACAGTCCTATAACCACTACTGTACTTGGACAACACGAAAACTGCACTAGACAGCAGTAACACAACACTAGCACATAGCTTAAAACGACTATTACAGTTACGCCACTGTGCTACAAAAGTAACATCAGACTACAACAACAGTCACACAACACTCCTGGAATACTCACAAGACTTCTGCATCACCATAGCAGTACGGTAACAGTTGCACAACTCCACTACAACAGTAGTATAACAGTACAGCTACACTACTACAACATTATCACAACATGACTGCAACAGTAACACTAATGCAGTGTCACAACTGTACACTGTAGTCAAACAATACTCTGACAGCAATAGCACAAAACACAGCACACTACTAAAGCAAAGAATCATAGCATATCGATAGCACTGTACAAAAGTAGGACTACTATGATAGTACCTCAACACCACTCTAGCAGGGGCACAACACTAATTCTACAGTGACATAACAGTCCCTTACCACTACTACGCCTGTAGCGTGACACTAAAACACTATTACAACAGTAATACACAACTCCACGACAAGAGTAGCATAAGAGTACAGCAACACTACAACAGCAGTGGCACAACACGACTACATCAGTAACACACTACTTGAATGGTGTCACAAAATGTATACAACACTACAACACAACAGCAGCATGTAACACGACACCTCTATAACAGTAGCTTAATAGTGCTACACAAAAATTACCATATCGGTTGCACTACTATACTAGAGGAGTAGCACAACATTTCCACACTCACCGGCCAATTAATTAGGTACCACTGAAGTCAAAGTAACCCCTCTGCAGGAAGTGGAAGCGCTGCTGAGCGAGAATGAGATGCTTCAGGGGAAACTTCACAGTCAGGAAGAAGACTTTCGACTGCAGAACAGCACGCTCATGGCCGAACTATCCAAGGTACCACCCGCGTTGACCGCAAACAGATAAACGCTAATGAGTGTAGAGTTGGCATTCCAATTTTCTGGTCGGTTCCAGTTGTGTATGCAAATCGAGCAGCTGGAACAGGAAAATCAGCACCTTAAGGAAGAGGGCGGGTCAACAGCTTCGGAGCCGAAGCCCAATTCCATCTCCAGTCCTACTGATGAAGAAATGCTGCGCCTCCAGGCTGAAAACACCACGCTTCTGAAGAAACTGCGAGGTTTGTTTGTTGAGCCACTCTTACGCACAGTTGAAGGGGGACATGTTATGGAAATGTCTTCTGGATTCTTTTCTTAAATGTTTTCACTTGTTGTTGGTTATCGCTTAAAAGATCGGTTAAAAGATTGTCTTTGTGAAAATAGTTTTCCTAGAATTTTGGGCAATTGTTGACGTCATGATATTTGTCTGTAATTTATAAATACAATTATCTGTTATTTTATCTGTTATAAAAGATTCAATAGTTTCTATTTTTAAAGCCATTATTTATTACATAATTCAATATTCTCATTGTTTCCTGTGTGTTAACCCTTAGGTAATTTTGACAAAAACTATGTGAGACACCAGGGAACTCTTTTAAAATTGTGAGAAAAAAAAGTCACTCTGGAGGTCCTTATGATTTGCGATGTTGCCCTGCAGCACTTCAGGAGCACTGTAATGTCGAGCAGCCGAGATCAGCGCTTTGTCATGGCGACCAAAACCCTACCTCGCAGCCAGACCAGTCATCGGGCGCCAACGGTGTGTCTGATGTCAACGGCAAAGGGGAGGAGCCCGCAACAGATGGAGGCAGTGTGAGTGAGCTGCAGGTGATTGGCAGACACCGTCTGAGTCAACTTGCTCTTAAGTTACTTTGGAGATGAATTTGTTTCCTTCCTTTTTGCAGAACAAAGCTCAGCTGGAACAAACGCCGTTACATGGTGAGAATGTTTGTATTATTTAATTACACCCCGTGATAGTCACAAGTTATTAGACTGTAGAGTGGCTAGAACACATAACGTAGCTTTATTCAAATACACTGTGGTGCTAAAAGGCCAACAGATCCATCAGCAGTGGCTGTATGGCTATACGATTTCAGACTGGCGAGTCACAAAAAAATGTTATAGTGTTATTCTGGTACTATTTAGTATTATTTTATTCAGCTTTACTATACCACTGCCAGAACATTACTGCTACAGTACCACTGCACTATCACGACCACAAGTGATGCCCTCAAAGGTAGCCCCACTGTACATGTGGGCTGAAACATCCCAACCTTCGATGGTGTAAATGGTTTATTGGTGTGTCTGGCACACTAACTGGCAGACTGCCCCTGCTGTGTGCGGCGCCCCCTTTAGGCCTGTCAGAGAAGAGCGTAGAGGAGATTGTAGCTAAGCAATCAGCGCTAGGCTGGTCGGCTGCTCTGTGTCCAATAACTCACTGCTTTGGAGCAGAGCTGGAGGTCGCCCTGAACACCCAGCACGAGGAGAAGAGGCTGCTGAGGGAGCAACTGCGCCACCTAGAGGTACACACATATACATGCGCACCCAGGCACGCGGCGCACACACACACAAACACTTACCTGTCATTCAGCTGTCATTGACACACCTGATGTTTACCTGTCAACATAAATCATCTCTTAGTAAGTGCTAGGGGAGGGAATCTATGAGTACCTCACGATTCGATTTGATTCCAGTCCATCACTACATTGGCTTTCATTTTATAGTCAATGTAAAACACTGGTACCTTTTTTTTAAAACAATTGCAGAATTTAAGTAAGCAAGGATTTATATTTCACACATTGACTTTTATTAAAGTTGCAAGGCAACCTGGTTTACAAGTGTCTTAACACAAAATTTAAAAAGTGTCAATAGCTGCATTTGCTGAAACAAATGTCTGAAACTTCTATATTTGTGTACAATAAAATTTTACAAAAACATATTTAAACTTAATCTGAACTAGAGTAACCTGTATTTTAATAGTTGAAAGTGCAATATGTCGCATCTGATTGACTGTGTTATTGTACTTACTTTGTAATTACTGTAATTACTGTGTAACTTAAACCCTGCTTTTATTTAACAATGTATTTAAACATGGATGACAGACTTTTTCCGCCATCTGGTTATGTCCTTTTATTACGTATTAGCTCAGCCTCGACACAGGCGCCTGATGTATGAGCGCACGTAAGTGCTATTTATGTAGACCGATAACAATGGCTTTAGTATTTTTTTAAACTTTAATTATAGATTATTAATACCTCTGAATCGATGCAAAATCTTTTGAATATGACACATGATATGTCAAAAAAAACCTATCGATCCCACCCCTAGTGAGTGCTTCCTCATGTGAGTAAATATGATAGCTGTTGTCATTTGACTTCAATTCTTTGCAAAATCAATGTGCAGGTGACCAAAGAGGCTGAACTATCCAAACTGCAGGATGAATTGTCGAAGGTAAATCTCAATCTGTCACAGATGTATCGCACATTTTTGGACTGATCCTGGAATGATGCACCATTTGTCTTTCAGCTGTCTGACAAGTTAAAGAAAAAACAGGAAAGGTAAGTTGTTTGATCTAAGTTGGTTGTTTTTATGAAAGGAGATCTATTTATCATTTGTTTTTGTAATTTAAAATACACTAAGGATTAAGAATCACAGCACATTTTACATTTCTTTCTCATTGAAGTAAATTCGCCTGTTAGGAGGGGGGGGGGGCTAATAAAAGAGTGTGAACCAGCACAAAGACGACATGGATTATTTATTGTATTTCCACTGGTCGAGTTAGCTCTTCATCACCAAGTCGGCAAATTATACTTGTCAATTAGCGTGCAGATCTGTGTATGAGGTGCATGCAGCAGACTCAAAACTCTTTTCCTTTGTTTTGATTGATTCTTGCAGCTCTTACAGTTTGAAACGTTTTTGTTGCATGTTACAGTTTCCAGCGTCTTCAGGCCGAGAAGGAGGTTCTGTACAATGATAGCAGGTCAGAGCAACACGGTCCACTCTGATGAGTCTGACACACGTCACCTGTGAACTTGTGGCAAACTTGTCTACAGGACAAAGATTGAGGAGATCAACCAGAGAAAAGAGGAGGAGATCAAGTTAATGAACACACGAATCCAGAAGCTTCAGTCAGACTTGGCAGCAGCAAATCAGGTCTGAGGGCAATGTTTGGCTTTCAACATGGTGACTATTGTAATCTTTACGATACTAAGGGTAATACAAGTTGTTTTTTTCTGCTGTGGTAGGTTACAGCAGAGTTGAGAGAGAAGTTTCAGAGCAGCGACAAAGAACACCAGCTGGTTGTGAACGCTCTCAAAGATCAGGTTAGATGATTTGTTTTGTCAAGTCCACCAGTGCCACAGCACTTCTTCTTCTGTTCAGCTGTTTCCACCATATCGGATATTCTGCTGTTTTTCCTACATTCTCTTTACTGGTGTACCCCCCTACGCCCGCCCTTCATTTTTTCTGCCTTTGCCTCTGTGCTGCGCTCTCCCGGTGATGCGCTGACACTGCAGGTAGCAAGTCAGAGCGCGGTGAGTCAGGAACAGGTGGACAACATCCTGCAGGAGAACGATGCTCTGAGGACGAACTTAGCTGCTCTAGAACAGGTAATTTACATCAGGAACATGCAAAAAAAAAAAAACATATATATATATATATATAAGTAATCCAGTGAACCCGCGGTATTTGCAATTTATAAACTAAGGGGAAGAAAAACAACAATTAAAAAAAAAAAAGCAATGAGAAGATCCTATCGCCCAAACCATGAAGATGATGAGATGAAAATACACGGCAATACCTCATTGCTGCTTGGCATGTTTCCAGCTTCATATTCTGTCCTGCATCTGCTTCTTAAAAGTTCTTGTTGTGCTTGTCTGCTGTGAGCAAGGCTCAAAATATCCTCTAGATGTCACATCACTTTGTCAACCAAAGAGACAAGCACATTATCAGGTCTAACCATTGGTTACAGATTCAGACGAGCAAGATGCAGGAGGTCAACTTGCTGCGCGAGCAGCAGGAGGTGCAGGCGGCCGAACTGCAGCAGAGCCGAGCAGAGCAGGAAAAGCTTTTGGCCCAGAGGGATGACCTGGACTCACAGCTACAGGTGACCTTGATGAGTTTTATGAGACCCTGACACTTGTGCCATTCCCACTTTATTTTATTGATTACGTTTAAAACAGTGTCTCTGATTGAGTTAAATTATATTTCTCATTTAATCATCCCACAGTCCATTCTGGCAGCATCATAAAATATGAACAGTGTTGGCAAATTCATTTTTATTTATTAAAAAACAATGCTCAGAGGGAGAGTAGCAAAACTGTTGGTAACGTTCTCCATCTGTCTTGCAATATGCAAGTTAGTAATTTTTACTTGGTGGTCTTCCGAGAGGTATTTTATGCATGGCATGGTTGACATTGAACAAAACGTCTTGAGAATAGAGAACACGAAACGTTATGGCCGCTTTTATCAACATCTCACATGTCACATTGATCTAGGTCTGTTGACATCTCCACCATCTTCTTGCAACTGTATTAATGCAGGCTGTCACCTTCCTTGTGTCCTTGACTGTCTCCCCCTCTTTCAGGAGTCAAGTTTTGCAAACAGGAAGTTGTTGGAGCAGTTAACAGAAGAAGGACAAGAAAAGGAGAAGCTGCTGAGGGAGTTGGAGGAGAGCAAGAAGGTATACACATATGCACACAAACACATACCATTGAATTTTATAATACCAGATTAGTGTTGCACCAAGTACTGGCAGTTGTATCGTACTGTAAATTTTAGCCGGCAAAAAATGACATAACGTCATTCCCAAAGTGGGGGGGAGGGATAAAATAAATCTGCGAAAGCACTCAAACTCTATGAAATTCTGTCCATGAACCTTGCGACAGCCTTGGTTCATAGTGAAGGAGTTGGATAATCAGTTTTTATTGGCTCAAAATATTGATTAAAGTTGACTGTTGATGAGGTCAAAAGGTCAAAGTTGACAAGAAAACATGATGTTGTGAAATCACTTGCTATTTGAATTCATTACAATCAATGGTCCATCTGCTTGCTTAATGAAATCACTGAGCTTCCATCCTCCATTTTGCAAGTTTTGCCAGTGGTTGGGATGTCAAACGTTAAATGAGTACTGCTCAAATGCCGAACTAATAAACAACAAATATTTTGGTGCCCTAATACTTTTATGCAATACTGTATATAAATAAAATTAATAAATTATTTGAAAATGTTTTAAATGTATTTTTATTCCTATTCTTATAGTGTTTTCAAGTTGTTTAGCATTCAGTTATTAGGCTGCTTTTTACTGATCTTTGAAGTTTTTGCCGTGGTATCGAATCATACTGCTATCAAGGTATTTTATACCGGTATAGTATCAAGGTTAAAAATGTGGCTATTGTGACAACACTATACCAGTTATGTGTACTGTTTGGTGTATGATTGTATGCAGACGGCAGAGAAGAGGAAGACTATGTTAGACAATATGGCCATTCAACTAAACCAGGAGACGTCTAATCACAAGGAGGCGCTGTCCGATCTCAAACTGCAGCATGAAAAGGAGGTGAGCCAGACCAGTACCGTTGTTGCATCCCATAAAGTTTATTGCAAAAATCTTACACTATATGGTTGAGACTTTGAAAATGTGCTCTTTACGCCCTCATTTCAAATCATTGTAATACATATTTCTCACAAATTGAATGTGTCCTCGCTTTCCTTTCTGTTGTGTCCTGCAGGTCCTTGGCGTGAGGGCCCGCTATGAGAAAGAACTGCGAGGTCTTCACGAAGAGAAAAATCGCTCAGAGGATGACATCCGACAACAGCTCAGAGACGAGAAGGTGAACATGAAGAAGAAGAAAAATATTTGACGTCAATATAACGAGATATTTTGCGTGTCAGGCTCGTTGCAAAGAGTTGGAAAGTCTTCAGACCAAAGTGCAAGATCTTCTCAGTCAGCTGCAGTCAATGGAAGAAACCAAAGGATGGTTTGAACGACGTCTTAACGAGGCCCAGGTGGGTATTTAGGATAATATTGTGTACCTTCTTTAATCTGATTTTAATAATTAGCAACAATCCTGAAATATATATTCTATACTTACATGCTTACTGTAAAAGCCCTCGAATGGGAAATGAGAGCCACAGTGAGCTATTTATGTTGGGAGAACAGTGAACTTCAAACACAGTTAGCAGTCACACAGGATTTCTTGTCACCGACAGCTCACTCCCTGACACTTGCACAGGCGGATGTCACATGCTACCTCATCTGGCTCCGCCTCTAAAAGGCGCACGATTGGATACAACACAGGCACTACAATACATACACTATTTTCTCTGCAGTTTATGCTTGTATTTTTTTTATTCAGATACCTTTAAAATTTGTTTAAAGTTTTAATACGTTTGTGCATCTTGATCAACTTAAATGTGTTTAAAGCATGTGGAACGGGTAAAAGTGTCCCCCACCAAATTGTTGCTCTTGTGGGTGGGTTGAGAACTTATCCCCTAAAATAAATGGGTTCTCTGTATTAATTTTCGCTGTGTGAATCTGTGTGTGCGTGCGTGCGTGCATGCGTGCGTATCTGTGTGAGCAGGAAAACGCTGACAAGTTGACACTGGACCATCAGGAAGCTGTCAAAACGCTTCAAGACCAACACACACTTGATCTACAGGTAACAGACAAAATGGGACGTGTAGTTTAGATTTTTTTTTTTTCTCCTTAAATAATAAAATCATTTAGAATTTTTTTTTGCATTTACTTGTTGGTGTCTTTTTAAGCTATCAAAATTGGCTTAATAATCGGAAGCGTGTGATACAAATCAGAAAGGGGGGAAATACTTTATCATGGCATTCTATACCATATGTTGTTATGTATGCACATCTCAGGCTAAGCAGGCCGAGGCGGAAGCAGTCCACGGGCAGCTGATAGAAGTCCAGAATCAGCGAGACGAACACCACGGCGCCATTGTCAAACTCAAACAGGTCAGCATCAGCGGGCTGCGTGCACAATATATGCATAAAGCATCATATTGTATCCTTCCTTATTTTCTTTCTAGTTTATACATTATCGCTTAATTTTTGTACCTTGAAATTGTCGTTGGCAAAACATCAGGACTCTATCATACGGAATCAGTGATTGTCACATTGCAAAATAGTTTCATTGAAAATACGCAAAAACACCAAACTGTTTCTCTGAGAATGTGACTTCTGTTTCTACAGGAGATCAAAGACACAGTGGATGGACAGCGGATTTTAGAGAAGAAAGGAAGTGCAGCGGTGAGCTTAGTTGTTTGTGTGAGCATGTGCGCGCTTGTGTGCGCGATAAGACGGATGAGAGAAAAAGCCAACAGCGTTATAACAAAAAAAGACTTCCCAATATTTGCAGATGCAAGCTTTTGTTTGGACTGTGATGACGCGGTGCATCCATAAAGTCTTCACTGCGCTTTACTTTTTCCACGTTTTATGTCATAAGCTTATTCCAAAATTGAATACACACATTTTATTCCTCTAATTCTACACACGGCACCCATTTTGGGATAAGGCAAAACATAAAATGGGAAAAGTGAAATACTTTCCAGATGCACTGTATCTTATAGTATTTCTTGGCGTGTGTGCAAGATTTTCTTTTCACAAATCCATACTATTGGAATTTTCTCACTTCTGTTATCGTTTTATGCACGATTAACTCACTTGAAGTTAGTTAATCTTCTGTCCTATGTGGGAGGCATGCAGCATTAGGTCATCTCAAGAATGAAAGTCAGGATGTTTTTTTTTTTTTTTTTGACAATATCGTCTGAAAATAATTCAGTTGGATACATGTCAGTGGGCCTGCTGTGTTAAAAATTTATAGTGTAATGCTTCATTGCAGAAAGAAGTGTGTCAGCTACAAAGTTAAGTTTGCATGCATTTCAATATCCGCTGATTACACTGCTTAGTCATCATTCATGGCTTGGAGACAGGAGTAGAAAAGCGTTTACGAATATGATGTAACCACAGTTGTTACCTTTTGTGAAGCATTAACGCGGCTTTGTGTTGTCGAGGAGGTCGGCAGAAGTGCAGACTTTGATGTACACGGGTGTCGGCGGGTAAAAACAAATGAGGGAGACCCACTGGTGCTTAAGCAAAAAAGTAAATAACTGTAGATTTATGTCTTTATATGCGTTTGTGTTTATAGCTGAAGGACTTAAAGAGACAGTTGCAGCTGGAAAGGAAGCGAGCAGACAAACTGCAGGAGCGACTTCAAGAAATCCTAACCAACAGCAAGAGCAGAACAGGTACCAATCTGAATACCTCACAATCGCTTAATTAAAGCTGCAAGCAGCAATGAACGCGTCCTCACACCAGCTTTTCCTCAGCGACGACTTGAGATTCTGTCAAAACTTTGACGCTGCCCGCATTTGTGGGCTATGAACAAGAATGTGTTCAGTGAGCAAAGAATCCAAAAGATCAGCAGCATCAAGTGAACTCATCAGGAGCTTCTGCCTTATTCTGTAACCTTCTCTTAAATATTTCATACAGCGCTTAGTTTCCCGCACGCACACACACAGTACCATGTATAATCTATAAGGATAGATAAATGTTTCAAGAGCATTTCTGGACATTGGACAAAGCTGACAATCAGACTTTTGAAGTTGGGCTAAGGCCTGACCGATATCTTTTTTTTATTTATTTATTTATTTCTTTAGACTGATGGCGATTCCAACATTTGGCAGAATAAAATTCCAATGTCCAATTCATTTAAACAATGTATTCATAAATAAAATAACATATTTTTGGTCCCTTCATGCTTACAACAAAGATGAATTAAAGGCAGTGCATTTGACTATTATTACAGCGCTTTGTTCTTTTTGTATTTTTTTTTTTTACTTTAAAACAGAGCAATCAATCGGCAATCAGCGTCATTCATTCGGACATTGTTGTCTACAGAAATGGGTTAGATTTTTGGCAATGACTTAAACCTGGCATGGGCATGTGTAGGCGTACAATAACCCCTCGGCATTGGCAAAGTCACCTACTGGTCAATTTTTCTATTGGAACTAACTACAAGTTTTGGCTGGAAATGTCACCTGTTGCCACAAATAGGCAGATTTTGTGCTCTTTCTGCGCCCCTCTAACGTGCCAGCCTACTGCCATGCTCATTTCAAGAAGAAGGTAATGACTGTCCAGGAGAAGGTAAAACTGCTGCATATGCTGCAATGTCCCGCCACGATGGCCTGAACCAAAATCCTGTAGAGTCCATTAAGAACCAAACAATGACAAGAAAGACAAAAGAAGGATAATGTTTTAGACTTCTCGCCAATAAAGTTGTCTCTATTCATGCAGTGCATGTACATTTGGTATACTTTAAATGGAGCTGCGTCTTGATCGCTAGACCCCCACAACAGCGTTTCATGTTGACAGTAATAGCAATCAGTTTGCTCCTTGAAATGAAGCCAATTAACGAACACAAAGTGGTGCCTTCCACTTCCCACAGGCCTTGAGGAGCTGGTCTTGTCTGAGATCAACAGTCCCAGTCGCGCTCAACAGACAGGAGACTCGTCCTCAGTCTCATCTTTCTCCTACCGAGACATGATGAAGGAAAGCCAGAGCGGCGGTCAGAACAAGGTGGATCGCATGGGCCCAACTTGTTTAGTGGTGTAGAAGGCACTTTTTTTTTTAACTGTCTCTACTTTTCACCAGTCGGTAGGAGGAAGTCCTCAGTGTCAGCGCGCCGCTGAGCTGTCCGACGATGAGCTGGGTGAACTGTTCCAGAGGCTGGCTGAGGTCCAGCAGGAGAAGTGGATGCTGGAGGAAAAGGTTCAGTTCCGCCATTAATGTACTGAAATACATTTTCACAGCATATATCGTGAATTGGTCAATTGCGGGCATATGGCATATGTCAGTGCGTCCACTAGAGACCCAATAGAATGATCAGGATTGTTATTAGGATTCTGATGAGCTGATCATTTGAATTAAGTGTGTTGGAGGAAGGAGACATGTGAAACATGCTGGATGGGGGCCAACGAGGACCCAACGGAAGGTACAAATACAGCCCACACCCCTTCTAGTCCCAAGATAAGTACTTGTCTGAAAAAAAAACTGAAAAGTTATTTGTTTTTCCCAAGCCAACGTCATAGTCCAGAGAAAAATTTCTGGGCCAGAGAGAAGAGTCAAGCCCAAATTGGTTTTAATCACGAAATAAGATTTTTATATCAAGGAAAGCTTGTAGTCCCAAGTAAAAGTTTTAGTCACAAGAGCATGTGCTTGTCCTGAGACAATTGTCTAGTGTAAAACTGAAGGCTCAAGTATAAGGTTCACGTCCCGAGAGGTTTTAGTCCTGATAGTAGGTATTAGTCCCATCCCAAGAGAATGTTCGATAGTGCCAAGAAAGGGTACTCGTCATAGCCGAAAGGGAAGTCCTATTTTCTGAAAGGTTATAGTTCCAAGTGAAGTTTGCCGTCCTAAGAGAAGTACGAGTCCCAAGAGAATGGTGTTGTCCAAAGTAAAAGTTCTCGTGCCGAGATCAGGTTGTAGTCTCGTGGAAGGGGCCTTGTGTCCAGAGCACAGGTGTCAAACTCCGGTCCTCGAGGGCCAATTTGCTGCATGTTTGCCATCTCTCCCGTAAGACACCTGATTCAAATGAGCAGGATACTTATCAGGCTTCTTCAGAGCTTGCTGATGAGCTGATCATTTGAATCAGGTGTGTTGCGGCCGGGAGAGATTGAAAGCATGTATAGTTTGACACCTATGCTCTAGAGCTACTAGTTTCAACAAGGTGACGATTTTAGTCCAGAGATTAGGTTCTCATCTCGAGAGGTTTTTAGTCTCGAGAGGAGGTTGTAGTCTCAATTGAAGCTTCTCATCCAAAAACACTTTGGCGACCTGCTAAAATCTAGTCGTCTCCAGAAAATCTTCTCCCACTCATCGCTCCATTTTTCCTCATTTAATATGGTGTCAAGGTACAAATCTGCTTGTGTGTGCGCTACCGGCCTCTTCATTGGTCGCCGGTCCTGTCATGTGACTGACCACTGATGTTTTGGCAGGTAAAACATCTGGAGGTGAGCTGCTCCTCCATGGCCGAGGACATCTGCCGGAAGAGCGCCATCATCGAGACTTACGTCATGGACAGCCGCATAGGTGACCACCGGCCAACACATCTGCAATAATAGTTCAAATGCATATGAAAAGTTGTTTAAATTATTGTTGAAATGTAATATTTGGAATGAATTATAATTAAGCAGTTCATTGCTGAACAAAATAATTAATGACATTCAAATAACTGATCCTCTTTTTTTCATGTCATGATTTATAGTTTAATTAAAAATGTTTGTTTTACAATGTCAGTTAACTTATGATTCAATCATAATAAATAAAACATGTATAAACTTTTTTTACCTAATATTTTAATTTCGTTTATAATCAAATCAACCAATTATTTAATCAAATAGGTAAAAAAAGTGCAACTTTTAATTATGTTCACGTATATCTCTTTATATTACTTACAAATGATCAATTAACCAAGTATTTAATAGCAAAAATGTAGATTTTGTTTGACTAATATTTTTCACATTTACAAAAGATCAATGCACTAATTAACTAATAAAATAGAAATGGTTTAAATGATTTATTGTAAAACATTGTTACTAATATTTTTATTTTCCTATTTACAATAGGCCAACTATTTCCTAAGAGATAAATGTCAAAAGCTGTTAATAATTAATTTATTTAATTTTACTATTATATCGTTTACAATGAAAGTAAAAGTCAAATAAACGTTCTACAAATGGTGTAAAATTGTATGTTTATTATTTTTACTGTAGTATTAACCATAATTCAATTTATTGTTCTATCAAATGAAAAGTAAAATTTGTATTTACAATAAATCAAGTCACCATTTAATTATCAAAAAATATATAGTGTGTACTTTTTTATTTTTATTTCGCCTGGTTACCATAAATGAATGAACCAATGATGTAATCAAGTATATAAAAACGATGTACAGGGTGGACCACCTCATATTTACGGTGTCAAGAGATATTGCTGGTGTCCTCACTGTGCGTCTCCTTCCCTGCTATGCTCAGACGTGTCAGGCGGCGCGGCGGGCGGACACGCAGCTTCTCAGGTGGACCGAGGAGGTCTGGGTTCCGTCTTGAGGGACCTGGTCAAGTCTGGGGACGAGAACCTCCGCGAGATGAACAAGAAGCTGCAGAACATGTTGGAGGAGCAGCTGACCAAGAACATGCACCTTCACAAGGTAAAGTCCAACACATTGGATGAAGCACTCGCGCCAACTCGCGTGATAACGTTAGCATTCGACGCTACTCTAACGCGAACCCGCTAGATTATTGATTCTCAAAGTGCGGTACGACATTTTGCTGCTTGTTGTTAACTTGAAAATGTCATACGACAACGACCAATCACGACTCGGCTTGCAAACTTCTCACGATCAAACTTAGAAAACAATTGATATTCCACAATCGAAATATTACCAATCAGAATGCCTTGTTTAGAAAACAATCAATAAAAAAAACACTGCACTTTGCACCCCACACCCAAGCAACAGAAGACACGTCTGTCTGTCTTTTTTCCAGGACCTGGAGGTTTTGTCCCAGGAATTAGTCCGTCTCAGTAAAGAACCAGCTCCTGACGGCAGTTCAGCTGCCTCCGGTTGAGACTACTTCTTGAGTCACCCGTCCATTCTCAAAAATATCATTCACCTCAGATGGAAGACCAGGCTAGACTATTGCCTGGGACTGACTTCTTGCGGGCCAAGGACGTTATTTAGGCCAGTGATTCCCAACCAGTGGGCCGAGGCAAATTAGTGTTGTTACTGTGAGAGCTCTTAAGATGTGCAGCAGGAAATTATCAAATTTCACTTAATTGCTCAGAAAATTATTTATTTATTACAAATAATCCATCTATGTTCATCTATGCCAGGGACAGATGGAACAAATAAATGATCTTCTTTTAGATTGCAAAAAGTATATAATTGACTCGTGTATCCACGTTTTGCAACATTTTTGTTTGGTGGCGTGCCGTGTGATTTTTTTTTTTTTTCAAATTGAAAATATGTGCCTCGGCTCAATAAAGCTTGGGAATCACTGATTTAGGCCATCCAGGCTATGATGGAATGTCTCCATCCATGCATCCAAAGCATGCAGGGTACGGAAATGTTCAGCTCATCGTTGTTCTTAACGAATGTACTGTAATTAAATCATACATTCATGATTAGGTTCCACTTGAGCCTGCCTACAACCTCCATTGCAAATAAACACTTCAGATTATACACACCCCGCCCCTTTTGCCTCGTACAGTATATGAAAAGAAAAATCCCTATTTGAGGTATCTGGTGTCTACGGTCATATCACCTCATGCCTTCATGTCATGTCGGGCTGTGTCTACGCCCTGGCCATGGACCAGGAAATCCCAAATTTCATCCAGTCTTTTGGTTTGTAGCTGCGACTATTTGCCAGGGCATGTGTTGCAGTTTTTTACGTCTAATCAAAAATATGAATGTGAGTGGAATATGAATATATATATATATATATATATTGAAAAGAACTGATTATCTTATTTTTATCATTTTGTTATTATTTGTCTTTTGTTTCCAAACTGTTCACTATTGCACCTGTAAATGGAATTGTCTTAATTGTTGTTGGGCTCAGTCGATGTCCTGCTTACTGTATCAGATCGTATTTATAAAAGAAAACGAGTGTTTGCCATCTGTGTTGCCTTCACTCGTAAACACTACATGGCCCTTGACTATTTCCTGGACTCATAATTTCACATTTTTGGCTCTGCCGTTTTCCCGGGGATCTCGGGTTCTGTATGTTCTGGGCCTTGGAAAGAAACTGATCTGAAATTAAATAGGAAACAGATGATTTCTATCACAGTGCATAATAAATTGAGTGGAAAATCACAATTGTACCGTTGCGTCATTGGCAGCACTGAGCTGCAGTTAACCTCTTTGTGAGACATGGTATAATTCCTGGTATCCAACCGTCCTGGCTACAATACAATACAATTTTATTCATTTACAGTTGTCAGTTTGGCCATAAAGACCTTGTATTGTCAATTCTGGGATTTAGTTTTTGAATTCAGCCTGATTTTTCAGGGTGTGGCTAAAATATTACTCAGTGACATACGGCTTCTGCGTGAGTACCTCTCCCCCGCTGTATTCCCTTAACTTGTGATGTCATATTTGTACGCTGTGTACCAAGATTTCCGTGCCTGAGGGCAGCCGGTCAAGTGAGATTAAGGTCGAGCAAAATAGGAAAAAGACTCAACGATTTAATGAATGGCAAAAGTTGAGATTGATTGATTTTTTTTGATTGATTGATTGAAGATATAAGACGATAGCAAAGATGTGTTTATTCTGAAGTAAAATATTTAAAAGGAAAGACAAATAATCATAAGCACAGTTTCCATGTTCAAAAGGGAGTAGGAACAAGTAAAGAACTTGCTCTCTCTCGCTCTTTTTTTTTTGGAGCAGCCAATCCCAGTTTTTCGTGGAAAATACTTATTTCAGGTCCTACTGTGTTCTCAATTCCCCCACCATGCATTTAAAAGGGCTTACAACTATGAGGAGAGATTTGTCTCAAAATCAAATATATCTGCGATTTTCACATTTTTCAGATCCACAAATATATGCGTAGTTTCCTTGTGGTTGTTCTTGTTGTTTGTGCATTAATCATGACGTATGATTTGCAAATATTTTATTCTGCTTGTGGAGTGTTGGTTGTGTACGTGTGGATCAGCAGAAAAACGTCACATGCTTTTTCAAGGTTTTCTCACCCAGATCTCAGACACTCAGTCCCTCGTCCGTCCGCTAGACGGCAGTGTTGATGTCTCCATTGAACAAAACACGCTATTGCTTGTTTTTTTTCTTTCAAAATTGGATATTGAGAAACATAAAACAAACTTTTATCTGATCTTCTATTGTGTGTTTATTTAACACAAGTTGGGAAACAAAATACGACCAAGCTTGTTTTGCCTTGACACGAAAGACTTTCTGCTGCTGCTGCCTCTTCTTCCACTGCGTCGCTGCAGCAGCGAACAAAGCGTCAAGTGGCATTCTTTCTACAGCATCCATCCATTATCTACCGCTTATCGAGGGTCGGGTCGCGCAGGCAGCAGCTTCAGCAGGGAAGCCCAGACTTTCCCCCTCCCTAGCCAAAACCACATCTTCTAATTCTTCCGGAGGGATCCCAAAGCTGCCAGACCAGCTGGGTGACATCGTCAGAGTCAGAGGTGGGCATCGTCAGTCCAAGTTCCCGTCAGTATTTCAGACCAACCCACCTGGGCCCAGTCCGTCCCTATATTTGCACGTCACACACAGGCACCGCACAAGCAGACACGCAGCCAAATAAAGACAAAAAAGAAAATGGAAAAAAAAAACACGCCAACACACCCACATGATTGGTGACACGTCGTTGAGGTCTATGTGACTGAAAGGCATTAAAAAATGTTTTATTTTTTATTTTGGGCTGCTTGCAGAACATGCATGTGATGTGGTACAGTTAAGTCCTTTCTCGATGCCGTTTGGCTGATTTGGACCAACTTGACGAGCCCGAAATACTGATGAGAATTCACAGACGGACGAAAGCCCACGTCTGGTCCCCGGGGCCTCTTGTCGGTGCGACATGCACGGAACACCTCGCCAGGAAGGCATCCAGTTTTTCACATCTATCAACTGAAAATAACGTTGCTCAGGACTTAGGTTCCAATATTTTGGGGTTTAAACAAGCAAAAAACTATAGTTTCGTTCTCGCTCTCTCCGTTTTTTGACCGAAGAAATATTTGACACTAAACATGTATTTTAAATGCTATTTACATCCTTATTGCCGCAAAGGATGCTAGAGCGCATCGTACTGGAACCTTTCTCGGTCTCTTGTCACACGAGGCAAATTTATCGATGATCTTGGACCGGGGTCGCACTGTAGTGATGGCTGTATTTATTTTATCCCTTTCCTCAAATCAAATGCAACTTGTGATACTTATTTTGGCTCTCAATTGCTTCTTCACACATCTGCACGTCTCTCTCTCTCTCTCGCTGTGTGTGTGTATATATTAAATCATTTTGTCAAAACATGTATGTAAACAGAATCCTTAATTGACATTTTCAATGCTCATAAAATGAGCAGTCCAACTGCCTGGCTCGGCTGGCCCATGCATCTTTTGTCCAACAGTCACAGGGCACCTACTTATTAAGGTCAAAACTTTTTGTGATGTATAAATGAATGGTCTGTTATGGGAAGTCAGATAATGTTGCTGTTAATATTTGTTATTATATAAAACATTGATTTTGCAATAATGGGATCACTGATGGTGTGGCGGTACACTCGGCTGACTTGTGTGCAGGCAGTGTGGCATCACTTCCTGCTCACTGATGGTGTTTGTGTGTGCCCTGCGACTGGCTGGCATCCAGCTCAGAGTGTGGTCCGCCCTTTGCCCAAAGTCAGCTGGGATAGGCTCCGGCAACCCTGTACACAATATGTGGTGTTGAAGATGACACATAACTTTGCAATGCATATTTTTCATTGGTGTGATGTCAGCTAGCGAGCAAGCTACAAGTTCTCAAGATGGAGAAATGCAAAAATTCTCAACCGATGGTGGCCAGTCTCCAATCACTTCGAGTGAAAAAGTTTCTTCTTTACCGGGGAATGTGACTCCACCTCCATCACTCGCTTTCAGAGTAAAAAGTCACAAAGTTTGGAGGCAGACGTCTGCGGGGATATGACACTAATTAACCGTCCACGATTTCCTCTTCTGCCGAGAGTACGAGATTGCGGAGGTGAGCGCTCCTCGTGGCCCAGCAGCGTCTGATTGGTTGAGGGTTAATTGGGTGCGCTTTTAATTAAAGCCAAGCTCATGGGGTAAGCTACACTTCACAAAATACTCATAATGGTTCAGTGATGTCATTAACCTTTACAACTTTCAAACTGTTAACTAACTTTTTTTTCTGGACTTGGGCTATTTGTTTATCAATATTGATCAAGCAGTTATTTATTTTTTTTTTTTCACGGTAGCTCGCTCATTATATCCAATCTTATTCAGAATTTATTAAGAAATTGGAGTACCATTTTAAGTTCAACCATCAACAGTACACATTAATTGTTTCGTTTGTTTGGCTAATATTTTTCTATTTTTCACCACATTTTTATGATACTTTGGCACCCCAAACATTGCTGATTAAATCCTTTACATTTAAATGAGAAAGTTATATATTATTTGAGTACTCATTTAATTTTAGTTTTACTCTAGCTAGTGTAACAGGGTTGTTAATCAATACTAATGTTAGTGTTTTTGCTGAAGAGTACGTTCTAGTTGTGTTAGCTGCTATGCTAACTGGTCAAGAACATGGTGATATAATAAAAAATGAGTTTCATATCAGTGTCTTTTTCAGGTTCAACACGGTTGTGTTGGTTTAATTGGAAAGGAAAAATATGAATGATGACATTTCTGCTGGGTCATGTAGCTTTTTTCTAGATGTAATGTAATTATGCCTTTGAGACATCTAGAGTCTAGATGGCTCAAAAGCATGATTACATAATCCCAACTTTTTAAAATACCTGCGACAAAAATGTTTTAACTGCTACAAACTACATGCATCAGCAAAGGTGTGTACAAATCATGATTTAATGCTGAGTTTGATAATTATGTTGGTCATCTAGAGGGAGGAACAAAACGGGGAGAGGCCATTTTAGGTGTTGCTCAAGTTGTTATTTTAAATAATATTTAGGGATCATTTTTATTAACAGCTACACTCCCATCATTTACACAACAAGTGCATATTATTTTGTCCTTTTATTCGGATTATTCTGGCATGAATCACCGGGCGGTTCAAGACTGACATGGAATTTATTGTTTTGGCACCTAATCAACCGACAGCAAAGTTTATTTTTATAGGGGTAGATGAGCACGACCTCTCAAAAGTCACAGAGTAGCGCCCCCTGGAAAGTTATCAAATAGCGACCAACAGCAATTCCAAAAGAGGCCTTCAAAAATGGCCACTGTGACAGTTCATAGTAAAGATGGTGATGATGTCACTGGGTTGGCGAAGGGAAGGGTTACCACGGCGATCCCAACGTCTGGCAGCCAACAGAGGAAGTCGGCGTCCAAAGTTTAAAAAATTCACGAGTTTTCTCTTGCAGCGCCCGGCTAAATATAGAATGTGTGTGTGTGAGTGTGTATGTGTGTGCGCACATCATCGCCAGTTTCATCTTCATGAGCTACTAAAAACACACTTTGCCATTGAATAGGAAAGAGGACACGGCATCAAAACGTCGTCATCTCCACGCACACGCTCACACACACACCCCGCCTGAGAAGTATTGATCTGCCTGTAATGAGAGCCTTTACGTTTGTTTTTAGCCTGAGTGGGAGAGGGTGTGTACATGTGTGTGTTGGGGTGTGTGTGTTTTGGCGGCTGTAATTGAAGAAGCGCTGGTGTGATCACATGACGGCACCCACACTACTTTCCTGTCTTGCAGAGGTTGTTCCCACCTCCCGCGATTGATGGTTGGCAGATGGAGCCACTAGCCCACTACACAATCAATGGCTCCAAGTGAACTACGACATGAGCAGGGACACTGTCGCAGTCAAGCGCAGCACGACACTATAGCTGCACTCGCCTGATACAAGTGAAACACTACCAGTGACGCAACTAGAGTCAAGTGAACTGCTACAGTAACAGCGCTGGTCTCCGTCCAAGTGGCCCACTACACTATCAGTTATTTGACCAGTCAGCTGAACCACTACACTTGCAGACACGTAGTTGCAGTCTTCGGTTCCCTTCCACATTATAAAGACACGCATGGTCGGTTAATGAGACACTCTAAATTGGCCCTAGGTGTGCGTGCGAGTGACTTTAGATGCTCAACATTAACGCATATGGCGACTACATTATACAGTGTAATAATAGTCATAATAACAATAAATAGGTACTTTAATGACATGATTATGCTCCAAGTGCTTGTGTTTGACTTCCAGACGCAACTCCTCTTGGTCGTCCTGATGCATTATTTATAAGGCGGACTCGGACTCAGCTGACGATCGATGCGACCTTCATGCGGTTCGTCCTCAGCCCTGTCACGTCCATTCAGGGCATTTGCTCAATTACTGCCGCTCTAATTGACTATTATTATTATTTCTACTTATCTTGTTATGGGTCAAAGGGGACAGATCAATCAGCAAAGACAAATCCTTTTTAGAACATCATATCCCAGATCGACATAGGGTTACAGTGCTCCCTTGCCACTTCATGCTTGACGTTTTGTGGCTTCAGTGCTTTGTTGATGTTATTGTGCAAAGCAAAAGTGAAGCCATGATTACTTCCGGCGACAGTGCTTATTTTTCATGGGTTTAAAAGTGCATTAATCTACCAGGATTGTACCACTCAATTTAAGTCGGTTTTTCGAGTATTTGTACTTGAGTATTTCTTTTTCAGACAAATTTTTACTTTTGCATACGAAGAAGACTGTTGAGGGTCTGGAATGTTATGTCAATCCTCTCGTGGACTTGCACTCAAGTTGGCCAAAAAATGAAGACTCGATTTGGCTTAGACTTTGGTAGGCCTCAACTGTTTATGGTCTAAAGTGTCTTCATCATTATGGCGGTAGTGGTGGTTTTTCTCTTCTGCTGCCTGCCGCTGTCTGTGCGTCCTCCTGAGGGTAAAAAAAACTCATAAAAGTGTCGACGTCTGCCTTAATGTTAACATGGCTTTATATTATTTTTTATCCTTTTATTATTTACTTTTCTCTGTTGCATTTATTACTGTTGTTCTCTTCAGTGCAGGCAAGTCTGGATCATCTTATCCAAGCTTTTCTCTGGCTGTCTTTTATATCTTTAGTAAGCCGATTTGAATCTGTGCAAATCTTGTTGTCTTTATGGGTTAGTGTGAGTGTATTCAGGACAGTTTGAGTCAGTGAATGTGAGTCTGTATTTTTCAGTTTTAGTCTTGAGTATGAGCTCACATGAGTCAGATTGAGTTTTGCCGATTCAGCGGGTCTCAATAGGAGTCTCTAAAAGTCGGTGTGAATCTTCAAAAGTCTGTTCAGGTCATCCAAGGGTCAATTGGACCATGCGGGGCCCCTGGCACAGTGCCCCCTAGTGGACATGTGGCAAAGTGCTGATGCCGTAACTTTCAGTCATGAAACTTTGATGATGCGGGTGCGACGTAGGCAAAATGACAGCTGACCCGCGCGCCGTGGCATTCATTATTGAGTGTGCGTGTGCAATTTTGCTCGAAGGTTTGATTCCCAGTAACTGTCTTACTGTTTTATTATGCAAACCAGTGCGCCCTTAACACATGATGACACCGCGATGATGATGAGGACAGTCAAGTAGATATCAACATGGCGAACGAAAGTGATCATAAGTGATGACCTAAATGTGTCTGCTGTGCGTGTACGTGCTCGCGTGTTATTCCGTGCATGCGCGTGTGAGTTTTAGTTGGCATGTGTGTGCGCGTGCATGCGCGTGTGCGCACCCATGTACTTATGGGTGTGTGAGCGTACGTGCGTGTGAATTAATGTGAACGTACGAACATAGCACATCCGAGTTCATTTGTGCAAGTGTGCATGTATGTTGACGAAAAGAGGAAGGGAGAAATGACAACAACTACAAAGAGAGGGAGGGTCGAGCGAGCCACTGGAGGTGGAGCCTCAACTTGTGTCTGCGTGTGCGCGTGTGTGTGCGTGTCTGTGTGTGTGAGTGGAGGAGAGACAGAAAGCGAGAGAGGATGACAGCAGATGTGCTTGTTGCCGCCGCGGCAGAGCACGACAGCCCGAGAACGTAAAAGAAGAGTCGTCCATCTTCATCTTTTCTTCATCACTCCCCCTCCTCTTTTCATCCGGAAACTTCTTCTTCTTCTTCATCATCATCTTCATCCTCCTCCTCCTCTTCCTGGTGTAGGGCGTCAGAAGCAGCAGAGGTAAGTAGGATGAGATGTGCTCCACATTCACTGATACCCAGAATAGAATAGAACAGAACAGAATAGAATAGAAATTGAGCAGCAGCTGCAGGATGATGACCAACATCTTAGAAGTGAAGTGAATAGAACACAACACGTGCGTGTGTGTGTGACATAAACAAGTTGTATAAATTAGTGATGAACATTGGTGTGTTTACATTTGTGTTTGTGAGTGCAGGAACACACACACATACGTTATTAATTGAACACTCACCTACAGCTGCCCCTGTAGTTTACGCTAGGTTGGAAATGACCTTTTTGGAAGTAAGAAAAGTTCCTTGAGTCATAACATTTTGTTCTTGAGTCACATTGAGTATACCACTGAGTCAAGTACTATGTTCAGCTGATTCGTTCAACTCAGTTCAGGAAGAACAAAGTCTACAATCATTTTCTCAGTTTGAATCTATGCGACTCAAGGAATGCAATTCTATGCAAGTCAGTGTGAGTCTTTAAGATTTTGTTGATAATAGTGAAGTAATGAATGTGAGTCTGCATTAGTAAGTTTAAATTTATAGGAGTCCGTTTGCGTCAATGCACGTCAGTGCAAGTCAGCTTAATTGTGTACAGTTGGTGCACAGGTCAGTGAATATCCTGTAAATCTATTCGAGTGGGTGTGAGCCTTCAGAGTTAGTAATTGTCAATTTGAGTCAGTGTGTGTGAGTCTATACAGACACGGGCACAAACAAAAGTTCACCATTGATGGGTCGCCTTCCTCCGTGTGCAGCGGGCCTGAGTCTGCACGAGTTAGTGTCCAGACGAGTCAGCAAGTAGGCAACTACGCAAGTCGGCGTAAAACCATAAGAGTGAGTCAGTGTGGGTTTTCAAAAGTCTGTTTTGGCGAGTCAGTGTGTGTCAATCCCATCAAGTTGTCAATATATATGCCAGTGTGAGGCAAGTCAGTGAATAAGTCAGCAAGTGTGAGTCTATTTGAGTCAGTGTGGGTCTTTTTCAGTCAGTATAGATCGCTGCGGGTTTGTGAGTACAAGGGTGTTTCTTTTTGAGTTAGTCTGAGTCTATACAAGTCAACGTGAATCTATACAAGTCAGTCTGAGTCTGCATGTACGAGCCAGTTTTGATGAGTCATGAGAGGCTTTGTGTTAGGTCGGTGGCTGTGCGGAGGACCCAAGAGCACAGAGGCAGATGAATTGGTCGGAAAAAGGTGATAGTTTTAGCAAAAGCTGCAGCAGGTGTTTGAAGCCCGGTGAGAGAAGTCACAGATCAAAGAAAGGAATCAGAGGGGTCAATCTGCGGAACACCGGGAACAAGGCAAGGTGAAGATTCGATAACACTTGCCGGGAACACGAGGCCAACTGGCTGGATGTCAAAACTCAGAAGTGAGAGCGTTGATCTGGCGACGAGTTGGAGCGAGGGGCCGTCTTAAATACTCTTGATGGTAATTGCTTGCACCTGGTCCCAGCACCACAGTCTCGTCAGCCCTGAAAGACACCCGCACACACACAAAAGGGGAGGGGCTAAAGGTGCAGGGCCAGGAGTCCTAACACTTTGAGAGTCTCTGTCAGTCTGTATGAATCCGTCTGAGACTTGACTAGTCAACGTGACTCAGTACGAGTTGGTTTGAGTCTATACAAGTCCGTATAAGTCTGTATGAGTCCGTTTAATGACTTAGAGTGAGTTTTTAAGGGTTTCTATCTTCAGTTCCTCGCATGTGAGGCTGTCGGTGTCAGTGGGAATCTATGTGAGTCTGACTGCGAGTCCGTCCAAGTCAATTCCGGACGTGTTTCTGTTTTCTACATGCTTCTATCTAAAATGCTTCAGTCTACACTCCGTTTCTGTCTTCTACATTCAGTCAACAGGCTTCTGTCTACGTGTGTCTATCTTCATGCTTCAGTCTTTAACATGTTTCTGTCTCAACATGCTAATGTTGTCATGCTCCTGTTTTATGCATGCTTGTGTCTTCACGATCCTTTGTTTCAGTTTTCTATGCGTATGTCTTAATGCTTCTGTGTACATGCTTGTGTCTACATGTCTTAGTCTTCTACATGATTCGTGCTTCTACATGTTTTTGGCTTCATGCATAGACTTCCACATGCTTCAGTCCACATTTCAGTGATATTTATACTTCTGTCCTCATGCTTCAGTCTTTAAAGTGCTTCTGACTATATGCTGGTTAGCACAATGGCCTCTCAGTGCAAAGGTCATAGGATTGATTCCGGCTCCGGCCTTCCTGTGTGGAGCTTGCATGTTCTCCCCATGCCTTCATGGGGTTTTTCCGTGAACTCCGGTTTCCTCCCACCTCCCAAAAACATGCATGGCAGGTGGATTGGACGCTCTGAATTTGCCCCTAGGTGTGAGTGTGAGCACGGAAGGTTGTTCGTCTATATGTGCCTTGCGATTGGCTGGCAACCAGTTCAGGGTGTCCCCCGCCTACTGCCCGACGATAGCTGGGATAGGCTCCAGCACCCCCCGCGACCCTTGTGAGGAGAAATAATGAATGGATGGATGGATGACTATATGCTTCGGTCTTCTGCAAACTTCTGTCTTCATGCCTTCGTCTTTGTGGTGGTGTTGGGCTTGGGTTAGAGTTTCAAGTCTCTCTCCCCAACACACACACAGCACAAGTCAAAAGTGTGTTCATGAATTATGAATCAAACTTTCAGCCTGACTGGACTCTTCTGACTAGCTGCTCTCACGTGCGTGTGCACACACACACAACCACACACCTTCACACGCTCTCTCTCTCTCTCTCACACACACACCCACGCACGCCCACACACACACGCACACACACACGCAGAGTCAGTAATCACATTACTGTAGATTTTTTGAAAGCCTTCCCCCTGAGGCCTCCATCCTTTTCTTCCATGTCTCTGTTCCTTCTCACTTTGTCCCTATTTTTTTCCCTCCATCTGACAGAACAACCAAACATGGACGCTAAGCCGCTGCTGCTCAGCCAATGAGAGCGGGGAGCGGCAACAGGAAGTTAGGACAAGCGAAGAAGAGGGCGGTGGCGACGTGGAGCTGCAGATGAAGCCGAGAAACACTTAGAGGAGGAGGAGGAGATTGTGTTGAGCTTGCAACTTCATCAGCATCATCACAATTTAAAAAGACTGCGACGTGGCAATACACACACGCGCGCACACACACCCACACACACACGTACATTTGGATCTGAACAGCAACTTAGTTGTTGTTCTTCTTCACCTGAGTGTCATCTACACTTCTTGCAATTTTTTTTTAATGGCGTGATGCCCAGCAGTGATTGGTCCCCCTCCCTCCCTCTGCCCCTCCCCCTCATCAACATGACAAGACCCCGCCTTACCAGGAAGTCAGGGCAGGGTCAGTGACATACCCTCCACCCCCAAGTCCGAGTGGATTTGATGCAACATGGCGGCTGGCGTGGCCACATGGCTGCCATTTGCACGGGCGGCAGCCGTGGGCTGGCTGCCGCTGGCCAAGAAGACCATGCCCAAACCTCCTGTGGACAACTCGTCCAGATCAGACGAAATTCTCTATGTCAATGTCAGCGGGGTCCGCTTTCAGGTAAAGGGCTCCAATGATGGTCGTAACCCTAAAACGAACTCTAGCCATTACCCTGCCCATTAAAGGAGAAGTGAAATTGTAAAAAAAAAAAAAAAAAAAAAGAATCTTTACAATAATATATTCCATGAAGCACCACTAGTCTAAAAACCATATTCTGATTAATATTACATTTTATTAATAACTAATAATAAAGTTAGATTACACTGTCATCACACATGCAGTTTCCCAATTAAACTGACCATAATGCACATTTTATTAACCACCTATTAACTAAGCACAAAAGACCAGAAATTATTTTAAAAGCTTTATCACATGTAGATTACAAAATGCCATGTCAATGTTTCTTAGAAGTTGTCCAATTTAGAATTTTCCTATGAGATTAAAAAAAAAAAAAAAAAAAGAGGCCACAACCCGGAAATTAGGCTGTATCTCTCTCTCTCTCTCTCGCTCTATATATATATATATATATATATATATGTATATATATATATATATATATATATATATATATATATACTCTATATATATACTCTCTCTATATATATATATATGTATATATATATATATATATATATATATATATATATATATATATATATATATATATATGTACGTATGTATGTATGTATATATATGTGTTTGTGTGTGTGTGTATGTATATATATATATTTGATCTAATCCAATCTCTAACGCGACCCCTCAACCCAAACCAAACTTGTGACCAAACCACATCGTCACCACTCACTCATTTCTTTCTTTCTTTCTTTGTTTAGACATGGAAGAATACACTGGACCGCTATCCCGATACGCTGCTAGGCTCCTCGGAAAAGGAGTTCTTCTACAACGACGATACTCAGGAGTACTTCTTCGACAGGGATCCGGAAATGTTCCGCCATATCCTCAATTTCTATCGCACCGGGAAGTTGCACTACCCGCGACACGAATGCATCCAGGCCTTTGACGAGGAGTTGGCCTTCTACGGAATCGTGCCCGAAATCATCGGTGATTGTTGCATGGAGGTAAGCAATTTGTTAAAGGTCTGAGAACCACGGGCCTTAAGCGATGCCATCTCATGGCACCTTAGTGCCAAGGAACAATGTCGATGTGAATTGAGGAGCTTTATTTAGAAAAAAGTGGTGCATCGCCGCCATTGTGTGCCATCTCGGAACTATGTTGAAATGAGGTGGGTAGCTTCATTCTAAACATAATTAGTGATTCGCCACCACTATTGCGCAAAGAAACAATGTTGAACTTGAGAGCTTTATTTGGACAAAAATACTTTGCTGCCCTCTTCTGGCATCTTGATGCCAAGGCACTAGGAGCTTCATTTATACAAAAGTAATGCATGATCTTGTGATCTATGTTTAAGTGAGTTGAGAAGATACCATTAGACAAAAGTAGTGCTTTGACATCATCACGGAATCATGTTGAATTGTATTATGGCGTTTCATTTCGATGCACGTAGTGGTTTGTTACCATCTTGTGGCACCTTAGTGCCAAGGAACTATGTCGTAGCGAGTTGAGGAGCTTCACTTTAGGCAAAAGTAATGCTTTGCGTCAATTCTAAAGCTTTTCAGGAGTGGCGTCAATTGCTTCCTTGCCTTTTGTGGCTGGGCTCCGTCCCTGCCCGTACTATAGTGTGTGCCGTTGTGTTCATAAATTTTGGGGTCTGTAAATTAATGAGCACAACCGGAAGTGGATCATTTTCCCCTTCTCTACTTTTAAGGAATATCGAGACCGGAAAAAGGAGAACCAAGAGCGTCTGGCCGAGGACACGGAAGCTAACGAAGCGATGGACGCACCCCTGCCTCCGCATAGCACCCCCAGAGAGCGTCTGTGGCGAGCATTCGAGAACCCACACACGTCCACCATGGCGCTGGTCTTCTACTACGTGACGGGCTTCTTCATCGCCGTGTCAGTCATCGCCAACGTGGTGGAGACTGTGCCCTGCCGGCCCCTGAAGGGGAGTGTCAAGGACCTCCCGTGTGGCGAGAAATACAATCTGGCATTCTTCTGCATGGATACGGCGTGCGTGCTCATCTTCACATTCGAGTACCTGATGCGTCTGTTCGCCGCGCCCAGTCGCTGCAAGTTCATGCGCTCGGTCATGTCGGTCATTGACGTGGTGGCCATCATGCCCTACTACATCGGCCTGGTCATGCCCGAGAACGAGGACGTGAGCGGGGCCTTCGTCACGCTGAGGGTCTTCCGCGTCTTCCGGATCTTCAAGTTCTCGCGTCACTCGCAGGGTCTGAGGATTCTGGGCTACACGCTCAAGAGCTGCGCCTCGGAGCTGGGCTTCCTGCTCTTTTCGCTCACCATGGCCATCATCATCTTCGCCACCGTCATGTTCTATGCCGAGAAGGGGACCAAGGGCTCCACCTTCACCTCCATCCCGGCCTCTTTCTGGTACACCATTGTTACCATGACAACACTGGGGTGAGTCTCCCCTCTTTTCCTCCCTTCGTTTGCTTGCGTGTCGCCATAGCGACCGTGCACGAGTTTGCCTTGTGTTTGTGTCTCTTGCTGAGAGCGCCTCCCACGCCGTGCTGCTCAAGCGTGGCGACCAATCCTCATCCTGCCGCCGCCCACACATATACAGTAAGCGTGTGTAACAATGGTCATGGTCTCTTAACCAATGTGTGTTGTCACGGATGGACAAACACACGCTTTCAGCCATGCAGTAGTAGTGAATCACAGTAAGCAGTCATGAGCTGGAGTGAGTCACAGTGCGTCATCCTTCATTGCAGTGTGTCGGAACATGTTGTTGTTGTCTATGATTGGTGTGATTAGAACATCAAAGTGAGTCACAGTGTTGAATTGAGTTAAGAAGCTTAATTTTAGGCTAAATGTAGTGCTTTGCCACCATCGTGTGGTATCACTGTACCAAGGAACTATGTTGAAGTGATTTGTGGAGCTTAGACAAAAGTAGTACTCTGTCGCCAACAAGTAGCATCTCAGTGCAGAGGAACTGTCGACATGAGTTGAAGAGCTTCAATTTAGACAAAGTAGCTCTTTTCACCTTGTGTCCTTTGGGTGCCTAGGAACTACATAACGTGAGTTCAGGAACTTTTATGACATTTATGCAAATAGTATATTCTTCCTTACTTTGTTGCATCGCAGAGCCAAGGAAGTTGAGAAAGCTTCATTTCGGCCAATATAGTGCTCTGCTGCCATTTTGTGTCGTTTTGGTGCCTAGAAGCTACGATGAAATGAGTTCCGGAGCAAAATTTCAGACGCAAGTAGTGCTTTGCCAGCTTTGTTGTGAGTTAGGAAACTTCAATTAGACAAAAGTAGCGCTTTGCCACAATCCTATGGCAATATGATGACGTGAGTTGAGGAGCTTCTTTGAGACAAAAGTAGTGCTTTGCCATCATCTTGTGGCAGCTCTAAGGATTTTGTTTAATGTAGTGAGTCATAGTGTTTATATACTTAGCAGTTGTGTGTCGAAGCGAGCCATAACAGGGTGTCCTTGATTTCTTTGTGTCAAGTCGTCATCTGGAATAGCCTGTTTAAAATTGTGTCATAATGGTTTTTGAAGTAAGTGACAGTACGAAGGGCAGGACTTTGTCGCAGTGTGTCAAAGGGAGTTGTTACAAGTTAAGTGTTGCGTTTCACAGCGTGTCTTTGATGGCCTGCGTCACAGCATGTGTCCATCTGGAATCGTGTGGCAAAGGGAGTCATAACTGGTTGTGGTTTGATGTTGTGAGTCACAGAATGTTGGTTTTGATGGGACGAATGTGAAAATGCATTTTAGATAAACGAAACAGCCATTTGACGTTTTAGCTGTTTAGGAACGGGCGGTCCTCCGTTCAAGACCCGGGAACACCGTCCTTATTCATATAAACGATCGTCCTCTGTCCGCGTCTGTTTTCGGCCTTTTAAGGGGCTTCTGTCTTGCTTCTCACGAGTCTGCCCCACTCTGAAAATAAAAAACAAACAAACAAAAAGCCAGAGAGGCTAACGGATTATTTTTCCTCCTTCCTGCTTGGGGAGGCCTACAACACAGCCTGCTATCAACACCAGCTGGGAGTAACTTTTTTAAATTGTTCACAACTGTTTAAGTGTGAACATTTAGCTGCCAACACAACCATTGTTGGTCACCAGATTGACTGGCAATTTGTTGACTTTTTCTTTTTTATGGAGGGCGATTGACTCATTCCCGCACAGACCCGTCACCACAGCCCAGTCCGAAGGGGGGTACATAAAATGCATTAATAATACCCAACAAACGATGCCTCATTGGAGTGGTATCATCAAGGAAGACCTCAAGAATATGATTAAAACCAAATTGATGTTTTTGATCGTATTATGTCATTCTAACTCAATTTAGCGAATTTAATTTGCCGATTTTATGGCTAGTACAAAAGCCATATCCAATATGGCGGATGCGCTAGCATATCGCTTAGACCAGTTCTACCTTGGTCTGCAGCAAAGGGTAAAAGAAAAAAAGAGCAGAAAAAAATTGTACCGTCCGCGCTTTTTAGGAGGTCTTCAATTGCCTATGTCACTTATGGGCCGACTATAAAATCCGCAAGGGGAGATCTTGTAGTTCACTAGCTAATGTCATGCACCCACCTCGTTGAGTCTATTTATTTTTCCGCAAAATCAGGCATGGTATGCACCCCGACCTTCCTGATTTTAATACAAATGAGTGATGCCGCTACGACTGCCCAGGAAAAAAAAACATTGTTCCATCCCACAACGGCGCAAATGCCCTCCTATGCCCGATTCTACCTGTCCAAAGTCGAGCAAAAGAAAGAAAAAAGAAAACTCCTCCCATGTACACATTTAGGCTTGCGCTGGGAATGGAAATAGGGCCCCAGGTGTCTTGCATTGGAAAGATCTCGGGTTTGACGCCCAGACCCTTCTTAGAGCAGCTGTTGTACTTTGACTTTAAGAGAAGTAATCACAGGCGCTTCTTTTTGTCCAAGTCTTGTTGTTTTTTTCCCCTCAGTGTTTGCTGACTTTGTTGTCACAGGCACTCTGCATCCGCTCGCCTTTCTTCTCATCATCTCGTCTTTTTATTGCTCTGCTCCACTGGCCGCCACCGCAATGATGACGACCGCGACGAACAACTTATAGTTTGCAGCTTCTAGAAAACTCGCTAGATAGATAGATAGATAGATGGTGAGATTTTATTTTAAGTGTGCTCTATAAATAAGCGGAGAAGCTGAATATAGACACAGACTTTCATATCCACTTCCACTTTGTATTCATCTCTTTTTTTTTTTTTGGTTCATCCCCTGTGTGAGCCACCACCTTACTGTGGAGGGGTTTGTTTGTTTGTTCCAATGTTCCTCGGAGCTAAATTGTCAGGGGCTTTTAAGCTTCTGTCAGGGTCACCCACGGCAAACAGGCCCAAAGTGAGGGCCCAGACAAAGAACACCCCACAGACCATTTATGACGAGTTCTAATATTGTTCGGACGCGGGGACGACCCAGGACATGCTGGAGAGACTTGTGGCTGGGGTTCTGGAAGTCTGGGCTTCCCTGCTAAAGCTGCTGACATCACGACCTGACCCCAAATATGCACAAGAAAATGGATGCATGGATGGATAATGTGTTCTGAGTTAGCGTGTGTTATTCTGCTCTCTCGAGCAGTTGTGACTGTTACCGTGTACTCGTGTGCAGTAGTGTGAGTATTGCTGTGTGTAGAAGTACTGTAAGTGTGACTCTAACTAATAAGTTGCTGTTTAGCAGGAGTGTTGCTGTTACTAGTGAGTGTTACTGTAAACACGTTGTTAGTATTAAATGTTACTGAATGGAGGAGTCGTTAGGGTTCGTGGAACTGTGTGTGTAGCAGTGAGTGTATTGTAGACGCGTGTAGTAGTGTGTGTTTGTGTGGTGCATTTCGGACCAGTGCCTTCAGCGATGACTTCAATTTCCACCCCATAATAGCGACATTCAATCTTTCCAGTCAGCCATTCATCATATTGCAAGGTTATTGAGTACACATTACAAGACTATTCAGGTCAACCAATCAGAAGACCTAAAAATACCAAAGTCACTCAAGCCTGTACAAAGGCCAAGAGCGGTGATTCTTCCGGTCCATCCTGCGTCCGCGACCTGGGCTCCCTTCCGTCCCTACAACTCTGTCCTAATTCATAAAAATAATACCCCCTCGTCACTGTTTGTCATCGTCCTTTTGAAGCTCTTCTGTCCTTGCATTTAAGCCTACGTCCACCCCGCCCCCTCAAAGGAAACGTGAGACGAGAGACCAACGCCAGAGGATTCATAATTCATAAACATTACTTAAAACTCATTATCTGTCCAATTTCCTACTCACGTGCGCATACTAAATTTAGTCATAAAACAGATTTGTACTTCGCTTTGGACGAATGGCCGTGGGTCTTCACGTTGTTAAATGGTGTATTATCTATATTGTGAGCAACACGGGCATCTGTCAGTGACAGACTGACGGAATGTCCATCTGTGCTGTTTACAAGTAAGTGTACCAGTTATGCCAGTAACCCGTTACACTATATCATCACATTTTTCCTGTAACAACCAACTCAACGTGTTGTTTCTCTCAGGGGAGTAATCAGTTGCAGTTAGTTACTTTGACCCCAAAATTGAAAACAAAACCAAGAAATATGGATAGCAGCACATTCAAGCTTAAAGAGAAAGACCTACTTGGCTGTATGACCATATTGGGGTCCCCAAATTGAATCATAATAAAGAATGTACATAAATATTACGTTTTGCCACGACAATATAAACGGTTAAATATGTCGGGCCTAATCAGACTGTCTTAAAAAAAACAAAAAAAAACATCTTTGTTAAGTGAAGCCCTCAAAGGCTTTTTTTGTTTAAATTAAAACAAGTAGTCTGTTTATGTTAAGTGATATTAATAGACGCATTTATAAAAATAATTACTTAGGTTAAGTCAAAATGTCTGTTTTATTTTTAATTAAAAAGAAACTATTGTTAAACGTCAGTGTTAAAAATACGGCTTGTCAATTTCAGGGAGTTTATGTAGTTGTCGCCATCTGTTGAATGTAACTAATAAAGTAACTTGTGTAACTTGACCTTTTAAAGTCACCACGACAGTAACTAATTTACTTTTAAAGTCAAGCAATCAGTAAATGAACAAGTTTCTTTTTTAAGGTCAACGTGGCAACACTGCTGTGTACACGTGGTCGTGAATTTTATTGTAGCTAATAATATTGTCTCAGTGTGTGTGTGTGGCCGTGAGTCTTAGTGAGTAGTACGTATTACTGTACACTAATGTGCGCGTGTTACTCTGTGTTCAAGCGTAGCAGTGTTTCTACATGTATGTACTAGTTTGTTACTGAGTACTCGCGTGTAGTATTACTGTGTACATTTGTA
This sequence comes from Idiotropiscis lumnitzeri, assembly GCF_059441095.1. Taxonomy (NCBI): domain Eukaryota; kingdom Metazoa; phylum Chordata; class Actinopteri; order Syngnathiformes; family Syngnathidae; genus Idiotropiscis; species Idiotropiscis lumnitzeri. The sequence goes on from NC_142393.1 coordinate 22,329,640, forward strand.
AAATAAGTATACAGTACTCGGATTATTTTATTTGCACTGTTGTAAAAAGTAAATGCAGATTATATATCTGACTAGTATGAAGTGAAGCATACTTTTTATGAATATATTAACAAATAAAGGTACATGAGTTGAATTTTATATACTGCAGTATGTCGTTTTGGAAGGAGTATTGACCAAAATATACCAATAGAGACGGTGTAGGACAATACTGGCGAAGTATATTGAAATGCTACTGGTGAGAGAGAGAGTCACATTTTCAGCAGACACGGAGAAAACACGGAACCAGCATCCTTCCTCCTGCAACTTTCATCATCACATCAATTAAACATGGTTCCGACAGAGGAGGGGGAAGATCGAAGAGGACGAAAAACGAGGAGGACGAGGAAGACGAGGACTCCACCAGTCTTTCAGCTGCACTGTAAATTATCAACAAACACTCGATACTGTCTTCCGTATGACCCACCACCACGAGGACATTGACCACAAAATGACAAAATTTACTACAACTCTTTCAATGCCAAGAGTTAAGTGTGACTAGAGTCCACCACGACATGAGAGCCAAGACAGTAAACTACAGTATGACTCGAGAGTCATTTTCATGCTTGCACTTTGCAGTGTGCCATCGACGAAGCCATTCATCGTGTATGCGCTGAGGGGGCGGGGCCTCGGATGCGGTGAGGCTTGGGCCAACTCTCTGCAGGAGGCTTTTAAACTGCTCCCTGCTCAGCCTGAAATAATACTATGAAGCCGTCTTGGTGCATCTATAGCTCACAAATCAGATTAAACTGTCCAAGCAGCTGCTGATCCATTAGTATAGGATGCACCCATAACCCGTTTTTGCCTTTCTTTTGTAACATTGACAGCAGATCTTGCCATTCCTTGTCTAAACCAGCGGGAAAAGCCTCCCTGTTTACTTCTTGTAGGCAGTTCCGTCAGCACTTCCAAATATGGGCACGTTTCCTGCATCGTGTCGTGATGGGAGCGCACTGCAAGTGTAATGTGACTAAGGCCTTAAGGCTTAAGGCATGAAACCCGAGAGAGTCATCTACGGCATGAGAGCTTAGAGAGTCAACTATGGAGTCCATTATGACAGTGGTCCCCAATCTGTGGGCTGATACCACTCCAGGGGGCACTTTGTAACGGCCCGCACAGCCCACCTCCACCAAACCACCCATCCATTGATGAACTATTGTGGGTGTATGCATTGGAGCAAATTGTATATAAAGATAAAGATAAAGATGTCCTTTATTAGTCCCACAATGGGGAAATTTGAAGTGTTACAGCAGCAAAGATATAGACGTATATTGTACGTCCACTATCCTTTAATATTGTTTTAGCGAAGCATGACTGTCATTCAACACCATCAAAGAACGTTTGTTGGTGAATACATTGAAGCATATCATATATGTCCGCCATCAATGTTCTTCTATTTTTGTTTGAGCATAAAATGTCCGTCAACTGCGCCTTCAAAAAAATAAAAAATAAAAATCCGATGCACCCCCCTGACCCAACGTTGGTAGATGGTTGCCGGGCCACCAAATGTCTATAAACCAGTCTATGGCTGAAAAAAGGTTTTTCATTTCGACATAAGATCCGAGAGTACACTGCAATATGAGAACCGAGACGGTGAACCTCGACTACATAGTCAACGAGACATGAGAGCCTACTGAGGCAACCACAACAGGATAGCCTAGCGTGAACTCCGAAATGAGAGCCAAAATGAGGATTCAGTCCAGGGGTGGGCAACTTAAATGCTGGGGAGAGCCGCAATTTTTCATCAGTGCCCCCCAGTAACACTGATGTCTGTCTATGTCGAGCACTGCCCCACCCCCCAGGAGTCACTTAGGACCATTTATTTTCTTGACCTGAAAACAAAATTTTATTTATTTATTTATTTATTTATTCATTCATAAATAAAAACATTCATTGATTTATAGACCACTTGCATCTTTTCTACATCTGGCTGGAAGCCGGTATAAAGACTGTAGTACTATGTTCCAATCTCTTCGTTGTAGTCAGAACTCAAGCTGCAGCGTTCTGAATGAGCTGCAGCTGTTTGATGCTCTTTTGGGGGAATCCAGTCAGAAGGTTGTTACAATCAAGTCTACTGGAGATAATAGCTTGGATAAGTTTCTCCTGGTCTGCTTGGCGCATCCAGCCCTTCAGTCTGGATATATTTTTCAGCTGGTAGAGAACTTTGAGAGTCAACTACAAAATGAGCTTCGATTGAGCCGAAGCACCTGTGGCTAAACTGTGATAAGGATTTACTTTCTAGACCTAGATTTCCCATTTCTGAGAGTCAAATGGAAATTGACAGCCAAATATGAAACGAGAGCACAGAGAATGAGAACCTGGAGATTCAACTGCACCATGACAGCCTACCGTCAAATACAAAACAAGAGCTAATAGAGCATGATAAGAGAGCCCAGAGAGTCAACTCGTGTGAGAGATGAGAGCGAGATAACCATCCAACATAAAAAAGCTTGAAAGTGGAAGTCAGCAACTATTTGGTCCGTCCAGTCTGCAGCATGCAGGAGGACTTTTTGTCTCAGCTGAGTGGAGTGTACCATAAATCAATTAGCATTGGCTGCCTGCGCTGAATCATGATTGGCTGACAAGCATCAGCCCGAGAGTCTGATTGGTCAGCTCACCACTAATGGAGTTTTTCTTTTACCTATTTTTTTTTGTATCAAGCCTGATCTGGAATCAGCATGTTTGCTTTCAGATCCATTAAAAGATTTTTGCAACATTCCGCCCTTTTCTCCCTGTTCTCACATCCTCCTCGCCTTGTCTCCTTATGTCCTGATTTCCTTATTTCCTTGTCTCCTCTTGTGTCCTTGTGCTAGTCCTTATCTACTAGATGGTTGCCCGTCAGGGTCATGTGTCGGTTTGTCTGACGGTTGTCATGGCGACCATTTAACTCTCCAACATCTTTTAATTTTTAGCGTTGTTGTCGTTCTTCTAGAACGTTCCCTCCTCAGAGTTTCCCTCCGTGTTGAGTGCAGGATGACATAATCCAATCATGAAATATTTAAACAGTAGAACCGGGATGACCTGGTCCTTCTGGGACCTCCCACTCATGTAAAACCTTTATTTGTCCTGACGTCTGACCAACCGGCACCCTCTCCTTTGAAGTTGTGTGTGCATGTGTGAGCATGTGCGAGCGTGCGTGTGTTTGTACCATATAAGGATGACATTATATGACATGATATTGACACGAGGATTACATATGACATGATAATTACATGAGTATGACATCAGGTGACATCATGTGACAGGAGGATGACATTTGATTTGAGGGTGACAATAGGTGACATACACGTGAGGATGATGTGACATGTGACATAAGAAGACATCATTTGGCATGAAGATGACGTGTCACAGGAGGATGACTTCAGGTGATTATGTAATGACGTCATGTGGCAGAAGGATGACCTCTGATAACAGGATGGCATCAGGTGATATCAGGTGACATAAGAATGATGTGCCAACCGGTGACATCATACGACATGAGAATGACATCATGTGACATGACACTGGTTGAAGCAACAGTTCACCTATCAACCTTTGCGTCTCTGCAGTTACGGCGACATGGTCCCCAACACCATAGCCGGAAAGATTTTCGGCTCCATCTGCTCACTGAGTGGCGTGCTGGTCATCGCCCTCCCCGTACCCGTCATCGTGTCCAACTTCAGTCGGATCTACCACCAGAACCAGCGTGCAGACAAGATGCGAGCGCAGCAGGTCAGATCACCAGAAAACCACAAAGTCAACACAATCACGTCCTTGTGTTCATTATGGTCAACATACAAGTCGGACCAGACTGTAAGCCGCAGTTTTCTATGTTGGAAAAAATTAGTTGTTTGCTGCATGTACAGAACGATTTTGTACTGTAGAGCCTTTTCACATCGCTACAACATTGCTAATTAAAACAGAACAGATCCAAGACAAAAAAAAAAAAAAAATCAAGATTTATTTAGGGTATTTTCTGAACTATAGAGCGCCCCTACCGGTGAAAGAAAAATCCACAGACAAGCTGCACCGTAGAATTAGCCGCATGGTTCAAAATCTAGGAAAAAAGTAGCGTCTTATAGTCCGTAAGATACTGTAATCTATTCAGAATCAATTTTACTCAAAATATTTTTACTTTGTATGAGAGAATTTGACATCCTGTCTATGTGGGTGGAGCATCAAAGTTTAATGATCATTTCAAGGACTCTATATGAAAGGTAAAGTTAAAATAAATGTCTTGGAAAGTTGACCCACCACAGAAGGGAGTGTTGTTAACATTCCTGCCAGATTTCAATCATTTGAAAAGAATCAACAATTACAGTCAAATTGTTGGATTATTCTTTTCAGAGTCACATTCTTTTTCCTCCGATTGAGTTGCCTCACAATTGCCTCCCCCGGCCACCAGAACGGCAGTAAACCTTCAGAATGGATAAAAATCTCTTCACTGTGAAATATATTAATTGACAGAAAAATGGGGAGTGATATTTTCTTGAAAAATTCTAGTAAAGGTTTTTCAATCAGAAATTCTAAGTAAATTTCACAAGAAGAGTTTTTGCCGCTGCTACTGCGTGCACTTCACTAACTACATAACATACCGTAACTCACTACACCAACTCTACTTCTTACTCAATCTACAGTATTCAGTATTCTAACTCTTATTTAATTACACTATTACTAAACTAACTACACTTCTCTCAATACACGATTTTACTTCCATGCCTAACTCCAGGGTGTTTGCAAAAGAAGTCACCACCACACTATTAATAACAAATCTGTTTTACAGAAAGTGCGTTTGGCTCGGATCCGCATGGCAAAGAAAGGAACTACAAACGCCTTCCTGCAGTACAAAGAAGACCGAGCCCTTGGGGTGAGACACGTGCACGCACAACAGACGCATAAAATGAACACAACACACATAATTCGTGTTTGTAGGATGTTGTGAAAAAATGTTTTTTGTGTTTGTGAGACAGTGGGAAGTTTGATCCAACACCAAATGATAAAAGCACAACATACAGTAATATGTATAGTACACAGTAAATTTCTTGAAAATATTTGTCTCTAAAAAGACTATATTTGATTCCAGTAGAAAGAGTCAAACTTTCGCGTTAAATATTCAGCGTAAAATGTATCATTTTATCCTGAATATTTTACGCTCAAATTTTACATCGTTTACTCGGACCAAATATAGTCCTTTTCGAGTCAAATATTTTCAAGAAATTTACTGTGTACTTTTACAACCCCACATTGCAGATTGTCACGCTGCACACTTTCTGATTTTATGAATGTGTGCGCGCGCGCATGTGCAGGACCGGGACAGTGACAGCGGCGCTCTGTGCGTAAGGAACAAGTCGGCATTCGAACATCAACATCATCACCTTCTTCACTGTTTGGAGAAGACAACGGTCAGTGGAGTACTCTTAATCATTGTCATGTTTTGAAATGTGTATAGAATGTGAGTCAGTAACACAAAAAAAGTGTTGTGAGGCTTGTGGATCACAGTTAACTTCGACAATGTGCGTGTGTTTTTTTTTTTTATGTACCGCTTTCTGAATGCTCTCTTTTTACCAACTTGTTTTTCAGTGTTGGAAAAAATCTGCGGTAAACTGAACCGTTTGAAAATTGAAGCAATATTTACTATAAGAATTAATGTTCATGTAAATCCAACGTACATTGCTCTAAATTCCTTCTTGAATTCTATCGCGTTTCTCCCCCTTATTAAAAGTCTGGCACTTTCGGAACTTTGTTTGTTCCCAAGGTGGATTATTGAGCAGTCACACACAGTAAACCAGGACAAAAAAATTGATTATTAAGAAATGCCTCAGATGAACGCACAGGGTGATGCTCACTCAACGAGAAGCAAAGGCAGTCTGAGTCACGATAGCATGGGATGTTTTATGTTGGTTCTTAATTCGGGGAAATACGATGCAGTTCAGAGTCACGCAGTTTGGGTAGAAAACCCAAGCAGTCTCCAAGAAGTATGTGCAAATGATATATTTAAGATCTGTTCATGTACGTGAGGATTCAATTCAGCCTGGATTTTTAAGGAGAGTTCCACCGAGTCTTCACCATATTTGTTTTTGCTCATCTTAGTGGCCTCTAAAAAGCTCAAGGTAACAAGCGTTGCAGGTGTCGTTGCTTGCGATTTTTCCGGGTTGCGAATACAACATCCACACGCACGTTCAGTGCCAGAAATCAAACAATATTTACGGCATTCATTTGAAAGACACGTTTGAAAAAGATTTACAATTTAACCTGATGAAATAGCCAATTAAAAAAAATAATGAAGTCAAGTTTTAGCCACCTCATCTTAATTTCCTACTAATTTATATGACATCATATGGAAAGGCACTTTGTTACAGCTCCCGGTGTTGTTAAATGCGCTATATAAATAAAGTTGTTTAGTTTTATTGTTTAATATTCCAGAGCTGGACTGGCCAACATGGGGCCTTTGCCTTTTGTGGCAGACGCAGTGCTATTTAATTATTTTTCTCCAATTTACCTCAAGGGACTGGCCCACAATTTATAGGGAGCAGACCGTTAATCCATTTACAAAATAGAGATCAAACTCAACCTACCAACATTCATAGCAGAGCTATGTGGTAGCCAATGGTGGTCATTTCTGAAATCAGAATTTAGAAGAATCTTTCTTTTAAGATGATTGCAGTCAGTGTAAGAAGGGGATGTGACAAGAACCGAATATGGACTATGTGAGGAGCAGCAAATATGATAGTACAGGATAGAGGCAGGAAGCCAGGCAATAACTACTACACTCTTTAAGGAAGAGTCGTATTATGACAGGACAGAATGGGACAGGAGTGGTAATTCAGATAATGCTACACTCTGCAAGGAAAGGATCATCAGATGAGTCCAAAATACTGCACGACTAGACTTGGCAGGAACAATAAACCAGTTAGTGCCTTCGCTGCTGCATGCTGTGAGGAAGGTATGAGTATAAGTAGCAATACAGCATAATGGTATAGGACAGAAGTGCCAAGTCATGCCACACCTTGTGAGGAAGTTGAAAAATCTGACAAAATCCGACAAAAGCAATGAGGTAGACATTGCTACAGCATGTGAGGAAGTAATGTAATGGGACTGCACAAGTCAGACAACCCCTGTGAGGATGATCATGTATGTGACAAATAGCAAATAGGATAGGTCAGGCCAGGATCAGTAAGGAAGGCAATGCTACACCCTCTGAGAAAAGAATGTGACGGGTAGCTAATATGACATCATAGGACAGGACAGGAATGTTAAGCCAAGCAATCCTATACCCTGTGAGGAAGGAATCAGATGAATAGCAAACAGAATAGGACGGGACAGGAGGAGTGTGGCAGGTGGTTCAACATCATATGAAGAAGTGATGTGACAAGTAGCAAATAGCACAGCACAGGATGGTTTAGGACAGAACAGGAGTGGAAACCCAGGAGCTGTCATGTAAGCGGTGTGTGTTGGGAGGAGTTTTGCAGTGTCAATCATGCTGCAATTTCTCTCCCTAGAACCACGAGTTCACGGACGAGCTTAACTACAGTGAGCTGTGCATAACCGATTCGGTGGGCTTCCGGACCAGCCGCAGCACCTCCACGTCCAGCCAGCAGGGGGCGCTAAACCACTCAACGGGCTGTTGCCCCCGCCGGGTCCGAAGGCGAGCGGCCATGCGGCTGGCCAACTCCACCGTGTCCGTGAGCCGCGGCAGCGTGCAGGAGCTTGACACGCTGCATGGAAAGGGCACACCTGGCCCACCACAGACGTAAAGCATTGCACACCATAAAACATCAACCAATAACATTTCTGTTGTTGTGGAAATATTGAAGCATGTTCACATTCTACACCCCGAAGCAATCACCTTACTGGTTTTGCAATCCATGTCTTCCCCATTTCTCAACTTATTAAAGTCATTCACATGACCAAACATTTGCAAAATTGTGGACTGGGAAGTATTTAGCCCTTATACCACATTTTACAATTTACCTCTCATTTTTGGATTGATTCAAACCAATCCCGCCTTGAAAAGGTTCAGCTTTATTGTGAAAATTGAATTATTGGAAGATCATAATAGTTGATACAATTCCTGAATGAGCTAAAAGTTTGAAAATGCGATGGTTTTTACTCGGTTGAAAATTGTGTGACCAAGCACAAATTGTAACAAGCTGGTTTTATTGTGGATATTAAATAATAATTTAATTTTTTTTTACATTTTTTCAAATTATGACATATTTTACATATTTACGTGCTCCTTCCATAATGGATGAATGAATGAAATCTGTACATCAGTTCAGCGTCAACTCTTCAGCATTCACACGCAATGTCAACACGTTTGTGTTTCAGTCGTTCCAGCCTAAACGCTCAGATTAACCTCAAGCTGAACTGTGGCGAGCAAGACTTCAGCGCCGCCATCATTAGCATTCCCACGCCGCCTGCCAACACGCCCGACGAGAGCCTGCCGCCCTCACCCGCTGGCATCCCGGGGGGCATCCTGCGCAATACCCGCGCCACCGCCTACACCCCTGACGCCGTCAAGATTTCCTCCTTGTAACCTCTGCCAGGGCCTGATCCATGCGTCCCCCTCCTCTTCTTGCCTGCCTGCCTGCCTGATGCCCATCGCTGCTGACGGTTTGCAGCTGGCCGAGGATTTTGGGTTGAAGACCTAAAAACCATGCACAGTGTTCTTCCGGATTTGTCCTCAGCTGATGATGAATGTGGACATCCAAATATGCAAAGCGGGAATTAATCGCAAAGTTGGAAGTAATCGTCAATAATCAATAATAGGATGAAATGTCCGTGTGAGGCGTGTTTGACATAAACAAAACTAGTCGACAAATGGAGCAAAAATTCCAAAGTCAGCTTTCTTCCACCGTACAGCAATGAGCGTCTTATCATGCTAACGGGATTACATTTAACAAATGAAAACAAACAAAGACACTAGAATAAATAAACATGTCATGTGTAGCAATTTGTTTAGATTATTTATTAACAGCACGGTTGCGTACTGGCTAGTACATCTGCCTCACAGTTTTTGGATTTGAATTTTGGCTCCAATCGTCTTGTGTAGTCTTCATATTGTTGCTGTGCTTGCATGCATTTTTCCTCCCACATTCTAAAAACATGTTAGCATCATTGAAGATGCAGAAATTGTCCATAGGTGTGAATATCAATGGGAGTGCTTGTGTCCGGACTCCAGACATATGTTGGTCTATAAAGTACGTGCCCTGACATTGACTGGCGGTCAGGGAACACCAGCTACTGTCAGGGAACATTATAGACTCACAATGGACGGGTCGCCAGCCAATCACAGTCTAATCAGTGATATTTTTCAAATGAATTGACACTGTTTAGAATGTTAATTCTTGATCATGAAATTCTTTGTCGCGATGGAAGAAAACTGAAGCTTAACCTGACCGCCTGCTAGCTTAAACATTAGTGCTGCTTGTGCACATGGCCACTTTGACATTGCTCAATTTTGTCCCCGGCCACTCAGATGCGAGTGTGTGTGAGTGTGTGACCAAGCACAAATTGTAACATATTTTGTATCATAAACATTTACCTGCACCTGTCAATCAACCCCCTCGCCCTAAAATGTAAGGGGGAAAAAATGTCTGGACATCGCAACCTGGTCCGTGCATGAGCCTCTCAAGACTTCAAATTTAGCCAGCGTATTTGAAAACAGAAAAATACAACGAAGGGGAAAATGTCCTTTCTTATTTTGCATGATAACTTTCTTATGATTTTTGTTGTCATTCAACCACAGAGATGTGGCATCATTCAGGAATGTTCCGGCTGGAATGCTGAGAGACGTCACTCCTATGCATGGATACCGTTATAGGTATTTGATCTCAACGCACTTTTTGTTCACTGGACCTCTTCTGACACGCACATCAATAAAAGTTGAACCATGCTAATGTTAGTGACATTGATGCTAATTTAAGATGAGTTTAGCATCAAATCGATTATACAGACAATCTTTCTGACTGTCATCTTGATACTTCCTGTGTGATTACACCTCTCACAAAAAATAGCATGACCATTAATGATGGCCACACCAACAACTAATGTTAGTAGCGAATGATGCGCTTTAGCACCCCACAATCTAAGGTGGCCATGCCAAGAATGGGCTAACAATTCTGCAAATTCTCAACACGCTTTGCTAAAAGTAAGGCTACCATTAGTGAGGAGAAATGCAAATTTATGCAGTTTGTTCCTCACACAGGAAGTAGTAGCAACATCCAAGGACACACAGTCCAAGAGATCTGCGCCATCAGCTAACTTTACCTGACTAATGCTAATCAGTGCTAATATTAGCGTGAACATTTCAACAAAAATGGGCAATGAAGAGGTTCAGTGAGCAAATTATTAATAATAAATGATGAAAAAAATGATTAAAGCACAGATATGTATATTCATGACACCCAATAAATGACATGACGAAAAACTTCTATGCCTCTTTTTTTTTTTTTTTTTTTTTTTTCAGAAAAACACCTTTATTCAGTTTCCGAGTTGATTTACATAATGCCAGCATGGTCTTAAGCAGGTACTGCATCTGAGAATTAAGATCAGCAATTTTTTTTCTTAAACAAAATAGATCTCCCTCTCCGCATTTTTTCCCGCCGCCAAAGAAGTAACCTATGAGAAGTGGCCAAATGCCGAGGCCACAGCCCCTCAGTCATACAAGCCACGCCCAGCACAGGTGAGGATGCCGCGCAGTGCATCGTGGGAGTAGAGTAGCTTCGTCGACTGGAAGGACCAATACTTTACTTTTCTTTTACTTCTTGCTTTTATATATATTTGTAAAAGGGCGGGAGGGACTAAAACCCCGCGCAGTATCTTGTTCCCCCTCGCCAACCTTTTTAGACCAACTTTCCGTTTTTCTTTTCTCAGAAGCTTTTGAATCGTTCTCGGTGTCTTTCTCTCTCTCCCTCTCTCTCTCTCTCTCTCTCTCTCTCTCTCCTTCTCTCTCTCAATCGCACGTACGCACGCGCGCACTTATCTGATTGCAATGGAGGAGCACGCGCACGTGGTTTGAGCCCAGTGACCTGGAGAGAGACCGCAGTAAGAACTGTGACGTCATCATGGATCCGCTGGACACGGGGCAGAAGTTCAACCTGAGACAAGTGAGTGACGTCAACACCGAACCAACCGGTTCGACATGTACAGGGCTGGATAAAAAGTCAGATGATGCCCCCCTCCCCAACATGTGGCCCGAATTTTTTGTGCGAGTGTGCATCAGACTGGTAAATAAATACATAGTTATTTGGTAGGAAAAAAAAATAAAATATATATATATATATATATATATTTTTTTTAAATAAAGTAATATAACGTGAATACATATAATTACTTTTTGATTGCTGTTAAAATAAATTAATTGAACAAAACAACTAATCGGTACAATGTTTATTTATTTATTTTTTTATATATTACTCATTACTTTTTTCTGTTTAATAACTGCTTAATATGCATGGTTGGAATGCTGGAAAAAGCATGAGCACCCACAATTCAAATCCAAAGCACAAGAAATGTGAAAGAGACAGTAATCACTTGTGCACCATGCTGAAGTTTGCTCATTTAATTGTTGGCCAACAAACGCCTATATGTGAAACAAACAGTTATCCACTTAGTCTTGTTTGGCCAGCAAGTTTTGCAAAGGGGCGAGGACTCGGCTGTGCGTTCTTTCTCCCCCAAATTAAAAATGTAATTCTGAAAAAATAATCCATATTTTTATTAAATGTACCTGTAATCTTGTTTTTTTTTCTGAAACAGTGATGGAATACAGTTAGTTTTTTTCTGTACCCTTAATACATAACGCCCATTATGTATTTCCTTTCCATCAGGATCTAGACTTAGATGCCACGCTTCAGTTTCTGCCTGCCCCTGATGCCAAAAAGGTGGAGAAGAGGCCAACGCGTCACAGGAGGTTGTGGGTTGGCGTCGGCCTGGTGATAGCAGCCGCCGCTCTGTCGTTGCTGACGGGACTGCTTGTGTGGCACTTCCACCGTAAGGGGGATGCCTTTTTTAATTATTATTATTTTTTTATATAACCTTTATTGGTGTGTAGTTAGTGTGTTTTGTCCATCGGCATAAACCAAGGTAACAAACAAAATAACTCAAAGTAAAATTGAAAAAAACATTTTTGTAATAAATTTGAGAGAGCATTTAAAAATAAAAACTAACCATAACTACAGTTTAGTTACATTTCAATAGTTTTATGAACTTAAAATGTAAATTTAGCCAAACTGGCCTTTGTATTGGCCGTTGTCAATTGATTTGATACATACGCTTTCGCGGTTTATTTTGAATGTATTAATTTTGGTTTTACTGCACGAGCATACAGAAGAAAGAAGCTCGAACAGTCGTTTGAGAATTGTAATTTACTTTACTTCGTTACACAATATTCTGTGATCTTTTTCTTTTATCTTGCACATCACAAATACTACATCCATTTAGAAAAAAAAATAATACTAAAAAAATGAACTAAACGAATGGAGCATTTAAAAAAATAAATATTGACCAACTTCACACTAAAACCTAAATAAAATTAACTGAATTTGAAAAACAAAATTCAAAACTATATCAAAGAAAAATCCCAAATTCTTGTAACCCGAGCATGTATGTATTATTCTGTCGCCAGTGCACCGCAATGTGGCCGTGACGCGCATCTATGTGGGATCCATGTCCATCGCCAACCAGAGCTTCCTGCCGGCCTACGAGGACCCTGGCAGCAAGCCATTTGTCAAGATGGCGTCTCTTGTCAACCAGCAGGTAAGTGGCGACGCAGCCCCAAAGCATCAGCATCAACTCTGGCTAACGCAAACATTTTATTTTGCAGCTAAAAGTGATGTACGACACGAATGCAGCATTGGGCAAATACTTCCAACGCTCGTCGGTCGAAGCCTTCAGGTGGGTCAAGTGCTTCCAGTTTCAAGTATCTAAAACGCTTAAAAGGAATACTTTATATTAATTTCTTTTTTCAGCTGGAAAAAGTTAATATTATATGATAACTTAATTATTTTTTTATGTACAATTAACACCTTTGGGTGAGGATTGATCGCAATTTTCTGACATCAAGCGATGTTAAGCTTTTTCTGTTGTGAGGAAAACACTTAACTATAATATTAAAAATAGTGGGGTGAGCTTTTTAAATAGTTTTTTTTAGCCGTTGGAGTGGTTGTAGTTTTGGGACATTAAGCGACATCAAGCTTTTTCTCGATAGTAAGCGCCTAAAGAGAGGGAAAGGCTTAACATCCATAAAATCCAAATAGTTGGGGTGATCGTTCTAATATTTTCAGCGGTCTAAGTGGCCATGAGTAGTGCTGTGCTCAGGATTTTAGATTACAATTGATCTCAGTTTTCAGGCATGAACTGTTTTGGGCTGCCCTGCCCCAAGTGGATCAAATGTCATGTTATATCAACCACCATCTTTCCTCTGTTGTAGCGATGGCGGTGATGATTCTGTGACGGCATACTACCGCTCCGAGTTTGGTGTCCCCGTGCCCCAGCAGGCCTCTGTGGACGTCGCCGTCCAGTCGCTGCAAACAGAAGCAGGAAGTCATCAAAGTCGGCAAGGGAGAGTGCTTCTGAAACCGCAGCACTCGCTCAACGTTGACGCCGTTGTGACGCGAGGTCGGCCTTTCCGCACCAGTCAACTGTCAATCAAGAAATTGGTTGTTGCCATCTTAGGTAGCGGTCAATCAGCTGGGACATCCATGTTAAAAATGTGTCATTTTTGTGTGCAGCCATCGATCCACGCATGACATCATCATCCTTACTAGGTAAGAATAAGATTTTTTTTTATATATATATATATATATATAAATATATATATATTTTTTTGTCGCCACCCATTGTTTGTCTAAGTGAATTATGCCATTGTCCCCCAATTTGTTTGTCTTTATGCTTCATTGATTGGCGACTAGGCAAGTTTGTACTCAGCCTCGCGGACAAATTCAGCTGTGATAGGCTCCTGCTCAACCGAGAGCAACACTTATGAGAACGAGCAATTTAGAATTTTTTTTCGTTTTTGTTTTTGGTCAAGCTATTAAGTTTTAAGGTGATATTTGGTGTAAATAACAAGGTCACAACCTGCTGGTTTCCAGTCAAGAAGTCCTTTAACGTGCATGTCCGAGAGGGCGGAGTCATTCAGTCGCCGGGTTTCCCTGATTCTTCGTACCCGTCCAACATCTACCTGCAGTGGCGCTTGAGAGCGGACGCTGCCCACCGCGTGCGACTGGACTTCCAAAAGCTGATTCTGGAGAATGACTGCCAACACGACTTTGTCAAGATTTACGATTCGTTAGCGCCCATCGAGCAGACCGCCATCGCCGAGTGAGTCTCTCCATCTTTTGGACTTAAGTCTTTATGTCAAACATTTTCATGATCTCCATCCTTTCAACATTCATCTTTATCACTTCAATTTTAACATCATCCGTTTTTACAATTTCCATCTTTCTTACTTTAGTTATCACGTCATTCATTTTCACAATCGCCACCTTTACAACCTTCGTCTTTATAACTTCAGGCATCCCCTCTTTTACGATCTCCATCTGACTCACTTAAAGCTTTACATCACTCAATTTCACGAGTTTCATCTTTATGATATTACGGCATCTATTTTCATGATTTTCCAACTTTGTCTTCAGCTTTTTAAGTCACACAGTTTAATGTTTTCCTTTTTTATGACTTCCATCTTTACGTCATCTATTTTTGGGCTCTCCGACTTTACGACTTTAGTGATCCATTTTCATGGTCTATGTCTTTATAACTTTTATGACCGAAATGTTTACATCATACCTGCTCTAGACTTAAATCTTTTTGAGTTCCATCTTTACTTCATCCATTTTCATGATCTGAATCTTTACGACTTAAGTGTTTACATTATCCAGTTTGCCAGTCTCCATCTTTATACGATTTCAGTCGTTACTTTCTACTTTCATGATGTTTACTCTCTTCATTTTTGTGACTTCAATCTTACCTTCCATTTTCACAAGCTCCATCGTTACAACTTGAGTCCTTACATCTGTGTTTCCATCCTCTTCCCGTCCGAGAACCTTTTCTGTCGAAACCTCACCGAAGTGTACGCGTTTTCAGACATTGTGGCTTCCCTCGCCATTCGCTGTCCTTCGTGTCATCGGGGAACGTCATGTTGCTGACGCTGGTTACCAACGAGGAAAAGAACTTTCCAGGCTTCATAGCCAACTTTTCGCAGGTCTCTCTGACGCCAACAGGTGGGAGCATGACAGTTTTTAATTTTTAACGTCACATGTTCAGAATGTTGCTTTTAACGAACATGCTGCCAGCAGATTGTGGGGGAACTCTGAGCGGTGACGTGGGCATCTTCTCTTCACCGTACTTCCCATCAAACTACCCTCCTCGGACTTCCTGCGTGTGGAACATCCAGGCCAGTTTCTGCTCTTCGTCATTAGACCACCATCATAGGCCTGAGCGATTAATCCTTTGAGTTTGTCAGGATGTTTTAGCAGCTTCAGTAGTTCATCGCATGAACCCAATTTTGCTGCAAACGGAGTGGAGCAAATTTTCAAAAGTTGAAGGGGGAATTCTGCTCGTCTTTTTTTTCAGGTGGCGAAGGGCAAGTTGGTCAAAGTCAAGTTCAGCAAGTTCTATGTTGGGAATGACTCCAATGAATGTTCAGGGGATTATGTGGAAGTCAACGGCCGGAGGTTATTTTCTTCTGGTTTTTGTTCCTGTGTGATACATTGCAAGCCCAATTCCCATATAGTACATATTTGCATGCTTTTTTTTCTTGTGATGCATACAATATGTAATATTACTGCATTTATATTCATTGAAGACAGAAAATACTTTCTTATTCAATGGTACGTACCCCTCTATTGTAGGATATTTACATCATGTTTAATATCCTGTATAATGTGCCGTATTCACACCTCATGCCTCTTTGTACCATATTTGCATCATATTCTAAAGTAGCATAATCACACCAGAGTTAATGATCCATGCATGCTAAGACATCATTGCATCACAGGCTGTGCGGTGCAAAAGTGGAAAATACAGCAGTGGCCAGCAGAAACAACCTGATGACTGTCAAGTTCAACTCGGATTGGTCGTACGTGCACCAGGGTTTCTCCGCCACCTTCGAGGCCTTCATCCCGAGTGACAGTAAAGCCTTTTTCACTACTTGTTGTGTGATCATGTTGCACTTCAATGGTCCGTACATCTCTTATGTACCATTTTCACCTGTGATGTATCAGATTTAGGTCCTGTACCGCTAATATACATTTACATTTTATTGATTTATACAATCATGGGTGTCTTGTGTGTCCCTGCTCCAACACATCTGATGATCAAATCAGGATCTGATCATCTGAATCAGGTGTCTTGGACCAGGGAGACATCCATGATACAAGCCATTGTGGACCGTAATTTCCCACGCCGTGGGCTAGATATAGTCGGACTCTGTAGTTGCCCACGGTGACAAACGCAGAACAGGTGTTGGCATACTTATTGCCCCTCAGCTTTGCACCTGTACATTGGGGTTCACTCCGGTAGACGTGAGGGTATCCTCCCTCCACTTTTGGGTGGAGGGGCAGGTCCTGACTGTTATTTGTGCTTATGCACCAAACAATAGTTTAGAGTACCCACCTATTTTGTAGTCTTTGGAAGGCGTGCTGGAGTGTGCTCCTTCTGGGGACTCCATTGTTTTGCTGGGTGAATTTAATGTTCACATGGGCAATGATAGTGAGACCCGGAAGAGCATGATTGGGAGGAACAACCCCCTCGATAAGAACCAGTGTGATGTTTTGTTATTGGACTTCTGTGCTTGTGTGTCTTGCATCGTCCTTAAGGAACACCAAGTTCAAACATAAGGGTATCCGCATATGCACTTGGCACCAGGACACCCTAGGCTGCAGTTCGATGATCGACTCTGTTGTAATATCATCATATTTGTGGGCGCATGTTTTGGACACTCCGGTGAAGAGAGGGGTGGAACTGTCAACTGATCACCTCCTGGTTCTGTGTTGGCTCCGATGTTGTGGGAAGATGCTGCTCCGGCTTGGTAGATCCAAAAATATTGTGAGGGTCTGCTGGGAACGGCTGTCAGAGTCCCCTGTCAAAGGGAGTTTCAACTCCCACCTCTGGCAGAATTTCACCCGCGCCCTGGGGAGGGCCGGGGACATTGGGTCCAAGTGGACCATAATCCAAGCCGGCACTGTCGACGCAGCTGATTGAGGGCCGTGGCTCTAAGGGGGTCGGTTTCTGTGATGGCGGCAATTGCCGAACCTGCTGGTGGCCTAGCAGCTGTAAGGGCTTCCATCTAGCTGAATAATGAGTCCTATCAGGCCCTTTTGGCTTGTGTTGTGAGTCGGTGGGGAGAAAACGTCAAAGACCGCCTGAATTCCACTGACACACTTTGAGGAAGCAGAATCCAGGGACTTTGATGTGGGCTCTCCTTTCTCTGGGGTTGAGGTCACTGAGGTGGCAAGGCCAAGAGGATAGATGAGATCCGTCCTGAGTTCCTAAAGGCTCTGGATTCCAGATATGTGCACATTTTATTTCCTGAAATCCTGACTGTGGATGGTATGCTAAACATTGACTTCTCAGTTATAGAGCGACTTACAAGCAAGGGTAAAGTATAAAGTACACATGTGTATGCACTTCTGGCCACCCCACTATATGCACCTCTGATATTTTCTTTTGTGTTATGGTTTGTTTTGGAACAGCTTGTCCAGGAAGGTTCCGCTGCACCAATGACCTGTGCGTGGACTCTCGTGTGAGCTGTGACGGTGTGGACGACTGCGGCGATGCCAGCGATGAGGAAGACTGCAGTAAGTTTCTGTTCATAATATCATATTTTAAAAAATCACAATGGATCATTTTGATTTCAAATGAACAATTTTACATATTTTTACCCACTGGACATTTTACAATATTTATTTCATACCTCATCATTGAATGAGATGACCCACGTACAATACATTTTAATTAGATGATTGAAACACAATTCATTTTCAAATCTTTTAGTGCACTGTTGTTGTTGAAACAGTACATAAGGTTACAATGATATCCCTCCATCCATTATCTGTACCGCTTCTCCTCACTAGGGTGGCAGCGGGTACTGGAGCCTATCCCAGCTGGTTTCAATGATATACAATAATATTTGTTAATGCACATTTTAGGAATAAAACCTTGAAATTTTTTAGCTGGTGTTTGGTGTACGTATGTGATACATGCTTGTTAGAGGTTTGAGAACCACTGCACGACACACCTATTATTTCCAGCAAAACCTGAAAAAGACCACAAGGTGACAGTATAGCTCTGTCAATACCTTCCCAGTCGTTCTCTGCACGGTTGCATTACTGACTGTAACTAAAGTGAAGTGGTTAACTTCTTTTGACTGAAAACAAGGATTGACCAACTTTATGGGACAATTTAATTGTAATGTATGAAAAAACTTTTGAAATGTGGATGTAATATATGATAATTAAAAGTGCATATTTGTGCTTGTAATTGCAATTGAACTAATGAGACTAGGCGGAGTGTCAGTCAGGAGTTTGTGCTCCAAGATGTGGACTGTGCTCATGTTATTTTTTTAGACAATTTGACCTCCTCTGTCTTTTTTTTTGGCAGGCGCCTGTGCTCCAAACGTATTCCGCTGCAGGAACGGTCGCTGCGTCTTGCCGACGGCAGTGTGCAATGGCAAAGATGACTGCATCGACGGATCTGATGAGTTCAAATGCGAAAAATGTGTGAATGCTTTGTGTCGCATTAATACCTTTTCATTCATTAGAAAAATCCACACATTTGTCCGCCCATTTATGGAAATAGGACATTTCTGCTCAAATTAAATTTGTGTCAGAACCAGATCTTCATGCTATTGTCAAAACAACAATTTCAAGTGGAAACAAGACATTTAGTTCAAAGCAAGACATTTGTGCTGAAAGGAGGAATTGGTGTCAAAACTATTAGACCAAAACATTGTCAGGTCGACTATTGCACCACTAACATGTTTGTGATGACCCACAGCCGTCGCCATGACGACGTGTCCTGACTCCAGTTTTCGCTGCAGAAATGGACACTGCCTGGACAAAGTCAATCCTGAGTGTGACGGCGAGGATGACTGCGAGGATGCGTCTGATGAGGAAGATTGTCGTACGTCCATCTCACATGCACACATGCTATTCATTGTCTATATGTTACGCGTCAAATTGACCAAATTGAAATACCAATGCAAAGTAGTTTCCTGGCATGAAGTTTATTCTAGCCTGGCTTAATACATAAATATTTGTATTCATTTCAAGTTCTAAAGTTTAAACACATATCCTCAGGATTTCTCTTGGTTTC
Source organism: Idiotropiscis lumnitzeri (assembly GCF_059441095.1). Classification (NCBI taxonomy): domain Eukaryota; kingdom Metazoa; phylum Chordata; class Actinopteri; order Syngnathiformes; family Syngnathidae; genus Idiotropiscis; species Idiotropiscis lumnitzeri. The sequence goes on from NC_142393.1 coordinate 22,348,963, forward strand.
AAATCAGCCAGGTAATTTCGTCCCAGTTAAGAAGAGTTGTCTTATCTTCCGCCATCCATTTTTTTTTTTTCTATACCGCTTACCCTCGTTTGTTCACCCTTCAGTTCTGCGCCTTTTGGATAACAGGTCAAATTACCTACATGATAGCTATTCCTGGAAAAACAAACATAGCACAAGTGATGATTCTTTTTTCAGAATGCGGTTTACGGCCATACCAAAGCTCTCGCATTGTTGGTGGAGAAGCGTCGCAAGAGGGCGAATGGCCGTGGATGGTCAGCCTTCAGTTGGTGGGCCAGGGTCACGCATGTGGTGCGTCCATGATAAGTAGCCGATGGCTGCTGACCGCCGCCCACTGCGTTCAGGATAAGGGATCAGTCAGGTACGAGCGGGGGATCAACTACAACTGCTGTGTGGCGTTTGCGGTCTAGTTGGACTATTTATGGGTTTAAATGTCTTTAAAGTTGTGGAACAGGCTTTGAAATTGTTGGATTTTATAAACTTGTCAGGTTGAACTTTCCAAAGAGTCTTAAGCAAAGTGTGCAACTCCTCAAATTGAAAGAGGCGGGGAGTGGGCTTACTAGACGACCAATCACAAATGGTTTTGTGTCGCAGGCACTCGCAGGCCGACCAATGGGATGCTCTTCTGGGCCAGCACGTGCTGAGTCGCACGAACGAGTGGACGATGAGGAGGAAGGTGATGCGGATCGTGGCCCACCGCGACTTCGACCAGCTCACTTTCGACAACGATGTGGCGCTGATGGAGCTGGACTCAGACGTGCCGCTCAACCAGCACATCTGGCCCATCTGCCTGCCCTCTCCCGCGCACCACTTCCCTGCCGGCCAGGAAGCTTGGATAACAGGCTGGGGCGCCAACAGAGAAGGAGGTGGGCAAACTGATGTTACATTTTAGTCCCACGAAAAGAAAGTTGACAGTAAATGCTTTAACGGCGTCCTTGTGTCACTTGAAAGGTGCGTCAAGGAGCGTCCTGCAGAAAGCCAAAGTTGGCATCATCAACAATTCGGTGTGCAACCGTGTCATGAACAATGGGGTGACGGATGGAATGATGTGTGCTGGTGTCCTCAAAGGTGGCGTGGATGCCTGCCAGGTGAAAAGTCTTGAATGAAAATATGTACTTTAGAGACTAACTGAAATTCCTAAAGCATCATTTAAGACTTAAAAGAAGAGTCTTGAGACTTATTTGACTTTTTAAACAGCCTTCAGAGTTTTGCGCCATCTTTTGAGACTAGGAGGAGTCAACAGAATTGACTTTTTGAAGAGTCTAAAAGTTAGAGTCTTTTGAGACTTGTGGGATAATTTTCTGAGTTTTTGCAGTGAAGTGACAACTAACAACCAAGAGATGAGCTCTAAAACCGTAAACTTTGCAAACAATCACAACAGAGGCACAGAAAAACAGGAAACACGGGCGAAAGCATAACTGAGCATGATGGAAAAATGTTGTATTGTGGAAAATATGCCTGAAGAATCTTGTTGTAGTCTTGTAAATCACGACCCTACACAATTCAGTCTTTGTAAAATCTGTCTGAGCCTAGGCTGTGACTAAAAACTCTACAACTTATATCTATAAAATGTGAGCACATGTGAAATGAGTGTTTTCAAGGATCTTTTCCAAATCTGATGTATAAAAACTTTTGTTGCTTTTCTGTTTAAATCACATTTGCATTGGTGTAAGTTTGGAAATGACAATTTCTAAAAATAAAAAAATACTATTAGTCAAAGGTCAACATTGTAGAACATGACCCAATTGGTTCAATTGTAGAGACTAGCTAGCGGGTAAAATGACAATGAGACGATTTACCCCGCAAAATGTATTACTTAAGTCCCTATCTGGTAGCCCTTCGTGTTAATCAGTACTCAAGACGTAGCTGTCAATTTCAAAAAGGTTGGTGACCCGTTCTACAGTACCTTTGGAAACGTTAACCAAACTTTTCAAGACGGCTCTCGATAGTCTTGACAGACCTGAGTCTTTCCAGAGTCGTTGAACTGTCTCAAGAGTCTTTATCGTTATTTTAACAATCTCATTTCATCTTTGACTCTCGTCAGGGTGACTCCGGGGGTCCGCTGTCTGTCATCAACCCCAGTGGGCGGGTCTTCCTGGCTGGTGTGGTGAGCTGGGGCGATGGCTGTGCTCGCAGAAACAAACCAGGCATCTACACACGAGTGACCCGATATCGCAGCTGGATCAAGGAGCACAGTGGCGTTTAGCAACACCACTAATTCCACCACAGGAAGTTGAAGACTTTCACGTTAAAGGTGGGCATGTCATCTACATCTACAAGATAATTTCAACCAAAATTGCATTGTGTTATTGTTTTGAAATTTCACTTTCACGCTCTAAAACACATTGGAGACATGAAATTTCTCAAAGAGCAACTTGAGTTTATACAGACTTGGACTTTTTTAAAAGCCTAGACTCTAGCGTGTGGTCCACAGACCTGAGGCAGCGAGCGCAAGGGTGGATGAGCTCAGAGAAGTATGGTGGGACGAGACTATTTAAAGATTTGAAAACAAATAATATAATCTTAAAAACAACTCTAAAATGTACAGGGAACCAGTGAAAGGAAGCCAGATTATGAGTTATGTGCTCCCTTCTACAACTGCCAGTCAAGAGGCGCAACAGCATGTTGAGCTAACTCGAGACATTTAATGGAGGATTGGCTGACTCCAAAATGAAGTGCAAGTAATCCAGCCGAGATGTGGCGAAGGCATTAATTACTGTTTCCACGTTCTGCTGGGAAATGAGAAACTTTACCTTAGCTAGCTGCCTCTAAGATGAAAAACGATGGATTTAACACTACCCAAGTTTGAGACTGTTGGCTTTAAATGAGGACACAGGAGGCCCAAGTCAGCAGGATGGGAAATACAAGGGGCCACTAAGACCACAAACACCATAACTTCTGTTTTATTTTCATTGGAATCCAAGAAATCCAGTGCCATCCAGGTCTTGATTTTCTCCAGCCTGGACAAAAGTGGCCTCAATAAGAAAACATCTATTTTTCTCACTGGGACATAGATCTGACAGTCATCCGCATAGCAATGGAAGGAAATATTGTGTTTCCTTAAGATGGAAGCCAAAAGGAGCAGATACACAAAACAGCAGAAGCCCCAGAATGGAACCCTGTGGAACACCATATGAAAGTGGAGCAGCGAGGGACTCTGAGCAACCAAGGCTACAAGAAGTTCTGTCAGCCAAATAGGATTTTAACCATTCAAGGTTGCTTCCACTGACCACTGACATGTTAGGCTTTCTGGAGATTTTTCACAAAATGTCCTGTTGTTATTCGCAGATGAATTGGATTGTCTCAATAGTCTCTAGTCACTTGGTCAGTCTTTAGAGAAAAAAATAAAGGGAAAAGGTGAATCCAGTGTGCTCCTGCCATGAATTTAATACCATGATAAAACCAAACCATGAGATTTAGATATCATTACATCCATATTCCTTTCCCAGGTTACCACTCTAGTTGTGAGTCGTTAAAGGGTCTTTATAGACTTCTGGCACCTTTTTACATATATTTAATGGAGACAAAAGTCATATTTACAAATAAATGCTCGTTTGATTGGTTGTCTCGCTTGATCAACCCTGGATGGCAGCTTCAATTACAATAAGAGCTGCTGTAGTTTGTTCTAGCAGGCACACGCTTAGTCTGTGAGTGTTCGGGGGCGTTTACTTGGCGGCTGCTCTGATTGGTCGTCGTCCCTGAAGCCATCCATTGTGATTTGATAGTTAAGCGTCACTTCCTCACAATCTGGAGACTTAAAGATGGTCGCCTGCCTTTGTGAACCTGCCCACTGCAGGAGGAGTCTTAGGGTGGGTGCGTGGCCCCAGCTCTCCCCCAGCGCCGGGACCAGCTGAGATTGCCCACCCTGTAGCCGTGTGGTCATCTGGTTGCTCAGGACCACCGCCATTTCATGCTTGGTTGCCATGGAAATGAGCTGCTGGGCCAGGCCGTTGAGCAGGCGGGTCCGTTGTGTCCGCAGCTCGTTAAAGTACTGACGGAAGGGAAAGGCGATGCTGTCAATCACCAGTAGACGCACCTTTCGGTGATGAGACAAGAAGTCGGGCAGTAGGTAGATCTCGGCCAGGAGCTCCACATAGTCATGGCAACGCACCTGAGGCACACCAAGAGGGGACGTTAATGCATGATGACGCCCTTCACCTGATAATCATCAGCTTGGCCATTAGGAATCACTCCTTATTCACTACACCATATATTGCCGCTTTACTGTAGCCTGAGTAGGGCATTCGTTAATGCTCTTCAAATGTGTAGTGGATAACAGAGTACCGTACATAGTACCACTCGATGTATCATCTTGAAAGGTAGTACACAACTAATAGTCACTAGAAAAGCAGACCCATGATGCATTGTGGCACAGAAATATCTTCAATATGAGTAAATGACTCACAATGTTAGTATCGTGCGATTATCTGCTTCATGCGTCTTGTGAGTGTTTTTGTCTTCATCTACGTTCAAGCGGTGCTTTTGTCCTCCTTGTCTTGATTTATTTGGATGCTGCCAAAGCCACCAAACAATATTCCACTCCTTGTCTCCACTACGTTGATAAGCAGTTACTTTTCAGCTGTGAAAAATGTTTCTTACTTTTGTTTTCACTTGTTGTCATGATTCACAAAGCACTGGCCAGCATAATTCATTAATATTCATGTGGTGTTTTGCATTGACCATATTTGGTTAGATTTGGGAATGTAGATGGTGGCATCCATAAGCGCACATTCAGAGGAACTGTGACTCAGTAAAGGAATATGTCCTACAGGTGTGCATACACACAGTTTGATTAATCTAAAATAAATAGAGTTTTTGTTTTAGTCATAAACCATTTTTCTTACTTCTAATAAGAATCCCACATACTCGTTGATAAGTGAGGTGAGGCCCCAACACCTCCTGGGCAGGTGGCGAGTGTCACTTTACCAAGAAGATGTTGGACAGGATAGTTTCCACGGTGAAGGCAGACGCGGCGTCTCGTTGCTCAGCGTCCTCAGCCAGTAAGCTGCAATGGCGGACGGCGGCGGCGGCAAGGTCCACCACTCTTTGAACTACAAAGCTTCCCTCGGTGTCGATGAAGATCACCTGACCTCCCAGACCGCCGAAACAAGGAGGCACCTGAACATCCACAGCCAGCTGTAGACTGATGCCATATGCGTGTCACATCATCTGCCATTGTTGTAACTGTCTCCATTAAGGCCACTTTGAAAGGCGCTACAGAAATTTATAGTGATTACTACTCGGGTGTGTACGTCTCTCTCTCACCAAAGTTGTGTTTTTCCCACTCCCGGTGCTCCACAGATCTCCGTGATTTTCCCGACAGGTATCCCTCCACCGAGCGCAGCGTCCAGTCGTGACGAGAACGTCACAATGCGGTTTTGTGCCTCTTCCTTCTGCAAAAGGTCCAGTGCAGTCAAAGAAGCTCCGTCACCTCCTCCTCCATCAGCTCCTCCCTCCTTCCTCGCAGCCTGGAGCACCTCCAGCGCCTCCTCTTGGCTCAGGCCTGCCTCTGCAACAAAGAATCTTCAGGTCTTAAGTCATTTTGCTTTAATGTTCTTAGAATGCTTTAATACCATCTATCCATTCTCTATCATGCTCGTTGCTCATTACGATCCCAGCTGAGTTGGATTCTATCCCTGCTCTTCTTGGGGCACAGGCAAGCGACCCTGGACTCGTCGCCAGACAACCATAGTGCTTTATTACTCATTAGTTGTTTTTTTTATTTATTTGTGTATGTGGTGTGCAAGCTGAATCACATTTTGAACTATTTTTCCAAGGCTCTTTGCGTTACATTCAAGGTTCCTACAGCTTTAAGAAAGTTCAATTCAAGACCTTGTTATTCCATTTGAAATAAATTTATGACCAACTACACAATGTCCCATGTTGTTAGATGGCGTGCATCCGACTAAAACCACATCACTGTTATGTTCGTTCCACTGTCGGGATTGTGTGATGATACCACGTGACTCCTATTTATCATGCGTTAGCATATTTAAGACTTTTGAAAGGTTGATTTTAGATATTTTAATGTCAATTAGAGGTACAACGATTAAACAACTAATTGTTTAACGATTATTAATCACTAATTATTTTTAATCATCAATGAATCATTACTATACTATTTTTAATTTAACATTGTTCAAAAGCTCTGAATTTCAGCTATTCAACTGTCCAGCTTTTGGAGTTGTCCATGAAAGCAAACTAATAATATTTAGATTGAATCAAAGTAAAACATTTGCTTTTACTTTGGAAAACAATTATATTATTATTTTTTTCTATTTTCTGACGTGCCTGACCAAACCAGGAGCTCAATCATCAATTGTTTTGTTTGTGCGTTTTCTGCACAGTAATTTGGAATAATGTCTTGGTTTTTAATTGGGTAATTGTTAGTTGCAGCCGTAATGCCAATTAAAGCCTTGTTTTTAGCAGCTGAGACCTGTCATTCCAAAGACTGCCACAGATGGAATCATGGCGTGAAGTGATAGTTGTCGTTTTTGCAATATACGGAAATGTGCGATAAAAGGCGTCTTAAACAACCTGACGTTGGTTTTTAAATCAACCGAGAAGTTTTCGTCAGTCACACCTACTAAACCCAAAAATGCTGTTGCTTTGTAATTGGTCCGCATCATCGGAGGAAATTGGCGGGATCGAGACAAGAGGGATGAAGCCTTGTAAAGTCTGACAGTTCAGTGTTTGTGTATTAGTTCAGCTGTTGATCACACAGAGGAGCGCTACGCAACAATATTGTGCAGCCACTGTGATTTTACCACAATTAACGGTTTGGATTGCAAAATGAAAAAAAAATCAAAAAGGGTGGATTCTTGGGGTTTTGTGAATCACAAATACTGTGAGAATTCAGCTTGCAGGAAAGGTTAGCAACTGTGTACATTTTGTGATAATGATTTTGGTAGGAACCCTTACATAAGGGTGACACATTATTTTCAGTTGTGCATTATTTTCACAAACTTGCTAGGGCGAAAATAGTTTTAAAGCTTGAAAAGATTCATTTCTTAAGGAGAACAAAGCGTCATTTTTGCTTTTTTGTAGGTGAATGGGCCATGTAATTGAGGAAAAAATTGCAGGTGTATTTAAGGCCATATGGCCCAGCCTTAAGTCTTTCGCCATGTTGCACAAATCAAACGAAAATGTACCTCGACTAAGCTCGAGCGCGCTGACTTCCATGACGTCATCGAGCATCTGAAAACCGGCGTTGAGGACTTTGACTTTGATCTGCGGACTCAGGCGGAGAGTGGACACCGGTCTCTGCATCTTGTTTGATGCTAAACGTTAGCTTCAAGCGCCCAAAATGTACCACTACGACATTAGTCCTGCCATCCCACTATACAAACTCCTGTAAAAAAAAAAATATATCATCCTCCGTTTTGAATCAAGCCTGCTTCCAAATCAAATTAATGAAGAATGGAATTGAACATTACCGCGAGTTTGCAGGCTCGTGTAAGTAGCGACGGCATCTTACTTCCTATGATAACATAAATAAAAGTACCGCTGACGCAGTTTGCATTACAATCACTATCTTCACAGTACAAAACATAAGCGAATAAAGTAAAATGAAAAAGCATTAAGTCTTGTTCATTTTTAAATATTCAGTACACAACTGTTTTTAGTGTTTTAGCACTTACTCATACGTTCATATGGAGGAAGCGTACATCTTTCTACTGAAACAATAAGGGTGAATTTTAGTTTTTTTCAGAGCATGTCTGAGCTCAACCAAGTTCAAAATCACAAGTAAATATGAAAAAAGTATTGTCAAAATAAAATGTCTTACATGATAACACATTTTTATTAAGCGTCAACTCTTACAAACATGATTTGCTTTTAATACGAAATGGCGTGCTTTAACAGGAAGTTGGTTCGTGTCGCTGTTGTCGTCACTACCATGCGACCTCATTTTCACGTGAACGGGAGGAATTTTCACGGTGATTCTATTTGGATTTTTGGTTACTAGGCAAGTGTATTTTTATTGTTTTTCACAAAAACCCAACCTAACATTTTTTGAGACGTTACTGAACACATTTAACAATGTCGACAATGTCTTAGCATTGGTTTTACACCCAGGAATGAGATCTGTTTTTTTCCTGTGCTGGTTAATGTTTCCTATTCTTTAAAACATTTAAAACATTTTAATTGCACACAGAGACTACACAACACGTAAAATATTAACGTGATATTAATACCTATGTGAAATTAATAGAATGTTTCATTTGCGATATTTTTTAAGTTTTGACATGACAACCACTGTATATAGTTTTTGTTTTAAGTGAACGTAGTTACAAGAATGTTCGATATCACAAGAAGGAAAACGTCACTTTAGCAGCTATATGCCATCTATTTGAGGAGTCGTGGTTTATTTTTAATATAAATATGTTCATTTCTAGTGAACAGAGATTGGCAAGGGGAAGATGAAGACGACGACGGCTCAATTAGAAGGGGAAGAAGGGAGGGTGATGTCAGCTGAAGAGGAAGAGGAGGTAACGAAGACTACAGCAACAGAAGATGAGGAAAATAATAATTCTACTCGAGAAGAAGAGCAGGCGGAGGCGGTTAAGAAGACCACAACTCAAGAAGAAGAGGAGAAGGAGGATGGGAAGCTCTTAACTCAAAAAGAAGAAAAGCGGAAAAAGCTGACTCTTAAAGGGGTGGCTAAGACTTCCTCTGAAAAAAAGTGTGTTCCAGGAATTCTGTACCTGGGTCACATTCCTCCAAGGTTCCGACCCAAACACATGAGAAATCTTTTGTCCGTTTACGGCGAGATCGGACGAATCTTCCTGCAACCTGAAGGTAGGGCTCAATGATGTACTGATTTGAACAATTAATTAGTCCCTGAACACACCAGCGCACTGTACGCCATCTTGAAGTTAGCATATATAAAACCGTGATTAGTAAAGTATATAAAATACAACTTTTCATAAAAATTGAGCTGTTTAGAAACAAAAACAATTTGTAACGTGAACACACTCCTGCAGCGCCTCACCTGTGCCTTTAGATGGAATTGTCTTAATGTTTGGTCGCCTGCTGTTCCACCAGCACCTTGTAGGTCTCAAAGTGTATGAAGTTGTGTACTTATTCCCTCAAGGTAACTCACATTGGCATACAGGAGGTCCAGGGTTTTTAGTCCCTCACATTTCACTCTAACATAGGTACATTTTTTAGTATATGAGAGAGGAACATGACTAAAATTAAATGACCAGTGTGAGGATGCAGGGAGGCTGAAATTTTACAATCACAGCAACGTCACTCGCTTTGGTTGCAGCAGCTGAAGGTTGAATGTTAACAACTTCAGTTTTCTAACAGTTTGGTTTTTTTTTGTTCTCACATTGGTCAGTGGAAGGATCTTCAAAAGGTCTTCTCATCCATTCAGTCATATCGCTCACTTTAATTCACTTTAGTACAGACTCTCAACCTTCTCCATAGTTTCCTGTTGTTAACTGTTTAGCGTTGTCATTTTTGTGGTCTTCTTCATCTGACTCTGTTATGTTGGCGGCGGTGCAGATGGCCAGGTGAGGTCGAGAAAGAAGCGCTCAGGCTCCAGGAGTAGGTCCTTCACCGAGGGCTGGGTAGAGTTCCGTGATAAGCGCGTGGCCAAGCGCGTGGCGGCGTCTCTTCACAACACGCCGATGGCAACGCGAAAACGCCAGACGTTCGTCTCCGACCTCTGGTGTATCAAGGTAGGTGGAAAATACGCTATTCATCATAGGTAATAGGTAGCTAATAGGAAGTCTTTGGCGTGGCAGTACTTGCACAGGTTCCAGTGGACAAACCTGAGCGAGCGGCTGGCCTACGAGCAGATGGTTCTTCAACAGCGTCTCCGCACCGAAGTGTCGCAGGCCAAGCGTGAAACTAACTTCTACCTAGACAACGTAGACAAGAGTGCTCGGATGGACAAAGAGAAGCGGAAGAAGACGGACGCACAGCAGCACGTGAGTTTCTAGCCTGCGCACAAATGGAGAAACACACGGATGTGAGAGAGATAGACAGAGAGAGAGAGAGAAAGACAAAGAGAAGGGCTCTCTTTTTTCCCCTTTCTGTTTTGCACTCACTCGCGCTCCCGTTTTCTTTTTTTTTCTTTTTACTGCTTTTATTTTTTTACTTACTGTCTTTCTTTTGCGCTCTTTTTTTCTTTCTTAATTCTTTCACATCTATCTGTCTTTCTGCTTCTTGCGGTCTCTCTGTCTTCTCTTTTTCTTTCGTTCTGTTGTCTGTCTTGCTCTCTTGCTCTTTCTTCCTCTTTTTTTCCTCATTTGATTTTTTTCCTTCACTTTCCTCACTCTGTCGCACAATCCTTTTATCTTTTTCACTTTCATTGAAGCTTTTTTTCTCCCTCTTGTCCTTTCTTTCACCCTATTTCCCGGTTCCTTTTTTTCTCTTTAATTTTTTCTTTTTCTTTCCCTGTAATTTCTTCTCTCTTGTTAACTCTTATTTTCCATTATTCTATCTGTTGCCCTTTCCCCCCTCGGTCTCCCATTTTATTTTTGCTCTTTGTTCATGTTTTGTTTTGGTTCATTTATTTTCCTCTTTTAGCTGTCGTTCTCTCTTGTTCTGTTTTACGCTCACGTATCAAGGTCAGACTACACAAATATAGCCTGATTTTGACCGAACAGACATGTTGCAGACAAATTTAGTGTCTCTGATTTAGCTGATTTTGGATTGTCTTGACGCATCGTAGCCCATGTAGTGTGACACACACATTGATTGGTCGTCTTGCCGCACAGTGTGATATGTCCCCCGTCGTTCTTCAAGTGGTTCTTCGGTATTGACCAATAGAAAGACAGTGCCCTTTTACTTATAATCAGAGACTGGACTAAGGGCGCAAAGATAAACAAAAAAGTGATTAAAAGAATTACTTCAACTAACGGGGAAATATTGTAAAGTACATGGAGCATTTCAACTCATGCTATGTTTGATAACTACAAAGCGAGTAGCTGATTAGCAAATGTGGTGTCATTAAACAAATTCCTTACCCCAAGTTCATTTTGGAGAATAGACAAACCACTACTGCCCTTTTCACACCATTCAGAGTCAGGTCTATAGTCTCTCTTTTAAAAAAAAATTTTCTCCTTTTTGAGCAGAGAACAAACACCCTTCTACATAATGTTTCAGTCGACAAGACTTTGACAGCTGGTTGTCCCGCCTCCCTAACGGACCTGCGCAGATGGGCTTAAATTTTTGTTTTTTCGTGTCTTTCACATTTTTGTTGTCTCTTTCTCCCTCTTGCCATCTCTCTTTATCACTGAAAGTCAACCCCATGACATCCTACATATTCACGCTGTAATGTCGTTGTCAGGTCGAAGAGCGAACGTGGGACTTCACACAACGCCAGACGGAGGAGGAGATCCAAGCGAAGAAAAAGAAGAGTAAAAAGACAATGATGACAATGATGGGCTCTGGCAGCCAGAAGCAACGGGAAAAGGACCGCCTCCACCAGCTCAAAAGCCAATCAAACGTCTCCTTGTTGGCCAAGATATTTAACTCCAAACAGTCTTAGCAGCTGGCAAAGGAACAATGGTGTGACACAAAATGTACAGCACACACAATTGTTTAAATCCGCAATGATTATGTGTAAAGTGCTGTCATTTCATAATAGTGGAGAGGTAACTAAAATGCTAATCTAGATGAATAACCTGCTACAAACAATGTACTAGTATATGGGCCTTAAGATGGATATCAAAGGTATGGAAGACATGCCCTGCTTGCCATGTGGCGAGAGAGGTAATAACTCATTAACTAGCCAATACAGTGAAGCCCCACATATTACACTGGAAACCCCATAGACCACCTACGGTACAAGATCTGGGTAGCGCAGTTGCTAATATGGCAAAGCATATAATGTAGCCTTATAAACCTTTTTATGATGTTTGTAATTATTCAGAGCCAGGATATTTCCACATGGCAGAAAATTGAGCGACTTCAACTGAAAACAATGGCAAAAACGTGCACGGACAGATACTCCCCTTAATGTTTAGGCCCCTGGCTTTGTTTTCTGGTGGTAAAATCAGTTTTTGCCCGGTTAAAGGTGACTGGGTAGAGGGGTCACATGAATGTGAGATTTTTTTCACAGAATAATGGATTGGATTAAATTTGTGTATGTGTTTTATTTGTTTCAATGTATTTGTAAAAGGTTTACAAGCATTGTAGTACAGTACATGAGACAAGATAAGATAATGTGCGCGCGCGCAAGACGTTGGGAGGGGGCGTGACGTCACTGATGTGCGAAGGAACAACATGGCGGCAGATTACTGGGAGAAGGAAAAATCCTCCACACAGTCACGCTGAACCGAGCCAAAGACAAGCCGGGCGACACCGGGACCGGGCCTCCCGGTGAGTAACCCGCCGCCGTGTTCACGAAAGGCTAGTCGAGAAAGCGGAAGATGACCCGATGTTAACCGAGTGGCGGTGGACAACACGGGGATCACTCCGGTCCGCCTCCATTTAGAAGGCTCGAGTTGCAGCAAATAGACGGCTCCCCACCCCATCTAACTCGGTGGGCGCTACCAAAACCTTGGCATAGTCGTGTCCCTAGAACCGCCGGGAAGTGAGACGACACCATCGCTTGCTAACAGCTGCCAACAACAAGCTGGCTCTGTTTGAAATTCTTACGTTATTATTGTGAAATCGCCATTTTGTAGTGCTGTGTGAGTATGTAATGATCATAAATAGTCCCCTGTGTACTGCCCTTGAAGCGTCCCACAATGCATTTTGCAAAGAAGAGAAGCTCAGTAAGATTATCAACTACATCCCAGGAGGCATTGCGCCCGTGCGCTGTAACAGAAAAAAGGTTTTCCGTTTCCGGGGTGTTTGAGCTGTGGCGCGAAAATATCTTAGAGCAACAAATCAACTCGGAACTTAATCATTAAGTGTTTTGTTTGTATTCGTTTTGTCGAATGGAACCATCTTAAACCAAAATGTACTTTAATATATTTGTTCAATATATTACACCATATGTAAAATGCTTTTATACAGCTCCTGTTGTGAAATGCGCCAATGTGAATAAAGTTCTATTGTGTTGTACTGTATATGTATTACGGAAGTGGTATTCGCTGACCTAGTTTCGGTATGTTCATGACGTAAATAACCGCGTACCGGACCAGTCTTGCAAAACTATTTTTAATCTCACTAATGAGTGTGCTATTTAGTCCACTATATATATATATATATATATATATATATATAATCACATATATACATACATACATATACATACACTCAGGGTTGAATACAAATAAATGGGCAAAATATAACACCCTGATTTAACAACTGTAGTGCTTTAATTGTTCACATTGCTATAGTGCTGTATGTTCGTGTACTAATAGTTAGCATTTTCGCAGTCCTCCTGAGAAATAGCACCTGAATACAGGGCAGGACGTAAAACCCCTTTCATTCGGCCTTTCGTTACTTTAATTGCTATTGGGCTACATGTGAGCAAACCATAATAATACAATACAATACGATTTTATTTATATAGTGCATTTCACAACAGCTGGAGCTGTAACAAAGCGCTACCCAAATGCTGCCAAATAAATTAGCAGGTAATTAGAACACAAATTAAAACACTTAAACACATTTACAATACATGCCAAAATAATAGCAGAACAGCGACAGTCTCATGTTGAGTCGAAAACTAAAGAATAATGTTTCTTCAAATGGGTTTTAAAAATGGACATAGAGGGGGCATGCCTCACATTTAATGGGAGCTCATTCCATAGGGAAGGACCAGCAACAGAAAAGGCACAATCCAGCCTGAGGCTCAGCCAAGTCCTCCGTACCTCCAGCAGCATTTGGTCAACAAACCTGAGGCAATGGGCAGGTGCGTAGGGGTGGAGAAGCTCAGAGAGGTACGCTGGGGCGAGGCCATTTAAAGATTTGAAGACGAACAGAAGTATTTTAAAGTGAACTCAAAAGTGCACTGGGAGCCAGTGAAGAGACGCTAAATTTGGGGTGATGTGATCTGTCTTCCGAGCGCCAGTTAGAAGGCGAGCGGCAGCATTTTGGACCAGTTGGAGGCGCTTGAGCGAGGACTGCCTGACTCCGAAGTAAAGGGCAGTGCAGTAATCTAGCCTAGATGTAACGAATGCATGGATTACTGTTTCTAAGTGCTGCTGGGAAAGAAAGGGCTTCACTTTAGTCTGCTGCCTAAGATGAAAAAAGATGGATCGAACAACAGCACTGATTTCCTGCTCTAACTTAAAATCACTATCCAGTTTGAAACCCAAGTTTGAGACTGTTGGCTTTAGATAAGATGTCAGGGGCCAAGGACAACAGGATTGAGAGTAGAAGGGCCACTGGGACCGAACACCATGACCTCTGTCTTCTTTTCATTGAAATTCAGGAAGTTAAGTGGCATCCAGATTTTGATATCCTCTTGGCAGGACAAATGTGGTCTCGAGGAGAAACCGGCTAATGAAACGTTGACTTCCTGTGCGCAGGTGCGTCGCCCACGCTGGCTGCCCCGCCCCACTCAGCTTCGCGGCCCCCCCTCATGGAGAGGATGAGGAAGATCAAACGACAGCTGTCGCTCACCCTGGGGAGGGGAGGGGCTGGGGGAGGAGAGCGGACACTGACCGACCACCAAGACATTACATCACACAGTGACTCAGGTAGTACTCGCTCGTAACATCCTGTGACCAGAATGAATAAACCAGCAATGACGCACAATAACAAAAAAAAATAATAATGATTGTTTTTTTTAATTCTATTTTTTATTTTTGTATCACAAACATGGCATTGCACCCCAGTTATGTCGTATCTTCCCCATAGAATGACAGTAAAGTCTTTCCATTCTTTTTTTTTTGTTGTAACCTCTCAGAGGCCGGCACACTTCGTCCTGCATCGGGGGGAGTGAAAGTCAGAGGGTCCTCTTCATCAGTTCAGTCTCTTTTCCAGTCGTACAGCCGCCGGCCACGAGGTCTCGGACGCAGTCTGAGCTCATACTTGAACCACAGCAGCCGATTGGGTAGGTCTTCTGCGTGTTTGGGTTGGCCAACAATGGCCTTAAATAAAATTGCCCATTCCCCCCCCCCAAAAAAAAATCCTTCTTGTAATTCTTTCCCCTTTGTTTATAGAAAAAGCAATTGACAATCAAAGTGTAATGATTTTTGTTCCATTTTGTGATTTTGCTTTCTTTTTCCAACTACAAAACACTCTTTACCCGAAAAATGTTTTTCCCCTCCAGCACTAACTTTGATTTACATTGTCTGAAACAATCAATGTTTTTCCCTTTAAGATAATATGAAATAAGATCTTGTCTCTTTTGTAAAAGCATAGATGTTCATTTACGAAGGATCGTGTTTACATTTTATATAGTCAGCAATTTAACATGCAACCAGCCATCAAATTGCCATCTTTTGTATTCAATGCCTCTGTTATTGCTTTCCAATGGGCAAAAACTATGTGGAAACAATTCCATTCATGGTGTCTATTTAAGATTCGACTGATTAATGCTTAAACCACCAACATATTTGAGCTTGTCTTTCACTTTAAATGTCGTGACAAAATTGCTAAGTTGGCTGCACTGACTGCTTCTGTAAACTACAGTACCTCCTCCGTGTTTTTAGTGCAAGCAGTGTACGGCAGCGAGTCTGTGCTTTGAATTACGGAAGCCACTAAAATGCATTGTTCTGAAAAGTAAATTAAAAAACATCGATAAAATGTATTTACCCAGGCCTGTGCACATTTCCTCGCCATGTGTTCTCACACACCTTCCTACCGTCCTGTGCCCAAGCAGAGATTGTACATGAGGATGTCAAGATGAGCTCTGACGGAGAAAATGAGCCCACGTCCTCTTCGGACGATGTCCAGAGTCCAGTCCGAGTTCGACTGAGGACCAAGAAGATATCCACTGAGGTAAGCAGACGTTTTAATAGCTTTCATACGGACCTCCTTTCTCATCTGTAATCCCTTTAAACAACAAAGAATATGTAGGAATGGGGAGAAAAATTGTTGGTTTTGTAACTTGCTTTCATGGGAGTATTTTTGGTTGTTTTGTGAAATGCTTTGTTACAGCTGCAGCTGTTTTGAAAGCGCTATATAAATTCAGTTGGTAACACTTTGTTTTTGCAAGGTACCACATGATACTTTCTTTTCCTGATATCCAGCTACAATGTGCAGTTGCACACTGAATGAGTTTGCAGTTTTTAATGTGATGTGAATCTCAGCATTACCTTTGTTCTGCCAATATCAAACAACAAATGAGAACACTTTGAATTATGTCGTATTAATAATAATAATAAGGCTTGTGCATATGCCTTGGCAGATCTAGACCAGTGCTTCTCAATTATTTTCTGTTACGTCCCCCCAAGAAGAAAACTTCCCGCCCGCCCACCATCAGCCACTCTCCACCGCAACTATAAATAATAGCATTTTCGTTGCAAAACAAACCGACACCGTAGCGTTAATACTCGCTGCGCTCTGTGGGCAAGGGGAGCGCCACTGCCAACTACTGGAGTGGATATGCAATTACACTTTATTGTAGTACGGTGGGAAAAAAGCTTGTTCCCTCGCATCTCACTGCGCCCCCCCAAGGGTGCTCGCCCCACCATTTTAGAAGCACTGATCTAGACAAAGAAGCATTCATATTCAGCTTTACTTGGTTTGGTGATAAAGTAGGGCTGGGCGATATGACCTCAAATCAATATCGCGGTAAATTGGGCAATTTTACCTCGATAACGATAAATGCACGATAAATTCCCCCTGAGGACCAAAATCAAAATAAATGCAGGAAATGCATATTAACTGTTTTTTATTGACCAACTGTTACTTTTAGTGAAAAATAAAAGTACAAAAACCATTTGTATAAACATTCCAAATAGCTTGCTTTGCATGATTTGAACAATGTCACAAAGAACAGGAGAAAAGGGGTACCTCTCACAAAATCTTTTTCTGCAAATAGATTGTGCCGAGATGCTGTAATGCCATTTGCAAAGGCCTAGATTTGTGTAAAGGTATCTTGTAAACAATATAAATAATGCCATGTGCAAAGGAGCTAGTCACCCGTAAACAAAATGCTAAATAGAATGAAACAAATGTCAATGGAATGCCAGTGCCAAGTAAACAAGTGTGCTTCATCAAGAAAATGCCGCCACTTGCCGTCTATGTAGTGCACATTCAGGCTCAAACGACTCGACCACAAGTCGGATGTGGATGCTAAATGCTCGACATGTCTCCGCTCCCATCCCGATGTTGTCCATATCGGGAAGTACGGTTTGCAACAAATATTTTCGTACCTTTTGTCGGCTACTTTCATGAGGCGTTTCAATCCTGTGCGCTCCACTGTAAACTAGAGGAGCTCTATCTTTAGAGGTATGTGCTCGGCTATCGCGTCCACCTCTGAGACGTTCTCTCGTATGGTGTCGCCTCCGTTATGGGCTGTTGTTACTTGTCCAAACTTGCTCCTCACTTTGAACTTTTAGCACAAGCTCCAAGTCAACAGCATGGTTGTGTTGTGGGTGGTGAAAAAGAAAAGGTTGGACGCGCTGTTTTGGTTCTTACGATGCACTTTGTAGTTCATGTTCTTTTGCTTAAAATCGTCTTTATGGAACCCAAAACATTTCCAAACGACATGTCGAATTTCTTTTCGGGACAAGCGCGACAGGAACAATTTCAACTAACGTTACTTCGTCTTCAGCCGTGTCAGCCGCTTCTGAATTTGAATCGTCAGCTACGAACGCATCTTGTTTACATTCTTGTTCAGAAGGGTGGAGTCACGTGACGACATGCGCTGTAGCCGTCTTAAAGGGGCATTAACATCGCCACAGACAGAAAAGACTTCTTTTTCTTTTTTCTTTTTTTAGACACCGAATTTACCGACATGGGCAAAATGATGTCGGTCATTGTAATACATTTCGGTAACGGTAAATTTTCGGTTTATCGCCCAGCCCTATGATAAAGTGCTGCCTCCAAAAGTGAAAATGTATCTTTATTTGTTCTCCTTTCTCTTAAGAAGTGGGGCTTTTTGAATACAATTAGCCACTAACTTTGTCGCAATGCCCGCAATTCACCCTGATTCATCATAGTAGTAGACCGAACATGGTAGCCATTGAATAGCTTGAGTCAAAAGTGCCAATTCAACAATTGAACTATCAATTTACATTTTGCTATCTCAATTTACATATTACACTGAAACTTAAATCCACAAATGTACATGCTGACTGTTTTCCTGTTTCTTGTGTGTTTCTCAGGACATCAACAAACGTTTGTCATTGCCTGCGGACATTCGTCTCCCAGATGGCTACCTGGAGAAGTGCAACGTGATTGGTCCAGCTCTGTTTGAGCAGCCAATTAGCAGGCGGCTGCGTAGGGTCTCTCTGGTCTGTCTCTGCTGTGTTGTGACTGTGGACGTTTACATTTGTTGTCACCATAAATCCTCCCTTGTGCTTTTTGTATGCAGTCAGAGATTGGCTTCGGCAAACTGGAGACTTACATCAAACTAGACAAACTGGGAGAGGTCCGAAGCGTTGCACGTCTCTCACTTATTTTCATGTCTGCTGCCTGTGACCTGTCTGTCTTTGACATGTGTGTCTAGGGCACCTATGCGACAGTTTACAAAGGCCGCAGTAAACTGACAGACAACTTGGTGGCTTTGAAGGAAATCCGTCTGGAGCATGAAGAAGGAGCTCCGTGTACTGCTATCAGAGAAGGTGCTTGTGGACGTCCCATGTGTGATGTGCATCGACGTTGTTAGTGAACTAGGCCTATGCAATGTGACTTTAAATCAAAATCTTTTTTTTTTCTCTATAATGGCATAGTATCTAAAGTGGCACTAAGAGCTGCTTTGAATAGCGACAATCTGCAAATAATTGACGCCCCACCCCAAAAGGGCTTTGTAAGTTGGTATAGATTCCACAAGATGGTGGCAAAGTATCATACAGCATCAACACTGTGCATCTAGCATATAGTCAGTCATGAACCCTTGTCACATCAACAACTGTTTTAATTTACTCAATACACAAATTACCTTTACATCAAAAAGTACTAAGAAAGCTTCTAAAAAAAACATTGTTTAAATAAAAAAAAAAAATGGAAACACATTCAGTGACGCATGTCCCGTTTGTCTGCTTTAGTGTCTCTACTGAAGGACCTGAAACATGCCAACATTGTGACGCTCCATGACATCATCCACACACAGAAGTCCCTCACACTGGTCTTTGAGTACCTGGTGAGACACAAACAATTATTTACGTAAATATTTTCACCTGGTCTTGTGCCTCAATGAGTGTATTTGTGTGTTTTAGGACAAAGATTTGAAACAATACCTGGACGACTGCGGCAACGTCATCCACATGCACAATGTCCAAGTGCGTCATCCTCTTGTCCTTTTTCGTTGAAACCATTTACACGAGTACACTTTGAACCCGCGAAGATGTTGATGTGACGGAGCTGTGTTGTCTCTCAGCTTTTCCTCTTTCAGTTACTGCGTGGTTTGGCCTACTGTCACCGCCGGAAAGTTCTCCATCGAGACCTCAAGCCCCAAAACCTGCTAATCAATGAGCGAGGAGAACTCAAACTGGCTGACTTCGGTGAGAACTTGTGGTCTTTGTCCATGTGCTTCTCGAATGGTTTTCCATGAGGTTGTCGTTGTTCTCTATGTGATTGTCCACATGGTTCTAGTGTTTTGTGTTTGGTAACCTCACCTCATCGGAGAAAGAAAATACATTTAATTTTAAATTAAGGTGAACAAAAGCATAACAACAATATATATGTCTACAGTATTTAGAAAATAAAACATTAACAAGGTTTATTCATTTATTTTGTTTTTTTTTTCAAGTTCGGCGGGTCGGATTAAACGTTTAACATGTGGCCCACGGGCCGTAGTTTGCCCACGCCTGTTCTAGAGGTTATTTATGTGGTTGTAGTGGGCCTCCATGTGATTGTATTCATAATTCATGTGGTTCTAGTTTTTGTCCACATGGTTCCAATGTTGGTCCATGTAGTTCTAGTGGTTCCCCTTGTAGTTGCATTCTTTGTGTGGATCTAGTTATAAGTATGATTTGGTGTTGCAGGTCTGGCCCGGGCCAAGTCAATCCCGACCAAGACCTACTCTAACGAGGTGGTAACCCTTTGGTACCGCCCACCAGACATCCTTCTGGGCAGCACCGACTACTCCACTCACATTGACATGTGGTTTGTTACCTTGACAACACAAATTTGTCTCTCGTTTATGTGGACCTTCGACTCACGTATGCGTGTGTGTGTGTGTGCGCGTGTATGCATGGCCATGTGTAGGGGTGTGGGGTGTATCTTGTATGAGATGACAACAGGTCGGCCATTGTTTCCTGGTTCCACTGTGGAGGAGGAACTTCACTTCATCTTCAAGTTGTTGGGTCAGAACCAAACTTTTGATACACTTGATCAGATTTGACACAAATACATGTTGACACCGTGTGTGCATGTCACAGGAACACCAACTGAAGAGTGCTGGCCAGGAATCAGTTCTAATGAGGAATTTGTGGCAGCAAATTATCCTCAGTATCCCCCGGAGAACCTTGGCGATCACACACCCCGGTAACACCACTATTACAACTTACACAACTACATACCTGTGTGTACAGCACTATAAAGGAAAAAAATGTCTTACAAATATTTTTTGCCATTTTCATTTTTAAAAAAGGCAATCTATCAATGGCTTACAACTTGAAAAACTTGAAAGTTGGGCCACTAGCCAGTCAATGTACCGCTCTACTATTATGACTGCACAACTTCCAATTAATGTATGGTGTGCTGGCACAATCACTAATGTGCTCAGAGTTGCACACAACATGATCATACTATAACTGAGTGAGTTTGTGTTTCTTTTCAGGCTCAACAGCAATGGCGTCCAGCTGTTGTCAAAGTTCTTGCAGGTCCGTGAACACCTCATGCACACGCACAATACAGTCATACGTGTGGACAAATTGTGTTTGTGCATTGAAATATATGAGTAAGTTTATTGTCCTGTTGTCATGCTTGTTTAGTTTGAAGGAAAGAAAAGAACTTCAGCAGCTGAGGCTATGACTCATTGCTACTTCAGTAACCTTGGAAACAGAGTTTGCGCACTTCCTGACAGTAAGTACACATTACAGCAATTCTACCAGAACTATTACTGCATTACTATTACCACAACTACACAATAATTACTATGTTACTACAAAGCCAATACTACTTCTACAAAACGTCAATAACTACTTGAATACTATTGAGATGATCACACCACAACTATTGCTACTTAACTACTACTGCGACAGAACTGCGACTATACTACTAGGACAATGACATGACCTCGACCACCACACTACTTTTTAAGGGTGTCCCAATACAACTTTTTTCACTTCCGATCCGATACCGGTATTGCGACCTGGAGTAATGCCCGATATAATATCAGCGAGAATGATGCATGCTCTAATTTATTTGTGTATGAATTGTTAGAAGAGACTTGATCACGTTTTACTATTAAAATAAATAGTAAGCAACAGTAGTTGTTAGAATATGACCCATTCATATGACCCAGAAGAACTTACTGCTTGTCTTTGCGATAAGAGAGGATGTCTCACTCTGATGTTTATTCCAGCGACCTCCATCTTTTCTCTGCCGGAGATTCAACTGGAACGAGAAACAGTGAGATCAGCAGATCAAGGTAGCGCACATATGCACGTAGGTCTTATGTATTGTACACATAGTAAGTGAGAACAGGAGAACCCCAATTCTTTGCAACCTTTATAGCCTAAATCTTGACTTTGATCAAAACCTTGGTAAAAAAAAAAAAACTGCTTTAGATCAGTTTTTCCCTACTCTTACTGTGCAATATACAAACCCAATTCCAAGGGAGTTGAAACACTATGTTAAGCAATGATTTGAAAATTATGTTCAACCTATATTTAATTACATACACGACAAAGACAAGATATTTCATGCTCAAATCGATAAACGTCATCCATCATCTGAACCACTTAACCTCACGAGGATCGCCCGGCATGCTGGAGCCTATTCCCGCTGACTTTGGGCAGTAGGCGGGGTAACACCCTGAACTGGTTGCCAGCCAATCACAGGGCACACATATATATACAAACAAGCATCGACGCTCACACTCATACCTAGGGGCAATTTAGAGTGTCCAATCAACCTACCATGCATGTCTTTGGAACGTGGGAGGAAACAAGTGGACCCACACAAGCATGGGAAGAACATACAAACTACACACAGGAAGGCCGGGGCGGGATTCGAACCCTCAACTTCTGTACTGTGAAGCAGACATGTAAACCAGTCGTCCACAGCACCGCCCAAATATTCAAAAAATTTGAATTTTATGGCTGTAACATGTTCCAAAAAAGCACGGACAAGTGTAAAAAAAGTTGAAGAATGCTCTTCACCTGTTTGGAACATCCCACAAGCGAAGATGCTAATTGGGAGCTGTTGGGTGCAATGATTGGCTATAAAAGGAGCTTCTCTGCATTGCTCAGTCATTCGCAAGAAAAGATTGGGCCAACTGTAATTATAACGCACCTGTCAGTCCAGTGACGTCAACCACACGAAGGGAGCATATTGCTTGCTTATTCAACTGGGGCTTCATTCCCTCCAATTTCAGAAGCAAAACGTTTTCTATGACGTGCATGTTTCTAGCCGAGGGCACCATTGTTATTATAGTTTGGGAATTTTAATTAGTTGAATTAATTTTCAGGGCAGCTTTGTTAGTTTTTATTCACTTTACTTTTTTCAACAACATGTTTAGTTTTAGTCCTTTTTAGTATTAGTTTTGATTTTTAAAGATATTAGTGTTTTACTTGTGTGAAGAAAGCCATTCGAGCCAAAGAGCCACACACAACCACGTCTCCTAGGAGGGACGTCATCTGCTGGCTCTTTTTTATTGGCTGGTGCTTGATGACGTCGCTTCTGTGCGACACACATTAAGAGGACTACAACTCCCTGACGACTGTTCGACCGTCTCGTCTTGTGCATAACGACCGTGCAGTTAGTTAGAAATAAATAACTTTAAAATCAACCCCAAAGGCGACTGTATTTAATTAATTGCCAAAGACGAAATTGAAGAACATTTTTGTCCAAATGATAGTTAGTTTTAGTTAGTCCTAACTGCCGCTGCCTTCTCTTCTGGGTCCCCCGCCCACCTGTCTCTATGTAACACATAATTTTCATGAATTTATAAAGACAAAGAACAATACACAAAGTATCAACACAATGCATCGCCTCTAGCATGTACACGTGAACCAAGTTTCATAAACGACTGTATTCAGTAGCGTTATTATTGGGCTAACAAATATGTGCACTCGTAAATTGGATGATTTTCCCCCGGCACACCTCATCTTCTCTCATGGCACTCTACTGTGGTTGGGACTTACTGACTTGAATGTCAAATATCTGTTCAGACTTGTATTTTCTCTTTAGAAATGACAAAAAGTAAGTATTATTCGTTTTTTCTTCCATCAGTAAACAGTCTGACTAGGAGGCGGAGTCTCCTCTTCTGATATTGGCCAGTGACGCAAAGGTTTGCATGCAGACGCCATAGTGAATGAACGACCAATCCGGAGACAGGACATTGTGTCCATGGCAACAGGTCTTCCATTTTTATGAACATCACATCTCCTCTGAGGTCAGTTTCACGTTCCGGTCGCCTCATTGATGACATCACACGGTGTTGGAGTGTTTGGCCACAGCTGGAGCAACATGTTTGCACAGGAATAGTAACGGGACGTGATGCGTTCTTCCGGAAGCCATGTTTGTGCGCGTGACTGTGGAGCAACGTCTGTGTTTATTACTATAAATAACCACATGATTGACTTGTCTGTCCTGTTGATTAGGGACACCTCGAAAAGCCCTCTTTGGTCTGCTTATTTTTGTCACCGCGGCAACTAAACGCTTGTTCACACCGCCAGCCACAAATGCACAAAATTGTTGATATATCAAGCTTGATTTGTCTTGAGTGCATGAATGGCTCCTGACATCACTAGAATAGAAAATTTTATTTGCATTCTTTTAGCTCCTCAGCCACGTTTGATTAGGTGTCTGTGTGTGAACAAATAAACAATGGCAGCACTTCACAAACCGTTCAAGCAACAGTGACGACCCACTGTGTACCCCACAGCAAAATCATTTTTTCTCCATTCCACTATATCTTACTGAACCACTTCCTCATATGGTTCGCATTTTCCCCATACTTACCAGTGCACACTCTCTAATTGTAGATAGAAAAGTTTTGTTTGCCCTCAATAAATGTCCTCAGACACATTGGGGGGATGGAAAGCTCACACAAAGATTGATTAGGTTTAAGTTGTTTAATTTCACACGTAATGGGTGGGCGAGCACTCTAGACACACAACAATTTAGATACAAGACATGCAAATGTCACTTTTGAAACCGACTGAAGATCCCACGTGGCTGCGGTGTAAACAGGCTTGAATTTCGCGTTAGCTAGCGTGTCGCTGGAGCTTCTCGATCAGGGCTGGGCAAATGTTTGTGTTCAAGGGACATGTGTTCAAATGTATGTAAAATAGTTTATTTTAATAAGAAAATACCAATTCATTCTCATTGTTTCCATTTGATTCTTCATGGTTCATTTAATTATAATGAATTCACCAATTATTTAATGGTATTTAAAAGAAATGTTAAGTGTGTATGTACAATAAACTAAAATTTTATTGTCAGCAATAAGTACATGATATACTAAGATAAAAAATAGATTTTAGAAAGAGTTAAATGTATAAAACAAATATTTTTGGACTCTTGATTTATGTAAATGCTCTGTTGGCCGGAATGAAGAACTTGTCTGGTACTGTACATACTTTGCCCATCGCTGTTTCAGATTCTTACTAGGGTGTCCCTAATCAACCGACTCCAACACATTTGACGCAAAGGTGTGACATCATCACACGTCTCCGATTGGGTGGCGTCAGCAAGTCAACCTTGACTTTTTCTCCCAAACGGTCCAATCAGCTCGCAGAATGTCCAACACCAACATTAGATTGCTGTGTTTGTTTGTATTTTTCTGAAGACGATTATTTATATGGACTTGTAGCTTCAGGAAATGGGCTGTGTTTAATCGGTGCTGATCAGAAGGAATATTTTCGCTCATGGCTGAAAAAGATTTGCCTTCACAAAAAAAAAAAATGTGAATGCGACATGGGCTGAGCCAACTTGATCATGTGACTGTTGAATGTAGTATTGTTGGCTGAGTTTACATTTTCATTTGTTATTGAGAAAAGCAGAGAAAACAGAATTGTCGGCAAACTTTTTTCATTTGCACAAGAAGGGAAACCTTTTATTTTGCAGTCTCCTGTCATGTTTTACTCCTGTCAAGGACTCTTATTTTTTTATTTAATATTTTCAAATCAGATTCTGTTTTCTCTGCGTCTTCGGTAAATGACACCAAAGCTCTCTGCAATATAGCGCAATGCATGATGGGACTCGTTGTCGTTCTTCCAGCGTCTTCTTCTCGTGTTGTACTCGCAATATATTTACACCACCAAATATTAAAAGTTTTTATTTATTCTCAATGCTGCGGCTCATTCTTGTGTGTTGTCAGGAGCGTGCGTCCGGCCTTGGGTGCGTTAGTCAAGATTCAATTGAATGTAAACACGATTTATATACGTATTTGCAAATCTGAAGTCGTAAATGAACAAATCAGACGAGAATCGCTATACAAGTCGTTGAAAAAAAGGGAAGTTATTTTTTTTCTAATTTATTTATATATTTATTTTTTTAAGCTTTGTGTTGCAAGCCCCAAATAAATTACACTGCCGCTCGAATGAAGTAGAAAACGGAAAAAGGCAGTCCCTCCGATGCACCTTCATCCGTTTACTGAACCGGTCAAACACAAATACAAAATGAGAACACTCAAGAAGCACGGAAAAGATAATCACACTGACTTATTTGGACAAACGGCGCTGGAGTGTGTCAATGCTCCCGATGTCGTCGCTCACCTGCCCGTGCCCCTTCAAGCCACTTCAGCACCACAACTACTGTGTGTGTGTGAAACTTCTGGCTTAATAGACCCATTATTTCTTTACCTTCTCTTTTATTCCGTTTTTATATTGACATCTTACAACACACTCCTTTTTTTTCTCTGCTAAAAGCCTGTCACAAAGAATGCTTTTGTATGGTGAGAATTGTTCATTGGCATTCCCTTCACCACTAGAGGTCAGTGTCAACCAAAGACTGCGATCCTCCACGAGTCCTATACTCACACACACGCACACGCACACACAGCTGATTGGAGCGTCTGTTATGAAGTGGAAAAAATCCCCAGCCGCCAGGTGATCTTGACCAGACCAGAACCTCTTCAGTGGGGCAGCCAGGACATGAGCCCCCCACCCGGGAGGAGGCACTTCCTGCGTGAGTAAGGTTCTTTATTTATTATAACACATTTTTAACATGTGGTTATTTATTATTTTCATTGTTTATAATAATTTATTTTATTGTTCATTGGTCATCTGATGTCGGTCCAGTGTTGTTTCATTCATGAGGATCAAATTTAGACAATAATCCTGATCGTACTATCACAGCAGGTGGAGTGGGGGCAGGGCGACATTTCATCGTCAATTTAAAGTGCACTTTTTCATTTCAATAATTAAAATAAAAATAAACTAGAGGGTGAAATTTCAATATGAGTATGGTATATTGTACATCTTTAGTTTAAACAGGAACATGTGAAGGAAAATTGCTTAGACCGGGCAGATTCCCAGCTTATGAGCTTGTGGGGCAGCTGTGTGAATTGGAATCGCTTGCTGTCCCTGTTGCATCGGAAGCAGCTATCGCAGTACTGCAAAAACCTTTCACTGTTTCAATGTTAAAGCGGGACATTGGTGTGGCCGTCGGTGAGTGCAATGGACCTTTTCACCTTGACGTCACACATACTTCCGGGTGACAAAAGGACAAGTGATCTGACACTACTAGTAAGGAAAACCTTCAGGGAGAGTGACAGAGAAAACAGTGTGAATCTCTTGAATGATCTTAGTCTACTTCCCATCCATCGTCCTTGAAATGTTGAACGTGTTGTTTAAAAAGAAAATGTTAGGTGAGCCAAATGGTTTTGGAAGTGAGATGAAACTGGCTGTAACTTATATTTTGACTGATGAGTTGATAAGAAATTCAGACATGGCATCTTGCAGGCAAGGTGCTGGATTGAGGAGCATCACATCATGCATATTCTGGCAATCAAAAGCCTTTTGGGTGGGCGGTCTCAGTTATTCTCAGTTTTTGCAGGACAATAATCCCTCTTCTAACGTGAGGGTTTACGTTCCCGACCACCTTCACAAGATTTGAATTCTGCGATGTAGTATAGTACCCTATTACAACACTCCCGCGGCATATTTTTTTAGCATTTATGGAACTTAATTTTTCTGTAGGTTTTTATACACACTTTTAAAATAAGACAAACCCATTTAAACACAAAATACATTGAGAGCGCGCAAGAACACAAAAATCTTAAGCAGTGTACAAATCACTCTGTTTACAGCAAAGAAATTCTGTTCATTCCATACTAATTAATCATCTCACAATATATAATCATGCCCAAAGATGCACATTTTAAAATTAACCTCCAGCTGTTGCATAAAAAGCAGGATTGAACACGATTTGACACAATAATTTTCAGCAAAAACTTGGCTGAGCTGAAATACTTCTTGTTTTCAATCTTCTTCTTTCAAATGTAGTGCCAAACAAACCAGTATGTTGCCATCTAGTGGCCAACAGTGCCATCACACCTAAAATAAATGAGCAGCAGAACAAAATAGTTTCAAACGGTACCAAAAAATGTATGGAATTGAAACCAACAATCAAGGGAGGATTACTGTATTTCCTTTCAAATCTCGGATTGACTGATGAAGGTATCGATTGGTCTCAGGCACCACACACGGGCAGGATGAAGATAGTCAAGTGAGCTTCACAGAATCAGAATGACATTGGCAGTCATCCTCCTCTTGGATCTCTCAGTCCGAGTGTGGGCTTCCCACCAACATTTCCACCCCCACTCCATCAAGATCCCGGGCGACATCACCCTGGGTGGCCTGTTCCCCATCCATGCCCGCGGACCCCATGGCCTGCCTTGCGGCGAGCTGAAGAAGGAGAAGGGCATCCACCGCATGGAGGCCATGTTGTACGCGCTGGACCAGATCAACGGTGACCCCTCGCTGCTGCCCAACATCACACTGGGCGTCCGCATCCTGGACACGTGCTCCCGGGACACGTACGCCCTGGAGCAGTCGTTGACCTTCGTGCAGGCGCTCATCCAGAAGGACACATCCGACATCCGCTGCTCCGACGGGCGGCCGCCCGTTATCCGAAAGCCCGAGCGGGTGGTGGCGGTGATTGGCGCCTCGGCAAGCTCCGTTTCCATCATGGTGGCCAACATTCTGCGGCTCTTTGAGGTAAGCCGCATCGTCGTGCTGCTTTTCGTCCTCCACTTGTTGCAGCTGACAACCTGGGAAGATTGCCAGTAGGACTGTCTCTATCAAATATTAGAATCGATTATTCCATCGACTCACCGAATGACTTTGGTCAACACCGAATTTTAATCACCGATGTTCTTAAATACATTTTTGATAAATATTAAACGATGCAACAATTAGTTGATTATCAAAATCGTTATCTATTAATTTGATTTTCAATTAGTTATCAATGAATCGATTTATTTATTTCATTATTTTTACACACATTTGTTTTTAATTTATACACACACAAATGCATTATCAAACTGTACATGTTGGTTAACGGAAGCAATTTTGTGTGTGTGGGTGTGTGTGTGTGGCTTTCTATTTTTATGGGAAACCGCAGACCAACTGTCTGCACATGCTGGATTAATTTGGAAACAATTAGTGTCTGCCTCACTGCTGATTTTAATGTTTTTAATAACTCTGTGTGTGCGTGTGGGTGTGTGTGCATGCGCGCGCATGTGTGTATGCACGGGGGCCGGTCAAAGAGCATTGCAGTCAAAGTAGGCGGGACTGACACATAAGCAAACCGATGAAACTTAAAGGATGGCCTTAATAGGAAATAATACAACAATGATAACAGAATAACATGAACATGTCAACATTGTCACCATGGTAACCTTCTGCTCATCTCATTTTGCTGCCATGAAATGTTGCTTTTTATTAATCTGCCATCACACACACACACACACCCCGACAGACGCACACACACGCATACTGTGTCCTAATGTGATTGTTACTCCCTTGATTGAAGCGTGACACACATTTTGGCTGTTGCACAACTTTAATCCTTTTGACTGCCGTTTGTCCTTGTCTTTGTAGATATCATGTCTGTCCATTCACATACACAATGTAACCATCTGTCATTCAAACACACACACGCACACACACGCTGTGCATCCATTCCAAGGTTGTTACAGTTAACAAAAACTAACAAAACAATTTAAAGTAAAATTTGTATTTGAAACTCTTTAATAAAAATGAACAAACCTTCTCCAGAAACTGACAAACTGAATTAAAATAATAGTCAAAATGTAATATAAACTAATTATAATGACAAATCGTGCTCTATTCACATATATAATCTAAACATTTGTCTATTTGCTTGCATAATATAAATCATGAACACATACACACACACACACAATTTTAGCATTTTTCTTTCCAATCTGGATTGGTTGTTGATGCGTTCTGCCGGTCACTCAGATCCCTCAGGTGAGCTACGCGTCGACCGCTCCGGAACTGAGCGACAACAACCGCTATGACTTCTTCTCCCGAGTGGTCCCACCGGACTCGTACCAGGCGCAGGCCATGCTGGACATCGTCAAAGCTTTGGGCTGGAACTACGTGTCCACGTTGGCCTCCGAGGGAAACTATGGCGAGAGTGGAGTGGACGCCTTTGTGCAGATCTCAAGAGAGGCTGGTAAAATGGCGTCTCTCTTTGAAGCTTGTAGCTCCCTTCAACAGTGACACTGCCTGTCCATTCACATACGCACATCAGCTAAACATCTGGCTTTTCATTGACACACATGCAAAATTATAATTGTCTTATCTTATTACAACGTAATAGCCATCAACCATCTGTCCCAGGTGGTGTATGTATCGCCCAATCGGTGAAGATTCCCCGCGAGCCGACAGACGGCGAGTTTGACAAGATTGTCAATCGTTTAATGGAGACCAGCAACGCCAGGGGCGTCATCATCTTTGCCAACGAGGATGACATCAAGTAACTGCTTGCCGCCGAATCGGTCCTGTCCTCAGGGCTCCTAACCGGGCCCCTTTGTTTGTGACAGACAGGTCCTGGAGGCGGCCAAGCGTGCCAACCTGACAGGACACTTCCTGTTTGTGGGCTCTGATAGCTGGGGGGCGAAGAGCTCGCCCGTCATGGAGCTGGAGGACGTCGCCGAGGGGGCCGTCACCATACTGCCCAAACGGGCATCCATAGACCGTAAGAACATGCAGTTGGGGTGTGCGTGTGTGTGTGTGTGTGTGTTGTGTGTGTCTGTCCTCTGTGCGTGTGTTGTCTGTGCGTAGACTGTATACAGTGGTGCCTTGACATACGAGTTTAATTTGTTCCTTGACCATGTTCATA
Source organism: Idiotropiscis lumnitzeri (assembly GCF_059441095.1). NCBI lineage: Eukaryota > Metazoa > Chordata > Actinopteri > Syngnathiformes > Syngnathidae > Idiotropiscis > Idiotropiscis lumnitzeri. The sequence goes on from NC_142393.1 coordinate 22,379,497, forward strand.
ACTCAAAACATGTATATAAGTCGACCGAAATGAATGCTGCTTATGTGTATGTACTGCACTTGTGTGTGTGTGTGTGTGTGTGTGTGTGTGTTTTCCAGGCTTTGATCAGTACTTCATGTCTCGCTCTCTGGAGAACAACCGCAGAAATATTTGGTTCAATGAGTTCTGGGAAGACGACTTCCGCTGTAAACTCACTCGGCCAGGAGTGGAAGTGGATCCTGGCAAGAAAAAATGTACAGGTGCGCTCAAATCCCAGTGGATGTTGCATATATAAAAGTGAATTTATTGTTCGTGTTTGTTGAATATTATATGGGAAGAGGACCTGGGAAAAAAATAATCGCATGTTAAATCGCAATCCCTATATTGAGGGTTAGGAAAACAGCTCAGCATTTGTAGTGTGTAGTATGCCAACATTGTCCTATTAAGTGAGGATAAAGAAGAAACAAATTAAGAAAAAGAAAAATAGTTTACACCTAATAAGGTTTAATTATGCACTAGCAGAACCATTCCAATACCTTTTGTGTCTTTCGCTCTGCAGGCCAGGAGAGAATCGGCTGGGACTCTCCATATGAGCAGGAGGGCAAGGTCCAGTTTGTGATTGATGCCGTGTATGCCGTGGCCTACGCCCTACACAGCATGCAGCAACAGCTCTGTGGCGACCAATCCGACGGCGGTGTGTGCGGCGCCATGGACCCCGTGGAGGGACGCTCCTTGCTCAGCTACATCCGAGACGTCAACTTCAACGGTCAGATTACGGCATCTGCTTGGCCGTTTACATCCAATGAAACATATTCACGCAATGTGAACATCGGTCTCTCCATTCACACACACAGCAAAGTTGACGAGTTGCGAGGGTGGCCGCACGGTCACAAGGGGGTGCGTGTTTTTTCCCAAACAGGAAGTGCAGGCACCAGCGTCTTGTTCAACGAGAACGGAGACGCTCCCGGCCGTTACGACATCTTCCAGTTCCAGATGACCAATCACAGTCACCCTGGCTACCACGTCATTGGCCAGTGGACCAACAACCTGCGTCTCAACGTAAGGCCCCGATCCATCTCGAGCGTACGTGGCCTACCATGTGACCGTGTGAGATGCCAATATGTGTGTGTGTGTGTGTCAGCTGGAGGAGATGCAGTGGTCTGGAGGAGATAAGTCACTTCCAGACTCCATTTGCAGTTTCCCCTGTAAACCAGGAGAGAGGAAAAAGATGGTCAAGGGAGTCCCCTGTTGTTGGCACTGTGAGGTAAAACCCTGTCTGCATGTCACTGGCCCCCTCGGGCCGACCCCTCGTACCCCTAAAACAGAGGTATTCAATTAAAAGTCACAGAAAATTTCTTCCAATTAAAAGGTCCGACCCAAAGTCCGACTTCCCTTAATGTCTAGCGTATGTTTACATTTTTAGTTTCAATATTTAGTCATTTTCAACAGAGCGCACTTATATACTAAATATTTAGCAATGTTCCCATTAAACACCTTTGCCAGTCAAACAAATATAAGGCGTTTATTTCACATTCAAGAAAATGTGGCTCCAGGAACTTACGTTTGCCACTTTCAGAAAAAAAACAGTCAAATATCTCCTATATATATAATATATCAAGTGCTAAGCATTGAGTAAACATCTTTTACCTTTTTTTTATCAAATCAAAGAGTTATCAGCCTAAAAAAAACGGCTAATTATTCAAGTAAAACAGGTCAACATGTTCAGTACACAATCAATAAAAATGGCTGTCCTCATGAAAAAATAATTCAAAATGAGCTTTGACACCACCTTTTCTTTTGAATATTTTTTTTAACTTCTCTTAATGAGAAAAATGAGTTTGTGACTGCCCTGCCAGTGACTTAAATCTGGGTTGGAACGGAGTCAGGGCTATTGGGATTTGGTAGATTATTTCACACATCTGGGCTTTGTGTTTTCCTTTAAATAATGTTTGTGCAACCGCATTTAAGCACTCCTTCACAACTTCCCCATCACATGAACGTTTTTTTATGTTTCCCCAAAATCCATGATACTTTTACTGAATATTCGTTTGCATGCCGCTGGGATGTAAACGAAAACGTAAAAATCTGTTGTACTGCACTCGAAGTTCGATGTTTTTGCGTGCGCTCACCTCAAACTTCAGCGGATAACTGTGCACAAAAGGGCGGTGCTTTGTTTCGTAGTGGCGCTTCGCAATGTTGCGACGGTTTCGTAGCACATGATGCACACTGGTTTTGAATCGGCTGCAGCCAGAACGAAACTAAATTTCTCCGACCATTCATTTAAAACAAGACGCATCGACCTCGCTAACTTTTTAGCAAGGCATACTGTCAGCAGCCCTCTCTTCCGGTCTGCTGCGCAATTGGCAGTGGATCGTAAACAAAAGATTTGATTGGCTCAAATCAGTGACGCCTTTTCCGTATTTCCGAGAATTGCAGCGCCAACGTTTGCGAATGCGCTCTGAAAAAAATTCATCGTAGAGCGGTCATGGGTCCGGTCCGAACCATCGGATCGCGGTCCGCCATTTGGTGATGCCTGCTCTAAAATATCACTTTGCAAGGGACACCCAAAACGGCATGTTTGTTCAACCATTAACTGTATCGTGAAAGAGAGCGAGCCACTTCCAACACTTTACATTGGTCAATAATTTGTAAAAATAACACCCTCACTCATAGTATAGTAGGTTTCGGCACGACGCCTGCGATATAAGAGTGAGGTAACATTAAAATATCCAAAGAGATTGAAAAAGTGAAAAGTGTTGCAAGTTGCCATTGAGCAATGTATCAAAAGTGACATCATTTACTGAAAGACACTTAATAACATCTGCCATCAGGATTCATTCATGTCCGTGTCATGTCATGTTTATGACAGTCTTATGAACAAACTTTAAATAAAGTGTAACCGATACTTGAAAGTACTCTCACTTCCTTGTCCAATGTCTCCAGCTCTGTGATGGCTACCAGTACCAATTGGACCAGTTCACCTGTGAGACGTGTCCGTCGGACATGCGGCCGGTCCCGAACAGAACCGCCTGTCGCCCGACGCCTATCATAAAACTCGAATGGAACTCGCCCTGGGCCCTGGTGCCTGCGTCCCTTTCCATGCTCGGAATCCTGACGACCTGCACCGTCGTCGTCACCTTTGTCCGATTTAACGACACGCCCATTGTCAGAGCTTCTGGACGGGAGCTCAGCTACGTTTTACTGACAGGTTGGTGAGATAAAATCCATCCGTTTTCATCCATCGGAGGGGCCGCTTGCTGTCGAATGAAAATGACATCACAGCTGCTCAGAGGGCAAATTAGGACTCAGCTTCTGAAAATACATGGAAAATTAGAGGAAACATTCAACCTGCAAATAAAATCGGACTTACTAAAGCCAATGCATGACTTTGTGATGCGCTCACCTGTCCTCTCTCAGGGATCTTCTTGATCTACTTGATCACGTTCCTGATGATTGCCGAGCCCGGCGTGGTCGTGTGTGCATTCCGCCGCCTCTTGCTGGGCCTGGGCATGGCCATCACGTATTCTGCCATGTTGACCAAAACCAACCGCATCTATCGCATCTTCGAACAGGGCAAGCGCTCCGTGACGCCGCCCAAGTTCATCAGCCCCACCTCGCAACTGCTCATCACCTCCGTGCTGGTCTCGGTCCAGGTTAGAACGCCACTTCCTGTTTCTGCCGGCGTCGCATTTATTGTGCGGTTGTTGTTGCCAAGTGTCACTGGTGAATAAATGTTTTGCATAGCATCCGTTCGTTCACCTGCCTGGTTACAAACAGCTAGATTAGTCAATTAATTGGTTTGTTAGACTTTTTTGATTGACTTTGTTTATTTATTCAATTGAAGGTTCGCTGGTCAATCGAGAAGTTGGTTGGTCAATAATTTGGCTGTTAGTTGATTAGTCATTTGGTTGGTTGGTTTGGTAGATTGGTAAATAATTTGGTTGATGGATCAATGGATTGGACATTTGGTTCGTTAGTTGGTTGCTCAGTCAATTGATTAGTTAGTCGATTACTAGTCGATCGCGTTGCCGTCATTCAGTTTGGTGGATAAGCCTGACCAGGGTGACGGACAAGCTCCACAGAAATATGAAGTATGTGTGTGTGTGTGCGTGTGTGTCAGGTCTTTGGAGTGTTTGTGTGGTTCGCCGTGGTGCCGCCTCACACCATTGTTGACTACGAGGAGCTCCGTCCCCCAAACCCTGACTTGGCCAGAGGAATTCTCAAGTGTGACATGTCAGACCTGTCAATCATCTGCTGCCTCGCCTACAGTATTGTGCTCATGGTAAGAGGCCAACCAACACACAAACACACACACACCCCAACACACACACAGAGCAGAGCGACTGTGTGACCCGCTACATTTGTGTTGCTAGGTGACGTGCACCGTGTACGCCATAAAAAGCCGCGGAGTCCCTGAGACTTTTAACGAGGCAAAGCCCATCGGCTTCACCATGTACACCACCTGCATCGTCTGGCTGGCCTTCGTACCGATCTTCTTCGGGACAGCCCAATCCACAGAAAAGGTAAGAACTGACACCAGACAGCAACAAGAATGAGCTCACAATTGTGGGGCAGAAGCGCGAACGAGGCCTGACCGATATGGATTTTCTTTAGGCTGAGGTGGCTTTCTATATTTAGCAGAATAAAATTCTGATTACTGATTTATCGACTGCTTGATTAAAAATCCAAACAATTAATAAAATAACGTTTGGTCCATTAATGCTTATGATAATAAAAATATGGAGGCAGGACATTTGACTCTTTCACAAAACTTTGTCTTGCTGATGGATAAACTCACACAATGTTGTGTTACTAGTAACCTGTTAAAAAACGTAAGTAGTAATGTAATTCAAGTACCATAATACTGAAGTAATGTGACTTGAATACATTTCATTACATTTGGATTACTCAAATACCAAATATGTTAAAAAAAACAGTTGCGCTCGCATTTTCTGCATTTGCATGTTATGTGGAGAACAAATATTAAATTCTGCCTTATACATTGAATACAGTACTGTTGAGTGCACATTTTGATGAACGCACTGATTTGCCATGTTGACTTCCATGCACACCTCACTCGTATTTTTAAGATTCCAAGCTTTTAATTCATTGCACATGGGCCACGTCTTCTTCTGAGCACCCATTTTCTTCGGAGTAATAGTTAGAAAAAAAGTAATAGCAAAAGAGCTGCATCAAAAAAGAAAAAGCCAGTTCAAAACACACCAGATGTAAACATTTTCACTGCAAGGGAACCAACTGAAGCGTGTCCAGATGTTGTGAAGTCCGTTGTCGCCATCTAGTGGCAGAATGGAGGCCATGGATTAGAACTCGCTCAATTGTGACTTTTGAGATTCAGGTTTTCTTCTTCCTTGTAAGTGCTTTCTTCTTTTTAAATTTGTTTATTTTTGGTTAGTCTGAGGTCAGCAAAGCCGACGTTAATGGACTTTAGAACGAAGTGTTGAAGTCATCTAAGAACACCATCTGGTATTGTACAGATTAGAATTATAATATGATGCAGGATGTAATTATGGAATCAAGATTGTTTCTGAAGTTGTTGGTTCTTTAATCAGAGACAGACCATTACTAATAATCTGTCTGTGAGAAAAGAAACAACAACTTCAAATATAAATAAGACTCAGAATTAACTTGATTCAAGATTGTTTCTAGTCCAAAACTGGTAATCAGATGAATGCTGATTTTAGACTTGTTTACTAGGCCATGGTGCATACTTTAAATGAAAAAAATTTCCTATCCCACATCAAACAAAAATGTCACAAATGTATTAAAAGACTTTTATTCGATAAGATAAGATCACCTTTAATAGATCATTTCTGACGTAATATGTATATGTATTGAAAAAGTCTCTCTCTAGTGGTACATCAGAGAATCTCACCACGTACAGTTCAGATGAGTTCAACTTTACATTTGCAGTTAAACTATAAATTTTTTAGAAAAATTGTGTTTCTTGTAAAAAGAAAAAAAATAGCAGAATATTGTCATCTAGATTCCAGTCTGGCCTTCAAAGACTGTGTCCTCCCTGCAGATGTTCATCCAGACGGCGACTTTGACCGTGTCCATGACTCTCAGTGCGTCCGTCTCCCTCGGGATGCTTTACATTCCCAAAGCGTACGTCATCCTCTTCCAGCCAGAGCAGAACATCCAGAAGAGGAAGAGGAGCTTCAAGGTAAGAAGGCGGTGATGTTCACATGTGATCACGTCGTCTCCAATCCTGACGCTTGTTGTCCGGCAGGGTGTCGTCCAGGCTACTCAGCTGTCTCACAAATCTATCGAGCAGAATCAGAACGGAAAGAGCAAGTTTGAGCCTGACAGAACGCAGTAAATTCAGGGCACGTTGAGGGATGAAGGTACAATCAACACTCACGTTGAAGCATAAATGTTTTAAAAACATTCGTGCTTCAGTCAAAAGGTAGAAAAATGGTGTGGTGTGTTTTCTTTACAGGGCATTCTCTGACCAATCCTCGCTGTTGTCGTGGCGATCATGTGATCACTCATCTTCAAATGGTTCCATTTCAAATAGGTTGACTGATAAATGAAGCTATCATTCAACAATGTGTTCAGGTTTCTTTCAGCATGATTTGTGCAAGCGTCTTTTGATGGAATCATAACGGAAAGGTGTTATCATGTGACAGGCTGGCCACCAATCCAGTGTGTACTCTGCCTACTGAGCAAAGATGGCTAGGATAGGCTCCAGCACCCCCGCCACCCTCGTGAGGAGAAGCGGATCAGATGATAGATGAATAAATGGCCATCAAGAAAAATAAACCAATTGAGAACACGATGGATGAGAATGCGTTAGCCAATGTCTCCCCCTGCAGGAAGGAATGAGAACAACTCAAGGTCCTCCGGGCATGGGATCATTCGTCCATGTGTGAGAGCCTGTGTGCAGTTTTCAAATGACAAGTCAAGTACGCTAGTGTATCAATTTGAAATAAGTGTTTTGGTTACCAAAAGATGCTTGCAATCACTCAACAAACGAGCCTCAACAAGACACCTGCATCACACATTTATTTATTTGTCATGGTGTTCCCTACTCATTGTGTCTCCATTGCATCTGACATCATTTGTGAAATATGATCCAGTCCTATCGGGTAAGCAGCATTTTAAGTGTCAAGGATGCTCGCTGCGCTTAATGATTAATCAAGTGGATGACATCACTGAGAAAGCCAGATACTCCCGCCCACTTTTACGATCTCAGTCAGGGTTGGGTGTCACAGCTTGTCCCTCACTCATGCATGCAGAGGGTGATTCAGCGGAGCCGTGACCCGGGACATCCACCTGAGGGCCGACGCAGCCACAGCAAAGGCGATGACAATTTTTCGGCAGGTAGATGAAATGGCATGCTGGCCATAAAGTTAGGACAAGGGTGGAAGGGGCCACAATTTTTCATCATTACTGCCCTCGAGGGCCACATATGAACACGCGCTTTCTAACCTTACTCGGATGTATGAAAAAAATGTCTTTAAATATGAGCGAGATACATGTCATTACTATACAGGTTGGGCCACGTTGTTACCACTTTTTAATCATACGCATGTTTTTAAAATGAGAACGTATTCAAAAATGTACTGCAACAGCGCACAGATCATTGAGGCCCTGAAGACTACGTCGGTCAGGAATTTTGGAGAATCCCTCTTGAGATGTGTGGCAATGTCCAATAGCCCCGGGCATTCACCCGACTAGGGGGGGCAGCCACACAATGTTGAATAATAATAATAAACATTTATGTAATACTTTACATTTTATTTTATCAAGTTATAACAGTATTGTATAATGGAGTCATGTCATAAGCACTTGATAGCGATTTGGGAGTACGTAATGTGAAAATGATTCTGATGGAAGACCACCTCAGAGCTAAACGGCAGAGGAAAGGCCACAGGCGGGCGGTTGCCTGGCAACAACATCCAGCATGAATCACTTTCAATCCGTCTCGCCAGAGGCGCCCGGGCACCGAGTTCAGACATGCGCTTCCGTTGAATGAGCATCATTAGCGTTCTTCACTTTACTTCCCGGTCAACATTTGCCACCATTTTGAGAGTTTTTTTTCTAACCTTTGGTTTTAAAAATCCAACCCCCGAGTCCACTTTCACTTGGAAACATACCATTGGGCAGTCTGTCTGGCATGGGTAGACCCAACAAAAAAGTCTTAATAAGTTATATCCGAAAAGACTGTCATTTTGTCAGATTGTCAAATTAAACCACGGACTAGATAGATGGGTGAGTGTAAATTATTATGAGGAGACCCACCAAAAAGTCTGAATGTGCCATGCCTGGTAACGAACAGGTCAGCCCATTTTGATTCGAAGCAATCATTTGAGGGTTCTATCTGGAGGGGCCCTTTAAAGACAAGCCTTTCCAAGAGATTCTTAAACACTATTGTTCAAAACTACATTATCCACATGAATCATGACAATTTGTGAATAAATGACACCCAACTGCCTATAAATGCATCAAAATGGGGGGGGGGGGTCACATTTTTTTCTGAAATGAATGGACTCCCCTCACTTTAATATACCAACAGGTAATAGCAATATTTTGATATTAGCCAAATGGTGTGTTTTTATCAAATACCAAGACCGGAAAAAAAATAACAAGCCGAGCTCCAAAAGGGGGCATGCCAATTCGTCTTAATGTAATCCCCCCAAAAAGCCTTTCAATCACAACAGTCTTTTATGGGAGTATATTTTAGTACTATTTTTTTACACACATACCTGTTATAAAAGTGTCAAATGTAAAGCCCGAGTAAATGTCCCTTTAAGTAGTTGAATCAATACTTCTATTTGTACGCTTTATTGATTTGTTTCATTTATTTATTAAGACATGTACTCCTACCACAGTGTGAGTATTTTACCACCTCCTTGTGTGTTTTGTTGATGAGAAAAGGCTGCCCGTGCGATCGCGTGTGCGCATGCGCCGTGCATCCTCATCCTCCTCATCCTCAGTCTTGCGGCTCGGACTTCCTTTGGCGCAAACGCGTCATAAACCAGAACCGCAGCGGCACAATAACATTGGCAAGGATATCTCGAGCGGGGTGGGGGGGGCATCTGCATGCTACGACAGCAGACGGGCTGGGGGGGCTTCAATGATGAAGGTAAGCGTCTCCATCGTGCTTGTTTTCTTCCTCAATGGAAGACCTCACAATGGTGCAGCACAAATTTAATTTGTGTATGATGAGGGTAAAAGTCGTGAGAGTGTGTGTGTGTGTGTGTGGGGGGGGGGGTTCTTCGAAGTCTAAATAATGAACGAACGGATGTGCGCGATGAAGCACGTGACCCGACGCGCTTTCAATGGAAGGACAAGATGAATGGAGGACGTGTTTTTCTCCCAAGGAGCATTGGAAAGATTACTGTGCAGTTACGGGAACTACTTATAAATATTGCTTGAAAACGTGATGCTTCTTTTTTTTATGTTATTAATTAATCCAAAATCTGATTTATTTCACTCGTTTTTACGTTTTAATTTTTATTTAATCTATGTTTGTCGTCACTGTTTGAGGATCATTTCTAAATTGCAAGATAATTTAGCCACACACATTTTTGAGAAACAGAGCATTTATTCATGGGGGTAGCTCTACATTTTTTAAGAAAAACAGGTGATTTTATTCATCCAGCTCAACCAACAACAATTCACATTTTGAGACCTTTCATTTGTCAAATCTTTGCTTTGTTTACTTACACAATTACCCAGGCACCTGATAAACACATCTGAATTAATCCTTTCTAATTAAATGAAAAGAAACATAAACATAAAGAAAATTGCACTGTATTTGAGGACTAATTGTATTTTAGTTTTACTGAAATTACAGTTACTGGAATGTAAATCAATTTTAGTTAGTTTTTGCTTTAGATGACATGCTATTATGTGTTATGTGTGTCTGGTTAGCTGATCAAAACAAACTTAGCTCTGATTATCTTTAACTGTAACATATACAATAAAATGCGGGTGTACTATATTTATTCTAAGAGCCCTCCATCACCATTAGTACCCCTGGTTAAGATGGGCTCGTTAGCTTCTAGCAAATTTTTTTTTATTTTTTTATAGGACAATTCTTTTTAAATGAGAAAAATCCATCCTTTAATTCAAGTGCATTTATTCAATGGGAAAACCCTCATTAAGAAAAAAATAATTTACATCAAACTATGCATTCTATAATTATTAGCACCCCAGATATTAATACTGTGCACTCACTTCTTTAGTCCTTGCCACAGGTTTTAAATGGAACTCACTAAAAAATACACATCAGTACAATTTGCAGTATGAGAATATTTTTCTGCAATAAAATGCAATTAGTTTTAAGGTTTTCAACACCACTTAAACAGAGCTAGCTCTAATTATTATTATTCTGTTTGCTTCTAACCCTTTCAGCCCCGCTAAGCAATGTCCCAGATTTCTCAAGAGACTGCTTTCTGCGATTGAGACCACTGTCCAGTTTTCCCGTGTAGAAATCAATTGGCAGTCAGCCAGCATGTCTCAGCCGTCCAGCAGAAAATGGCTGCCCCGGAGCGATTGCTTGCAATGGGCCCTGTCCTTGGCCATGTGCCTGGGCCTCCTGTGGCCTGCAGGAGGGGCGTCGGTGGCGCCCTGCATCTGCGCCTCCAACATCCTGAGCTGCTCCAAGATGAACCTGAGCAGCGTACCGACGGGGCTGCCGCTCTACACCGCCATCCTGGATCTCAGCTACAATGACATTGCGAAGCTGAAGTCGGACTGGACCCCAGTGAAGCTCCCGAAACTTCGCAACCTGCTACTGAGCCACAACAGTTTGCTTTTCCTGTCTTCAGAGGCCTTCGTAAACGTGAAGCATCTGCGCTATCTGGACCTGTCCTCCAATAGCCTGCAGCAGCTGGATGAGTTTGTCTTTGAGCCGCTGGTTAACCTGGAAGTTCTCCTGTTGTACAACAACAAAATCACCCGGCTCGACCACTCGGCTTTCATCACCACGCTCAACATCCAGAAGCTCTACCTGAGCCACAACCAAATCTCCCGATTCCCCGTGGAGCTCATCAGAGAGAAGTCCCGTCTGGAGAAGCTCAGTCTGCTGGATGTGTCGTCCAACAAGATTATAAAGCTTCCTCTGGACGAAATGCAAATGTTGCCCGCCTGGTTAAAAAATGGCCTCTATTTCCACAACAACCCGCTGCCTTGTCACTGTGACCTCTACACACTGGTCGCCCACTGGGACCTCCGCAAGCTCAACTCCGTCGTGGACTTCAGAGACGATTTCACTTGCGTCCTGCCGGGCCCACAGAAGATTCAGGTGGACGTGTTTGACCTGAGCGGCGACAGCATGAACTGTAGTACCTTCAAGGAGGCGGAAGAGGAAGCCTTTCTGGAGCAAACACTCATCCTGGGCTGCGACACGAAGCATCGGAACATGCTGAAGACCTGGACGCTCCCCGGTCCTTCTGAGCTGATTCCAGACGGTAACCAGACGGCCAAAGCCATGCCGGACGGCAGCCTACGAGTCAGTCCAGTCCGGTCAGAGGACTCTGGAACCTACACCTGCTTCGCCACCAGCGAGGCCTTCAACGAGACGATCTATGTGGTGCTGAAGGTCCACAACTTCACCATGCACGGCAGCGGCGACACCCTCAACACAGCGTACACCACCTTGGTGGGTTGCCTGGCCAGCGTGGTCCTGGTTCTGGTCTACCTCTACCTGACGCCATGCCGCTGCGTCTGCTGCCCCGGCAAGGGCAAAGCCCGGGGTGATGACAGCATCCGCTCGTCCGTGCTCAGCGTGACGCCCACACATGGGGGGGACGCCTCGGCGCTCAACAAACACGTGGGCTTCACAGACGCCAAGGAAGCGCGGGGCCAGAACGGCAAGCTGAACCCCAACGGAGACCAGGATGACGAGGAGTTGGACGCGGAGGCTCGCGCGCTGATGAAAGGAACCAGGAAGAAGTCCGTAGCGGAGTCCATCAGCTCCGTCTTCTCGGACACTCCCATGATGGTTTGAGAAGGGACAGCGAGGAGGACGCGGAGGAACAACAAGCAGGACTGTTTTTTTTTCCAGCATTCTAATGTGTAGCACTTAATGATTGACATACTGTGAAGGACGAAGGAGTGGAAGTCTCAGGATGTGGTCAAGACGACTGGACTTTTCGGTAGTTGCAACTGGAGACAACTGGACTCTGCTGGGTCGTTGACCGAGCAGAGTCCAGTTGCCGCAGTTTAATGTTTGCAGATGACCATGACCTGGATGCCTGAGGATCTACACAGACACTCAGGTTAGAATGTGAGAGATTATATTACACCATTCGCAATTGCTTCTCGCCTACAACATGCAGTAGCATAAGTACAGTGTTCCCCTCAAGCCCTGCCACATATAACAAAAATCATCAAAATGAAAGTTATTCACCAAACGCAAAAACTCGGCACTCGAGTTAAGTGGGAACAACAGGACAGTTGCTGATGCGCTTTTCGCTGCTTATTGAACATAACAAATAGTACAAAATGAGAACACTCACAAGGAGCATTAAGCTGACACTAACACTGAACTAAACGCAGAGTAAATGACTAACTGGAGGAGGTCAACGCAGGTCAACACTTGAATTCGACAATGTGTGACTTTGGGCTTAGTTACACATTATAAAACCAGTTTGTTTATATTTGCTTTGAATATGTTTTTGAGGTGTGCATCGCTTCCATTAGAAGACAAATCAATACATATCTCAATACATGGTGTGCGATATGATCCAAGGACGGTACATTTTGCACTCGCATCTTTTAAATTCAAACCGATTTTGCATTTTCCAATTATCGTTTACACACCCAGTATGTTTATTAAACCGATTTCGGGGGGCTGGAATGGATTAGTGATATTTTATCTCATTCCAATGGGGATCATTGACTTGATACATGAGTGAAGTGATTGACAAGCTTTATCATGGAATGAATTAAACTCCGAATGCAAGGTACCACTGTAATTGCCTGCAGATGTCACGAGATGCCGACAAAGCACTACAGTGGAGAAAGCTCCTTCTTATATCAAAATATTTTCTTTGCACCAAGTTACCATGAGAGGCCGCAAAAACTCAACATGAAGCTCCTCAACGTACTTCAACATAGTTCCATGGTATAAAGATGCTGCCAGATAGAAGCAAACAATACTTAATTAGACAGAGATTTAGCCTGAACACAAAAACTGCAAATAGAGGCTTGGTTCCCCCAAAATCCGCGAAGCTGTGAAATTGCAAGTAGCAAATTGTGAATACGTGGGGGAACACTGTACGTTTAATCCAGTATTGGGGACAGATTGGCTGCCGCCACCTTGAGTCATCATAGGAGATGCAAGAATAGGTGAGAAGGCTGGATTTGCATTGCACACCAATTCTCATGTCATCCTCTCAAGTGACCGCTTGAATATGCGCCATGGCAGCCTTGAGGGGGGAAAAAAACGGAAATCGGATAGCCTCAGACCGGGAATCTGATACATGTGGTATATGCCACATCAATGCAAGCTTTATGACATCACTTTACATACATTGTTGACATACTACAAACCTGTGTCTGTTGAAAAACACCCACTGCAAAATTTAAGGAATTAAAAATGATGTAAATATTCTACATTAGAGAAGTACAGTATAGGAACATTAAATATAATATGAATATTGTATGCTACATTTAAGGTGTATGGAACATCAAATATGGTTTAAATATCTACATTTGCAGTTTGTAGAAGATTGAATATGATGCAAATACAGTGGTGCCTTGAGATATGAGTGAGACAAGTTACATGGTTTTCTTTTTAGAGCTGAGCCATCGTTTGTAGTGCACTACAAACAGACAACGTTGCCTTCCGCTAGCTTAATGCTAACCCAATGCATAAGTTCATAATTGGGCTGATGAATACCCAGTACATTCAGCAAATAATATTAGACCAGAAATGTTGCTTCAAAATATGTAGGCAGGCAATATAGCATGACCCACGAGCATGTTTTCATTATCAACTGTTAAAAACCGCGAAAATTACTTTATTCTACTGCCACCTGGTGGCCAAGTCGCGCACACTAGAAGCGCAGCAATTAATTATGACGTGCAATCTGCAATTATTATGTTTAAATAGTAAATATAGTGTGCAATATTCCTTAATTCCATGATACACATTTTTGTTGGGTTGTTTGCGAGGCTGGAAAAGGTGAATAGCTCGACATTCCGTTCAATGTGAAAAGAAGATTTGAAATTAATGTTTAAATAGAATGACTATCTCAAGGTGCCACGGTATGCTACATTAGAGATGTGTCAATGACAAAATGAGGGAAAAAAATAGTATAAAGTGGAAATTCTCGTCATTCAAATCAGTGGCGGAGAAGACGCAGCACAGGCCAACCAAATGCTATTATGTAATGTTTGTATTATTTCTGTATTATCACTTACTTCCGTGCTGTCACTGCCTGGCGTTGATGCTTGTATTGTTATTATTAAGTGCGATTTGTGTGTTGTTTTTTGTGGATGTACAAACAATCATATGGAATATGGGCATTAAAGTGAGAATTGGGCCACTGGACCTGCAATGTAAATCTAGACTAAGTGGATCCATCAGACATTTTTCAGAGAAAAGTGTAGCATCAATATAAGGTGATGGCTGGCCAAAACAGAGCTGAGCAGCATATCCTTTTGTAGTCATGCATAGAGTCATTGTTCATACATTTTACTCTGTATAACTACGCTTTGTAAGCCTTATGTGACTAAAACAAGACATAACCTCCAGCAAATAAATATTGAATACAGGGAAGCGCTTTTCCTGACTTGTGATGTGAATGTATTTCGCACCGATGCTTCTGAACGGAAATCATCATTCATGATATTGAAGCAACAAGGATTCAGGAAATGTTCACCGAGTTGACGCACTTTAACAAACACAACTTTTGCATTCAATTTAATGAAAGTAAAACATTTCAAATGGACAAAAACACTTTGCATCTGGAAATCAACTCATGGTACAAGAAGTTGATGAGCGGAGTGCGGTTTGAAAAAGTGGAGGAACATAAAAAGTGGGAATGGAAACAACAAAAAATTATATTGATTATTGAATATTGTTGACTCTCAACGCTTTAATTAGCTTTGTGGAATAAGGGTTAGTATGTCTGTCTTGCAGAAGTTTGAATCTGGGCTTGGGCCCTCCGGTGTGGGGTTTGAAAGTCGTCCTCCTGACATTTGTTGTCATCCAGTCCCTTCTTTGTATCATAAGCAGTAAGGGGGAAAAAAAATATACACACCCGTGTTCAAATGCCAGGTTCTTGCGCCGTGAAAAATAAAAACAAACTGAATAATTTCAAACCTTCCCACCTTAAATGTGATAACTCGTAGAGCTAAAAAAAATGCAGACATTTTTCAAGATGAATCTTTAATCATTCCGCTTCATCTCCACCTTTTGGAGGTTTTGACCTAACACTGACTGATATTAAGAACTTTTTATAATTCCTCCTCACCTTAACAAAGGCCTCAAACAATCCTGAAGCTTTGGTCTCTTGGCAGCCTTCCTGACCATTTTGATTTTCAGCTTTTCACCAATTTTGGAGGTAAGTCCAATTCTGGATGATGACACTGTTGTGTTGTCATTGTTTTTTTTCTGAACTAGATGATAATTGTCTTCACAGTGTTGCATGGTATAGTTAATATTTATAGGCTTGTGCTACCGACTCCAAAAATGATGAGAAAAGCCTACTAGAACATCAGAATTTTACATGGGTTTAATCATAGGCACTTTAAGTGGTGACGGGTGTATGCTGGCTCTCGTTTAACAAGAGTTTGGAAGCGACTGGTTCATTCTGAACACAGCCACAGTTGTTTATATTTACTTTCCATTTTGAAAAGATCACATTTTATAATTAGTCCCTAAACAGACTTTCGATGCTGATCTAAAACTGTCTTTTTTTCTACCACATCAACTTTTTTAGATATTTTAATTTTTAAAGTTTGACCTATAAAAACTTGCACAATACCATGCACTGTAATTGTTATATTTGAGGAAAGAAATTCCACCTGTTTCAGAACTTAATCCTTCATTCATAAATATTACTAAATACTGTATATGACTATATCACATATCTAAAAAAAAAATCGAGAAATGTTTACTTGCATCTCTAAAAAAAAAAATAAAATAAAATAAAATAAATAAGTTGGCCGCTGTTTTCAGGGTGTGTAGACTTTTTATATGCACTCTCTTTGGTCTGACATTGGTTGTCAACCAATCCAGACGTTCTACTATCCTCATTTCCCTTATGAGTGGTCACTGAATAGTGGCATTTGGTAAAGTGTCGTAGTGTTGTTGTTATAGCGTGACTCATGAGGAAAAAAAACATTATGGGATGTCATTGATGACTCACACGTGTCACGGCTCAGTTCCATTTTGTCCGTGTCGAGTCCGAGAGCATCGATGATATACTCGGATGGTGTATTTGATGCTCCAAATATCCATTTGTACTTGTTTAGCGCTCCAGGGGCTCATCCAGCCCGGATGATCCATTTTTCAACAAATCACATTTAAATTGATGTCTTTTTTTAAACAGGAAAATTATATTAGCTTGTATTTTCAATTTGATCAATTTGTTTCAGAGAAATCAATATAAAACTAATGACTTTAAAATGTCTCAAGTCAGTCAGGGCACATCTCGTGGTGAATATTAAAACGCGTAAAAGGGTGCTTATTGTTTCTAAACTTACCAGGCCGCGCTATTGAGTGAAGATTATTTATTTATTTCCTATTTTTTTGTCGGGGAGCCCTGTCATACATTTTACAATGATTTACATGCTTGTAGTTTTTAGGCATGCTGAGTCCTCCAGATAATAGCCTACATGATTTTATTAATAGAATGATATACAAAATATAATAATAATAATAATAATTTGCCCTTTATTAGTCCCACAATGGGGAAATTCGAGATTCGAACCCAGGCCTCCTGGGGAGACTGGATCCTGAACGCGGCGCCTTAGACCACTCGGCCATCCTGGCAAAATATATGACTATTATATCGTGCTCATTAAAAATAAGGCAGAAGTTTTATTTCTAAAAAGTATATTTATCATTACAATAGGCCACTGTAACATCAACACTGACTAAATGTAGGAAATGCAAACATCCATCCATCCATCATCTGTACCGCTTCCCCTCACTAGGGTCTCGGAGGGTGCTGGAGCCTATCCCAGCTGTTTTCGGGCAGTAGGCGGGGAACACCCTGAACTGGTTGCCAGCCAATCGCAAGGGCACACAGAAACGAACAACCATCCGCGCTCACACTCATACCTAGGGGCAATTTAGAGTGTCCAATCAACCTGCCATGCATGTTTTTGGAATGTGGGAGGAAACCGGAGGACCCGGAGGAAACCCACGCAGGCACGGGGAGAACATGCAAACTCCACACAGGAAGGCAAGAGCCGGGATTGAACCCACAAGCGATGCTGTCTCTCACTGTGAGTCTATCGTGCTAAGCAGTCGGGCCACCGTGCTGCCAGGAAATTAAAACAACTAAACAAAAATAAAATAACTATACTTACTTGCAAAAATAAATGGTCAAAAGGAAATTTGAATAACCCTAAATGTATGTTTTTGACTGATTTAAAAAAGCTAATTTATCTTTTGTTAATTTGATCTTTAAAAGCTTGCTCAAGAGGGATTTCACTATACTGTGTCTTGCCATTTATAGCTATGACGCTTCAGGAAAAAACATCCACCTGTTGCTGAACCTAACCCCCTGATTCTGATTTAAAAATAATTAAATAAAAGTTTAAGCCACTGTTAAGAATTCACCTGTATAATACATCTAAGCTTTATGTTTGTCCCACACAAATTGCATTCTGGCGGGGTTAGTGCCTCTGAAGGTGCTTTGAAGGTGAAATTGGCAGAATATTCCAGGCACCTCTCCTGAGTGGGAGCGAAAAGGAAGCCCAACTCGCCATGATCACATAATGTAGCACCTCCAATGTCGGAACTAGCACCCGCATCGTTAGATGAGAACACATTTAACACGGATGCAGCAGTCGAAATTGTGTAGAGGGCCTGCCATCCTACGCATGGATGGATACGAATATATTGTTAGATCAAGAGTGTGCGTAAACAGTGCATGTGTACAGCGGTGTGAAAAGGTGTTTGCCCTCTTCCCGATTTCCTGTTTTTTTTAATTTTCCGCATCTTGGTCCACTTAAATGTTTCCCATCACCAAACACATTTAAGTGTTGGTCTACATAAGTTTCATATCTTTTTTTTAATGATGATTTTTATTATTGATGAAGGGGGGGGAATCGTCTAAACTAACATGGCCCAAACAAAATCAAGAATTTCAATGAGTCTTTCACATCTCTGTGGAGATTTTTTGGCCCACTCTTCCTTGGCAGAATGGCTTTTAAATCGGCACCATTAAAGGGTTTTCCACCACGAATGGACTTCTCAAGATTATACCACAGCATTTTGATGTGATTTTTGTCTGGACTTTGGCCACTCCAAAACCATTTTGTTTTTTCAAGCCATTCAAAAGTTGACTTGCTGATGTGTTTTCAGCTTGAAGTTGCAAACTGATGCCCATTCTCCCTCACGAATTTCTGGTAAAGAGTAGAATTCATGATTTTATCAATCGAAGCAAGTGGTCCATGTCCTGAAGTAGCAAAACAGCCCCAGCCCATCACACCACCACCACCATGTTTGACTTGTTGGTATGATGTTCTCTTTCTGAAATGCTGCGTTAGATTTATGCCAAACGTAATAAGACACACACCTTCAAAGAAGTTCAACTTTTGTTTTGTCAGTCCATAGAATTTTCTCTCAAAAGTCTTGGGAATCATTTAGATGTATATTGCAAAATAAGACGGGCCTTTGTGTTCTTTTTTGGCCTGTCGTGGTTTTTGCCCTAGAACTCTGCCATGGATATCATTTTTGTCCAGCCTCCTCTTCATTGTTCAGTCATGAACACTGACCTTAACCAAGCGAAAAAAGCAGTTCTTTAAGCGTCCGGGGTTTCTTTGTGACCTCCTGGATCAGACGTCGTCGTGTTCTTGAGTTAATACCTGTGCTGTAAGCTGGAAGGTTCATCACTGTTTCATGCTTTCTTAATTTGGGGATTGTGGCTCTCACTGTGGTTCGCTGGAGTCCAAGAGCTTTAAGAATGACTTTGTGACCATTTCCAGATTGACAGATGTCAATTATTTATTTGCCTTCTGTTCTTGACTTAATTTGGATCGTGGCATTTGGTTGCAGCTTTTTGTGGTCTTTTGACCCACTTAAATTTGTCAGGGAGGTTCAAATGTGATTTCTTGACTGTACAGGTGTGGAGGCATTCAGGGATGGATGGGATCAGTGAACATGTGATTAGCTACAGTCAATTCATGATTTTCCACACAGGGTCAGGTAGTTTCTTTTCCCCTTAAATCAAATCACCATTTAAAACTACATTGTATGTTTACTTAGGTCATCTTGGTCTGATCTTTACATTTGTTTTATGATCTTAAACATAAAAGTAGTAGTAAGCACCACACTCCAGCAGTGTTGGTTTGCAAGGCCCAGTGGTAACTCAAGCAAAGTGTTTTGTTCTGAGATCGTGTGCAAAAGAAGGACAGCTAATTTGGAATTTGGCTTTCCATTTTATGTAAATTAATGTTTAAAAAAAAATGAAACTCAGTTAACGTAGTTAAAATATTTAATCGCGTTAATTTAAAAAAAAATTAATCTTGAGTTAACGCTTTAATTTTGACAGCCCTAATTAAAAGTAGTACTGGGTAATTTATTCACTGCTGTGAAACATATGTATATGTTTGGATATACTCAGACATTTACAAACATTTGTATGTAGTTAAAACTTAAGGATAAACCTAAAAATGCACTATGACCTTCACAGGGGGACTTGATTTTGTCTTGGATAAACTTTTGAATCTGTGTTCACAAGCAAGGATTTGAAAGGCAAAAAGTATAAAAGGAATTTCAACCCTGAAAATTTCCTAGGACATCTACATTTGTGCCTTTCTAATACGTACAAAAATTCTATGAAAATCAAGCTCACCGATAGACGTTCAAGTGCATTTTGGGTTCATGCAAAAATGGTATCCCAATATCCATAAACTGAGGAGTTTGATCACAGTGAAAGCAGCAGACACATTTGTCAAGTGTGGAAAATTAGGATTTTATTCAACAATAACATTTTATTTATTTTCCGGGAAAAAAAAAGGCATATCCTTTATTTCAATTTTTAAGTAAATAACTTTAATTTGTTAATGTTGTTGAGGTATTCTTGTGTTTATTTGCTGAGAGATAAAGAAAATGCAGTCAACCCGAGCCCAATTACTAATTTTTCTGAAAAAAATACATGAAGTCTGGTATCTTTAATTTGTGTACTTGTGTATTTTCCCATTTGTCTTTTAGTTGGTTTGTGTTCCTCCTAGCTGTTACTTGTCATTCGAATTGTTGCCAGACATTTCTTCAAAGGCAAAGTTGTAAGAAGAGTTTGAAATGATAGGAATGTGATTTAAGGTCATAGTTGGTAGTATTATACTTTGGCCTTAAAACATTACGAATGGAAAGTGTTGAGGGTGTGTCTACTAATGTTGAATTTCTCTTAACTACTGCAAATAACTTTCAGGTGGACTGTAGACATCTTTGTAACAAGAAGTAACTATGATCATTGCGTACAGTCAGAAAGTAAAGAAACATCCAAACCATTCGTGACTGGCTTCAGCTTCTTTCCGTCGTCTTTAGCACCTGCAGTGAAGAATACACAAACACACTCAGTCTTTGATATGATATGATAATCACAATAAACATACTGTTCAATTAACCCACCTATAATGTTTGTTCGACAGGAACTGCAATCATATTTCTGGCTCAGGAATATTAAAAATTAACCTCCAACATCCGAACAGCATTTACAAATTCAATAGAAATTGGATGGACTTAGTGTATGTAGCGTAACAGAAAGCTAAAAAAGGATCTCAGTGACCCATGCCCGAAATTTAATAGGGAGTCATTTTGGCTTGAAGCAGCAGTTTTGGGGTCCAAATTCCACGAAAAACGGGACTGGAAAATGAGAAAGAAAATCAGTCCCCAATGCCAGTTTCATCAATCAACAGGAAACTGTGTGGTCATATCTATCATTCCACAATGCCGAAAAAAGTCTCAAGGACGCATGTCTGAAACTGAACAGCAAGTCATCCATGATGTTTGAAGCAAAAACTTTGGGTGAGCTCAAACTTTGATGAACTAATGCAGAACTGGCCCAAATAAGCCGCACTCACAAGCATCTGTACTGGACAAAGTAAAACAAATAAAACGTTGAAACTATTTTTTGGGGATATAAAATGCTTTCTTGGCTGGATTAGTGTAAACGTACAATACAGTCGTTAATGTGTAATAAACTGATAATTAAACACACGCTGGGTAAATTACCATTGCTGCACCTAAGAAACAGCATGTCAGGAATCTTAGCGAACACATAAACATACAAGTATCGTATACTTACTCTTTTAGACCTCTTTCCATTACTGACACCGTCTCCCGTCCAAGAGATGCAGTCGGTGCAAGGAAGGCGGCCAAAATGTTGATACTTGAGAGCTTGTGAGTCACTGTCGCCTTTTCGCTTTTGTCCATGAGGCTTGCAGTTTGAGCCCGAGCCAAGAGGACAATGCAACTTTTTCTCAACAGAGGCGTGACAACTGGCTGCCTTTGGCACTTTGGTACCCTGAGATGTGCTTTTCAGCTGCGAACAATGTGAGGTAGCAGTCGCAAGGCAGAGGGCGCGTCCGGGACCTCTCTTGACTGAAGAAACGGAGATGTGATGTGACCTGAGAGTTGATGAGGCTTGAGGTATTTTCCTGGAATTAACATGAAATCATATCAGATCATATTCATGGAATAGCCAAGCAACATACTGTGGTCCAACTTTTGAGTACTGCCGTTCACGGAAAATGTGTTTGTGACTCACTTCCGCAGGTGCGCACTAACATGACGCTCCAACATGGCAGCAAGGGCAAAGCGGAGGTGGTGCAGGCGTCTGTCAAAAGTGAAGAGGCTGCATCCTAGCGTGCGGCAGCCAAAAGTGCATAACTGCAGAAACAAAGTCAATAATCAAATCAGGTCTTGATGCTTCATTGTTGATGATCATGTTCCACAGCAAAAGAACTATTTTCAAAGTCAAAAGTAGAGAGTTACCATCATCGGCTCGTAATGCTCAGCTAAGTTGCTAATGCGAAACCCACTGGTTGTCATTTTAACAGAAGCGGGCTTACCATTGTCCCAACAGTAAGTAGGAAGGGATGAATTCCAGCTCGCTGCATAAAGGCCTTTTCACGCTGCATTTAGCACTGTCTACGAACCCGTTCATTGTGTATGTGCTGTAAAGGCTTGACGATGGAACGCCACGTCAAGCCAAGGCAGGCATTTGCGTGCCTAAAGTGCCTAAAAAAATGTAACTTGGGAGAGGTTGGTGGAAGGATTACAGCGTGCCAAAAGCAATATACCAACCAGTGGCAAAAGCGTGCCTGCTACTTCCAGGTAAGTTGCAAAGCAACCAGTTCCAAATATGGGCAAGATTGCACAGGAGCGCCGGAGTCACCCTGCGCCGTGGTGATCACGAAGAAAATCAATTGCGGTGTAAAAAGGCTTTTAGACAGATTTGTGAGGTGCTAATTCCATAATGGCAAAAAAGAATATGCTGTTGTATAATATTCCAGCTTTTATCATTTGTGTATTTTTACAAAAAGGTGTCACAGACATGCTAGTAACACACCTGAAAAATATTTTGAATCGCAAAAAATGCATAATTGGTAACCTTTGACGTCCCTGTGAAGTCAAATCCCAAATTTGTTTCTAAATATATGAAGATTATATGAAGAAAACATTAGACTGAGAACTATGAAATGATGAAGTGTGGACCCACAGCAATAAAAACGTTTTTCACCATTTGAGTTTTGCAGCCAAATGATGCAGTAAGCACGATTTCCCCCTTCGCCTCACTACGTCATTTTTACCTGAAGATGGTTTGACTTCATCGAGAGCCACATTGATGGAGGGTGGAAAACCCATAACTCCACCCCTTGAGTGAACATTTTACAAAGTCTATTTTTATAAACAACTAAGACAGGGCTTCATGTATAAATTGTTACTGATGTCTGGGGGCAGCGCCAACAGTCTCTCCCTGGGATTGATCCGCCCATCCCACTGTTATCAGGTGCCATGCTTGGCAATGACGACATGTTCAACATTTTGAGGCTTTTTTTTTTCTTGTTTTGCACTAGATTTTAGTTGTGCACGCAATTTAAACCCAATGACTGCAAGTAGGCTTATATACTTATTTAATTTGTGTTCTAATTTCCCGCTAATTTATATTACAGCATATGGCAAGTGCTTTGTTACAGCTCCAGCTGCTGTGAAATGCGCTATTTAATAAAGTTGTATTGCATTTTACGATTATAGTCCTTAGTACCGTATTACTTTCCAACGTGAGCTTCCTAATTACATTTTGACACAAGTTACCATTTTATAGTGCATGTATACAATGCTAATTTTTACAATTTTGAAGCCTCCTTTCATATACTTATCCACTTTTTTCAATCATCCAAATTTTCCTGGGTAAACAATGTTCTACTCTGTTATGTATCAAATTTAAAAGACGTCCAGTATTTTATTTTGCTTTACAGAGTCTTGTAACGCTCTTTTAGTCCCTTCACTAAATGTGCAAAAAGTTATCAAATCTTTTTGTTACTCACACCAAGAGGTTTGGGGTGCCAAGCCGTGGTAGGAAGGTCAGCAGCGTACTCCCGCTCATCGTCGTTTTCATCGCTGGAGGGTAAGCCCTGGTTGAAGGGGTACGGGGTTTGGACGTCCACATTGACGGAGCCATCTGCCTCGGCTTCTGGAAAGATTTGTGACGAAGTCCTGGCGGTACAAAGATGAGGAAAATGTGTTATTTTTGTGGTTGATTGGACTTCTACAGTTTAATGTCACAAATTGATCAATTTACATCATCCCGCCACCAAACTGAGTTTCCCTGCCAATGACTTTGCAGCTCGGCTGGGAGAAGGCCTGTGCAGCACTGGCACATCCAAAAAGGTTCGGGATGCAGGCCCTTTTCAGGTCTACGAAACTTTGAGATCCAGGAACCATTTCAGTCATGTCAAACCCAAATGGTAAGCAGAGCTGCAGCGTTAGCACAGGCTAACAGCGCTATCAGTCTTAGCTTTTGATAAGCCACAGCGACTTGAAAGTTGGGCAAAGTTGTCGTAATGAAGGCGGACGTATTTGCTTTTGCCTATGTGGCCTCGGCATGCGTCACATGCACGGAACGGTTGTACAAACGAACAAACGTAATTCAGCAACTTGATGACAAAGTGCTGCCTCGGGTGAATCTTGACACTCACTTTTTTTCCTTCACACTCTGGCTAGCGGCAGCGCTCATGTCGCAACACACTAGCTCCGCCCAGTCATTATGATGAGCAATGAAACAGAACCCCCCCCCCCAAAAAAAAATGTTTCTAGTGGTGAAAATGCTAAAAACCTTTCATTACTTTCTAAGACACATGGGAAGGCTTTCAAATATATAATATTCCTCCTCTGCATACCTGAGAATGTGGCAGTTTCTCAAGTTAGATATTTTCTCCATATGAGCGTCCAAATGATGCTGCTCCAGGTCTCGACCTGCAGTGTGTCGCTTCACAGCCACAGAGACGCCGTCAGTCTGAAGAACAGCATTAATACGTACACATGGCGACAGCGGTGCCAAAAAAAAAAAAAAAAAAAAAGGCTAGAATAAATGTTTGCTTGCATGGTGGCTTCTTCCCTGGATCTGGAGCACAGCTTTGATTTTTCAGGTTACATTCTTGCTCTGACAGGGAAAATACAACACAAAGCAGTCATCATTTTGACAAAAACAATCAATTTCAACTGCAACATAACAGGGAGGGGGACTTTTACAGGTGCCAAGCCGTTGCATTTTTCAAAAGGCGTCCTCATATGGACAGACAGAAAAGCAGCAAGGGAAGATAACCAGACTTACTTTTGGTGTTTGTGCAAATCCGGCTGTGGGTTATTGTTCCCTCCAAAGGGGGAGTGGGAGAGTCATTTGATGAGTGCTCGGCTGCGAGCGTAGGGGGTCTCTTCGAAGGCGAAAAAGTGGAGGAAGTGGGACAAACAAGAGCGGGGGGCTGAGATGGAGCACACCCGCTCAGAAGTGCGGAAGCAGACGTGAGAAGAAGGGGAGGGTTCATCGCTGAAGCGAAACTGCAGAAAGAGAGAGGGAAAGTCGCACAAAATAGAAACAATAAATTAGAGAGAGCAATTGCTGTAGAAATTGAGTTTGATCATGAAGAGATGACCCTGAACTGAAACGCTGCAGTTGTTAAAATGGAGAATGTGACATTTGAAGTTGGAATAATATTTCAAAGGGAATATCTAAATTAGGGAATTTTGCTCTTCAGCAGTCACACAACTGCGATGCAGATACAGATCAGATCCACTGTAAACCATTTATTTTAAGGGGAAAATTGTAAGTTGGGTTTGAAATAAATGTAAATAATTTGGGATCCTAGTTTGAGTTAAAAACTATCAATATAATTAATATAAATTTGATAAACATGTTAGCGGGACATCATATACTCACAGGTTTTCGCTAGTCGTGTTTGAGCTCGGTCCTAAACTCAAATTGCGCATTTGTGAATTTGCCAATTCTTGATTTTTATTCAATCCTGTCCTCTGTTATTTGCACAAAAATGTCTACTCACTCTTTTTAAAAGTGCTCATCTGGATTTATTTCATTTACCTCCCAGCTTCCTTTTGGGCCTTCACAGGCGTGTGTTGGTGGACAGGCGAGGTAGCGCGTGAGCTTAAAGTCTTTCCTGCCAGATGTACATCGTCCACCCCAGAAAGGGAAAGGTTGACGGGGCAGCAGGAGTGAGGCCGTGGCTGAGGGGCCAAGTCGTGCCCCTGCCCGCATGTCTTCGTTAGGAGGCCATGTCGCCTCTCACAGTGTCGCTGAAAGGCTTGCGGCTTCACTACATGGCCACAGTGGCCGCACACCACCAGGTAGAAGTCATCATGGGAGGGACACTCGCCATATATGTGCATGTCTGGAGAGGAGAAAACACACAAATGCAAAAAACGCCCAAGTTGTGAAGTGAAGCTAGTTCATTTCTTGCTAGCAGCTTCAACATCGTATCCACCGTATAGAAACAATTATGACGGCAACTTGCTGTATGCCACCGGAAGTATCAGTGAGCCATTTGTGATTCTTTTTTATTGAAATTCTTTCCTTTTTGTTCCTTTTGTTTTTCAGAGCATTAAAGATGAGAAGTAGTGAGATTGATATGAGAACAAAGGCTACGTCCAGACGGCAGGTCTTGAGGCTCAATTGGGATATTTTGGTGAAATCAGACAATTGGGCTATTTTTGTGTCGCGTTTACATTACATAATTACAATAAATTCTAATTTCAGACATTTTTTTTTTTTTTATGAAACGCAACCTGCTTTATTACTGTATAACGGACTGAAATGGCTCATAGTTTTGGAGATTAATCATGGCCTTACTGTCTGAGGTGACAGGCTTTAGAAAGTAGCTAAACATGTGACTGTACATCTTTGTCCGACCCTGCAACATTAGTAGTTACCATGTAAACAAAATGCCGGTTCCTGTTCATACCGCAAATTGAGCCCATATTTCAGGAAAAGGCTCATGTGGCCTAGGAATACGGTGGTCTTGAGGAATGAACTTTCAAGAATTTGATTTCTCTGTTATCAACCTTGTAACTCACTTGAATTGCAGAGTATACCTAATCAAGTTTTTCCAGTTTAACAAAGTCTTCAAAAATCACTACAATGTTGCACTGTATTGTAGAAATACTAGTATTGATAAAACAAAAGAGAATGTAAAAAAAGTGTTATTGGTATAGTTTATGTGGTCACCACACTACAGTGGCAAACTTGTTGTTTTTGTGATTTCTCTTCTGCTTGATTGGGAGATGCTTTAACTCCAAGTGGAACTTCTTCCTTGTATTACCTTCTTTGCAGAGGCTCACGCTCTCACGACTTCTTCCATACTTGCTGCTGCCTTGGGAACACGTCTCAACTAGGTGCAAGATTAAACAGCGTCAGTCAATCCACCAATTACCAAAACATTCACACATACGGTACAACACGTCAATCAATGACAATCAACAGAGTACCGAATATTCACTTCTTACAGATCACATCAAACAAAAAGTCTTTTGACAAGAAATTGTGTGCCGACTCGTGTGTGGAAATGAAGCATGTGACAGGTTGTGTCCGGTTAGCAATGTGTGTGTTTTTCCATGATGGCTACCAGAAGCCTAGTTTAAGGCCCTGGATTGTTGTGGATATCTCCTCCAAGATACTATTTTTTTTTGCAGGTTTTGGGGGGAGTGTTGTTCTCATGTGGCTTCTCTGTTGTTTGATGTTGAGGCTGCCACTAGTCTTAGGGAAAGAGCCACTGTGACTTATGCGCAAAAAATGCAGACCTGCCTAAGAAATAAGATACATGCACCATTGGCATGAAATCACTTTCCTGGTTTCATCATTTTAAAATGGGACTTTCTTGCTGAAAAAACAGTATAGACCAGCATGGTTTTGTTTTGGCCCTGGTCTCATCAACTACGAGTGGGGCAACTGGCAAGACCAACGAGAACACACTACACTACATTATAGTAGTTTTTTTTTTAGCGATGTAATCTATCCATCCATGCAAGCCACTCAG
The DNA here is from genome assembly GCF_059441095.1 of Idiotropiscis lumnitzeri. Lineage (NCBI taxonomy): Eukaryota > Metazoa > Chordata > Actinopteri > Syngnathiformes > Syngnathidae > Idiotropiscis > Idiotropiscis lumnitzeri. The sequence continues at coordinate 22,407,181 of NC_142393.1, forward strand.
CCTCAAAACGGTCGCGCGGTGGTGCTGGAGCCCGTCCGGCAGTAGAAGGGGTACACCCTGAACGGGTTGCCAGCCAATCGCAGGGCACACGTACACGAACAACCGTTCACGCTCACACCTAATGACATTTTGGAGTATTCCATTAAAAACACTATTTTTAAAAAGTACGCAAATTACGTGTTATGATTAGAAGTAAGTAGAAAAACGATTACAAACGAAAGGTTTAGCACAAGAAAAGTAGTTTGAAATTCCCGCACTAGGACCCAGCGTCTTTTTGTTTGGGTTACTTTTAAATGCCGCTGCTCCCCAGTTCCAAACACGCAAAACAGGATTCGGCGAGGTCGAACCGATGGCAACGATAATGGGGGAGGATTTTCAGGACGGGATGTGCGACTCACCGTCAAATGTATCTACCCCGTTCACCCAACAAGTCCAATTTAGTCCGATAAAACTATCGAGATTTATAAAACATCGGCCTCCCTTTGCGGCCATTATGGCTTTTTCTTTCAAGTGTGAGTAGATTGGAAAACACGTTTAGATGCGTACCGCCACCTAACGCACAAGAATGTGTAGTGTATCACCCATGTCCCCACTACACTCATCAACTACCCATCCATTCATTATCCAAACTGCTTCTCCTCATAAGGGTCGCGGGCATCCCAGAGCCTGTCCCAGCCGTCTTCGGGCAGTAGGCGGGGTACATCCCGGACTTGCCAGCAGGGCACACAAAGACCAACAACCATTAACACTCACAGTTACGACTCGGTACAATCTCCGTCAGGTGTCCCCAAGTCCGGTCCTCGAGAACCCCCATGCCAGCCTGTTTTAGATACATCTTTAAATCATCAGGATCGTTATCAGGCTTTTGTAAACATTTCTAAAGAGTTGTGGTAATGAGCAGTTGTGGTATTAATGGTCGTAGTAGCGGTGCTAGTGATAGTAGTGGCCCTAGTAGTGCTTGTTGTACTCGTAGTAGTGGGTGTATTAGAAGTAATGGGTCTAGTAATGGTGGTATGGCATGAGCTAGTAACTAGTACTATTAGTGTCTGTGTAAAACTCACGCTAGCTGGCATGTAGTGCATTAGTAGAACACAGATGTCAACTAGTGCACAGGTTTTCCCCACTAGTAACAACATACTTGTTAGTACACTGCAGTCATTCTACTAGTGCACAGAAATGCCATAAAGTCGCAGAAAATCAGTTGTTCTACAGGTGCGTTCGTATAGTTGTTCTACACTTTATATTAGACACTTGGATTTATTATTAAAACAAGGCAGATATATACAATGAACAAATGTTTTGTGGACAGTGTAGCCAGCACAAAGGCAGATGACGATATGAATTGCACAGTCCATTTTGTAACAAAGCAGATTTTATTAGTCAAAAGACATTGCTTCAGCCACTGAAATCTTACTGGACCGTCACAATGACAAGTCAAGACTAAGAGATGAGAAAAGTCATCTGCCACAGTTTAATGTGTAAACAAATGTTTAAAAAAAACAACTCAAGAATTAGATCAATAAACAAGAACCATGAGAAAAGCAGAGTGATGCGATGTAGAGAGACAGAGGGAAAACACAATAAAAAAAAAAAAGCATTCACACTTCAAGTCTCATTTTGGTAACCAAATGAAACAAATTTGAACACTAATTCCTTCACTCGAAGATTGTACCGGGAAACACAATTCTTAAAGAAGTGTTTTGGCAATTCGATAAGAGCAATTCAAGTGCAGCACCAATATTATTATTATCACTATTATTATTAATTATTATTACTATAAAGAGTCCACACCTACAAAAACATATGCAATAAGGGCCTCGGTTATTCTAGGTTTTAAATATTCTACTTTTAATATACAAACTAATGATCTCACAAACCAATTTCGAAGTTTTGCGTTAATCTTGAAAACAGCGTAGTCGAAAAGGCTGCATTTATACCAAATGATTCAAAAGTACTCCGTCGCAACCCTTGGAAACTTGGAGCCCCTGAAATCTGTTTGACAAAAAAATTGGCCCGAACGAGCCCCAGCTGGAAATAGGTAACCTGGACAGATGGTCAATGCAAAATTTTGACGACATCTTATTCGGAGGAGCATGGCGTCAAACTTTGGTCATCATGAGGAGTCAAAAACACTGGATAAAGGCACGAAATGGGAATGGGGCACTTCAACTTTCAGTGTAAATATTTAGCCTAAGAACAGCATACCTTCGAATCTGCAGCCGTTCTTCAACACTTTGTCGCTCCATGACAAGCAGACATACCGCGAAAACAATTACAGAATGAGAAGTTAAGATGGCCGGGCAGCACCCTCAGCATCTGCAGCAGGTGGTTCGGCCGACTTGTGGAAAGGAGTTTCCTTGTAAATGAACCAACAGTTGCCACCCCACAAGATGACATTAAGGAAACCAAAAATCTGCAGACACACGAAGAGAAGAAGAATGAAAATGAGAGTAGACTTCATTCTATTTTGTTTTTATTTGGCTTTTTGTGATACTTCACAAAAAGGATGCCAGTAAGCGAGAAGTGTAGAATTTTCATCTTCATAATTAGAGTACAGTTTCCCTTACGCAGAACTGTTTAATCATTAAGATGTCGGTTCATTTGGTACAGTAAGCAAGTGTTTCCTAAACAGGGGTACGCATACCCCGAGGGGTTCACAAGCCCAATGCGAGGGGTACATGGAAACATTTAAAATTTTATTTCCAAGGTCATTTCATAAGCCTATAAAAAAGAAATGCTAAGCGCGCACTACAACTAATTTCCGACAATAACCAGTGACACATCTGGGCCGAAATCCTAACAGCTGCATGTAATCCAGTCAATGACTGAAGAAAGGAAAGTGAAACTGCTATAGTGGGTCTGAATATTCTTTATTAAGTATTTTGTTTGACATTGAATTATAAACGCCTGTTTAAAGGGGACTTATTCAAAGGAGCTAATTTTTTTGTGGGAGATGTTATAAAGTTAAAAATAAGACTATGCCTGAGAATTAAATGTTACAAATTTAGGAGAAGGAGGAAAAATATTTTCATTTCATCAATTGCATTACGTTCTACTTTTGAATCATGAATATCTATGATTGAGGTTGCACTCACGGTTTTGGGGGTACACAAGACAAAATAGGGTGAGAACCATTGCAGTAAGGGAACAACATGCAAATGCTTATATTTGTTTAAACACCAACTGGTTTAAACAACAACAACAATTAAACATTAACAACTTAAAAACTGTTTATTTTTAGGAAAGGGCACATGGGACCCATACTCCTTTTGTACGCCACCAGAAGTCACTCAGTTAGCCAGTGCTTTGTGATGGAAAGGGTCACGCACAATCAGAATGTGAGTGATGTGCCTCAAAAGTCATCCACAAGTACACTTCACTCAATATTTATCCAGCCCACAAAACAGAAGTACATCTCACTTTGGTCCTGTTTGTATGGCATAGGTGTTATGTGCTTTACGTGTGCATTACAAGTATGAACCACGTTCAAATTTTCAGGTATTGGCGTACAATATATACTGCATGTAACAGATGTGAACTTACCACCGAGGCGTTGAGTCGGCCCATGTGAGGTGTTGCACCAGCCGTACACTTGATGTTGACATCCTTGCACATGGTGATGAAAGACAGAATGGTGGAAGGACTGGTGGCCCACTTCACGTCAGACAAGCCTTTGGCCCAAGCGGAGGAGGAAGCCAGCCACATAAACGCGAAGGCTGCAGTCAACAGCAGGTCCTTTTTCAAACAAAAGAATCGTTTCATCATTTTTGGTGGCTATTTAAGAGGCCACATTTAAGTCATTTTAAGTACACGAAGTACAAAGTTTCACTGCTGTTGTGGCTGTTTACAATTCTGACTGGACATAAGACACAGTACGGATTTGAAATAATTTAAAATTCAAAGTAAAAACGCTTTGCAAATTGTGATTGTGAATCCCCACCTTCCCAGTTTCTAAAATGTATCTTAACACAATGATAATACAGTAGTTGTGCCTTCATAGATATATGAAATATATGCATTTGAGAGTTGAGAGATGGTCAAATTTTGTTCACCTGTAAGTGTAATAGAATGAGTATCTGATCAGAACGCAAGCGGTGTTCTGTTCCTCACTGACTCTCCATAACGAACCCTTGGCACAAGGACACCCTGAGCCGCAGTTCGATGATCGACTGCGATTGTGTCAGCTCAGGACTTAACCCACATCCCGAGAGGGGTGGCAAACACTGAGTCTGTATGGACCATGTTCTGTGCCTCCATTGTTGTGGCGGCCGATTGGAGCTGTGGCCGTAAGGTGGTCGGTGTCTGTCGAGGCGACAACTCCCGAACCTGTTGGTAAACGCCGGCGGTAAGGGATGCTGTCAAGCTGCAAAGAGAGACCTATCGGGCCTATTAGGCTTGTGGGACTCGGACGCAGGAGACAGACATCAGCTCGCCAAGCGGAATGTGGCTCTGGAGGTCACTGAAGCAAAAACTCAGGCATGGGACGAGATCGGCGAGAATAACTTTGAAGAAATTCTGGTCCCCCATCCGGCGTCTCAAGAGGGGGCAGCAGTGCACCGTCAACACTAGTGGGATGGGGTGCAGCTGACCTCAACACAGGACGTTGGGACGTGCGGAAAGAATACTTCCAAGACCTCAATTCCACAGACATGCATTCCCATGAGGATGCAGAGTCTGCGGTTGTCTGAGGTGGGCTTTACTATCTCTGGGGTTGAGGTCACCGAGGTGGTTAGAGACGGTGCCTCTGGATTGGCAGACCGGGGTAGTGGATCCCCTTTTCGAAGAAAAATACCAAAATAAAGCTGACTCAGTTTAGATTGTATTCAAGGATCGAAGAAAGCCATTAGAACAGTCTTTGATTTAAAATACACGTAATAGTTGAAAAAGGTGATTAATTGCAATTAATACAGGATTTTTTTGCGATTAGTTAGTTCAACAATGTAATCACTTGACAGCACTAATATATGTATATATGGTCATACTTTGTGTGTTTCCGAACAGCATGGAGGAGCAGCGTGGAGTGCCAAGAAAGGCCGACCTTTCATTTACGCTGCTCTGTGAAGCCTCTTTCACACTGGCCATCTAATGCTAGCATTTCCCCAGCTTGCTTTCCTGCATGTGTGAAGTTACAAAGCTTCCATTGTTTTATTTTATAAATTTGCAAAAACCTAAAAAAAACTCAAATAAATAAATTTATGTCATTTTTGTGAGCAAAATAAATGGGAAAATATTCTGGAATAAGGCTATAGCATTAAATGTGGAAAAAAAAAAACATGCTGTGAAATCTAAGAACCGACTTGGTTTTATTTGACAATTGATAGGTCACTTTCACGTAAAAGGCCCCTTTATATTCTGAATATATTAAGATCAATATGTCTCATAGAAAGAGTGTTTTATTCTTTCTAATGGACCAAAATGCTTAACTTCTGCTCATACTTGTATGACTTGCGATTCCCAGTGAGAAAAAGTGGTATTGAAAAATCTATGAATCTTATTTAAAACATTGCCTGTTGTGGAAGGTTTGATTGGAATAAGTTATTACAAATATGATTTAGGTCTCACTGACAAAGGTAATTTTGAAAAGCCACCAAATCGAAGTAGGAAAATATCACAAACAGGATCATGGCTGAACATTGAGGTGCTAGGGGTGCAACATACTTTTTTACAAGTTATTGATCAATTTAATTAACATAATTAAGAAAAAATTCTACTCATCATTCCTAATATTGTTTTATTTTGTTTGAATGTTATTTTTTAATCAACTTTTATTCTTTTTTTTTTCCCTCAGGCTCCAGTCAGCAGCGAAGATTTGTGGCAAGCACACAACACATATAAGGGTGACGAGGAAGGGTAGATTTTTAAGATGCCTCAATGCATTAGTTTGTGTGGAATCAGTTTGGATCGAGCAAGAATGGACATTGTCTTGACAAGACGGTTGCCGTTTATAGCATCTCCAAATGCAGAGTGAAATGTAACGGGAACACTCAAGCGGCGTCACAAACCAACAAACGTGAATGAATCAAGCCAGGCAGCTGGCATGCAAGGTAGTGTGACTGCATTGTTTTAATGCATAAAAAGAACTTATTCTGATAATAATGTTGCACTATGGTTATGATAGAATTTTAAGAGAAATGGCTAATTCTGCTGAAAATGTTTTTTTTTTTTTTACATCGTGGAATCAGTAAAACTGAGTTGGTTTAAAAAAAAAAATATCCAATGAAAAAATTATATTCTTTATTTGAAGTTACCTTTAATTACTATAGGTTTACCCATGAAAATATTTACCATAAGTGAGAAATTTGGTGAACCCATACGAACGTACCACAATTGGTCCACGACTAGTTCCTCTATACAGATGCTGGAAGCCCAAATAGATGACGAGCGAGGCGGTGCTGTACAGAAACGCCAACACGCCGATGCACACATAAAACTGCGCCGACGATGCAAAATCTCCAGTCAGGTAGTACACCACGGGCTTGGTTTCATTGGCAACACAAGTGGGAACATCATATGGATGGTCCATCAACCTGTATGAACTCAGAAAAGAAACTGGTTGCACACACTTCATTTGGCACACATTTTTCATTAGCAAATTCTCATGGAATATCCCAAAATAAAAATGTCACAAAAATACATAAAAAAAAAAAAAAAGGTCACCTTAAAGTAAAAAAAACTGATATCTTTGCACTATGTTCCTACTAGTCCAAACACGATATTCTAATTCTATTATTGCTATTATAATTGTTAGGGGCATAACGATTAATCGAAAATCTATTTAAAATCGATTTAAACTGCTTAAAATATGAATCGCTGCAAAAAAATAAATAAAAGAATGCTCACCTAAACGGGTAGTCAAAGTGCGCATGGATTTCTTGAATCTGACTGCCAGGACACTGGACGTTGACGCTGGTTGTACCGCTGAAGCCCCCGGTTGTGGCAAAGGCAAATATTGTGAACACCTGCAATCACAATCACACAGTTAGTTATTTAACAAACTTGTGCTGGTCATAAATACCGACCAAAAGTATATTTTTCTTTTTTTAATCACAAAATAGAACAGATCAAACATGTTAGATACACGCATCAAGGCCTCATCTCATGACATGGAAAAGTCATGCAAAATTATGCGCATAGTGCATCAGTCTTTAATTCTAGCTTTGGCATCTCTCCCTGCTCTGTCCGGTCAAATAGAAGCATTTGCGTTTAGCAAATTGTATTTTAGCATTTTACGAATATATTGCAAATGCAATTAATTATTGAGCCCCCGCATACTGGTGGCTCGACACCTACAGAGAGCCCCCCCCCCCCACACACACACAATATTTACTAAACGCGTCCATAGTATGTCAAAATGTTTTTAACTCTATATTTTGTGGAAAATGGTACTGGAAGGATGTTTACCCCATTCCTTAAAACATTTGGCAGATTTACAGTAAATATTTTTGTTTAATACATTTACTAGTTTACTATTCACGGACCAACCTGGTACCTTTCCCCCGTGAATAGCGGTGGTCCACTGTACTCGGAAAACAAAAACGTTTAAAAACATGCACTCTCTCTACAAGAATTGTTCGGCTTGTGGCTAGGCAGAATTTATGCAAGAGCCACGCCCAATAAAAGGCTGAATTAACAATCTATGTAACTGTATCGGATGGATGTCATAGTGTTGTTTTTCAGCTTAGCATGCTAACAGACATTTAGCCAGCTATTAAGTGCATGGAATCACGGAAGTAGACAACTTATAAACGTCATTCCTGCACCAATTGGGTGGTGCTTTCAGCTCATAAAATGGCTTCAAAGTCATTCTTTAAGACGAGCAACTGAATCAATTTGCGAGCTCATTTTGTCGCTAGCGAGAAAAACGGAATCACGAGACGGCTCATCTAACCATATGGCTACGACCAAACTTACCCATTCGAGCAACCGGATGAACGCCAACGGCTCTTTGAGGGGACCCAAGTCGAGAGTAAATGTTGAAGATAACACTTTCTAAGAGACGATATCGAGAGATAATTGGAAACAAGTGGAGAAGCTACTTGTTACAAAGACAGTCTTTGAAAGAGCGTTAATTGTAATTAAAGTGTTTGGTGTGTGTTGTATTGTTACCTGGGCAACAGACTCCATCGTTTCCCCACTGGAAATGGTTTCAGTGACTCTTTTTCCGTCCTAAATGTTTAACACTGGTTTCGATTCGGCTCCTGTGAACTAGTCAAAACTTTTTCCTTAACTCCAGTCAGAGGGAGAGTGGCAAACACGTGATCCGTGACGTGTACGGAAGTTAATGTGTCAAGGCCCACTGGTGTTCTCGGCAGTGACACGCTCGCGTAATCTGCCTGCCCAGCAGCCAATCATGTTGCAGAAGGGCGTTTTAATGCCTAGAACTCCAGTTGGATTCGTTTTACGCGTCAAGATGCGCTCTTGGAAAAGTATGCGTTCATAACTCCAACGTATCTATTCTTATATTAGTCCATGGTTCATACGTCCGATGTTGACATTTTCTCCATATTGGATGTAGCAAATTCGAGTCATTCAACCAAAGCGTACAAAAATCAGAATTAGTTGAATAATGGATGGATGGCCGAGGCTGCCAGGATGGCCGAGTGGTCTAAGGCGCCGCGTTCAGGACCCAGTCTCCCCAGGAGGCCTGGGTTCGAATCTCGAATTTCCCCATTGTGGGACTAATAAAGGCATTATTATTATTATTAATAATAATAAACGTCCGCAAGGTGAGGCAGTGGTTAGCACGATGGCCTCACGTTGCAGAGGTGCAGGGTTTGATTCTAGCCTTCCTGTGTGGAGTTTGCATGTTGTGGGTTACCTCTGGTTGCTCTGGTTTCCTCCCACATACTCAAAACACGCACAGCAATTGATTGGTCTCTCTAAATTGCACCAAGGTGTGAGTGTGAGTGCAGATGTTTGTTTGTCTTTGTGTGCCCTGCAATTGGCTAGCAACCAGTTAAGGGTGTGCCCCGCCTACTGCCCGAAGACAGCTGGGATAGGCTCAAGCACCGGCATGACCCTCGTGAGGAGAAGGTGCAGATAATGGATAAATCGAGAATAATAACTCTGGAGGTCATCTGAATACAAGTTGTTTGAGATACCTTGTAATTTGCGGAAGAATTCTCAAAATGCAAGCAATAAAGCAAATCCCACAAGGGTGAAAACAAAGCTCAAACTTGTTTTGAATTATGTCATCGCCGTTTGCTTTTTCTATAAGTGAAGGAGGGACAAAAACAATTAAAATGGAAATTGGATGTCAAAGGTTTTATTTTAAGGCCATATCACCTAGCACCACACCGTACAGAAGTGTTTCCCAACCAATAACAAAAATACTCAAAAGATTTGCCTACACTTTGAGAAATAAAGGCGATGATGGTGGATACACAGGTACATTGAAACCTCTGCCATCATATATATATATATATATATATATATATATATATATATATATATATATATATATATATATATATAGAGAGAGAGAGAGAGAGAGAGAGAGAGAGAGAGAGAGAGAGAGAGAGAAATTAGCAGATTCGCAGCCTAAATCACATAAAATTCAGGCTGAAGCTTGACTCCACTGGGATTCAGACTGCGTTCAACACATGACCACTATTAATGTGTTTGTTAAGAAAGGTAAACTAGTGCATTGATATGTGAGGCACGCAAAGGCTGCTGTTTGTGAAGCCTTAAAATTCAGCAAACTTGTTCTGCCACTTTTAAATTTTGGCATTTGTCGCTGTGGTGCATGATGGCAACGTGTCAGACTGGTTTTGCCGCCCAGCGAGTAAACAAGAGCATAATCAAATAACTTGGCCAGGGAGCACATGATCTGCTCCTCCCCTCCTTCCTTAACAAATACTTGCATTTATCCTCTGAGGCACATTTGAGGTGTCCTTCCACTGCAATATCAGATACTAAAAAAGACATTACTTTTATGTTATAATTATTATTATTAGTTAATAATAAAACATGAAGTAGAGCATATTTGATACCCTGCCACACACATGACCAACAGTCATGGGTTTGTGCAAACTCTCTGCCCCATCGTCACATGCACACATTTAATGACATGAGCATTCACAATCAGTGCAGTGTTTTTTTTTTAAATCAGAATTTGAATCCAGTAATGGTTACCATGTTGCCCCTCGCCCCCCAACAAAAAACTGACAATAATGGGACTCCTATGACCTTGATTATAATGTAACTGGGTCAATGTGACCCGAGGGCACGCTTAGTTGTCCAAAACGGTTAATTGAGCCAATCCGAGGTATCTTTAATTTATCAACGGAACTGTTATGTTTTTGGAATGTGGGAGGAAGCTCGAGTACCTGCAAAAAACCCACACAAGCATGAGAAGATCATGCAAACGCCACAAAAACAGGCCAGAGTCCAGTTTCGAACCCCACAAATCAGGTTTGTGAGGGGGATGTGTTAACCATTCAATGACGATGTCACCATATTTGATATTTAAAATTAAATTTGCAATTGAAACAGGTCACAGTAGAATGACGTTAAAAGAGTCGATGTCGTGTGTTGAAGGGGAACGTATTAGAAATGTTCCTTTAACAGTTTAATAGTTAATGGGTTTTAGTTTATTTTATACACATGACAGCTCTGCTCTCAACCTACCCTGGAAGCCCCTTGACAGCATTATCCATTGTTACGTCCACGTAATAGAAACGCCCTCAATCCAGATAACAACCAATCAAATTGAGAATATGGGTGGAGCCACATGAAATGCCAGCCAATTAGGTCATCACTTCTCGGTGCGCGGCGGTACAGAGCTAAAAGGTACAGTACTGCCTGTCCGCTTGGTGTCAAGTGGACCATTCCCAGCTCTTAGACTTTCACTGTCAGTTATTATATATGTATATATATTTATTACATTAATTTCTGGATTTGAAGGTCTTTCTGTCGGATTTAAAATCGTGAAATTATTGCTGTCAGCGGCGTTTGTGTTTTGTTGATGTCATTCGCACCACCAAAGCCCGCAGCGACCTTCAATTAGATCGGTGAATATTCAATATACAATTTATTTATTTATTAATTTATTTTCAAAATTCTTAATTTTTTTTCTGCAGTGGCGACAAGGATGGGACTTTCGCTACGCTGCTTCCTGCTGTTTTCCCTCTTAACTCTGACAGCCAGTGAGGATTTCCTCAACAAAGAGTCCGGACGGGGTCTTTTTCGAGATTCGAACGGTTTCAAGAGGTCCTCGGCTGTCGCTTATCGTCACATCGTGAGGAAAAGGAGCGCCCCGCCGGACACGTCTTGCGACGCTCTCCAAGGATATCAGACCAAGTTGGACAACAACACGCACCGCGTAAGTTACCAGTCGCGCTCCAGTTACACTTTGGATGCCCCAAGTCGGCAGGTACATAAATGCTTTAAAATGGCGGCCGGATGGCAGGTGCAGAACTATTAGGGTTGACAACATATATGGTTTTGCGACATATCCTACAATGTCAATACAGCAAAATGTTTAAAATGGAAGATAAGGCCATGTACATTAAAATGGCGACTGGGTTGCATTTACAGAGCTGTACATGTGGGGCAAATTATGTAAAATAGCAGCTATGCAGCCATGTAAATTTAAACTAATTGGCCCCTTAAACGGTGACTAGAATGCAGATGCTAAATACTATACGTTGGACCAGGCCAGGTCCAGGTCATTTGTGGGCACTGAATAAAATAATGCAAAGGGGCCCATATTTGTGTCATATCATTGAGTCACAGTGTACTGTGCAACCCATGAAAGTGCATGCAAGTCATACACCCAGATTTCACATATTCGTCAAATTTTGCACCGCAGAATAATATAACTTCTCATCCCAACTTTCACTACTTAAGTAGTCTAAACATTGACATTTTTAAGCAAATTAAGTAAAAATGCACAAAAAAAAATCTCCCCGTTTCAATTTATTTTGCAAATGAGGGGAGCGGACACTGCGCTATGTGATAATGTCATGGGCGGCATGGCTCATTGGTAGAGTGGGTGTATCCCAACCCACAGGCTGTGGGTTTGATCCCCAGCAATTGTGTCCATGTCTAAATATCCATGAGCAAAATACAGAAACCCCCCAGTTGCTCCTGATGGTATGTCATCAGTAGATAGATGAGATAATTTGGTGCTTTGATTAGTAGAAAAGTGGTATACAAGTGACAGCCCATGATTTCATTGTGTCTCTCTGAGACTTGACTGTCAGCCTAATTGTAATGTTTGTTTCTTTTTTTTGCATCCTTAATCAGCAAATGAATATGATTTCACGAGGTCATAGTGTTGATATTGTTGGTAACAGTTTCATTTGTGTCGGCGGTACAAATTGGCCCCTACAACGAGTCAAGAGTGGACTCAAGACCACGTTCTGCCAGAAACAACTTCAAAATAAAAGCGAACTAAAGTGTTGATGTTCATGTATTCTTTGGTATGCTAAGGTTTATTTTGAAGTTTGCCTTTTCACCACGTGTTATAGTCAGGAATCGTCCTCTCGTCAGTGAACAACCACGGACATCCTTCTTGTTTTCCATCGAGAAATTCGTTCATGTTCAGATTGGGGGTTGTCCAGTGGCCAGGGAGCCCTAAACAGCTGCTTTGTCTGCCCTGGGTTGAACTAAATGACTGTACCGTATCAATCAAGCAAAATGTGTCAAATAGCAGTTACACTAATTGGCCTGAAAATGGCGACTGCAAGTCAGGTGCAAAACTTTGCAGGTGGGACAAAATATCGCTACGGCAATATTGTCTCACTTCACCAATGTTTAAGTTAGTGCACCTCGATTTCAGCTACTAATTAACCTTAAAATGGTGGTTGTATTGTATATGGAACAAATAAATAGATATTGCTACAATGAACCCTCACTAATGGTGGAGATTGGGATTGAGCAAATAGTAAAACTCTCTGGGCAATTATCTCCCCACACAAAACGGGTTGCACAGTCATTGTTTACAGATGCCACAATGGTGACGCACAAAACTTTTATTTCAACACTTTTTTTGCAACTTTTATTTTCTTGCCATACAAACTGTTGAAACGTCTCGTGTTTTGCTCATTCAGGTCGTGGTCTGTTGTCTGCAAAAGTACTGAATGTCAGTGTTCTGAAATCTTCCGCTACAACAATGATGTGGCACAAAGCACTTGCTTGTCGGTCTAGCTTCCTGTTGTGCTACGTTCCTATTTGCACGCTCCTATTTGTTGCTCTTGAAACAGTAAGGTTTCAAGGAATAATTAGGATCACGCTTTGTTGGTGTGTAGTAGAGGTTGACATTTTTTCCGGAGTCCAAAATGAGTCTCACGGGATGAGAGTCAATTTTACTTTATAATCACTGGGTTGGGGTGGTACAAAATAAAAATGTTATGGGAGCAGACCGGAGCGGGATTATCCAGTAGGGAAAAAAAATCTTGGACAGATGCACAGCCATTTTAATTTAGGAAACCACCATAATGAGAGCGGTACACAAGGGGGAGTCATTCTGAACGGGAGCAGGACAAGAGTGGGAATTTAAATTTTTTTTTTTTTTTTTTTAACTGTCGGTCTGAACAGAATTTTGGGACAGAGTGGTATTAATCGGGAGTGAAAATCCACTCCTGTGTCACCCTGTTATGTGAAACACATCTACATTTTTATGAATTTGCAGAGGGTTTCATCTCACCAATTGCACCGAAAGTGCGTAACTGTGCAAGTGTAACTCGCTGTACTCGCTCAGCAGCTTCCAACCTGTTTAACCTCCTCAGTGTTCGATTGTTTTTTTGTGTTCCAACAATCTGCATTGCGTATTTTGCTTTAAACTCGGGGCCACCAAACCTATTGATGTTGAGAGCTATTTCTTGGCTACCGAATAATGCGAAGTGCTACCAGTTAGATATACACTCCTGAAATAAAACATTTACTCAAATGATCTTGAATGATGTTGTTATTATTACTAATAATTAATAATAATCATCTTTTTAATGATTTCTCAAAATAATATTTTATTTCAATACATTTGAGGGCTTCTGCTCCCTTCCTAGAAAATCACAATGTTCCATCACTGGTGAACTATTTTTAGAACAAGCCTGTTGGCTACTTTTGTGGTTCTCAGGGGCTACCTGGTGCCCACGGGCTCCATATTGGTGACCCTTGCTCTAAACTATCTGCTCGACAAGAGAGGAGCACAAGGAAGTGGCCTTGTGACCAGCTGTGTGCTAGTTATTAGTTTGTCTTATTTTTTTCTGTTAAAAGACATCCAACAGGGGCGGCACGGTGGCCGACTGGTTAGCACGATGGCCTCACTGTGAGAGACAGCATCGGGCGTGGGTTCAATCCCAGCTCCGGCCATCCTGTGTGGAGTTTGCATGTTCTCCCCGTGCCTGCGTGGGTACTCCGGTTTCCTCCCACATTCCAAAAACATGCATGGCAGGCCGATTGAACACTCGAAATTGCCCCTAGGTATGAGTGTGAGTGCGGATGGTTGTTCGTCTATGTGTGCCCTGCAATTGGCTGGCAACCAGTTCAGGGTGTCCCCCGCCTACTGCCCGAAGATAGCTGGGATAGGCTCCAGCACCCCCCTAGTGAGGAGAAGCGGTACAGATGATGGATGGATGGATGGATGGATGGACATCCAACAGTCGTGGTTCCCATTTAAATGTTTCAAAAGCAGTCACTTATCCTCATGTTGGAAGCATTTGATCTGTGTTCAGTACTTCCTATTGCTACCAAGCTACAAAAATGTAGTTTGCCTTGCCTCACCTGAACAAAATTACATGATTGAGCTGAAGGGGAAAACCTACTTAAGGTGGATGTTAATTACATTACACACCCCCATTCAAATGGCAGATTTTGTGATAAAATAAATGAATGGTGAATAAATGAGCCTTAGATAAATAATTTTCAAAACCTTTTCCACCTTTAAATTGACCAATAAGCCATACAACTAAATAATAAAAAAAATCTATTTTCAAGCAACCCCATGCCCTACGCAATTCCCCTAGGCAACCTTGAGCGTGTGTGTTCAATAGTGGCTTGTGAGGAATATTTGACATCACTGCTCAACTTAACCCGAATACTTTATGTACACAAAATGGAGTGTGTCATTGTCTTATGATTCATCTTGGTAGGATTCGCTATAGAAACGGGGATTTGGGGGCCTGTTACTGTCCATTCATTCTTTGATGTGTTTTGTTCTCATAATGTGCTTTATTTCTTTCTTTCTAGCATACTTTCACTGACCTGAGTGGATCAGTGTCACTGGCCTGGGTTGGAGATGGTACGGGGGTGAGTGTCATATCACCTATACTAATGATTTATTTTTGGACTGTATGTAATTTATACACCTTTTACAGTTTATGATTAATAATAATGGATGAATCATCCAACCCCAATCCGTGCTGTTTCTTTCTTGTGGCAGGTCATCCTAGCCTTGACCACATTTCAGGTTCCCTTCTTCATGCTCAAATTAGGACAGTCCAAACTCTATCGAAGGTATTTGTAGAGCTGTCAGACACGGTAAAATGATGATGTCCGAATTTGACGGTGACTTGATTTCTTTCAGTGAGGACTACGGTAAGTCCTTCCTGGATGTCACCGACCTCATCAACAATACCTTCATCCAATCAGAGTTTGGCATTGCTACCGGACCTGAGAACTCTGGCAAAGTGAGTGAAGTGCACATATTGTTTGCTGGTGTGAAATCTTTTTGGATTTGTCAGTCTGGATTTCGCCCCACACTTTGGTAGGTAATCTTAACTGGCGAGGTGTCCGGTGGTCACCGCTCTAGAATCTTTGTCTCAAGCGACTTTGGGAAGAGTTTCACCCACCAGGAGCTGCCCTTCAACCCGCACTCGGTCATCACCTACAATCCGGAAAATTCCAACGTGCTACTGGGCCTCAGTAACAAAGTAAGCAGAGAATGGTTACCTGGTATAAAGGGTGACATATTATGCAAAAAATAAAAACTGTGAGCCCTTTGAAATTTTGCGAAAAATATGCAGAATATATCATGCAAGATGCATTGGATTAAATTGGACCTAATGCCTGCTTAATTTCGGACATCTGACCTACATTCTTACGCTTCTCTTTTTATTGTGGCAATAACTGGAGTTAAGACCGCGTGTCAATAATCAATCAAGTGTTGACACAGTACATTTATTAACATCGTCTTAGTTTTTTCAGGTTCAGCTCTGTGAAGCTGAACGGCTCCACTGCACATTCGTTCAATTTATATATTTTTTCTCCTCAGAAAGAGCTGTGGCTGACGCAAGATTTTGGCTCCAATTGGAAAAAGATCCATGACATGGTCTGCATGGTGAAATGGTGAGAGACCAACCTCTTGTCAACAAACCTGAGTATTAAAGTGGTCATACAGTGAAGTGCTGCTATTCACGTGAAATAAGCTCTGCCGCAGATAGCAAAAAAAAAGAATCCAAACGCGAGTAATTGACCTCTCCTCTTTTGTAAAGCACTTAAAATGGACAGGATGATAAAAGGGGGGGCTATGTGATGTCTCTGGGAGTTCCAAATGTTCACTCTGGCAAGTTACAGAGTTGAAGAATACTTAGTGGTATTCTGTTGCTGTTATTTATTGACCACAGACCACACAGAGAAAGAATAATCAGCAAAGCATCAACACCATACATAAGTTCATGATTGGGTACATTATATGTTACAAAAACACTTGTATTCAGTCGTTCTGATTATTCAACACAAACTACATTTTTGACATTTTGACATTTACCTACAATACAAAATCTTAGGATCTCTAATGTAAATGTAGACTATACCGCTATTTGTAGATGCATGGGGAGAGAGGCAAAAGCATAGTTTCTGCTTCAACTGGGCATGAGTTACATCCACAGAACAATACAGAAGTGGACGGCCGTTCAGGAAACCTCCCGAGAATCCTGATGGCCACCACGCTAACAGTATTATCAGCGTTAGTGTCTGATAAGTAGCGGCATGTACTCCAATGTTCTGTGAACTTGTCAAGCCTGGGAACTCTAAAATTTTGGAGACTATGTTTAGGATGTCTCCTTTAAATCATTTTGACATCATTTTAGAGACAGTAATTTAACCATAGCATTGTTTCCTGTGATCATTTGCGATACTAAATTTATATGCAAAGAAATGTGTCCATTACTTGAACATAGCTGATATTCGCTTGGGCGTCTGCAGAGAAATTGTCCGGCCGGCCGCCCATTTTTGGGGTGGGAGGTGACAAATTTTGTGAATAAGGCTGGATGGTGGGTGACTGACCGGCAAAAACGGGTCAAGTGCCCAGCTCTGGAATTTATATTCAAAATGTTCGCTTGCAGATACATTTTCGGAACTAGCCAGCTAACAAAACATTTATATAGTTGTTCAATTTCTTACTTGATGGGTGGCAAGGCACTCAAACTGCTGGGATATAAAAGTCCTCCATAATATGTTAACTTTAACTTTCTGTTCATTTTGATGAGGCAGTAATAAAAATGTTCTAAAGTGATATTCTATTCACTGAATCCTGAACACTCTTCCTTTCATTGAGCTGTTGATATATAAAATGTAGTTCATGGCCCGAGTTAATCCAACTTGATGTCTCTCATTACTAGCGTGAGACAAACAAGTTCACATCAATTCCCCTGAGTCTTTTCCTTGTTGCTCCACCTATGCAGTAAAAGCCGCTTGGCAAGCAGACTTGTCTTGTTGTTCCAGAGGCACTTCCTTGTATGTTTGCCTGTTGCCTTAGTAACATTGACAGTTGAGGATCTTAGATTTCAAGCATGTAATTTAATGCTGTGAGTATTAAAAATGTTGTACAAACAGCCAAAATCGAAAACAAATATTTATGTGTTCTATCATTCGAAATAAACCCGGAACCATTGTTCCTCCCTTGCTGCAACCCACTTTTGTTCATCGTACTTAATTAAAAGACTATGCCTACTTTAATTCCAGGGGGGCGGACAATGCCATCTTTTTTACAACCAATCGCAATGGATCCTGCAGTAAGTGTTCCAAACTGTCAATGATTTAACACTTCATTAATGCCTCACTGCTATCAGATGTTACGAGCATGCAATTTTCATGACTAATTTGCCCTCTTGTGTTATTCAGAGGCCCGCGGAGCCCTGGAGATCAGGAGGACGAATGATTTTGGGGAAACCATAAAGACCATTGCTACCAAGATTTTCTCCTTCGGCCTCGGCGGTCGCTTCCTGTTTGCTTCTGTGATGACGGGCAAGGTTGGTTTGTGGCAAAGTAGAAGCAACATGCTGTCACATTTGTGAAATTGTGTATGAGGCAACATGAATTGGACAGTCATTGGACGCATCATGAGTCGAATCATCCATCGCAGGCGTGCTGGAGCCTATCCGAGCTGTCTTCGGGTGGTAGGCTGGGTACACCCTCAACTGGTTGGCAGCCAATCGCAGGGCACACGTAGACAAACACCCATCCGCTCTCGCACTCACACCTCGGGACAATTTGGAGTGTTCAATCAACATACCATGCATGTTTTTGGAATGTGGGAGGAAACTGGAGTACCCGAAGAAAACCAGGGAGACATGCAAACCCCACACAGGGAGGCCGGAGCCGGAATCAAACCCTGCACCTCTATACTGTGAGGCGAACATGCTAACCAGTCGGTCACCGTGCCACCTCAGTAAGATCCAAAATAATAATAATTAATGGGCCTTCGCAGACGCATTTTGGTGTTGAATTCTTGGAAAGATGATCAACATTTGCCGACATGCCCTAACAACATTAGATTGTGTTGGACGGTGGTTATCACTTAAAAGAAATACTGCACTCTAGGTTCCACCATCATGGCCAACATGAAAATACACTAGAGTAATGGGCTGTATGCACAGTTTAAACATTAAAATGTCCTTAAAAATGTTTCAATAATGGATTGCACATAAACGCTGAATACAAATTGTGACTATATTCCTTTGGTACACAGGCATACATTCAAATAGATTTCATTTCAATGCAGTGTGGGTAGATAATCCTGCATAGAAAACTTGTTGCTGCAGTTTGCATGTAGACCGCTAGGGGTCAGTCTTTGGCCAGTCTGCCAAGTTGGTGGAAGCTGACCCCCCCACTGACACAGCTTTGGGGGATGTCAAATTGTCTGCGTTGACGGCAGCGTGACTACGCAACCAGTGTCTGCTGAAGTCCTCTGGGTGACAAAGAATGTCCCTTTTTGGGAGTCTGTTGATCAGCGGAGGGTCTGGCAAGTCCTTGTCACATCGCTTTGGAGGAACCCCTGCTGATCTGCTTATCGCATATTTGTTGCAATGACCTCCAAAACCTCACTGGCATTTGTACCACGGGACCGTTTTGGGAGATACTTCTGAGTGTATGGGCGCATAAGTGTGTATGTGTTTTGTGATGGTCATAAGCAGCTAATTGTTTGGACAAAGATATTTTAGTTTGGAAACTACAGTTTGTAAAGTGTTATAGTAGCACTTAATTTAGTTAGAGATAGTTTGGCTGTGCAAATGTTTCACACTACACACTCCTGGAATTCATTACGAAAGAAGATGCTGGGACATTTTGTAGCAGGGCTAATGTTTGACGCAGTGGTTGAAGCGCACAACTTTCAATTCAGTGGATAGTAGACGCGTGCTTTTGAACCTTGTGCAAGATTGGGTCGGATGATAATGGTCGCATTTTTTAGTTGTTTTTATATTGTAATTTCTGCATTACTCAACAGTCCGGTTTTTGTGTTCCAAGGAAATGAGAGTACAATAATAACACCTCACTGAGAAGGGAAAAAATACTTTCTCCCAATATTGTTTATTGATGTGTGGTGTGCAAACCTCAGCACAGTAAGCAGCCGATATACTAACAGTGTGCACTGAGGACTGGGCCTTTCTAATGTGCAGAATTGCTGTGATCAGTTATGTTTGCATCAGTAAAAATGCATAATGCGGCGTTTACACACCTGCAGGTCCTCTCATTGCGTTTTCCCCTTCAGCGATTCTATGCCCCGAAGCTCCTCAATTATCTTGGTATTTTTTTCTGTTACTTTTGCCAATCAATGTTCATTTATTTATCAATAAAATCTGAAAAAATCAATAAATTCGACTGTTATTTGTCATTATATGAATTTTGATTACTAAAAAAAACCTGAATAATTTAAACCAAATGAGCCATAGGATGGAGTATAGGATGGAGTAATAAATATTGCAAACAATAAATTACAAACTAGAGTGAAGCAAAGTTGTTTGCAATGAACGGGGAACGAAGATCAGTAATTCTATTCGTGTTATCTTGGCTCGTTGTGCTGTTCTTTTTCAAGAACGCATTTGAGCTCAAACCCAGCTTGAAAGAAATATTTAAAAAAAATAATGTTGAAGAGGAAATTAGTGGAAGACATGAAAGAGAACACAGAGAATGATTGGGATCAAATTCATTATTTGAATGTGGCAGACATGCAAAGGTGCTCCATTTTGGCCACAAGCTTTCGCTATTTTTACCCATTTAAAATTATGAATTCCGTCATGGATAAGCATTATTCTGAAACGCTATGTATATATATTGTTCCTGTGGCAAAGCCGCACATCTTCCAGAATGAGGCAATTTGATGGGGGAAGACAGACCTCTCAATTGGCTCTGGTGTTTCTTGCAGGACACTCAGAGGATGATGCACGTGTCAGTGGACCAGGGCGATACATGGAACATGGCCCAGTTACCAACCATCGGTCCCAATCAGTTCTACTCCATCTTGGGAGCGAGCAATGAAATGGTGTTCATGCATGTCGACGAGCCAGAAGGTCTGTCCGATAATCTGCCACCTTTATCTTTAGAACATGATACTATCTTGATATGTTTCCTCAGATGATGGCATTGGCACGATTTACGTGTCAGATGACCGGGGCACCGTCTTCTCCAAGTCACTGGAACGCCATCTTTACGTAACCACAGGGGCCGAGACTGATTTCACCAACATCACCTCCCTGCGAGGTGTTTTTATCACCACTGTCATGGATAAAGGTAGTTCTGCACGTGTGTTAGAGGACAGTGGTTCTCAAACAAGGGTCCGTGAGCCATGGCTTGATGGGGTCTGCAAAACAATTAACAAATTATGTCATATGATTTTAAAATGTGCATACCTGGATATATATTACACCACATATGGAAAGTGCTTTGTTACAGTTCCATCTGTTGTGAGATGCGCTATATAAATAAAATTGAATTGTATTGTATTGTGTATATATATATATATTAAAACACACATCAGTCCGTCAGTTGTCCTTCTGTCAATATTTCAGGCTGGCCAAGTCTGTCACCATCAACGACAGCCAATTGATGTCAAGAATGTATTTAATGCTATTTACAATTTATTTATTTTTTTTAAACTCGAAGTCAATTCGTGCTGCGCCCATGTGTGATGTCGTAAGAATATTCTCGACGCCGATTGGTTATTGTAAACATTAGCGGATGGACTCGGTTGGCCTGAAATAATAACGAAAGGACGACTGACGGACTCACATGCCCACCTCTGCTAGAGCAGTTAAAACTCCTTACCTTAGATTTGAGCCAATTAAAAGCTCTGATATGATTGTGATGAATTATCACTTAAATATGAGATCCCGTACCCTCGTTTATATGAGGAATTCTTTTTAAATACTCTAACCTTGTTATTTAAGAGAATGAACGTATTTTTCAGAATAAAAGGCATATGAGAGTACAGTTGAGAATTTTTTTCATCTAACTTCATATGAAGAATATGTTATGAAAATTATTTCTTAAAAATATATACAGATTTTTAAAGCCATATGGCCCAGCCATAATTAAGTAATTCAGTAAGTAAAATGAAAGCTGTTGTGTTGTTCCAGATGGGTCAGTGAAGTCTATGGTGACCCGTGACATGGGAGGCGAGTGGAGTCCCTTGCATACGCCTGCAAATGACGAGTGTTACTCAACAGCCAAGCACCCGGAAGAGGTGAGCAGAGAAATATAGCAAGTGACAATAAACACATGGGCTTTATACTTCACTCATATCTTGAAGTTCAGACTCCCCAAAAAATTTGTTCCAATTGGCATTTGACTAATATTTTCATGAAAAATATAACATTGAACAAGGACATTTAACAACAACTAATGGGGGTGGTTTAAAATCCTTGATCACCATTTGAGGAATCCCCATGATATTTGATGATCAAATTGACCTACAGTAATCTCTCGTTTTTCGCAGTTAATGTGAATAGTGAAAAACTGTGAAGTCGAGGTTGACTTGTTTTTTTTTTCATTATTCATTAAAAATAGAGAATGTGATCCATAAAACCAGCAGCGGATAATTACGACAGAACATTGGTGAATAACTAAAGTATTCATTTGTATCCTAAAATTGGCTGACCTTAACTAGAATCCCACGGTGCATTTTAGCCAAAGGTACAATCCTAGTGGATTAATGCACTTTTAAACCAATGAAGAAAAAGCACTGTCACCGCAAGTAATCATGGTTTAACTTTTGCTTTGCACAATAACATCAACAAGGACCTTTGGATAAAATGCACTGTCAGCTGTTTTAAGACATATATATATATCATGACATGACATTAGCGTTTGTTAATTACATCGGTTGTGGTGGACTTTGGAGATACCACTGCACATGTATTAAATGCTACGTTGTCTCTGTTTGAACAGTGCAGTTTCCACATCTATGCATCATACAGTAAGGCTATGAAGCTCAACGTCCCCATGCTGCCCCTGAGCGAACCAAACGCTGTGGGCTTAATATTAGCTCATGGTAATTACATTTTCAAATCAATCTCCGTGACACATTTGTAATTTCTGGACACTGGTGCTGAAAATGGCAAAATTAGTAAAGTCTCACTGTAAGTGGACATCTATGCCCAAATTTTTGCAGGGAGGGTCGGCCACACCATCTCGGTGATGACCCCTGATGTGTTTGTTTCTGATGATGGAGGCTACACGTGGATGAAGGCTCTGGATGGCCCGCATCATTATGCCATTCTGGACTCAGGTGGGCTGCTTGTGGCTGTGGAGGACAGCCCGGGTGAACCAATCGACAAGATCAAGTAAGTGTTACTGTTACTCTTATGCAGCCTAGACTCTGAGGAGACATACAGTGGGCACATCACCAAAACACATGTAAATGATTGTGCGACTGCCATGTTAGTATTGAATTTTCAATCATGTAACTAGTGTTTGATCGGGATTCTCGATTCAAACGCTAGGGATTCTCTATTTGAAGCTACAAAAAGAATGAAGATAATAAGACAAAGCAGAACAATAACTTTGACCCTAACATTTCTTGTTTTTGTGACTCCTCAAACTGTATAACAACAAAAACATCATCATCATCATCTTTATTGCGCAAGTAAGTTTTAATACTCCGAAAATACAATTGAAAACTAGTATCACAGTAACAATGATCAAAAGGAGTAGGCTGAAGCGTGCAGCTCATAAACACCCACCCCCTTTCCAAACTGGAAAAGGGCTGCTGATGGCAAACCAATCATTTATTTCCAGATAGCCAAGCAAGAAGTGTGCCGTGAGCGACACTGATTCACCACCTGGCTTGAGCTGCACATCAGTGGCTTTTTTTTTACTCTATTTAGTGCATTATCTTTTCTCATGATCGCAACACACGGTTTCTACTGCTTACCATACCACATACTTATATGCTTGGGGTGCAGCTAATCATTATTTTTCATCTGTTAATTATTTTTGTTTTTAACCTTAGCCCAAATATTGGCGGCACATAAACGTAGTCAGTGAGTTAAAAGTGACGTATCTCTGAACCCAGCCTAGCTGTCAAATTGTGGGTTGACAAAGTGAGTGCTGGGGTGGGATTATGTATATGAGCAACCCAATAAATTTGCCTGCTTTGATCAAATTTGAAAAGGTCTCCACTCAGACACATTGTGGGAATCAAGTAGCTAACAAAAGATTAACTTTTATACTTTGATTTTGTTTTCTGAATTTGTTGACTCTTGGATATCTTGACAGGTTCTCTACAGATGAGGGACAGTGCTGGCACGCATACACATTCACCAAGGAGCCCATCTTCTTCACGGGCCTGGCGTCGGAACCCGGTGCCCGCTCCATGAATGTCAGCATCTGGGGATACAGAAACAGCATCTTGAGCCAGCCCTGGGTCTCCACGACCATCGACTTCCGGGATATCCTCACCAGAGATTGTAAGTGGGAATAATATGGAGCAGCGGTACCGCCGGCAACATAAGGGTGGGGGTGTACTGAGCTCCGTTCTTCAATATAACCCACCCAGTATTTACATCAAGAGTCTTGTATATTTGTTACGTTCATTAAGCAGTTTTTGCCCCCCTAACCTGAGCATAAGAGCGCTGAATCTATCAAATGAACAACAATTAAAATAAACTATTTACCATACACTGCTTATATATATATATATATATATATATATATATATATATATATACATAGCTAAATGTAAACAGAAAAACGTGATACAACAACTTATAAACTGATTGTATAAAGCATAATTAAGGAAATTTTGCACATCTTCCAAATTTCGTTGTGACAAGAAAAAACTGTTTGCAACCTTTTTAAGAACCCTGATGAGAAACCAACATTTGCTATGTGTGCAAGCGCTCGTGGCTCAGTGAGATACGGACTTTAAGGAGCACGGTTTTGCGAAAGAATTATAGCAGAAAGTCAGCCCTGCTATGAGTTTTTAATGATATCCGCCTGGCCAATGACACTGGGGCCTATGTGTGTCTTGTCTTTTTTGATCTAACTGCAGCGTTGACCTAATACTTGCATCAGACAACACAAATACAACCCAATTTTGGACCAACAGACGTGTCACATCGCCGATTTTGAGTTGTCTTGACTTATTGCAGCCTATGAAGTGTGACATACTCAACCATTAGTCGTTTGACATCTAGGACGCTTCACGACCACCACGAAGAAAGTCAGGCATGGCAGAAATTGTGTATGTCTTGCGGCATAGTGTGACATGCCCACCGTTATCCTTTGATTGGTTCTCCAGCATTGACCAATAGAAAAGCAGTGTTCTCCTACTTCCAACGAGAGACTGGATGTGGCGCACACATTCAGTCAAAAATGGCGAAAAAAGGAAAAATATTGTAAATTGGTGGTCCCCAACCTTTTTTCTGCCGCGGACAAATCCACCGTGTATTTTTACATTCCTTAATATGGTCAACGTAACAGACATCACAGAACAACTATACCGCGCGTGATGGAGAAACAAAAAAACTGGAGAATTTTGTTGATATTACAATAAACATTTTCAAAATTAAATATTTTTTAGCCTCGACTAATAAATTAACCGGACGTACTGCAAAGTTTTTTTGTTTGTTTGTTTTTTTAATCTGTACGACCCACTGTGGCCCGGTCCAAAGTGGCCTGCAGCCCAGTGACTGGGGACCACTGTTCTAAAGTATTTGTTGCATTTCAACTCATGCTACGTTTGCTACCTCAAGTTCTTTGTGGAGAGCAGACGCTCCATTCGGCCCTCTCTGACCGGACAATAAGGCATGTTGACTTTCTCTGTAGGTGTGGACGCCGATTACGTGCAGTGGTTGTCACACTCGGATAACATCAGCGACGCCAGCAACGGCTGCATTCTGGGCTACAAGGAAACGTTCCTGCGTCTCCGCAAGGATTCTGTTTGCTGGAACGGACGAGATTATTTGGTCAGCACGGAGGCGACGCCTTGCCCGTGCACTTTGGATGACTTCCTTTGGTAAGACCGAAGACCCAATGACTACTTACGTTGAAAGTGTTGGTTCATTCTCAGGATTAATTTACATTTAGTGTTGAAATATTAATGAATGTGTTATTGCACAGCTATAAGAAATGTCATGGAATAGTCTGAAAAATATTTGGCGATTGCCTTAAATGGCCTGTTGTCTTTGTTTCATACTCAAAAAGTTAATGGGTTGATGTGTTTCATGAGGAGCTAGATATTAAAGTCGTTCCATTAGTATTGAGGAACCTCGCCTGGAAAAGCTGAGTATGTCATCAGAGCATGTGACTAAACCGACCAATCATGAGAGACAATTTCTGTGTGCGGAATGTGTTGCAGAGGGAACGCAGAGGTGCTGTGCGACAATGCGTCAGTCAAGCTGAAATGTTTGCAATTGCGCAAGACAATACCCTGAAGCATTATGTGAAAAAAAATTTCTAGCCTTAAGCCTTCGTTGTACCATTACCTTTAAACGACTTTACCAAATGTGTTCTAATGTTGACTCCACATTGGCAGTTCCACGCTTATTTTCACGACCATAGGGTGCAGTCTCTGTTGCGGGGGCTATTTCTGTATTTAACACGTTCATAGAGTGCACCGTATTATTGGGTGCAGGCATGTCAAAACATACCTTTGCTATATCATAAGCTAGCATTCATTCATTCTGACAGTAGTCAGTCAGACACATTAACTTTATAGTACATGATCGCATTATTTTGACGTCGGCATGTTACTCGTCACCATTCTAGGTAAGGTCACGGCCAAAACAAAAACTTGGGTATATTTTTAATATGAGGAATAAAACAGAGCTCAGAGTCAAAAATGATTCCTATGGTTCTTCGCAACATATTATGAGGGTTTAAAATCTTGTAGTTTTGGTAAAAGTTTCTATCTCTGACCTTCAGGGCTGATAACTAAAACCTCTGTTTTGTCCTGATTGAGCTGAATGTTCTCTGCCATCCATGACTTAATATCTAAAATATATAGAACACTGACACTATAACATCAATAAATAAACTAATGCCTGCCTTTTTTTTTTTTGTATGGCTTGGTGTCATGGTACTTTCCGCGCAACCCTATGAAGTTATGACTGCAGGTTTTTATACTGTACAATACTATATAGTGCTATTTTTCTCATTTAAAAAACATGTTACAAAAACTTGGTGATGATTTTGGGGGTGCTGGAACAGATTGATGGTATTTTCGTTCACTTGAATGGGATGTGACATATAAGTGATTTGAATTGCAAGTGTTATGCATCAAAAACTCTTATATCAAGGTAACAAACTATTTACTCTCACCAGTGGGCACCAGAAACTCAAAATAGTCATGCAATTAATATTAATAATTGTAAATCATTGTTATTGTTTTTGTTTGTCTTTTCCTTGTTGACGCAGTGACTTTGGATTTTACCGCAAAGAGAACAGCTCAGAGTGTGTGGAGGAGCCGGACATGAAAGGCCATGTGTTGGAGTTCTGTCTGCACGGCAGAGAGGAACAGCTGCGGACCCAAGGGTAAAAACCTCACTAGAATTCATTTCAATCAGCATTGTTTCTGGTTTGAAATTGCAGGAGATGTTTTTTTTTAAACAGTGAACTGCACTTATTTGCACTTCGAGTTTGTAGATTGTTCTACAGTGCCTGTATTTGATATGTGGATGGTTGTTTGTAAATTTTGAGTAAGTTATTACAAATACTAAAATGTTTTGACGAATTTTTGTTGTTGTTGTTTGTGGCAATATTTGTGACCATATTTGATCTGAATACCTGACAAATACACTGTGGTAAAAAATTTAATTAATGAACTTTATCTCCACAGCTACAGGAAAATACCTGGTGATAAATGTAAAGGAGGTACAATTCCTCAACGTGAAGAAATTGACCTGAGCAAGCACTGTGTGAGTGATTTGCTGGGCCCGGAGCCCAAGGTTAGTACCAGTTTTAGCTTTCTTTGTTTTTTTTCTTCCTTTTTTTCTTGTTTTATTTACTTATTTATTTTGTCATTTCTTTATTCATTCTCTATTTTTCTTCCTTCCTCTTCCCCCCCATCCCCACGTTTTTTTGTTGTTTCTGTTGCCTAGATTTTTTTTTTTTACAGCTCTCAATTGTCATGTTGGACTAAGAGATCAATCTTCAGTTTTGTTTTGTTTTTTTGTTTTTTTTACACAGAAAAAAGGCAACTCCTCTACGTCAGCAGCTATTGTCATAACGATAATAATCATGCTACTGAGCGTCGCTGCCGGAGTTGTCTTCATCAAGAAATACGTCTGCGGTGGCAGGTTTGAATGCTTTTCCCACCTAATTAACCCTCCTCTTAGGGAAATGGAAGTTGTGTACTGTATGCGTGTGCGTGCGTGCGTGTGTGTGATGCATGTCAAATACAGTAAGTGAGAATAGGTGCATAATATTTACATGGAGAGAACATCTATGCATCTTTTCTGTCATCTTTAGTCACTCATGTTGCTGCCAGGCTAATATATTTACATTTGTGTCGTTTACCAATGTGTGCCTTGACATTGACTAGCAACCAATTTGTTGTGACAGATCTGAAATGTGTGACTTCTGTTCCCCGCAGGTTTCTGGTCCACAGATATTCTGTGCTGCAGCAACACGCTAATGAATACGCGGCGGAGGGTGTGGACGACACGCTGGATGACCAGCTAGACAGCAACCATGCAGTCAACGGAAAGATCGACTTTCATGATGACTCGGACGAGGTTGGCTTGCTTTGTGTCGATTAACAAATTGCTGATTCTATAAAAATGGAACCACAAAAAAATCCATATGTCAGTGAATCACATTGACCTATCTTTTTCGTTTTTTCCATTTTTTATGAACAGATGTAATTTAGTTTTAGTTCATATTTATTTTAGTCATGTGATCATTTGGGTCCTAATCATGAGGGAGCAGACACAAATTTTGAGGGGGCCTTGTGCTTCAAACGGCTATCCCTCACAGTGAGCTGGCAACAGACCGATACTCTCAGCAGAGTGAAAAGGGGAGATGGAGCGGAAACATGACAAGAGAAACAACTTGATACATTTTATTTTATTTGGGGGCAAGAAAGACATGAAAATAGTAAGAACTGGAGCAGAGGAGAGAAGAATGAGATAATAGAAATATGTGAAATATATTCTGGGAGGGATAACATTTATTAGAGGGGGGCAGGCACCCTCTTGCCCCAGCCTAGACCCGGCATTGGCCATAATAATCTTGATATGAAATTTTCTTTTTGTTGGATCTCTAATTTGTCTCCCATTTTGTATTGCAGGATTTGTTGCAGTAGCAGCCGGAGATCTGTCAATCATTCCAAAGGAGTTCCTGGCCTCGCCCTCTGGCAACCAGACGCGCCTTCCATTGCGCTACTTCTTTCTTTGGCTTGAACTTTGATCTGGTGTCACTCAGCTGTCCCCTCCCCAACTCTAACGAATGTACATGCTCAGAAGTGAAGAGAAATTAGTTTGGAAGGAAACACATAAAAATCTCCGCCCCTTGACGTAAAAAGCACAACTCCAAGCATCCATCTGATAGCAATAAAATGTATGTCCTAATATCCATGCATGCAATAAGCTACCGCGGTGCAAAATAGCTACAGCTGTTGAACGTGATAAATGAAGGATGCAAACCACTCAAGACAATATTTAATGTCCCTACAGTGATGTCTTCAAGTTGGACAACTAACCCTTAACACTTCCAATAGCGATCAATTATCCAAGTTTATTTTCAAAAGAAGTTAGGTTATCCTTATAAGGGTCACATTCGGGTGATCTGGAGACTATTCCAGCTGACTGTGCGAGAGGCATGGTATGACCTGAACTGGTCGACATTCGATCGCTGGGCACGTGTAGACAATCAGTGGACTGTTAAATCCTTGAGTCCAGTAATCTTTGTGGTCCAGGAAGACTTACCTCAAATGTCCCAAAAACATTGGGTTGCAAAAACCCTGGACACCCCAGAGCCTTTACAGTTCAGGAACCTTACCTTCCACGTCCAAAAAGAAGTGCAAATCCCAATGGGGTCCAAGAACCTTAGACATTCTGGAGACTTTGTACTCCAGAAACCTCTGCAATTAAAGAACCTTTCCTGAGGTGTCCAAAACCTTTCGGGGTCCAGAAGCTGTAGATGGACAGGAGCTATTGCAGTCCAGGAACCTAAACCAAGATGTGCAAAAAACATTGGAGCTCGGAAACTGTAGCTGAACAGGAGACTAAAACGTTAAAACTTAACGACCATGAAAGACTCAATTTCGTGATCGCAAGTGGCAAACAATTTTGCATAAAAAGGGTCACTGGCGCAGGAAAAACAAACGCAGCAACAACATACCAGGCTGATGGACGGTTCAAATCAAAGTTTTCTGATGTGGGTTGAGTCCTGTCAAATTGTCCAACTTTTACTGTACTCTAACTTGAAGCAGGACTGTACTTGCAGTTTTAACAGCACAAAACTAAAAGTTAAATCATAATCACAAGCTTGTTTGTAATAAGTTCAAGTTTTGTACTGAAAAATGTGGGATAAATTGCTATGCAGCTTATTCGTAGATACAACACTAGTTGGGTTCTTGACCATAAATTTTGTGTCGTGAGAGACATGAGTACTTGAATGATGGAAATTTTGTAAGCCGAGCCAGGTTGACAGACACAGATGTGTAAATAAGTTTGTTTTCCTTTTACCTTTGTTGTATGTTTATACTTCAAACTCAAATCTTGGTACTACTGATACAATTGACTTAACTGTGAAGTTGTACAGGAGACTACTATGCACATATCTTTCCACAATTTTAAAATACTTTTCAGGTATCTCAGTTACAGCGCTCTGATATTCCAACAAAATTCATCAATTGTGGAATTATTTAAATAAGTCACACTGTGACATCACACTCCAGCTAATTTTCAAAGGGCTCACTCAAAGGCACATTCGGAAATAATCAGCTAACGTCAGATCGACTCGGTTGTTTGATGGTTGATGGATGGGCAGACACTCCGGACACCCAATTATTTGTAAACATGTTTAAATAATGTTACGTAATTTGCCCCATTTAATTGTTCTTTATTCCATCCTCTTGAGATATTTGCACTTCTTCTTTCATACATTTTTTCTATTTATTTGTTATTAGCACGTTCAGAGTGCAGTTAATGTGGTGTGGGTCTTATTTGAAAAAAATATCTAGAAATACCAGCTAAGGTGATGTATAATTTAATAAGGGTTCATTGTAAATATGCAATATTTGTATCTGCTGTTTGTATCATTTCAGGCAATTTTATCTTTGGGTTTGCCAATAAATTTCTATTCTTGCTCTACTTGAGACTCCCGGTTGACTTTTTTTTTGTCTCGTAAAACTTATCAAATTCACAGGCAGGGGTCACCTGACTTATATTAAAGAAAAAGAATCTAATCTGAATTTGAGGCATTTAATATGGAATGTAGAAATCCAGTACTATATTTCACTTTGCTTTTATTGGACAAACTACATACAAGTCTGTTCCTCCAGTGCTTATCAAATTCTGTACAAAAAGTGGCCTTTGTCATCAAATAATTCATTCCCTACTCGTTGCACTGGCGCAGGCTTCGTGTCCCTTAACTCATCGACATCTTCCTCAGAAAACACTTGTCCATCCCACATCTCGTCTTCCGCCTCTGACGGATCGCCACCAGCTGAGCCGTCCTGTCCCGGCCACATTGTTGTTGTTGTTGCTGCGGCATCTTTTTGGAATCTTGGCGGCATCAGTGGCACGGTAACAAGAGCGGAAAGTTTAGTGGAGGGTTCATCCGTATGTACAGCCATGGGAACCAAAGCGACTTCTGAGTTTCCGGGAGGCAACAAGTGGCGTGGCGAGTGAGCTGCCTGCAGAACTGGCCGGCCTCGCTCTGTCCCGGCCTCACCAGAAGGCAACGCTGGATGCTGAAGCCTGGACATCACCTTTATGAAGGATTGCAAAGTGGTCAATATTTTATTTAGTGATGTTAAACTGGGGAATAGGGCAAATATCCAACTTCCCATAAAAGAGAATTGAAAAGTTGACCAAATAAATGAAATATTCAAGTTTGGGCACTTGTAAGTCAAGTTACCGCTGTAAGAATTCTGGTTGTTTAAATAAGAATTATGCAAAAATATCCTTTCCACAACTACATTACATTCCTAACAGCTCCTGTTAATTCACATGCAAAGTTTACAACTTTGAAAATTCGCAGAATTGTGCAACCTTACCTTGGCGTCCTGCTCTACTTTCCTGTGAGGTGTCGGGATAAACTTGGTGCGGACCACCCTTCGTATCACTGCGGGGCTCACTGAGAAGCCTTCAGCCAGATGCTCAACCGTCCACTCGTCTGGATGCTCTCGCTTTAGATACCTGAAACACGATCCATTATATTAGAAGCGATGCCAGTAACTTTGCAGTTAGGCTAGCCGTAGCTCTGCCAATCTCAGGTGGAAAGCACTGTGTGACTCCCTATCACATTCAGGATCCCTAGAAGTCCAGCAACTTTTGTGGTCCAGAAATCTGTGGAGTCCAGGAACTTAAAAGATCCAGGAGCCTCAGGGATCCAGGAACCTTTGACATCCGGGAACCTTTGGGGTATGTGTCTTCTGTGCTAGCAATCACTCGGCTGCCTCTTGCTATTTAACCAAGTAAGCGACCTCACCATAGAGCTTACCTGATGGTCTCCATGGCCTCCCAAGTCAAGGTCCTCTCTGGAGCACCTGATGGTGTCATTCTCTTGTGCATGATGCTGTATTTGATCATCTTCCGCTTTTTCATACTTTCTCTGGCAAAAACAAACAAATTTAAATTGTTAGACCAAATACTGATTCTGTAAAGTAAGCAATTCATCCTACGATTACGCTGTGGGTCAAACTATCCCCTCCAAAACAAAAAAAATAAACTAAATCTTCATTTCATATACTAGAACGGGTTGTTTTGCATTAAAGGGCCTAAATCAAACAAACTCACTTTTATTGAACTTTTAGCCATGTTAAAATGCTGTAGTGTAAATTGTAATATAACTAATCATTACTAGTGGCAAACGTGACATTTCGGAACTAAACTTACTCCAGCAAAGCGTTGAGTTTGTCCTCTACCTCCTCCATGATGCAGTCTTCTTCTTCTTCCCTGTGACCTCTCATCTGTTCTCCGCGTGCATTTCGCACCCGTCTACTGCTGCTGGCATACCGGCAAAACGCCGAGGAAGGATGCAACGCCGCCGTTTTGAGGAGGCACACTGATGGGGTCGCTACTGCGCGAACCCACCTGGGGAGCACACAGAGAAGTCCGGCGGCCATGACGGACGTGGGTCGCAGACTTGGGAGTCTTGTTGGTTGGGAAATGTGAAGAAATGTGATCCTGCTCGCCGATCAGCAGACGACAGGTTTCGTGTATTGACACTGTTCACCGATATCCTTTTCTCAGGAAATAACATTCATGCGCTTGTGGAACCATTTCCGGGCTTTTTACGGCAAGTGGATTTGGACAAATGACATATGCGCAACGGAAGTAGCGAAGTCACCTGACAACAGCCCTGCCCTTCATGGGAATAAAAAAGAGAAATATTATGAAAGCAAAACTATCTTTCTTATATCGACAGAATACACGAAAAACCATACCACAGCGCATTTAAATAAAGTAAGTGATAATGTCTTTCAAATACATGCAATAAAAACGACCCCCCCATAAAAACATCATTTGAGAGACGACTTAACAAAAGGTGTTTTTCACCCAAGTCCTTCAGTTAATAAAAGTGTATAGTATTATGAACCCTGGTGGTTAAGGTTTACACACCAGAAGAAGCAACACGATTGAGATGTACCAATACGTATCGAACGTTATCCACTAACCCCTTATTCACTATATAGTCCGCACTATATATTGCCTCCTCGCATATTGCGTGACCACTGTATCTTCCATGACGCAGCAGCGCATTAAGATCGCCGACTATTTATGTGACTTTAATATATTTGCTTTGTCGTACATATTTTCAATTAAGTAAAAATAAGTAATTATATCCGCGGTGGTTACTGAATCGCTTACCCCATGTTATTTTCTTGTTCGCAATGCATTATATATTTTAACCTGGTGAGTGACCAGCGACGCTTACTGCTTTTCTAAGTGCATTGTGGGTAATTTTGAGAGCACTACAATTTCCTTTGGACATTTGGACATCTCTACAAAATGGCATAACACCTTAATTGTGCACTACATGGAGAATGTTGTGCACCGACTCTGCATAGCCAATGTGAATGCTTATGAAAAGATGATGAAGACATAATTATTTAGATTCTGTGAGTTTTTGTTTTGGATTGCATGCTGTAGCGTGCTATTCTTCAGAGGTGGGCATTCGTCAGTGCTTTTGTATGTCATGAGTTCTCTTCAGTATTTCAGGTCCGCCCAGTCGGTCCGAGTCAGCCAAATGTCGACTAAGGATTTACCGGTACCACGTCACACGCAGGTGCCGCACACCTGACACGCAACCCAATAAATTAAAGACAAAAAAACAATCTTATATTCCTTACACTCCCATAGACCTCAATAGCATGTGCCCCATATTGTTTTTATTTCAACCACCTCCACAGTGTGTTTTTATTTTATTTTATTTTTCTTCATATGGCTCCGCATGTCTGCGTGTGCGACGCCTGCTTGTGACAAAATATATTCTCGGCGCTGATTGGCTGTCTCCGACGAGGGACGGACAGGGCCCACGTGATTCGGTTTGAAATACCATAGGTGGTCTGGAGATGGTCACCTGCTGTTAAAATAACCAAAATAACCTAACATTTTTGGGGTTCATGTATGTGTGCTGCAAGGGATTAATTGCACATCAATTCATTTAACTGTGCAATGGTGATTTGAGAAACGAATCTATTGTTAGAATCAAACTAGTCGACTAAAATTGAAAAGTTTCACCACCATTGGAGTGAAGAGATTCCACCCATCCACCACAACCGAATCTCAACGCAAAATTCTTGTATGTGGATTGCGACATCTGCCGGGCGCCTGGCGATACAGCACCACCTCCTTCCCACGTTTCCTCCTCCCTTCCTCCTCCCCCCGAACGGGGTTGCTTCATTTGCGGCCATTTTGTTCGCTCACTTTGTTGATTGGGCTTTAGCGAGCTGTACTGGAGCCAATCAGAGGGAAACCGGACAGCGGCGACTACACGGTAAGGGAGAGCCGATTGAAGGCATTGGGTAGCTGTCAGCACGGATTGGTTTGCCGCGGACCAACCAAATTACTAACCCGACAAAGTGCACAAAAATCGAATGGCGGTGGCACGTTTCGGGGCCTTCGAGCAAATTTGGGCGACATGATCGGTCGGGCGAGCTAACTGCTTAGCTTGCTATCTCGAACAAAGGGACGGTGGAAAATGGCTCCATTCACCGCCCTTCACGGCTTTGGCCAACTATTGCAGACGAGTGGAAGTGACTTCCAGGGCCGCTCCGGATCTAATCCTCTCAAATGGATGCTGCTCAACGAAACCCCAATTTGAGCGCAATTTACCTCCCCATCCCCTTGTTGGGTTAGCGTAGGCGCCATGTAGCCTTGCTATCAAAACAACATGCTGTGTCTACATGATCGAAATTGTTTATTTGTGTGCGAATGCAATGCAAAACTTCACAAGTGCTTCTGCTTTATAATCCAAATTCAGGCCTTGCCTCTTGGTCTTATAATTATTTTCTTCATATTTTTTGTGGCACGGCCTTAAAAATGATGCAAATAAAACTCGAATCTGCCTTAAAAAGGTCTTAGAAATCGTTATCACATTGTTTTCGAGTGTTGAACTATAGTTTCCATTAACATGGTTTAAACTAATTGCTATTGTCTTATATACAGTACATGATTCATTTGTAAATATCCACTACAGTTTTAGATTTTTCATGAATTAAAGAAAGTATTTCACCATTAATAATTTGCGTCATTGATCTTTTTTTTGGGTGTAAATTCGCTGACAGAAACTCGAAATATATGCAGGGTTTTTTAAAGCGCATTTTGCCATGAAACGCTTTTTTCTCAATTAAGGAGCATTTCAATATTTTCACATTGGATATACAATTACAAATAGTATTTGGTGGGGAAAAACGTTTTGTCTATATAAAGTAACATTTCAAATAGGATAGCATTTGCATCTCTATCACTGTAACATTTCTATATTAAAAAATATTTACATAATGTTATTGCAATATATATTTTTTTCAAATGGCTTGTGGAGATGCGGTAAATAATGAGACGAAAGGCAAGTTTTCCTTCTTTTTCCTCCACACAAAACTGATTGTACACACAGCAAGCAGCAAGCTACTTTCCTTTAACCCTTTCACGTTTATCATCCCCTTGAACCCAGTTCCCTCCTTTTAGTGTACAGGCTTGTGAAGAATATCTCTCCGTTGTTTGTCACTACAGGCTCCTTTATGTGAAGACTTCCTTATGTCATCAAAACAACTTTCTGTAGCCAAACCGTTTAAAATGGCTAATTATGGCCCTTCAATCATTGGCCATTTTGCAGATTGTTTTTACCATCATGTACTGTTTACCACTGTTTTATTCAAGTTCCACAAAATTCAATTATGATTAAGATTTGTTACACTTCACCATTGCAAATTGTCATAGTTGTATAAAACAATTATTATACAGTGTGTATGTCTTCATATACATATAGTACCACAATGGAAAAAAATCCAAAATGATAAAATGTGGAAAAAAATATAAGCATAAAGTAATCCTATGAATACCTGTGTAAAATTCTGCCTGATCTCACTGACTGTGTGCGTTTCTGTTACAGAACGGCGTGTTGGTTACGCGGAAATGGAGCAGTACACGGCTGCCACCACGGCGACTGGAGAGCAGATCGTAGTGCAGACTGCCAATGGACAGATCCAACAACAGGTGAGTCTCGTCTCAAGGGAAGCTCGCACCAGAAGCAGACTTTAACGGTCAGCAATCAACTAACCCCCAAGGCACTCAAATCTGACAACATGGCGGTGGCACTTCAACCCCCTCCAAAAGTATTGGAACGGCAAGGTCAATTTTTGCACCAGACATTATTAAATAAACTTCAAGTGAATAACATTCACTATTTGGTGGCATAACCCTTACTCACGAAAACTAAATCAAGCCTGCAATCCTTTGCAGGTCATTGGTCAGATGTAACGAGAATATCGGTAAATCTATTAGCGGCAGCGTGTCAATAAAACTTCCTAAGAAACCCGCATCACATTAAAAGCTGTTTGGTTCAAAGTGTGGGGAAAAAAAGTAGCGGCTTATTCTGGAAAGTATTGTGTCTTAGGATGCAACAATATCCAAATGCCACAATATGGTAATTCTCTGGGAAGTTTGGTGTTGTTTTTGTACATATTAACAGCACTGACTAAAAAATAAGCCTCATTTTATTGCCACATGCTCCTGTTGGCTCAGGTCTATGTCGTTCACAATGCTGAAGCAGGCAAAACGCCATGTTTTTTGGACATCGATGTTGAAAAATATTTGCTGGCATAACTGGTTTATGGGACATTTTATCGGTCGAAACAGTTCTGTTCAGTAGAATAGCAGGATTAATTTAGTTATGGAATTTTAATTACAATTCCGGTGGTTCCACTTCGAAGGTGGCCATGACTGTGTTTGTTTTTGTGAGGTTGCATTATGGTGCCTTGCCTACAGGCCCAGGGCACAGTGACGGCTGTGCAGCTGCAAACGGAAGCGCCCGTGGTGACGGCCTCGGGCCAGCAGGTGCAGACACTCCAGGTAGTGGTGTCTTGGCCGCTCTGTATCAGTGGAATAAGCCTCGTCGTATATGACTCCTTATTTGCTGTTAGGGATCTTATGACCATGGCATAATAAATAAATCTATAGATAAACAAAAACAGGAATATAGAGCATTTTTCCATTTTTGAAGACCCACCGGATATTGTGGTTAATTTATTTTATTTACGTGGTGTTTTGACTTATGAGTTAAATTTGTTCTGTGACCATACAAGTAACTCGGATCACATGCATTTTAAATCAGCTTTCCCCATTGATATGAATGGAAATGCCAATATTCTGTTAAAGGTTGTTTTAAAAAAATATTTCTGTGTTTTGTTAATCAGAAAATATTGGGATTTTTTGTTACCGATTCTGTTATTTGGCAGAATAAAATTCTGATAACTGATTAATCGTCCAATTAACTAAAAATCGATACAATTCATAAAATAGCTTCATTTTTGTCCCGTTAATACTTACAAAAATAATACACAATAGTGTCCTTTAGTATTTGTTGAACATTAAAACGCAGACAAAAATCAGCAAAAGTCAAACTTTTTTTTTTCGATGAAAAAAAAAAAAAAATCATCTGAGTTTGAAAGACCAAATAACAGCCGAACAATGCCATGTAGTAAATTTGGAGTCATATCCGTTTGCATGCAACAGTCGGTGGCAGATTGTTTGTATTTTCATGAAGCATCGGACCTGCGGCATGCGTCTCCCAGCTGTGCGACGTCCCTGCATGCTGCTCACTCAGCACAGCGTCTCATGTGGCGTCCCGCCTGTGCCGTCATTTTGTGCCATGACTGCTGTTTGTTGCCTTTGAAAACATCAACAAAGGGGGTTTGGTTCAACCTGATCACAAGTGATTTGCATGAATTCATTGTCCTCATGCACTTGCTAGTCCAGACAGCAGAAACTTTCATTCAGTTCTTTAATTTTTCGTTTTCCACTAGGGATGAAACGCTTTACTGATAAAATGTGCTAACATTTCAGAACACAGTGAACCGCCGCTCCTCGTGGTCTATAGCAGGGGTGGGCAAACTTTTTGATTGGCGGGCCACAATGGATTCTAAAATTTTACAGAGGGGCCGGACCAGGAGCAGATGGATGGAATGTTTTGGTAACCTCACCTCATCGGAGAAAAAAAAATACATTTAATTTTAAATGAAAGTGAACAAAAGCATTACAACAATATATATGTCTTGAAGAACCAAAGTACTTAGAAAATGAAACATTAACAAGGTTTATTCATTTATTGATTTTTTTTTCAAGTTCGGCAGGCCAGATTAAAACGTTTAATGCGCCGCATGTGGCCCCCGAGCCTTAGTTTGCCCACGACTGGTCTGTAGGGAAAGAATCCAGCTTTAGAAAAGTCAAAATCTGAAACTAATAGATTCCCTCACCTGAAGGGGGATTTCAAATTGTCTATAGATGTCACAAAATTCCAGCTATGCACTTTAAACTAAGACGATATATAATATGTCTTATATGGTCTCTCTTGGAGTTCTAATGTTCTGACGGAATGGCAAGGTAACGCGTTTGAAAACACACGAGTATTCCCTTTAGGTTTGATTCATTTACTGTGGTCTGTTACAACACAGAAAAAGCATCATCAAGAAGAACAAAGACTCAACTTGGCCAATGAAAAGATCGATTATGTTTGTATAATACAATAACATAATATTTGTGTTGTCCCACTCTCATATGCAAATCCAGGGCTTTCTTTTTTAAAAATGGTAATAACGTTTGTAACCATGCTCATTTTTCTCATTCGTCGATATATGCCATTTTCTTATCATTTCATCACAAGTAGCCACTGGCCTGTGCGCACTCATTGGTTTATGTGTCATGTGTCAAGCCGTTTTTGCTCTTAAGTGTTTGCCAAACAGTCAACACTCGCTATTGGCAAGGAGTCAATGACCAAGACCTGCCGTTAATAGCAAACATTTTGGAAGGGTATTCTAAGCCAAATGGCGAGGAGTGACTGTACATTTAAAAAAAAAAGAACGTATTCCTGGGATAAAAGACAAAAAGAGTCTATCCTTCATGTAAAATAACTGAAGCTTGCCGTGCTGCTATGACATTGGTGGTCCTCTAATGCAGGTGCAGGGGCAGCCACTGATGGTCCAGGTGAGCGGTGGGCAGCTCATTACGTCATCCGGACAGCCCATCATGGTGCAGGCCATGTCAGGGGGCCAAGGCCAGACCATAATGCAGGTTCCCGTGTCCGGAACTCAGGGACTACAACAGGTCAGGCATGAAACTCGCTTGGGATGCGTTTGCATTTGGGGTACTGATGCATTGTGTGCGTTTGTAGATCCAGCTGGTGCAGCCAGGTCAGATCCAGCTGCAAGGTGGTCAGACTCTGCAACTCCAAGGTCAGCAGGGCCAGCCTCAGCAGATCATCATCCAGCAACCCCAAACGGCCATCACCGCTGGACAGAACCAGGTGTTGTATCAAAATCCACAAAGGATAAAGATTTGCGGTACACTTGCTTCCTCTTGGAACACTGTAGTTGAAATCACTCACTTAATTAAGGGTAACAATTCTAACAATAATAATGCATCAGCTTCTGGGGCATTCTGTGAAGAAAGCACCAAATGTGCCCTTTGCACATGCGCAGGGAACATTCAGTGCTTTAAGCACCGCCTCCTGGCGGTCATTCGGGATTCATAGAACAGTAGTTATAGACGTAAATAGCGTTTCCCCCCTTTTTTTTTTTGCCTTCCTCTGAGAAACTGTGGGTCTCTGGGGCGTGCTAAAGTGCCGTCTCTTCTGAGCAGATGTAGAATCCATTATGGCGAAATAATAGCTCTGGTTGTGACGCTGTGAGACAATGACGAGAACGTGCAGGACGTCACATGTGCAGAAAGAGCGTGGGAAATTCTAACTCGATTCCAGTCTAAAAATTATTTCCCATAGGCTTGCACGAATTGCCATGGTGAACAGCAAGTGTGTGAGTCATAAATGGTCAAATCAAAAGGCTATTAGACATATCGGAGATCTATGACTCTGTAAGGCAGACTTTGTCTAATGTACTGGCTAAAATCTAATTCACCGCAAATACTGAGTTTTTTCCCACCCCCACAGGGTCAGCAAATCAGCGTGCAAGGCCAACAAGTGGCTCAGACAGCCGATGGACAGACTATTGTCTACCAGCCGGTCAACGCAGACGGAACCGTCTTGCAGCAGGGTAAACTAAGCCACACAACACATAACACAGATTGGCCAATCACAGTGCCACAAATACAGCTTTATTACGTTTTTTTAAACACTCTTCTTATGATTTGCGTCAAATTGGCAGTGCAAAATTCTCCGAAAAAAATACTTAGAAAATGTATATGGAGAAAAAAAAAGGATGGCCTTTGTGTAATGAGAGAACAGGCACGAGTAAATTAAGAACCAAGAACAGTGGATACATTGCGAAAGTCAATTCTTTATTTGCCGTCTGCTTTTGAGTCGTCTAAAAGGAGGATCTGTATTTGTTAGGAATGATCACAATTCCCGCCGCCAGCCTGGCGGGTGCCCAGATCGTACAGGCAGGAGGTGCCAACACCAACACCACCAATAGCCAAGGCACTGTGACCGTCACCCTGCCCGTCTCTGGCAACATGGTCAATGCAGGTGGAATGGTCATGGTAAGACCCAATGTTGAGGTACTCAGCATCCTATTGCGTTTGTGTTTGTTCTCAATTAATCAGACACACGGCCCAGAGGTGCAGGGTGTAGTCACTGTGATTTTTTTGCTATCCTACTATATATATATAAAAAAAAAATTGAGGACCAAAACAGACTAACTGCAACAAATTTGAATGTATATGATATTCTGGATCAGATGGTACCGGGAGGTGGTGCAGTACCCACTATGCAGCGGATTCCTCTGCCGGGCGCTGAGATGCTGGAGGAGGAACCCCTTTATGTGAACGCCAAGCAGTACCACCGCATTTTGAAGCGGCGGCAGGCTCGAGCCAAGCTGGAGGCCGAGGGCAAGATCCCCAAAGAGAGGAGGGTAAGGCTCACTTATCCTCGTGCTGGTTAAACGGTGCCAGTCAATGAATTGAATGCAAGCGCTTGTTTTTACTCTCAGAAATACTTGCATGAGTCTCGCCACCGTCATGCGATGCAGCGTAAGCGAGGCGATGGAGGGCGTTTCTTCTCACCCAAGGAAAAGGAAGAAATGGCGTTGGCGTTGGCACAGGTAACAAGCACACCGGTCCTTCCGTGCTTTTGGTTTCTATTTCGTTTGAAGCTGGGGTTAATCCTGTCTGACTGCGGGTGAAACGCATACATGCTCTTGATTTAGGTGCCGGTCAATCACGGGGCACCTGTAGTGGACCTTTTTACCACCACATTACGTACTTCTGGGTGGCAACAGACGGAGTGCGCTCCGATTTAATCAT
Organism: Idiotropiscis lumnitzeri; assembly: GCF_059441095.1. Lineage (NCBI taxonomy): Eukaryota > Metazoa > Chordata > Actinopteri > Syngnathiformes > Syngnathidae > Idiotropiscis > Idiotropiscis lumnitzeri. The sequence goes on from NC_142393.1 coordinate 22,448,985, forward strand.
GAGTAAACAAACCGTGCAAGTCATTTGACCAAGGCTTCGGCTTAGTCTTCTTCTCTCATGCCGTACTTTCAATGTGTGAAGCATCAAGTAGAAAAAATGTTACTTGAGGTAAAATTGTTTTGAAGTGTCCCAGAACACTGGCTGTAATTTACATTTCAACAGGTAAATTAACTCAATAATAGAAGTGGTGAGAATTTAAACATTGTTAATGTGATAATTGAGGAAGTGGCTGCTTAATTTACCTTTCGGTTGTTCGGATTGGAATTAAGGGCACAGTTGTGCTGTGTTGACGCTTAATGGATTGCCTGTTGTGGAGCTGATGTTCGCTTGCTGGCAAGCAATCTGCTAAATTAGTCAGACACCCCAATCAAACATTTATACATACCTGACACAATTGTATAAAGCACCTGAAAGTGATACTAGAGTAAAGGTACATTAACAAAGCTCAAAAGATTACCCAGAAATGCAATGACACTCCAGTGACGCAATGTGACAAATCCAAAACACTCGTGTTCAGTTACCACGAGTGAATGATTTCATGTTATTCTTCATTTCATAACCTCATGGTCAAAGCATTTGGATGCCCTTGTTTCTGCCTTGGTCCCAATGTGCTATAAATAGCTTATGTTTCACTTTACAGCAACAGCAGGAAGCGGCACAGGCGGCCGCCGACGAGACGGTGGCTCAGATGATCCGAGTGTCGTAGCTTGACTATGGTTGACACTTCATCCCATCTGCCAGCTCTTCTATTCTACTTGACACTCTGGGCTTTTGGCTAGCAGCAGGCCAACAGCAGCAGTCCCCTTTTGTGGAATTTATCTTTTTTTTTTTTTTTTTTTTGTCTGAAGTTGAAGAAATCCTTCCTCTGTCTTTATACTTTTGGCTACAATTTTCCCCCCGGACTTAAGTTATGGTTTCACCTTATCGTCCATTCTTTTTTCTCCTTTTTTTCTTTTAAACCTGTATTCAAGAAATGCTTGCTATAGCCAAACACCTAGCACCTGCTATTTATTTTCTTTCTGGACTTAAATTATGGTTATTCCAAATCTGCTCCATTTGATGCCCCTAATGAGTCATGACATTCAACTGTTTGTTTTTTTTTGTGTGTGTGTCTTTGAACTCATTAATGCATATATTGTGATCTTTTTTTGCTTTGACACCCCCATTCACAAAAAGAACTTTAGTGAAAATATTGTATATTAATCATTGTCTCCTCTTCTCAGTGTACTTAAGTAGTTTGTCAGCTTTTTGGACACATTTTATACGATATTAGTATTTTTGTTTGTAGGGAAATCTACACAAGTGTTTGAATTGTACATTTTTACTCATCAAATGATGCAATGTTTTTTTGTACATGGTCTGTTTATTAAAAAAATTGGTTGCGCACCTATTTAATTAAACTGCAATAGGTCACATGTGTGGTTGTTGCTGGTATTTAAATTGTTAATCGCTGTTATTTTTTATATGGCAGACATTTTTCTTTTGCTGCAGAGTGTGTTCCTACATGTTTTCCGTCTCTCCCTGCTGCAACACACCTGATTCAAATGAAAAGCGAGCGCTAAACACCTAATTCAAATGATCAGTTCATTTGAATCAGGTGTGTTACAGATGGAAGAGATGGAAAACAAGAAGGAAAGCGGTCCTTGTGGACCGGAGTTTGACACCTGTGTCTAAGGCACCACAATTCAAAGACAAACAAAAGCTTTCATTTTTTTTAATGGACTTCCACTGCAGAGCAGATTAAAGCTACTACCCAGTGCCCTATGGAGGAATGAAAGTGCCAAAATTAAATAAATAAATACACAATGAAATGGTTAATTAAAATTGTCATTCATTAATTGTTTCATTCATTCATTAAATATGGAATCAAATAAATGCACCATTAAATAAACGGCATTGTTTAATTTAATTAAATGTGAAATTAAATCAATGTGTCATTACTTAATTAAATTCCCAATGATTATTTGTAAAACTGTATAGAATTATTTCTGTATTTAATTATTTCATGGTTCTGCGTTGCAGTGTTTTATGAATTTATTTTATCTGTCAAACTTGCCCAACAAAGTTCGTGGGCGGGGCTAAACGCTGACTGATTCAAATCTTGTGGAGGCTTTTGCTTTGGCCTGAAGTGGTCGGTAACACGGTGCCGACGATGATGGAGGACTTTCATGAGCAACCTTGAGTATTTGTGAAACCCACCCAAAGACAATTGAACACCTGTTTGGGATCTGCTCATACTCTCGGATATTTTTGGAAGGTTATCAGTAAATTTGTCAGTTTGTTTCTTTAAAGTGGTAAGACATTGTTTTCAGTTTTTTTTCCTCGGAAATGTATTGTTGAAGATGTTTTTTTTTCATAATTTGCTAATACTTTGGGCTCAATATTTTATTCAGAAATGTAAGTATGGCAATCAGAAAACGACTTTTTCACACTTTCACATTGATACAGTTTCCTATATTAAACTTTTAAATGACTCTAGTAACAAAGGCTAGTGTTTAGTCATTTTGTTTGAGTATTCAAATCTATTTAGCGGTCAATAACGTCACTCAGTGTGTCGGAATATTTTCCCTAGATACTCGGTTGCATAAATTAATTATTCTGGAATTGATTTGACTTGACTTGATGAGCAGCGCAACCATTAAGGTGTTATAGGACCTGCCCTCTAAACTTTGATGCGTGAGTTTGACAGGTAAAATAAATTCATGAAACGCTGCAACGTGGACCATGAAATGGTTCATTAAAAACAGTATTTTTTTTTTTACACATAATAAATTAATTAATGACACATTGATTTATTTAATCCCATATTGAATTAATAAATGAAACATTTACTTAATGACACTTATTTAATGGTGCCAACGATGTAGGTAATGGATGGATGGATGGATCTATTTATCTGATTTATTTAATTCAATACTTAATAAATGAATGAAACAATTAATTAATGACATTTTAATGAAACATTCCATGGAGTATTTATTTATTTAATTTAGGCACTTTCAGTTCTCCCACCCCCACACTTTCCGGAAGCGCAGGTGGCTGTATGACAATCGACCAATCACGACGAAGACGGCGGGACTATTCTCTATTACCGGCCTTCCTGTCTGAGCCAAAACGTTCCGTTGTGTAACCATGGAAACACTCTGACTGTCGCACAAACTCAATAGTGGAAAGCAACTCACACCGTCTAATAAGGGATACTTTGTCGTCGTTGCTTTGACTGCCCTTTCCTTCACGGAACCGATGGAGACGACCGCCCACACCCCTTGCGGAGAGCTCAGGTGACCTGTCCGCTCCCGCGCATCGCCCCCTCCCCGCGGAGATGCAGCAGCCTGCCTGAGGACCGTTGCGAGCCCAGCCACCGCTAGAACCGAGCAAGTGTCTTCAAACAAAGTCACCGAGACACAAAACGGCGAAATATTCGCGTACACAGTTAATAGGTGTTATTTTGTGGTGGGCCCACACGTTCGCTCCCCACTCCTCCCTCCGGCAACCTCGTCCCATCACCGCCTGTTCCCCGACACGGGACACCATACTCGGCAGATGCGATGAGCGACTCGACGGCGTCCGATGGAATGGTGGAGGTCAAACAAGGCACCAAGTACGTCAAGGAGACCGAGAACGTGGCGGAGAAATACTCGGCCATGACCGTGAGCAAAAACAGCAGCGACGTGAATATGAACGTCGGGGAGATGCCCTCCGCCGCCTTCACCGCCGTCCCCACGCTCAAGTCTGTCAAGAAGGTAAGGACGCGGCGACCCGCCATCAAGTTAGCCTGCCGGGGACGAGGAGGAGGGGGCGCCGCCGTCGCCGCATAACGAGTCGTGGGGGGGTCAGACCGCTTCCTGGCCCAGTTGGTACTGCCGCAGTAGAGTTCGACTATGATCTTAACGTGTGGGACACGTCGGATGTTGTTGGCACGTTTGGGTTGAGGGTTCGAGTTGCTTGCTTGGGGGTTTCCTCCCACAGTTCAAATACGGATTAAAGAACACGTTGTTCTGAAGTGTGACTGTGAGTGCAACGGCCTGTTTGTCTGTTCTGCTCTGACATTCACTTGCGACCAGTCTATGCTACTGCGGCTGAAAGATTTTAAAAAATAGTATTTTTTTCCCATAAATACTGTGATAGTTCAAGGTCCTTTCCCCTGCATTTTTTAACAAAGACATACAATAAATTTGTCGGTAATACAATAAGATTTATTATACAGTATTTTGTTCTTATAACTTCTGCTTCTGCTAAAATAAAGACATTTGAACCATTGATCAATATGTAAAAAGGGTGAATAAATTCATCTATATTACAACAAAAATCAGATTTATTATACATAAACATCGCTAAGATAAAGGCATCTGAACCATTATTTAAATGAAAATGTGAGACAGTTTATGTACAGCATCTACTACTTTAAGTAGTTGTTACTGTACAAAACACTTGATCCTGCAGTATTTGAAGCGTTCACTGCAACTGTAAAACATTCTACCAAACAAGTGTAGTGTAAACAAACCATAAATTAAATTACAAAGATATTGTCAATACATTTCTGGCTTTATCACTTCAACTTTTCATGTTTCAGGAAAAATACTGTACATGCATTTCTAAAGCACCATCCATCTATCAATCACATGCATCTAAAACAATTGCCGGTGAGCATTCTGACAGACGGACCAAATTAAGGCAGAGGTTTTCAATGTGACCTACTGTATGAATGTCTTTTTTTAATTTCTACATATGCATTCAGTTGTTGTATATATTGCTTTTCCTCACTTGGTTCACTGGTAAGATGGCGCCTACCCCAGCTAACTTTATCCAGCGTGCAGATTCAAACCTTGAACCTCAGAACTGTGGCGCAGATGTGCTCAACACTCATCATGCTGCCCAAATGGCGGTTTATTTGACTTAAGCATGTCAAAACTTGTTGGTTTTTAAAACTGAACTGTGGTCAAATGCCAACCCAAATGACTGTAGCTCCTGACAGCACTTACTTGGCCACGCCCCTTAAAGGCACACCAACACTATTATGTACAACTGTGTGGCATTTCACTTAATTTCAATTGGAAAAATTGAATTACAATCTTGGTCACGGATGGATTCTATTTTGTAACCCAAAGCATATGCAAATAAAAATATATATATGAAAAAAAATAAATGAATGTGCCCAGTAGATTTCTTTTTCCAAAGAATTCACAGGTCAATTTGACCTGCAGTATTAACAGTAGGGTATTCAAATGATGATGCATGAACAAATATACAGTGAGTCTCCTTCTCGGCTGGGTATGTTGTATAATGGCTCCACGGGAAGGAGACAAAAGGTCACTGACTAACACTCACTCACACAAAAGTTGGACAACTTGATCAAAAGGATAAAAAAAAAAAAAAACAACAAATAAATAAGGTGTTTCATTGGTGTTTCATTGGTGTGGGCTTGACCGGACTCAGTCAGTCCCAGATAGCTTTTTGTGGACAAAGACCCTTAAATGAACACAAATCTCCTTGAAGCATACGTTTGACTCACACAGTCACTGCTTTTCTCCGGGGTGAGGGTGCTGGCTCAGTTGGACTTGATCCTCGAGCGTGTATTCATAACAAAGTGCTTTGTTGTCATAAGCTCTCTGCAGCATTCCTACCATCCAATATGTTTTCATATTGGAACACAGGCCACATGTTGTTCTTATTGCCTGGCAGGTGAGCAGAACATGTTATCCCAGTGCTTTTCAAACTGGAGTCCTCGGACCCTCGGGGTACTGCAAGTCACAGCTTGGGGGTGCGCTAAAATAATTAGCAATAAATTATGTTCTCATTTTAAAAAAGTGCATTCCCAGAAATGAGGAAACACACATAAATGAAATACTCATGAACTTAGCTTTTTGGGTCAATTACAAGTTCTGCTGTGCTTGCGTCACATCAACAGTGGCGTTTCATGGCATGGGCGACCTATGCGGCCGCACATGGTGCTAGTACATTGCATTATTACCAAAACATGACCTTGTCCTGGAAGAATGCGACTGTCTGTCTGTCTCATACTGTCATTGCGTACACTCCATGATTTGAGAGTAATCTGCCGTGACTCAACAGCCTCAAGGCATTTATTTTAAGACGTAGTCAAACGGCCCATGCGTTGATTTAAGACCGTCTGTTGGATGACGTCCGGGTCAGTAAGTCGCTAATGCAGCCAGACAGAAGGACCAGCTTAAGTCTGCCACTTGGCCAGTGATTGTCTGAAGAAAAACTTTTTTTTTTTTTTTTTTTAAGCTTTTAGATGTAACTGATTGACTTGTTTGTTTAATGAAGACAAAGGCCTGGCCAATAAAATGTAGTTGTAACATTCCGCTTCTGTTGCGCCATTTAGTATGAAAGTGTTTTCTGATTCAACTCAATTATGTCACCATTTGGCGACCTATAAAAATAACATTTACTATTTTCCTTCTATTAGCAAGTTAATGACTTGATCTGCTATAAGGCAGAGATACATAGATGCACAATGTTTTGAATGCATATATTGCAAACCATTCTTTATTTGAGCACTTATTCTATATGGTAGAACAAAAGAAAGAAAGAAAAGGATGGTGATGCAAAGCAAGAAGAAATTAGAAGAAAGAGGAGGAGGAAGGAAATAAAAGAATGAAAGAAGATAGGACCTAGGATGGATTAAAAAAATGGTGGAAGTTAATAAGGCTGCAATGACAAGTGAATAAAGAAGGAAGGAAGAATGGAATGGAAGAAGAGACGAAGGAAGGAAAGATGGGGACGGAAGGAAAGTAGGGGGAAAATGACAAATGAGAAGGAATAAAAGAAAGAACAGGAGAAGGATAGAAAAGAAATAACGGAACAAAAGAGGGGAGGAGGGAAGGAAAAAATTAGGAAGGAATTAATGAGAGAAGAAGAAGGAAATAAAGAATGAAGGGTGAATGTGAGAATGGAAAGAAGAGAGGCAGCAAAGAGGAATGAACAAAAGGAAGGAAAAAAGGGCAAACGAGGATCAAAATAAAAAGGGAGGATGAATGGAAGGAAAAATAGGGTGGAAAAAATAAGAGATGTAATAAGGAAAAAGGGGGAAGGAATAAATAAAAGCAGGAAAGAAGGAATGAAATGATAAAAGATTGACACGAGGATGAGAACGACTGGAAGATGGAATGAAGCAAAGAAAGAAAGAACAAAAAAAAAAGAAGGCAACAAAGGAGGACGAAATGCTCTTGCTTATTCTCTCTCTTCATTGCACTCTTACTCTTTTTATTTCTGTCTCTCTCTATCTTTACCTCGCTTGCTCTTTCGCTCTCTCTCTCTCTTTCTCTCTCTCCCTCTCCTCCCCCTTGGCCATTAGAAAGGAACATAACAGGTGAAGGTTGCCTCCCACCTGGGTTTTCAGGGAGGCTTTTCCCGGCATAGTAACATTGGGTCCACCAGGTGCTGAAATGTCACACGGAGGACGTAGCGGCAGGGAAGAGGCAGTGATGGCACACAAAGAAAGGGTGAGTGGCTGCTAACAACCCCAAATCATCAGGCACCTTTCAAGACGCGCACTTGATTTGTTCTTACACCATTCTGGCAGATCAAAGTGTTCCACACGGCTTCGGAAAATGCACACTGATGTACTATTTGCATTGAAATGACTTCGAGAGACGGTGAATGGAAGTGTAAGCTAGGACCTTAAAGAGATAGCAAATGTTAATCATCTTAATAGTGACTGTATGTTGAACTTGTGCGCATTTTTACAATCATTAATTTTAGCCTCCTGACGTGCTTTGCAATTCCATCAGAAGCTTGCTGTAGCTCCTCCAGATAATATAATTTTTTTTCAACATCAGATGGATTGAAAACCAACAACAAAGCAGATACAGTTAACAACTGTATGACCTTGTGGAGAATTATCACAACTTTGTCAGACTTGACGAGACTAGATGGCGTAAACTACCAACATTTTCTCAATTTAACGTTATCCATCCACGATAACTGTTTGCATTTTGGATTAATTCCCTTGTAGGAGTTTGTCAAAATATGAGCCAATTGACCCAAAATGGCTGCTTCAAACCAACTTGGACGACAGCCTGTTAAATGATAGACATGTCCACCCAATTTCCTCTCAATTGATGAGTGGGCTGATTTTTGTTTTGGTTTTTTTTCCCCAGTGTGCGTTACTGATAAAATTCTGAATTGGGGCCCATTTAAAGCAAATTCCTTTGAAGGAGTTTGTTAGAGTACAAGCCCTTGTTATTGGTGTGCTCCCGGATTTATGCGTGTTGTGTCAACTCTGCTGACCTGCGTCTTGGTTTTTAGTGCAAACACATTCTATGGACATCTAAAATAAGGAGGAAATTTGACAGCATTCCACGGTGAATGAAGACCTTTAAAAGAAGTGAGCGCTAAAGTCCCGTGGATATCTTCGCAAGAGGACGGACTTATGCTCTTGAATGTTTAGGAATTAGAAGGCTTTGCAAACAATCTGGAGTTGTGTATTTGCTGTCTTATTGTATTTGGTGTACTTTCAAGGCAAAATTGACAATTGAGAGGATTTCTTTTCGGAAAATGTTCTCAAGATCTGTGAGAACAAAAAGCAGGACACCCAACTGGCACTCAAACAGTATGGACAAAACTACTTGGATACCATTCGAGTCTTTTATGAAAAAGGAGTTACAAAAATCCTTTAAAAGTGACAACTAAAACTGACAACCTTGTTTTCTCCTCTTGTAGATCCAGTTTGCCAATGCAGAGGACAAACAAGAGTTCAGCAAATATCCAACCAAGGCTGGCCGCCGCTCCCTCTCTCGCTCCATCTCGCAGTCGTCCACAGACAGCTACAGCTCAGGTGCCACACTTCATCTTAATCTCGTTATTCTCCCGTAATCAACGGTTTTTAATTTATTCTGGGATAAACTATTCTACATGCACAATTTTTTCATTTTTCCTAATCTCCAAATGACCTGTACAAATGGTTTACACACCTTGGTAAAATTAACCTGTTTTGTGCGGGTGGTCCTGTCTCGTGCAAGTGCACCACAGTTCACCGCTCCCTGTGTATAGCTGAGCCAATGGTGAGTCTGGATTTTGTTACCATGACAACCATGAGGTGAAACTAGGGCACTGATGGGGGCAAGCAGTATCTACTCGCGGGAGTGGAGTTTAGAGTGTGAGGGGGAAAAAGTTTGCATCATTGAAACAATAAAGGCATTTTCACTTGTGGAGGCAGAGCTTCATCCACTTGTCAATTTGTCATGGGTGGAGAATTATTGTCGGGGTGCTGGTATGTAACTTAGCATATTTTCAGAAATAGATAACTTGGATGCCAATTCAATCTATTTTTAGAATAAGGCTATCATATAACAAAATGTGGAAAAAGTGAAGCACTGCATACTTTGCAGGTACACCGTGTCGGTTAAATCATACATACAGTACCTCTTTTGATGCATTTATTCACACTTCTGTTGTTCTTTCCTTCCTAACTTCTTTCGCCAGCTGCGTCATACACTGACAGCTCTGATGATGAAACGTCCCCAAGAGACAAAGCTCAGGTCAACACACAGGGCAGCAGCGACTTCTGCGTGAAGAACATCAAACAGGCCGAGTTTGGCCGCCGTGAGATTGAAATTGCCGAGCAAGGTACTCTTTGACAATTTGTGTTTTTTTTTTTTTCTAAGACGGGTGTGATTGCAAATGAGTTTACTTGAGTTCCTCCCACATTCCTACTCACAACATGACAAGCATCCAAATTATGTGTTTGCTTCCTCCAGACATGTCTGCTCTCATTTCCTTGAGGAAGAGAGCTCAGGGGGAGAAGCCTCTGGCAGGGGCCAAGGTGGTGGGCTGTACCCACATCACCGCTCAAACGGCGGTAGGTTGCTCACTTTCTTTGTATCCTTCCAGCCTGTTGGTCATTTTGTTCATCCCGATTGCCTGTCAGGTGCTGATCGAGACCCTGGTGGCTCTGGGGGCTCAGTGTCGCTGGACCGCTTGCAACATCTACTCCACTCAGAACGAGGTGGCCGCCGCTCTGGCCGAGACAGGTGAGGTGCCCAAGTTTGAGCAGGAGCTCCATGCTTATTATTTCATTAGTTTGACCAATACTTGTAACACAACTGCTTGTTTTGTTTTTTCGGAACCGGGAATTTTTTTTAACCTGTGCAACTTTTTGAGTAGTTAAATTTTAGGCTAAAGATTTTTTCAAATGTTATTTTTATGTTAGCTTTATTTTAACCTGCACACATTTTTGGAGTTTTAGTCTAACCAGTACAACTTGTATTAGGCAGTTTTGTTTTAACAGGATCCATTTTATTGGTTTTATTTTAACCAAGGCAATGACTTCATTTTCTACGGAAGAGGATTAGAGCCATGAATGAGAAGAAAAAAAAAAAAGGTTGGAAGGATTTTGACTTTATTCTCAGAATTCTGACTTTAAAGTTAGAATTCCGAGATTAAAGTCAGAATTTATTACTTTAAAGTGAGAATTCTGACTTTAATTCTGACTTTAAAGTGAGAATTCTGATTTTAATCTCAAAATTCTAACTTTAAAATCAGAATTCTGAGAAAAAGTCAGAATCCTTCCAACCTTTTCTTTTTTTCGTTCATGGGCCTCATCCTCTTCCGTACTTTTGTAGTTTCATTTTAACATAGACAACCTTGTTTGGTAGTTCATTTTTAAAAAGCACAACATTTGTTGATAGTTTTATTTTAAGTTGTACAACTTTTTTGTAGTTTCATTTTAACTTGCACAAAAGTTGTTGGTAGGTTAATTTGAACCTGACCATCTTTTTTTTCCGTCGGCTCCTGCAGGAGTGCCTGTGTTTGCCTGGAAGGGAGAGACCGAGGACGACTTCTGGTGGTGCATCGACCGCTGTGTCAACACAGAGGGCTGGCAGGCCAATATGGTACAGTATGATACGGCTTTCCGCCAGCGAGCGAGGATACCTTCAACGCTAATCGATCTTTTACAGATTTTGGACGACGGCGGAGACTTGACACACTGGGTCTATAAGAAGTACCCCAACGTGTTCAAGAAAGTGCGGGGCATCGTTGAGGAAAGCGTCACCGGAGTTCATCGGTGAGACGCTCAGTGTCATTTGCAGGATGCAAAGGAGATGGACAGACACTGGGAAAGTCACAGAAAGGTGTAGAAGTGAACATCCTTAAGATTTTTATGGCTCAAACACCTGTTTTAAATGTTGTCGCTCAGCTCCTTGACAGAGAATGGCAAGCTTTTTTAAAAGTTGAACTGAAACACTGCAGAGAATTAGGGAGTAACATACACTACATTTAATACACAATGAAGCGTTTCACTTCAGCGTGTCTCCGTAAGATGCTGTAATATTAGGCAAGGCAAGTTCATTTGTACAGCACATTCCATGTACAAGACGATTCAGCGTGCTTTACATAAAACATCAAACGCATTACAAAAAGCGAAACAAAATCAAAAGACTTTGCAATTTAATCATCTATAATAGTTAGATTGAAATGAACCCTACATCAATCTAGATCAGCGTGGGCAAACTACGGCCCGAGGGCCACATGCGGCCCATTGAACGTTTTAATCCGGCCCGCCGAATATGAAGAAAATGAAATGAATAAACCTTGTTAATGTTTTATTTTCTAAATACTGTGGCGTGTCAAAGACAGATATTTTGTTGTAATGCTTTTGTTCATTTTCATTTAAAATTAAATATATTTTTTTCCTCAGATGAGGTGAGGTTAACCAAACACTCCATCCACCCCTGATCTAGATGAATTAAAAGATAATGTGCAAATTGGGATTAAAACAAGAGAATTAAGGATAGAGACACAAGAATGCTGCTGTAAACAATAATGTTTTCCGATCTGATTCAAATGATTCCCACTTAAAACAGACTATTGGGTACATTTTAGGAAATGTTGCTCAAATACAGTGCCGCTCTGCCTTTGGCTAGCGGTCGTCATAGCAACAATGGGAAGATGCGGGTTCCAGGGTGATAGCACCGCTGTACAGTTTTGACTGTGTGGCCACATTGCAGACTGTACCAGCTGTCGAAAGCCGGCAAGCTGTGCGTCCCAGCGATGAACGTGAACGACTCGGTCACCAAGCAGAAGTTCGACAACCTCTACTGCTGCCGTGAATCCATCTTGGACGGGTGAGCGTGAATGCACCGCCAGTCCATGTAACAAACACACTGAAATGTATACCTTTTTTTTTTTCCAGCTTGAAGAGGACCACGGATATCATGTTTGGTGGCAAACAAGTCGTGGTGTGCGGTTATGGAGAGGTGATATGAAATACCATTATGCATTGATTAACATTTTTTCCCTTGTGTACATCAATGAATTAAAGTGTCTCTTTATTTTTGTTAATTGATTTTGAAAAAAAAAAACTTCAGTACAATGAATAGTAAACACCCATGATTCCAGAGAGATAGGCACCGAGCTCTGTCGCAATTTGCAAAAATCCATGAGTAAATGACGCCACCCTTATGATAACATAGCAATGTTACAAATCATTACTTATGTCCAAATGAGTCATCAACTCAATCCAACAAACATTCTTGACACCAAGATGTCACCTGATCGCGCCAAAACAATTCTGTCATGGAAACGTTTTCCCACCATGCATAAATGTGCTGAGACACCTGTATGTGCTGTAGGTGGGCAAAGGCTGCTGCACCGCTCTCAAAGCATTAGGAGCCATTGTGTGCATCACCGAGATCGACCCTATCTGCGCCCTGCAGGCGTCGTGAGTCTCTTCTGATTTTTTCACGTCTATAAAAGGTGCTAGTTGCTGTTTTGAAAAGTAGTTGCTGGAGGAGTCAGAAAAGTTGCTAATTTGGCAATACTGACTGTCTATGTAAATTATCTCTTCTCTGTTTGAAGCCATGCTGTTAGTCTAAAATGATCATATGTCCTGGAATTATTGGCATTTCTCTAAGTCCATGATCTTTGTGTACGCACACCCAATCAGCATGGACGGCTTCCGTGTGGTCAAACTGAGCGAAGTCATCCGGCAAATGGACGTAGTCATCACTTGCACTGGTAAGACGAACGAAAAAAAAATACACAGACTTAAAATATGACTTGGACAAAAATAATTGGTAGTTTTATTTTAACCCACACAACATTGTTTTTTTAGGGTTGTTTTCTTTTAACCTGTACAATGTTTAGCGATTTTTTTTATTCAATCTGTAAAAATTGTGTTAGTTTTATGTAAAGCTTATTTAAACCTACATAGTTAACAACAAAAAAAAATAATAACCATAATGATAATTCCAAATTTATTATAGCCCTGCTGGTCAACAGTCAAACAACGCACGAGTTTACAGTCAATGACTGGACACGTTTAGCCAGGCATATTTTGCCCAGCCCTGAAATATGTAGACCATCAAAAAAATGACAGAGGTGTTAAATTAAGACACTTGGACCTGCAAGCATTGAGTTTCTCATGTGTTTTTGCCCTTAAGGCAACAAGAACGTCGTCACCAGAGAGCAACTGGATCGCATGAAGAACGGCTGCGTGGTGTGCAACATGGGCCACTCCAACACAGAGATTGATGTGGTAATGATTGCATGTCTGCCCCACATCCTCTTGATGAAGACCCATCGCTGACTCCCTGAATTCCGTCACGCAGGCCAGTCTACGCAGCCATGAGCTGACCTGGGAAAGGGTCCGCTCGCAGGTGGACCACATCATCTGGCCCGATGGGAAGAGAGTTGTGCTTCTGGCTGAGGTGATGACTCTTTGACGAGATTGCTTTTGAATGATTGCACTGGTAGTTTTACTCATCGTATTCACGGCCATCTTGGTTTGTTTGTTTTCTCTCTCAGGGTCGCCTGCTGAATCTGAGTTGCTCCACAGTGCCCACCTTTGTGTTGTCCATAACCGCGACTACTCAGGTCGGTCCTTGTGCACTTGCTTGTCATTCAATACCCGCTACAGAGCCCCAGGCATGACATGGAATTGAATTTATGGCCACGATATAAAGTGCACACAAAATTGTAATTTGTGGCCATGAAATACAAAATTCTGCCCACTAAACAGGTTACATTTGCACAGAAAATACAAATAAATACTATTTATGTATCTTGGACATTTGGATAAGCAAATGAGATGCACCTTGTCTAATGACAATAAAGTAAATCACTAATTCACAAAGACGCGCGCCATTCACTTATCTCAAAGTTGAAGTTATTCATATGAAATTGATTGATATGAAAACCCCAAAAATTGTATAGTGTGGCGACAATTTAGTTTATTGCGACCGCTACTTAGTATTCTGTGACCACAAATTTGCCTTTTTTTGTGCACATTACAGCAATAGGGAACGTGCACTGCCGCGAATAGCTAAAATCGCTGCATTATTGACGCTTATACAAAAAGGGTTGGACTGTAATTACCCATAGATGCCACCAGATGGTGGCAAAGAACCTGATTTTAAATGTTCCTTCCCTGATCTTAAAATAGTTGTGCACCACCAGATGGCGTTAAAGCAAAAGTTTAATATGCGACATGACTTTGGCCTTAGCACAAAAAACGGTTTTCCAGCGAACCACGGAGAAGTCAGGATAGGTTTAAAACTTTTTTTAAAAATCTGTGAATGTCGAACCGCAGGTCTCACTGTATATTATGGCCAATATTTCTTTTCTCCATGTCAAGTCTTGGGCTTCGCACACAACACAACTTGGAAATGTTTTTGACAGGCAACTCTCTCTCTCAATTTCTCTCTCTCGTGAATGCTTGCTTGCAGGCTCTGGCCTTAATTGAGTTGTTCAACGCTCCAGAGGGACGCTACAAGCAGGACGTGTATCTCCTGCCTAAGAAAATGGGTAAAGACGCGCTTGTGTTTTCTCCACCTGACAAAGTAAAACATGGTTTACCCCAGAGACACACATACTGAAAGTAGTCATTCATGATGTAACTTTTTTCTCTGCAGACGAGTACGTGGCCAGTTTGCATCTTCCCAACTTTGACGCTCACCTCACGGAGCTCTCTGATGAGCAGGCCAAGTATATGGGCCTCAACAAGAACGGCCCCTTCAAGCCCAATTATTACAGGTACCATGTATTCCTGTATAAAGTATGTAGTGCTGGTTTGATCTTACACGTGTACAATCATGCTGTATTTTGTCTTCAGGTATTAATCGGAAGGCCTGCTGATGTTTCGCTGAAATGAACAGAGATATCTATTTTATTTGATAAATTGATACCAAATGGAGGACTTATTTTACTTATATAACCTAAATGGCATAGCTTTAAAAATTAATTGTATAATCAGCTAGCATGTGTGTCTTGTCAAATATGTAAACAAAAGCTCATTTGCATGAACTGTTAGCAGCTACAGCTTTTTAATTTAATTTTTTTAATGCACAGTGCCAAAAATGAAGGCCGTAAGAATGAAATGCCACTCTGTGAAATATTTAATTATGCTCTACATTCCATTTGTACATTATATTCTTGCAATGTTTTCTTTTTGTGTGGTTTGATTCCACTGAATTATATTTATATTTTATTTGAATATATTATGGGACAAGTGTTCCATATGAGAAGTCCAGAATTAATTTTGAACAATGCAATTGATCTTCTCCTATAAAAATAAAAACTAATCAAATTCTGCACTATTTGCTTGGCCTGCTTAAAAATAAGAATTTGAATCAGTATTGTGGCAAAAAACTTAACTCGGGTCACTTCACAATAAGCAGCAGTTGGCAAATAGTGAAGTATTATTTTGTCCATTTAATGCCACTCCGAATTGAGGATTAAATCTTCTGTATTAATAACCCAACCCAACATGTTTGCACTTGGAACAACCCTCATATGCATAATGGAAACGCAATAGACAGGGACCTAAATCGATAGTTGCAGTGTAATAAACATTTAAGCAAGGGATATTGGTAAATATGGTGGGGCAACATATGTAGACAGACAAAATCACAATTCTCACAGGCATATATTCTTTACCCTCTCCGGCCAACAACTACATTATTGTAGCTCATTGAGTTCCTGAGAGTAGTGGTGACTCTTCTGGTTAGAATAGATAGGCCAACTGAGAATGTTTACAAACAGTTGGTAGGGGGGGGGGATCAGCATCGCTGATGACTATTGCAGATCTGAAAAAGATAGCAAAAACTTCTTGTGTTTGGGATGCCAGATATACTCTAAAGGGTTCGTCTTTATTTTTGTGTTTCAAATAAATGAATAATTAATGAGGGAAACCTCTGGGTGAGAGTAGAGTGGATATCACAAATTGTTGTGCAGTGAAAGAAAATCGCAAGACTGCTTCCAAAGTCAGGCTGAAGTGATCGTAGCCTTCTCAATTAGGTGAAATGGAGAGAGATGATATGTCAGAACAGATTGCACATGTAAGTCAAGCAGAATCAGTCACCAAAAAGAACCACTCAACTGTAGGCTAGCCTCTTTGACAAATTTTGCAAGTATGCTAGACTTTTGACTACATCTCATTTCTTTTATTGCTTTCTCGTGAATTAATTAGCTAGTCCTTCAGTGATCATGTTAACTATGTCTGAATTTCCACCATGAATCAACTTACCTGTTGGAAAAAAACAACACATTTGTCCTATGTAACATAACCTTAAACAGCGTGTTGTCTTTCTAACATGATTGTCTTCATTTGTTGTCAACATGCATTCAATCAGCAATAAAAGATGTTTGTCGGCAGAGGAGAGTGTATCTTCAAATAAAGCTAATTAAAGGAGATATTTTGATTGAGTGTTGATTTGAAACATGGAATTAAAAAAAATATGCTAAATAAATATTGTACCTTTCTGAAACAACATATAGACAGTAGGGAGATGAAAAGCCATCTAAAGCCTACTTACTACATTTCCTAAGATGCATCAAGTATGGTATTTATATACGGTCCATTTCAGAATTGGAGGATATTCCTTCCCAATGAAATTTCAAAGAATCCATAATCAAAATACAAGCCCAATTCCGTTGAAGTTGGGATGTTGTGTAAAATATAAATAAAAACAGAATACAATGTTGTGCAAATCATGTTCAACCACTTTTTATAAATATACCACAAAGACAAAATATTTAATGTTCGCATGAATAAACTTGATTGTTTTTATCAAATAATCTTTAACTTGGAATTTTTGGCTCTAACACATTACAAAAAAGCTGAGATAGGCTCATGTTTACCACTGTGCTTCACCACCTTTTAAGTCGCTAGGGTTGTTGCATCATACTTAAGACTCAGTTTTATGCTCTGCACTTACTGTAATTCAAAGTCTGTGGACTGATATACAGTACCTCAATTTGATTTGTGTATTGTCGTTTTGAAAATAAGATTTTTTGGGGTTGACTTTTTATTACAAAATACTTAATTATGTTTTTTTTATCTTGCACACAGGAAATATTCCAATTGAAACAAATTCAATTCTTTGATAGGTGCATGATCCTACAGCACATCCAATTAAGAAAAACAGTCAAATGCATTTTAACTTGATCATTGCAAGCAGTCCACAGACAGGTAAGCCATGTTATATTTGTGGTTGCTGTAGTTTGTGTGATACGTTCAAATGGTCTGTCAAGTGCAAAGTGCTAGTTAGCAGCAGTATTTTTAGATATTGGTAGTTTATTGAGGCTATCTAGCGTATGTCAAGACTTGCTCACTGACTATACTAAATTATATTTTGAAAACAAAACATTGTAATGTCGTTGAAAGTTCACGGCAGTACACACAATTATTTACAGCACAACGCTGAAGCTCCTGCCACACCCTCGCCACCCCAGGTAAAACTGTCTAGAACCGCTCGTGCCCAAGGTATGGATAACGGTTCAGATTTTCTCTTACTTTGAAGGACATGCCTTTTGTTTTGGAAGACAACCGGAAGCCGCGCTGACTTCAAATGACTTGACTATCCAACTTTTTGTTGACGTCGCTCATCAGTTTAGCATAAGACTTAGCAATAGCTTTAGCAATACCAGTGTAACGTCGTCACGATGGCACGTAGCCCGCCAGTCTCGAGTCGACATGGGCGACGCTGAGCGGGACGACGGAGCCGCGGAGGCCGAGCAGAGGCCACCGAGCACCGGGGATGAGAAGGTGGACGAGGCGCTGCGGCGCTGGATGCGCTGGGACAAGGTGAGCCTTGAACTCAAACACCATCCGCCCCTCCTGTCAATCACTGGGGTGCTTTCAATCACTTTGATTGACCGCTTCTTTCGTGCCAGCGACAACCTTCACGAGTCACGTGTGCATTGTTGACTCACACAAAACCACGAGGAGAAAGTTGTCACGTGCACACACCTCGAAGACCAAATCGAAAAAGCCGCATCACTCACCTGAACGTGATCAATAAGAACCTATGATTATTTTAATGACATCGATTAAACCTCCGCGTCAATATGGACGTAAATGAACGTTTGCCATAACGACGTGTGAAGGCGTGTTGTGCAAACCTTTGTGGAACATTCTGCATTTGTCTTGCTGTAAGCACACAACGTTCTGGAAAGTTCCTTGAAAATCAAATCAAGCTTTAACCTCCTCTCCTCATAGCATTAGGTCACGAACTTTGTCAACCTTTTCTGTAAATGTCAACTGGAGCCTCCCTTACGCATCATATGACACCGCACACGTAACTGACCCCCCAATACACAATCACAGCAACCTCGCACACGCGCACAATTTACTGAATATGACGACACACGCACGTTTTAAATAAACACTCCTACACGATTGCATGCACACGCATATTGGACTTGATAACATAGACTAGTCACGCACACTCACGATTAAACTTAAACATTGTTAACATGACATAACATACAGTTAGTTGCGCACACGCGAAGTGAACATGATCACACGCTCAGTACATGCATAGACACAAACGCCCACTATGCTATGAATGAATATGACTACACGCACACAGACAGAATGAGCACGCTGGCACGCGCGCACGCACACGCACACCCCTACACACGCACACACTCGCAGTCTGTGACCTCATGGATGCACATACTTAAGTAAATACATTGTACTTAGAAATTACTATTGGATCATTCCCGAACTATAGACACATATTTTATTTTAAAACGTGTGTAAAACAAACAAACAAAAAAAAAACACACAAAAAAATCCTACTCAATCATCAACGTTGTGAGATTTACTTTGCTGTATTTGGCTCAACTCCGGTTCAGGCTAATAATATTTGGGGATCTTTCACTATCAGTTTTTATTTTGTGATAAGTTTTTTTTTATTTTTTTTTATAGATTGCTTTAATTAGTTTTCAGAGCAGTAGACATGGAATGTAGTTTCAATATAGTTGATTTATTTGTTTTGAAAAATATAGTTTTCATTAACTATATTAATCTTTACACACACACCCACATACACTCACACACACCCAAACACATACCTTTACACGCATGGACAAGTTGAACATGTCCTCACACACAGACACTCACTCATGCATGCATAAGGTGGTTCCAAACACAACTCACAGTGTAAAATGTATTTGTGTTTGTGTGTTTTTCAGAACGAGTGGACTCGGGCACAGGCGGCTGCTTTGCCCGCGACGGCGAGCGTGTCGGAGCTGCGGCACCGCTTCTGCTCCACGTTGACTTTTGGCACCGCCGGACTGAGAGCGCCAATGGGGGCGGGGTTTAACCACATCAACGACCTCACCGTCATCCAATCCACACAGGTCAGTATTTTGTTTATATATGTGTGTGTGTTTTCATGTTTATGATTGTGTCTGTGTTGCAGGGGTTGTGCGCCTACCTGCTCGGGTGTGTGCCAGATGCAGAACGCAGAGGCGTAGTGGTGGGCTTTGACACCAGGGGGCAGCCAGAGAGCGGCTGCAGCAGTCAGTGGTAATTCCATGCAGTGTCTGTCGCCATGGAAGCTTTATGTTTCCTGCTGTTGCCATGTTGCCATGGAAACAGCACATTTACTATTGTTTCAGAGGAAACGCCAGTTGTACTACAATACTTTGCCATGGAAACTGTACATGCACAGCTGCCTGTGTCGCCATGGTAACATTAAGGCGTCAGCGCATGTTTGCAGGCTGGCGTCACTGACAGCGGCAGTGATGCTGAGTAAAGAGGTCAGCGTGCATCTCTTCTCCAGCTACGTGCCAACGCCGTACGTGGTGAGCAGATGTAATGTCGCTTCTTGTGGCATGGGTGGCACGCGTGTGCATGACGCCATGTTGTGTATTGCAGCCCTTCGCCGTCAAGGAGTTGGGCGCGGCGGCGGGCGTGATGATCACTGCGTCTCACAATCCCAAAGAGGACAACGGGTACAAAGTATACTGGGGTAACGGCGCTCAGGTGACAGCGCCTCACGACAGAGCCATCATGGCGTGCGTGAAGGAGCATCAGGAGCCCTGGAGCGCCGCCTGCTGGGACGTCACACTGGCACAGTGCAGCCCGCTGAGGAGTGACCCCCTGAGGAACGTGGACGCTGCCTTCATGCGCGCCGTCACCAACCTCTGCTTGCACAGGTGAGAGGGCTTGTTATGGAAAAGCAGATTTATTCTCGTTGTTATGGAAACATGACATTTACTGTAAAGCTGCACGTGTAGCCATGGAAACCACATTTACTGTCATGTCCATGGCAACCGCACGTTGACCACTGCGTTTGTAGTCATGGAAACAGTAGTTGTTGCTATGGTAAAGGTGTTGCCATAGACACGGCAGATTGTCTGCAGTGCAAAATGTGTTGCTATGGCAACAGCACATTTACAGCTGATTGTGTTAGTGTGTGAGGGGGCGACGTCAAGTGTCATGCACGTCCATGCAGGGAGGTGAATTCGAGATGCCCGCTCAAGTTTGTGCACTCGTCTTTCCACGGCGTCGCTCATGACTTCGTCCAACGAGCCTTTGCTACCTTCGGGTTTCATTCGTCGCCCATTCCTGTCCCCGAGCAGAAAGACCCCGACCCTCAATTCCCAACTGTCCGCGTGCCCAACCCAGAGGAGGGCCACTCTGTCCTGGTAAGATGCCATCTTTTTGTTCTTCTTCTACTTCTTCTTCTTCTTCTTCTTCCTCTCTTTGCATTTCCAGGAACTGTCTTTTATTCTGGCCGAGCGTGAAAACGCCACCGTGGTCCTGGCGACCGACCCGGACGCTGACCGTCTGGCGGTGGCGGAGCTGAGCGACAGCGGCGAGTGGAAGGTTTTCTCTGGAAACGAGCTGGCAGCCTTGCTTGCGTGGTGGATGTTGTCATCATGGAAGAGCACACACGGCGACGCCGCCGACTTGCAGGATGTCTACATGCTTACCACCGCCGTCTCCTCCAGGATTCTTCACGCGCTTGCCCGCCACGAAGGATTCCGTGTGGAGGTGAGGCATGTTTACCTTCGATCCTGCCTGATCTCCATGTTTCCCTGCTGCGACACACCTGGTTCCAATGATCACCTGATTAGCAAGCTTTGAAGAAGCTTGATAACGTTTCTGATCATTAGTATCAGGTGTGTTGCTGCGGGAAGACAGATAATAGACACAACAGCAGCCCTTCAGGACCCAGTTTGGACACCCGTGACAAACTGTGTTGTACGGTATAAAACAGAAATTAAATAAATCAACTTTTTCTTGCCAACAGGAAACACTTCCTGGCTTCAAGTGGATCGGGAACAGAATTCAGGAGCTCACTGCAGAGGGCAAGACCGTCTTGTTCTCCTTTGAAGAGTCTATTGGTATTTACCACCTCTATTCCGTCGCCACCGCTGCCGCCAACATCGCACGACCTGATCCGTGACATGCGTGCGCATGCAGGCTTCCTGTGCGGCAATCTGATTCCCGAGAAGGACGGCGTGAGCACAGCCGTCGTGGTGGCCGAGATGGCCGCCTACCTCCATGACAGGAAGCTCAGTCTCCAGCAGCAGCTGCATAACATCTACCACATGTAAGGACACACCTGCTTCCTGCGTGGATGCATATTAACTTCCTGCGTTACACACTTTCAGTATAGACACACTGCTCCTTCCTGCGTGAGGCACACCTGCTTCCTGTTGACACATCTACTTCTTGTGTGGACGATGGTAAATGGTCTTTCACTTGTGAAGGGCTTTTACACCTTTTTAGGGACTCCAAGCGCTTCACACTGAGTTTGCATTCACCTGCTGATGGGGCCGCATCAGGAGCAACTGGGGGGTTTGGTATCTTGCTCAAGGGCACTTAGACATGGTCACAAAGCGCTGGGGATTGAACCCACAACCTCTGGGTTTGGAGACGACCACTCTACCACTGAGTCCTGCCGCCCCCGTATCACACACCTGTTTCGTTTGTGACACGTGTACTACCTGTTTGACACAACTACTCGTGTTCAACAGACATTGACTTCTGAGCAACTTGCATCAACTTTTTTACGCTTCAACTTGCTTTCTGGATACACATCAACTTCCTGTGTGAACACAAAAGTAATTGAGTGACACATCTACAATACTTCTCGGGTGGGCGCAGCAGTTCCTTCTCTCTGACACACCTACTTCCTGCGTGCCCGCACATCTCCTTCCTGTATGTAATGCTCACCTGGGAACTTCCTTTGCACAGGTACGGCTATCATATGTCGCAGACGTCTTACGTCATCTGCAACAACGCCGTCACCATCTGTCAGATCTTTGCTCGCATCAGAGACTTCAGCGGCAGCGGCTCGTATCCCGACGCTTGCGGCGGCGTACGCGTCGTTCACGTGAGAGACGTCAACACGGGATACGACAGCAGCCAGGCGGACAGACGCTCGGTAACTCTGCCTGCCTTCTAAACCTTTGCCTCTTTCTCCTTTCTCCCCTTTCCTTCCTTCTCCTTCCACCTCCGCCTTTCCTCTCCTTCCTCCCCTTCTTTCTCCTTCCTTATCATTTCCCACCTGACACTAAGTTTTACCCTTGTTTTCCGTCTCAGGTACTTCCCATGAGCAGGAGTGGTCACATGATCACCTTCACACTGGAGAACGGCATCGTGGCCACGCTGCGGACGAGCGGCACCGAACCCAAAATTAAAATTTACTCTGAACTGTGCGCTGCGCCCGGAACCAGGTGACATGATTCTTACATTTGGATTTGTTTTGTTAATGTATCTACAAAACATATACAGTATTTTGGTACAGTATTTATTTCAGTGATTTTAAAAATGCCAAGTTGTTTTCCATTTGTGCAGTTGCAGCACCCTCTGGTGGTTAGTTTGTTAGTGCAGTTTAATTTGAATTCGGCATGTTTTGGCCACTTAAGTTTAAGAGTCACGATAATCAACTAAAGAAGGGGAACGTAACACGTTTGAGTTCCTCCACAAATTGACCCGATTTGCAATGTGTGCGTGAATAAGCAAGTAAGTGCCTCAATATTACGTGTTATCAGCCATTGTCCGTCATTTATGTACATCGAGGTTAATGTTAAATGTACTTTTTAAACTATATTTAGAATTAGGACCATTATTTTATTCAAACAAGAAGATAATCTGTCTGCTTTCATTTCAAGAAAGTCAGTCTGACATGTGACTGAGTGACCAATCAGAGTGCGTGATTGCTTCCTATCGCAACATTTCAGTGAGGTGTCTGGGCTGGAGGCGGAGCTTCAGAAGGTGACTGACGCACTGCTGAATGACTTCCTGGAGCCTGAAAAAAACAACTTAATTCGCCGTGCTGTCTAGCCCCCACCACCCCTTTCGTGATGTCACTTCCTGGTCTGTTTCATAGTACTTTAAAAAGCTAATGGCAAAGCTTGGAGTTGCTATTGTGATGGTGATGTGACAAATCCAAAGTGAATGTTTACATGCGTGGAGCGTGAAAAGATGATTCTACCCTTATTTATTTTTCTAACATTGCTGCTTCCCATGTTCACAAACATTTCCCATTCCGCAATAAAGCGGTCTTAAAGTTCTTAAAGTGTCTTTTACATCTGTGTGCATTGATTACATTTTAAAAGACCGAAGTCAAACTTGGTTGCACGCAGAAAACACAATTTTAATTGTGCGTATTATGGTCAACTTTAGGGAATATCAACTTTCAGGGTGCAAGAATGTCATTTTGGGTGTTTTTTTTCCATTTCTGTAAAATGTCAAAATTGACTCAAACAATATAGTAATCTATAGTCTCAAATTGACTAATGTTTGCCGATGACGTCATGTCAAAGCACATCAATGTTTGAGTTCTGGTTAACGATCAACGGGGCCACCATTTTAGCTCCAAAAAAACACCAACTGTCAATCATCGTCCTCTGCCAATGCACCAGGTAGGTCTGCAGTTATGGTTAATATTTTTATACGCTTTTAACATAGTAATACAGTATTCAAAGTATTCCACATTTACTTTACATTTCCTTAGTTGATGTAACCATTCATGTGTTATTTTATCTAATAAATATATTGAACATAATGCTTCTAAGTAGTGGGTGTTAGTTCCCACGCGTGTTTGGGATAATCCCAAAAATGTTTATGGAGTTGAATATTTTAACTCAGTTTTATTACAAAACACCATGCTCAATTTACCACGCGTCCTTGCAAAGCAACACTGTTGGCGCGTGGTGCATGTGGACAGAACTAAGTGTATACGTTTCGAGAATTGTTTCAAAGAAAAATGCCTGTAAAAATCATATTCAAGGATCAAACAAAGCACTTAGAAAAGTCTTTGAATTGAAAATATACAAAATATTTGGTAATTTTACATTCATTCCATGATAATATTCAAGTAAATATGTGTTACAAGCTTCACAATAAATACTAGTTGGAAAAATGTGATTAATTGCAATTAATTACGGATTTTTTTTGCGATCAATTAGTTAAAATTTTTTATCACTTGACAACACTATATATATATATAAATATAAATATATATACTATATATATATAATCTTTGGGCCCTGCGCTAAGCATAGTAATTTAATTTACGAGTCTGTTACCTTGTTATTTTTCCCTCGGAAATGGTCCTGTAGGCTTACTTATACATGTGCACTTGGATAAAAATAAAAAATATATTTTTTACCTTACCTCCAGAAGACAGAAAAACACATTTTCACTTAATAAATGGCCAACTGGTTTTAATTTTTAGATAACATTTTTTGCTTTTAAAAAATGCTTTTTTAAACTGTGCATAGGAGTACACTATTTTTCTCTCTAGAAATATTAGTGAGATTTTAGCCAAATCTTTCCCCATCGTTTTAGGCGGAGTTGGGCAAACTTTTTGATTGGCGGGCCACAATGAGTTCTAAAATTTGACAGAGGGACTGGACCAGGAGCAGATGGGTCGAGTGTTTTGGTAACCTCACCTCAACGGAGAAAAAAACAAACAAACATTTAATTTTAAATGAATGTGAAGAAAAGTTTTACAACAGAATATATGTCGTTGACACACCACAGTATTTAGGAAATAAAACATTAACAAGGTTTATTCATTTAATTTTTTAAGTTTGGCGGGCCGGATTAAAACGTTTAACGGGCCGCATGTGGCCCCCGGGTCGTAGTTTGCCCACGCCTGGTTTTAGGTCTGTGAGATGAAGTGAGTTCAGAACCAGCGTCGCGATTTTGCCAGCACATTTACGTAAGCCTGCCTGGTTTTGTTAAAAAGTGATCTTGGAAGAGCAAGTGTCAGGGTTCAGGCACCACAGTTTACAGGGTCATTTAAATCTACCGCCAATGAAAAATAATCGGATGGGTCCTGCCAGGAGTGCTGCTAACACCAGCAAGGTGACCTCACTGGTGTCCTGCATGTGCTCCTTTCCAGACATGTTGACATCTGTCGCCACGACAACCACACTACTGTTGCTCAGCGCCGCCCTGGTGGAGAGCACAGGTGAGGCTCACCTGGCCGCCCATGGTTGCTAAATGCTAATGCCAACGTCTGCCGCCGCAGTGTTCCTGCATCGCGACTCGGCCGGGCAAATCCTGCGCTCAGCCAGTAGGAGGCGCCGAGCAAATTCCCAGATGTTGGAGGAGATGTTTCCCGGTGACCTGGAGCGGGAATGCTACGAAGAACGTTGCTCACAGGAGGAGGCCGCTGAGATTTTCCAGTCACAGGAGAAGACGGTGAGAGCCGCTTTCTTCTCTCTTGATGCTGTTATGATTTGCTGCTGTACTCTGCTGTCACTTCCCAGCTGGAGTTCTGGTTCCGGTACATAAGTGAGTCCACCCCGAAGCAGGAAGCAAATTAGTGAACAGGAAGGAATGAGGTTACATGATGGTAAAGAGCAAGCTGTGCTTCTGCAGACTTGAATCCGTGTGCGACCAATCCGTGCCTGAATGGTGGGAAGTGCATGCTGGAGCGGGAAGAGTTCCTGTGCCTGTGCCCGCCCCGTTACCACGGCAGCACCTGCCACTTGGGTAACCATGGCGGCTGCTCGCCTTGCCTACTCACCTCTTTCCACTAACACTAGCATGTCTGTGTCTGCACAATTTGAATTTACAAGGGCTGGGATGGTACAGGTAACAGGTCCATATTAACTAAACTTGTTTTCCTCACTTAAAATTCTTTCTCAAAACACTACTTGGATACGTACTCAGGAGAAGCAACATCATATTTTTTGCTTGTGTTTCCTAAAAAAAATACTGAACATGTTTTAGTAATGCTTGCAGACTATAAATTGTCTGTCTGCACTTTTCAGTCATTTTGTCATTTTATTTAATGGTAAAACTAAAACGAATCCACACAATATATTTGAATGAAGCCAATGCCTCTTCAACTTGTCAGATCTCAAATACTATTTCTGTTTCACCACATCCCTGAGTTGCATTTTAAAGCCAGATACAGTTAGAACTGGGAGTGGGTGGTTGCACAACAGGCACACACAGTACACATTGGCAATGCAAAACTGAAAAATAAAATGCAGTCCACAAGGGTGTATTGTCCCATGCATATCTGAGGTGGGCATCGTCAGGCCGTCACTAACTAAGTTCTCGTCAGTATGCATGGCCAACCCACGTGGGCGCAGCCCATCCCTCATTGGCCCGCCTACCGCGCCGAGAACATAATTTCTACGTCACACAAAGGCGCCGCACAAACAGACATGCAGCCATATCAAGAAAAAAAATAAACAGATAAAAGAAACAACACACACGCACAAAGTGTGATGATCCCTGGAATAAAAACAACGAGCGACCGAGAACTATCGCATCCCTGGTGTGTAAAAGTGTGTGGGGGTGGGAGTGTGTGTGTGTGGGGGGTATGTTTGCATTTATGTGTAAATATGCGCGTGTGTGTGAAAGTGTCAAAGTGTATTATGTTTGTATGCCTGTAGAGGTGTCATCGTGTACCTATAGAAATGGCGGCTGCTTGCAGTACTGCACAGACCTGCCAGGGGGCGCTGGTGTTCAGTGTGGATGTGCTAACGGCTTCAAGCTAGAGTCTGATGGACGAAGTTGTTCCAAGACAGGTACCGCCACATCAAAGACAACACTTACTGTGGCCAAGAAATATGCACACAAACAAACGCAGAAAAACAAAAAATGACAACACAAACAGGAAGGCAGACATGCACAAACCCCACAAACGCACACGCTCTGTTAGACACTCACGAAAGCACACACAATAAAACTATGGTTTGTCTTCTGCATGTGCTCAGTGGCCTTTCCCTGCGGCATCCAGCAGGCGGCAGTGTTACAGCGAGGTCGTGCCCTCTGGAAGCTCTCCGATGACTCCAACTTTACCGCAGAAACCGACATCATCTGGGATGATGGCAATTTCACCGTGGAAATGGATGCCATCTTGGACGACGCCAACGTCACCAGAGAAATTAACATCTTGGATAATGACCATGGCGTCCGCTTCAATTGGACACAACATACAGATGAGACAATCAATCCTCGCGTTGTGGGAGGAGCCTTGGAGAGACTGGGAGGAAGCCCCTGGCAGGTGAGGACCCGTGAGATAGGAAGCGTTTCCAGGGATTTGAACAATTCCGTTTCCCCGCATGCGAAGAGTTCTGTCTCGTAGAAGGGAAGCGTTCCATTTGGGTGGGAAGAATTCAGTTTGGATAGGAAGAATTACTTTTTCCGGATGAGAAGAGTTGAGTTTTCCAAATGGTTAAGAGTTCCTTTTACGGATGGGGAAGAGATCAGTTTTCGGGATAAAAAGATTTCTGCCTCCATTCCATTTCTAGGCACTTGACCCTTTTTTATTGGTCAGTCCCTCTTGCTCTCCAGTGGCGACCTGGGTACCCTTTCGGCCTCGACCCGCCGGCCTTATTCATAAAAATTGTCACTTCCAAAAACGGGCATCCTGCCAGGCCGGACAATTCCGGCCCCGGGATGGACTGCCCCGCTCTACGTTTCAGTAATGGAAAGTGTTCTGTTTCTGAAAGGGGAAGGGTTCTGTTTGAGGAATCAGAAACTTTCCGTTTCCAGGAGGGAAAGCATTAAGTTTTTTGGAAGTGGAAGAGTTTTGTCTCCAGGATGGAAAGTGTTTCGTTTCTATGACTGAAAGTATTAAGTTGGGATGGGAAGCTTTTAGTTTCCATATATTGTTATATATTGTTCCATATTTGACTTATGACTGGCTTAGTTCAAGTAATGACTCAATTCACTTGATTTTTGCCTTAATGACTAAGGACTTGCTTAAAATTTGAAGGTTAAAACTTGAGCTGTACTTCTGAATTACAGTTTGTGACTTACTCCCAATCTGTGCTGCCTTCAGGTTCTCATTCACCGTGCTGATGGTTACGGATTCTGTGGAGGAACGCTGGTTTCAGATCGCTGGGTGATCTCGGCCGCGCACTGCTTCCAGCAGACCGCTCATCATGTTACCATAGGTCACATGACACATTTATGCTAATATTAGCATGTTGCATTAACATAAGCGGACACATTAGGCTGTTATGATGGACCCCAACATGTCATCAGTGGTGTTATCACGTGTTAGCCACAGTGTTCGTTATATTTAGGCTGTGTGTTAGCAACTGTTACATTTTTTTCAAAAATATCTGTTAGGCACGTTAGCTGTATTTAGGCTACATGTTAGCCACAATGTTAGCCATACTGACTGTGTGAGCAACAGTATTCACTATATTTTGAAATATGTGTTAGCCAGCTATTAGCTGGAGTTAGGCTACGTCTTAGCCACAGGTTAGATATTTAAAATATGTGCTAGCCACAGTATTACCGAACTCTAAGATACTTACTTACAGAGGTGGCAAATCCAGGTCCAGAAAAAAAGCCATAGTAGATCGTTGAGTAGAAGCACCTGGTGCTAAAGCCAACGAAAGCCCATGCTAGTATCTGTTGACAGTTGACACCTGCAAGACCCGTACTGGTTTATGCTGTTCACTTGTGAATAGCATGCTGGCCTTGCTGGTGTAGATAGGTGCCAGATTCCTTTACTTAAAAATGAAAAGTACAATTAAAGATAAAATCACGACATGTGAATTTCAATTTGTTCTCATTTGGTGCCTTTACCTGGATGAATAAATCTTAAAGAGAAACAAAATGTTGAATATACTCTATTATAAACAAGAAATAGTCATTCAAATGATCAGGGTTGTTCCTGTTTCACATTCCATGCCGCTGTTCATTGCCATCTCATGCTGGTTCACCAGCAAACCATGTTGGTGGATCATCAGTGCCATGCTGGTGCACCAGTAATACCAGCACAAACCAGCATTAACCAGGTTATCCCAGCAAATAATCCGTGCCGGTCGATTCTGGATTTTTTTTTTACATCAGGGACGCTATGTGTTAGGCACAGGTTAGTTATTTTTAAATAATGTGTTTGCGAGATGTTAGCTATATTCAAGCTATGTGTGTTGTCTGTTGCACGTGAAGGAGACTACGACAAGCAACGTCATGATCCCGGCGAGCAGAATATTCCAGTCAAGGAAGTTCTGCTTCATCCTCACTTCCATGAATTCACTATGGACAGTGACGTGGCTCTGCTCTACCTCGCCCGGTCCATCGTCAGGGGGCCCACGGCCATCCCTGTCTGCTTGCCGGACCCGCACCTGTCCAAATACCTGCTGAAGGTGAGCGCACATCAGCATGCTTGACTTTGGTGGCCTAATGGCCACGTTTAATTTTTTTTAAAAAGACGGCAGATAGGGCAACTTATTTGGGGAAAAAAAAGGTTGAATGTGAATATAAAATATCCATATAGACTTACAAATATTGCTCAGTATTAGCTTTTGCAGTTGCCTGAAGGTTTCTAATCACCGTAACATCAATGCTAATTTCTGTTAGCCCCTATATGGCCTTTCCCTTTAAGTGTTAGCATTAAGATAATGGACTTTCTTTAGACGGAATTACGAGATTTGATGGAAGTTTTTCACCTTTAACTATACAGTGTTTAATTGTCTTTTTGCTTGATGTGTCTGGTCAGGAGGACAACCGAGGGCTGGTGACAGGATGGGGGGCTACCCAATATCTGCGGCGATCATCTCGATTCCTCAGGAAGGTGGCACTCCCGGTGGTCAACCAACATGTCTGCACAAAGTCTACAGAGCAGGTGAACATTCGTGTTATACTACAGTTATTAGCAGCATGCTGATAGCCTGCGCTCTCCCCTTGCAGGCAATCACAGACAACATGTTCTGCGCAGGCTACGTGGACGCCGCCATGGACGCATGCAGCGGAGACAGTGGCGGTCCCTTTGTCGTCCACTACCGGGGAACCTGGTTCCTGACAGGCGTGGTTAGCTGGGGTGAGGGTTGCGCCACCAGGGGAAAATATGGCATCTTCACACGCCTGGGTAACTTCCTGAGCTGGATCAGGACCACCATGGATAGGGTGGACCGGAATGCCACTCGCAGCTGATCCTTACCTTCTTTCATTGGCTGGAAGACTTTGTTGCAAAAATAATATGAGAGTGGCAACAGTAAAAGTCACGTTCATTTGCAGTAAATTTTCATTGAGGTCTTTTTTTTTATGTGAAATTCATGTTTTGTTGATTTTGACGTTTGAATACAGTGATTGTGTGCACCTGATGTGTGGTTCGTTTTTTGTGCTAATAAAACACATACTTGTTTTAAATGTGAAATTTCATTTTTTTCCCAATTTTAAAGGGTTCAATCAATGCATGCATGAAACATGCGTTGTTCAGTACTTCCAACAAGATTAAGGACCACTAATTTCGAGTCGTCAATGAACCCAACTACGTTTTTTAGAAGGTGAGAGGAAGTCGAAGTAACTAGTAAGCCAATGCCAACAAGCATGGAGCTCAGATTTTAATTCCCAACCTCAAAACTGTGAGGAGGATGTGTCTGAGATTTGTCTCATCTCTTGCTGCTGCACTACACCTGATTCAAATGATCAGAGACTCATTATTTGAATCAGGTGTGTAGCAGCAGCAAGGACAGCCCTTACGCAGCACGATTGAGGACCTCTGCCTAAATTGGTCATCCACAAAAGGTCTGAAACAAGTTCACAAAAAAGTTGACAAATGACTAGTGTCTTATATTTGACAGAATATCACAAAACACAAGAAACACGTGTCACAAAAATGGTCCATGCTGTTCTTTTAAGTCGCAGCTGCCTCGAGCAGCAGAATAGAGACCCTTTTATTAGTCCCAGCTGCAACAGGTGGAGATGATTGGGCAGGGCATTAGGAACGAACGGGAAACCAGTCCACCAACGAGGAACGAATGGGCAACTAGTCCATTTACTTTTGCAAACAAAGATACAAGTGTCAGACACAGAAAGAAAGGGGAGTGGAGATGTAGGTTGGCCCAAGCCAAATGCCGTAACAGAATAATTGCCTTCCTTCCACACTGGACCCCTATCAATTTGCACACCGAGCTAACAGATCCACTGAGGACGCCATCGACACTGCTCTGCATGTTGTGTTGGGCCACCTGGAGAAAGAGCAGAGCTATGCCAGGATGCTCTTTGTGGACAACAGCATTCGGCATTCAACACAATCATCCCAGACATCCTCATCACCAAACTGGACATTCTCGGCCTCCCAGCCCTCACACGCACCTGGATTAAAGACTTTCTGACCAACAGACCGCAGACTGTGATGCTCGGCCCCTACACGGAATGTATACCCACTAGTTTGTAATAAGAGAACAATATATTGTTTGAGAAAAATAGAATAGCAGTGACCGTGATATTGAATTGCAAATCGCAGTATAATCAACAATCTCTATATAAATCTAATCGTCACACTAGTATTATGATTTGAATCGAATCAGGGAGGTAAGTGAATCGTCCCACCCATATTATATAAATGCAAATGTTCAGCCCAATCAAGTGTCCCTTTGTTTCCTTTTTTTTTTTTTTTTTTTTAAATAAATGTCGATTTATCTGAGGCTTTTTTTAATCAATATATTGTTTTTTATCACTGCATGACCTCTTGGGTCACACAAGCCAACCCTCGGAATATTCTCTGGCTCCGCCCCTGGCCAGGAGCGGCGCGGTCGCCATGGAGACGCGGTGGGATTGGAGGGAGGGTTGGTGGAGCGGCAGGGCGACCATGGCAGCCGCGCGGCGACACAAGCGTCTTCTGCTGAGCATCGGCGGCGCGCTGGCGGCGTCCTGCGCGCTGGCAGCCGCGGTGTGCGCCGGACTTCCTCGCTGGCTGGACGGGTTTGTCCTGTGCAGAACCGGAGCAGACCTTGTCAACGCCACCGGTAACGAACTCGACAAGTTCGTGGGACGACTTGCCTATGGACTGTTCCACGGAGAGAGAGTCAAGAGTTGCGGCTTGGGCGGTCGGACCTCACGATTTTCAAGTAATATGCGTAAATAATAAGAGTACATTTAACATTGTATATATTGCTTATGGGTCATCCCAGAACATGAAGACATTTTTGTTCCCTATTAAATTTCACGTAATTCATGCTAATGAGTTTAAAATTTATTCATAACATTCGATGACAAATGTAGAGCTAATGATAACCGCCCCCCCCCCCCGTTTTTTTTGTCTTTGAGCAACGTGCATAAAATGTTCAACAGCAGTTTTAAATAATGTTTTTGGGGTTTGATTTTGTTTGCATCTCTTCTTATAATTTACACAAAACCAGCTTTGTATGTCTTTTTTTTTTATAAAGAAAGACAAATTAAAAGTGAGCTATATGAATCAGGAGACATGACGTCGTCAAACTAATAAGAAAAGTGAAATCTATTTCGATTTTTTTTTTTTTAGAACAATAATGTAGTGACACTCAAACCAATGCAATCTGTAACTCGTGTTCAGATAAGGACATATCAGGGGTTTATTTATATACCATTATATAGCCTAATTTTTAAGTTTCTTCTTGACCAATTTGCATAACTAACACGACTAGCAAGTACAGTAGTCTTGGCAAAAAATCTTTAATAGTAGCATTGCGAAGCAACCTTGTCATGGTAATTATAGTAAAACGAAAACTAAATTTGCATTCACATAAAATGTAATGTTATTTCGTCATATATATTTTGTAGATACCTGGGTATTAGTAACAGAGTTGTGCCAAACAGCAAAATATATGATACAACATATTAAATATCTCCTAAAAATTTTTGTAATTTATGTCATTATATGAGGCTTTGTTACCATGTTTTCTTACATAATAAATGGTCTATTTCACAGAAACATTGGTGCCTACATTTTCCACTATTTCTGGAATGACCCATAGATTCTCAAACATATAAACTTTTCAGAAGGCCAATTGCTGCTCAAAAAATAATTTGGATTGCTTAGACGTATAATATCTTGAGGGAGTAAATCAGGTTTTCATGAACTTTAATTTTACACATTCTTATATATTGTGATGCTCATGTACATGTGGTTGCTGTCCTGTGGAAAAACACGGATGTCCAATTTTGTCATTTTTTTTTTTAATTGTCTTATGAGAAGTCTGTTATGCGGAAACTCCATTAACATAAAATAAAAAAAAGGTAAACAATGGACAGTGTTTTTCACAGAACAGCGATGATGTACTGTATTTTATATACCGTATGTATGACCTACATGTGTACCGCACACTGTATGTATATGTTTGTATTTCAGTGTTAAACACGTCCGTGATAAAGTTTCACCTCATCAATAATAAATGACAGCAGAGGCTTCTTCAATTATTCAAAAACTTGTTGACATTAAGACATTGATATCATTTACATATAATGTTTTTGTAATTGTGTAACAGAGTGTAGAAAATGGATGAAATGCAATTTCATGACCATATTTTTATTTGTGAAAGTCCTTGCTTAGTTTCAAAGAAGCTTGGTATTTTGTCTTGCTCGCTTCATACTTGACAAGAGGACAACTTGTGGACACGAGTGGACAGTTAGGCAAGTTTATTGTCTCAATTTATAAGAGAGCAGTGATCCAGCACTAAAAAGTTCTCAATGGCCTTTCGCGTTTCTGCTTCGCTGCTTGTTTGCTGTGCCTCACAGTTCACTAAACCTATCAGGTCTCCACACTAATGTTCCCAATTGTGTGTCTTTAATCATGTCCTTACTGTTTATGTGCCCTCTCTGTCTGCAAATGTCTTTATTGAATCTTTAAATGTCCCCATTATATGTGTAAAGTTGTGTAATTTTTGTGCAACAGTTTTTTCAGAGTTGCTGGATGCCATCCCAGCAGGTCTCCACGTGACCATCATCTTCTTCTGCAGCGCACTGATCATCTTCTCATCCGTGTCCAGTGGCTTCTTCTTCTTCAACGCTTTTGGTCGTCCTTACGAGACGCTGCACGGCCCTCTGGGACTTTACTTGTGGACGTCCATCTGCTGTGAGCAATTATGATTATTATAGTTCTACGCATTCAAGTTGACTAAGTTAATATTGTCATCTAGTGACTTGGTGTGTGTCTTCACTTCACCCTTCTCCGAAATTGATATATAATATTTATTGGTAAATTAATAGCACTGCTCAGGGCAGCAATTAGCTTTTGGTGGCTAAACACACAACTAGGCCTGAACGATTTTAAGAAAAAATTGTACTACGATTTTTCTGACAGATAGTGCAATTTTGATTTGATTTGCGATTTTCTTTAAAAAGTACAGTGACATTTACAAACGTGACAGAAAATGCCACAATACCAATAAAAGCTATTACTGTAATAATGTCAAGACACTAACACACACTATTCATTTTAAAAGTATTATTTAGATCATTAGTTATGTACGGTTTTACCGGCATCATATTTAGTAGGCTTGTGAATCATGAATACACCCACAAAAAGTCTCAAGAAGCCATGCGTAAAAAAACACAGGAAGTCAGCAATGCTGGTCTGAAGCAGCTATTTTAAGCTGATTTAGGATTTTTATGCATCCATTAAAGACAAAAATGACACGTGGCATCATTAAAATTGGTATTATTTGTGGTAAATAAATAATTTTCAGACATTGTGTTAAAACTGCCATTCGTCTTTGGACTCCGCCTCCTTCAGGTGTATGCAGCTTCCTGGTCGTGGTTCTGTTTGCATCCGAGGTGAAGATTGAGCGTCTGTCGGAGCGCATCGCCAACTTTGAGGAAATGACCTTTGTGTTCCAGACGCACGCCGAGCGCTTTGACATTTGCTTCTGGATCTTCCTCCTTGTTTTCTTCTTGCACATGCTCAACGCGGCGGTGATCCGACTGGCGGGGATGAACTTCCCTATGTTCCGGGGAAAAACCTCGGATCCAAGCGGGGGTGCCGCCGACCTCATGTACTGAATCTGAATGTTTTTAACACGTCATAGCTAGCTAGCTAGCTACTTAGCATTACTGTGAAACAACAATTATGAACCTGAATGAAACAGAGACTTTCAAATCAGTATCCCCCCATATGGAAAGCGCTTAGTTACAGTTTCAGCTGTTGTGAAATGCGCTCTATAAATAAAGTTGTATTTGTTTGTATTTAGATGAATCAAAATGCCATTAATTCATTAAAACCCTAAATAACCTCTTTTAAATTAAAAAAAAAATAAAATAAAGTATGATAGCACTGTGTTGCTTAAAACCCTTAAAAAATAATTTAAAAAAAGAACCTGTAGTGGTGAACTTGCCTTTAAGGGGCGTGGCCAAGTGAGGGACATCAGAAAGGAGGTTGTTATTCTTCATGTACGTTTCTGGACGTGTCTTGTGGCATAGTGTAGCTCTTTGCGAATGTTCTCATTTTATGTTTGTGTATTTTAAATCAATATCTACATGTGCATCAGCGACTATGACTCTCCTTGCCCACATGCTAAGGCATTGCAGTAGCTTAATTGCTCCATTTCACGTCACTCAAGGGGTGTTGTATTTGCTATATATCAGTATCGTAAAATTATGCTCATATTGATTCGCCAAATTGACAAACACCACGCCTATGTTTTTTCTGCGATTTCAAGCTTCAATTCAGAGAACTAATTAATTATCATAAAAACGTCCTCACACACAGTATGTTAGCCAATGACTTGGAAGCGTGACTGGGCGGAGTTCCAAAGTGGAGGAACCACTTTGATGTGACGGCTGTAGCTTCATTGGCTATCAGTCCCCTGTTTGTTCATGTGCTCTAACTGACTAGAGACCAGTCCAGGATGTCGTCTTTAGACGGACGAAAAATTCATGTTCAGTTCCTTGTTCATCCTAACGAGTGCAAGAAAAGACTTACTCCCTTTGGGACCTAACTTTAGATGCAGCCTCTAGTGTTAATCCATAACACAACATTACAAAAACTAAACAGATGCGACAAATTCAAATAAGTCACACAAATTCAAATAAGTCACACAAAGTGTGCTTTCAAAGGTTTCGATTCGTTTTCTAAAATTAGCTCAGCGACTGGCTGGGGGAGGGGGGCGACGTCGGCAAAACGACACAAACCCCTCCGCGCGAACGGGCGTGATACGCCTCGGACTAAAAGCAATAGTGCGTCGGTTTACTTAAAATAATACCCTTAATAATCATCAAACGCAAACAAAACAGCTTGCATTGTGTAACTATCAATCACCTAAATTTGTTAGTATGTCAGTATATGTGATACGAATGGGTTTGATAGAAACAATAAATAAGATCTGTCCGCACGAACAGGAAGTGAGGAGATTCTCATGGCGCCCGACTAGAATGATGCCACAATTACCTCTTACCGATGCCTGTACTATTTAGCGCCGTTACGCGTAAGGACACGTATCCGGTCGCAAATAAACGGTAAGAAAAAAATAACAAACATTCGCTAGGTAGGTTACGTATTTTTATTTTGTTCAGGGAGAGCATTTGGGCGGTCTGGCACGGCTTGAGGCCCTCGAGGTCCCCAGTTGAGCTTCCGAGAATGCCTGATGTAAAAAGACGTCCGCCTGTTGGAAAATGGCGACGCAGCGCAGGCAGGATCAAGGGCAGCTAGGCCATAAGCTACTGCGTGCTAAAGTACTTAAGAACAATACTCCAGTTTTGGCTATTGTTGTGCCCAAACGCGCACTTTGTCGAGTCCGGAAAATGTGTTCGGTTGAGTTAATGTCTGACAGCCTTTAACTGTAGTTGGGCATTACTGTATATTGTTTGAACATCACCCCTAAACGGTGTACGAGGTTAATGCTGACTATGAAATAGACAAGGAAGTCGAGCCAAGTTGGAGTCCAATGAGTCGTTAAACTCCCAACATATCAATTTTATCTATTTGTTGTGTTGTCATTGCCTTTTTAAAAAAACCCTCAAAGATTCGTCAACGACTTAACGTTACCTGTGCAGTGAAACTCCTGCACAATGTCCATGGTTGTGCTTCCCTTACCACAGAAACACGATGACAAACGCTTTAATTCAGTGGGTTTCAGACTATTACACCATGTGCCACCTAAAAAAAAAAAGCACTTGGCTCTCCAAGTACTACCATCATGACCAACATTAAAGTGGTTCGGCCCAATTGTTTATCAAAACCGGTCAGGTTTTTATCCCCCCAAAAAGTTAGCAACTCTTACAAACAGTCCTCAAAGATTAATTTGAGAATATATTGCTCTTAAGTTACATTCCACAAAACTGCACTTCAATATAATGTACTGGATTTAAAGAAAAAAATATTTTTAAAAGGCAGGGCAACTTAAACCAAGCCCGCCAATCTCATCACATTGAATGGATTTGCGGGCTCCCATCTTTGATTTACTCAAGAAGTCATTTAGCTTTGGACTCTCATACTTTTCCCCACTGTGCACTATGAATGTTTACGTGTTTCCAATAAAAGCACGACAGCATAAATTTGATTTTGTGTGCCATGTTTGTCTATTGTGATTTTTATAACCATAAGATCACATTTTCTGAACAATTTATATGAAATCTCTGTAATCACAAAGGGACTCTTTGTTTCTAATATTTGGACTCGTGCAAATTGAGGTAATAATTATGGGGTTATTCGCCCGACCCACATATTAAAAATAATATTTTTAGAATGATAATGTCCTGTCAGGGTCAATCCAAACAGCATCATTATGTTTGTGAAGGTGATACCCTCACATGAAGGAATTGTTTACCATAATTCGGATTGCAACATACCATCAGAAAAAGCCAGGCTCGCAAACATTTGCAGTACCCATATTTTTATTAATTAGGACTATTATTACTTGCCTGTGCAGAAACTGATCTCATACTTTCTTGTACAGTACTGATGGATTCCGAGGAGAATGAGGTGGAAAGCAGCAGCGATGCAGGCCCCTCTGGCATGGAGGAGCCGTCGGAAAGTGGCATGGGCATGGAGTCGTCCGAGGCCATGTCGGCTGACAGCAGCGACGCTGCCTCCTCTCACGCACAACCTCCTGAGTCTGATTGTCATGTTGGACAGAGCTCAGAGGGATTTGTGGTAAGATATTGCAAATAATTTCATCAGGGGAACCACGATGGGTGAGAATTTAAGAATTTCTGCCTCTCACTTTCAGAGGTTCTGGGTTTGAATCGTAACTTCTGTGTGAAATTTGCATGTTCTCTCCGTGTTGCTTGTGAGACACTACATTGAATTGAGTAGCTTTTTGGGAAAAATGTTTGGATTTGCACTTGTTGCTTTCAATTGTGTTGTTGCAATGTTGTATAATCTGTTCATGTATTGACTACATTACAATACAATACAACTTTATTTTAGGGCTGTCAAAATTAAAGCATTAACTCAGGTGATTAATCCCCAAAAAATGTAACTCAGTTAGATATTTTAACTCAGTTTGATTTTCTTGAAAAATAATTTGCATACTTTGCCAATATTGTGCCATATTAGCTGTCTTTAGCACGTCTCCGAACAAAACACTGTGTTCAAGTTACCACTGGGCCTTGCAAACCAACACTGCTGGTGGGCGCTTGTGGGCAGTTGTGAGAAATGTTTCGAAAATAAATGTCTGCAAAGATGTCTCCATTTAGATCGTTTTCAAGAATCCAAGAAAGCTACTAGAACGGTCTTTGAATTAAATATATTTCATATTTGGTGATTTTG
Source organism: Idiotropiscis lumnitzeri (assembly GCF_059441095.1). NCBI lineage: Eukaryota > Metazoa > Chordata > Actinopteri > Syngnathiformes > Syngnathidae > Idiotropiscis > Idiotropiscis lumnitzeri. Next base: position 22,488,152 of record NC_142393.1, read on the forward strand.
CATCAATTCCAAGATATTATTCAAGTAAATATCTGTTATAAGCTTCGCAAAATATAGTAGTTGAAAAATGTGATTAATCATGATTAATCATGGAATTTTTTGTGATTAATTAGTTAATAATCACTTGACAGCAGTACTTTATTTATAAGTCCAATAACTAGTAGTGAAAGCAAAACTAAATCAAAAGTGATAAACGGACAGAGGGTCACTACACAACACATTGAAAGTACTGTACATGTACAAATGTAAAAAAATTAAAATGATGCACAATAACTAAAACACACACAATTACAGTACTATTAGACTATGGAAACACAAGCAACTAATATTAATAATGAAACCCACTACGACTATTTATAATTCAGTACCAATAACCACATGTCATTTCTTTACATTTTATGTGCCTTGGCTTAATAAATGTTGGGAAACACCACGCTACTCTCATTTCCAAAAACTGGGCTGCTCGGCTCCACAAGTGAAAATCTTGCTTTCTGTGCTCTTCACATTCTTTGCTGTTTGAAAACAAGAAACCTTTTGCTTAGCTGCAACACTTTAATCCTCCCCCTGGTTTGCATGGTAACAAAAGTCCATCCACTAACTCATTAAACTCAGACAGAACTGGCTGAAGTACGGCAAAAGGGTGATAAATATACTGTAATTCTTTGTCCTGCATTGATTCTAACCAAAGAATGTCAACGATTTATATAGAAACATCTTGGAACAGTTTTAGAATGAGAAAACAAACCCTAATATACTTTCTCTGTGTGTTGAGCTTACTAACCGATGACGTCACCTGTATACTTGTCAAGGTCTTCATCCCCGAGACCAGCTCCAGCACGGACGTTCGAGTGTCCTCAGTTCACCTCCCGGACTCCTCCTCGGTTGCCCAGTCCACCAGCGTTTCCAGCGTGTCCACGGTGACTCAATCGGTGCTGGTGTCGGAGTCGGCCCAAGTGCTCGTTCACTCCAGCGCAGCCGCGTCTGAAGGAGCCATGATGGTGTCCGACTCCACTGCCTCTACCTCATCCGACCTGGGCTCAGCCATCGATAAGATCATCGAGTCCACCATCGGCCCTGACATCATGAATGGTATCTCAACGTTTCTATCTTACCACAGACTGGACAAATTAAATTGTTTTGTTTGGGTTGCTAGAAAAGGCAAATATGTTTTTTTTTTTTCCACTACTTTCCCCCAAAGGGTGCATAGACGTAACCAGTGCAGAAGACAGAGATGCAGAACCAACTCAATATCTCATACTACAAGGTGCAGATATTATGTGTTAATAGTGTGTATGTCCACGGATCCTTTAAAACAAGGGTGTTCAAATCCCATCCTATTGGATATTTACAGCACACCATCTGTAATTTCGCCACCCGTGGCATATAATATAATTTAACAATTGACACGGCCCGTATCACGCATCTGTTTTTGTGTGACACCCTTGCCTACTACTCATATTATTACCTCTACTAATAATACATTGGTTAAACTACATAGAGCTTTTGTAGATTTACAGAATTACTAAAATAGTAAATTGTCTTATCATAATGTCCAGATGAATAAATAATATTCAGTTAGAGCGTTAATTGCGATGATTTCCTCCACTCCCTCAGCAGTTTTGTCTTGTGATTCTTCTTTTGTCATGTCAGGGGCAGGCTCTACTCAAGTACGACAGAGGGCCACAAGCAGCCCCAAAATCCAGAAAAAATCTAGACTTTTCCTCTGTTGCTTAAATGTTTTTTTAGATAAATACTAATGATGCTATTTAAAAACGATATAATAGCATAGCGTATATTTACCTACATGGATAGATTAATTTTCAGCATTTTACTGTAAATCAATTAAAGATGAAGAATATCAGTGGCCTTTGAACCCTTAGATTTTTCACTATGCGGCTCGTGGAAGAAAAGGTTTTGACACCCCTAAATTAAAAGATTCAATAGAGAAAGTGTAAATCAACCTCCATCACGGGGGTTATGTTCTAGACCGGCCCTGCATTAAGTGAAATGTTCAATATAGAAATGCCTAATTTAAGTACTCCCTAAACATGCTTTTATAGCATTTATGGAACTTAAATTTGAAGGTCTTTACATGTTAAAATAATACAAACACATTCAAAAACATTTCATGTATTGAGAGCGAGCCAAAAGCGCAATGGATAGTGTAAAAAATAATAATATTAAATATTGTAAAAATAGTGTAACAGTGTACCAATTCCTGTGTTTCCAGTACACAAGACCTTTTTTTCCGAATCATTGCCCAAAGAGTAAAATATATTTTCAAAAAGAAGAAAGACAGAAAGGAATGGTCTATAGAAAGCTTTGGTAGCAAGAAAAGGCTTAAGATCCCGTTTAAAAGTATCAGTAGTCTGTGGGGCCCTCAGGCGGTCGGGGAGAAAGTTTAGGCAAACTTATCATTAATGGCCACAGTTTGGTTGTCATTCCCTCAAACTGCAACAGTCAAGCCATATGTAGCAACCATGCAAAGATGTGCAAACTAATTTGAACAGCACATCCGCTGTCATTCGATCTGGTTTTCATATGTCCGTCTTCTTTAGGTGCTCCTGTGGTATCCCATATGTCCTCATCGGCCTTGTCCAATCGTATAGCCATCGAGGCCCTTTCCGAGGGTCCCACATCCACCTGCCTGGACCAGGGAGACATGCAGAGGAGCCAGGAGCCCGACCAGCCCGGACACTCTGGCTACCCAGAAGACAGCAGCAGTCATCCTGATCAGCCCCAACACTCTCACCCTTCCCAGTACATGGACTGCAGTGCAGATGGCCCAGACCAAACAGGGGAGTCTTCACCTTCCTACGCGGAGTGTTCTGAAGAACCTGACCAGACGCGCTCCCAGTCAGGATTCCCCGACTACAGTGGCGACAACAGCGACCAGGACCTGCCCGGATATGTTGAATGCAGCAGGGCGGATTCAAACGCCACCAGCCGGGGGAACTACGTGGTGGAGTGTAGTGCCGGGTATCTGTGCGCCGTGGATGATGGAGAGCAGCCACATCATTCGCGCGCCTACATCGACAGCAGCGCGGATCACAAGACACACACGAGCCGGCAGTACACCGCCGAGTATGCCGATGTTGCCGCTGCCGATTCAGAGCAACCCGAGTGTTCCCGTTACCGGGCAGGTGACGACGATGACGACGAGCAGAACCAGGATCCCGATCAGCCTCAGCGGCAACCCCAACATTTTTGTTACACGGAGAACAGCAATGGCCCCGACGTGTCCCTCTATACGGACGACAGCTCCTCGTCAGACCACGCTGTCGCCGACACGGCAGATTCAGGGGGGGTCCCAGAGGCGGCGGAGTGCAGCCAGAGCCAACCAGGGCTCTACATCAGCAGCAGTGGCACCTACACGTCCAACAGCAAGCCCGCCGCGGCACCGCATTGCTCTGACGCTCGGCAGGAGGAAGCCACCCCAGGTCAGGAAGTGGACGCGTCGGCTGTGGCTGAAGGCTCCGGAGATCGGCCGCCCAACCTGGCTGAGCTGGAGGAAATGATGGAAATTGTGATTGTGCAGCAGTTCAAGTGCAAAATGTGTCCGTATAAGAGTGTCTCCAAAGACACGCTGATTAACCACATGAGGGACAAACACTTCAAACCGGCAGGTAGGTTAGCATGGTTGAATATCTTCAAAAGAACTTTTCACATGACTTGACAAGTTTTTACTGCTGGAGTTAGTCAGAAAGACGATGTCGCACGAGACCCACTGCTAGCTAACGGCAAGGTGAAAATTCAGACAGTTTACATGGTAATTGAATGACTGATTGACTTTTCCATTGTTCAAATTGAATACCCAGGTATGCTCTTTTGACAGTCAAATGAAATAGCGTGCTTAGGAGCTGCCGTTATTAAGATCGCCATAATGTTTTGCTAATTTACTCAAGAACACAGTCAAATGTTTTATACAATAAAATACAACTTCATTTATTTGGCGCTTTTCACAACAGCTGCAAAGCACTTTCCATTCGGTGTAATATAAATTCGCGGGAAATTTGAACACAAATTAAAACACAAACGATAGATACCAGAAGAACAGCAGAAACAGCGACAGTCTCATGTTGAGTCGAAAGCTAAAGAATAAAAATGTGTCTTCGAACGAGTTTTAAAGGTGGACAGAGAGGGGGCATGCCTCACATTTAATGGGAGCTCATTCCATAGGGAAGGACCAGCAACAGAAAAGGCGCAACCCGCCCCCCCCCCTAAGGCTGCGCTTGGTTCTCTGTACCTCCAGCAACATGTGGTTTTAGACGTACCTGTGAGAAAATGTCTTCCAAAAACTCAACAACTGAGATTTGATCCCTGGTTTGTCCCTCTAGAATGGACTACTACGCCACCAGGCAGTCTTGGGAACTTCTCTGTATTTACTTACGACATCCACTTGATTCCTCAATAACAATAACATATACAATTTACCATCTAAAACATATTTTCATTAAAGACTGGCATTTAGGAGTGGTTTATTTTATGTTTTTATGTTATGTTAATTGACTACAACTGTTCTGTGTTCAGGGGGTTTCCAAACGAAGCGCAAACGTGGCCGACCTCCCAAAATCGCCGTGCCGGCTCCTCAGGAGGCAGACCCAGAGAAGAAGGAGGCGGCGGAGGAGTGGCGAGCAACAAAGGCGAAGGTATCCGCATCTCATCAAGCGCAAGAGGATGAGGATCAGGAAGACCAAGTTCCAGATGCTGGCGCAATTGATGATTCTGAAGGTCAGTGTTGGGGTCAGGGTTGATTTGGGAACCTTAACTTGATCTTCATTTTGGGTGAGAGCAGCTCTGTGTATCCTGGACTGGTCACCAGACACACTTTTGGTTTCAAATAGTACAGAGGGCTTCTGAAATGATAATTTGGTTTTGGAGTGTATCTGTGGTGTTTATATTTATTTTTACAACATCATGATCTTTGCAATAATTATGAACATAGATGCAATCATTGTTTCATCTGTAATTTCATCCCTTCTCATTTGTTCCTCAGAGGACAGTAACTACAACCCAGCTGAAGAGGACTCTCGTGGTAGACTACCTGCCATTTTGAAAAAACAAACTCCTCCCATCTCTTCCTCCTCTCAAGCTCGTCCTCAGCGTAGAGTTGGCCGTCCGAGGAAATACTATCTTCTGGAAGAAGATGACAGCCAAGGTGGGTGGTCCGTTTCCCAAAGATGTGTGATTAATATTCACGCATGTCCTTGATGTAACTGTGGCAAAAATCAAGCAAGTCGAGTCAGGGAATTACTTGAGTAACGGTAGTCATATATCAAGTCAAGTCTTTCTGAAGTTGGAGCCGAATTTCAAGTCCTGAAATTGGTTTTAGCAAACTCACGTGACCCCATTCGTTTACATTGTGTTGATCCCTTCCTTTAGAGGCGGAGAGTTTAGCGAAGAAGCCAAGAGTGAATGCCGACCCACGCGCAGCGGATGAGGCGAGCTCTTCGGGCTTGGACAATGACGGCAGCGCTTCGGCAATCAACGGGGATGAGGTGGAGGTGGTGGTGAGCCAGTCCGACTCAGAGAACAAAGACCCCTCGTCCAACTCGCAGCAAGGAGAATTCTTTGAGAGGAAACGAGGCCGCCCCTCCAAGTGCTTCCTTCGCAAAAAGTACAAGAAGCATTTAAGTCGCAAGTAAGCGCCATTTCTCTTTTTTTCCATTTTGAGCTGTCATTCGATCTGGTTTTCAGCCGAAAGGAGAAACAAACGTAAATAAATTCCACATTTTTGTGTGGAATTTCTGGGATACAAAAATTATTGGAAATCAATTAAAGTCTTTCGCTGCCCTTATTGAAGGATTAATATGCAGCAATCTTACGTTTATAACTGGGACCGACACGTGGTGAATGCAGTTTCTCAGGACACAATTTATGCAGACATTCATGTTGTCTGTCGGTACGTTGTCAAGTCTTCAGTTTATGCAACGCCAAACAATGGACCAACAATGTTGACCCAGCAATGACACCTGAGTGCTAGGGTGGGCAGCAATTCTAAATCCACCCATTCCTGACACTTGTTAAACTTTCATTTCTTTGACCTTGAAAGCTCAACTACATTTTGAATAATTTATTCCAGAGTCCAAACTGTCACCAAATCTTTAATCAACTGCACTGAAAGTGGTTGAAAGAACATTTAAACTTTGTAGTGATTCAAATATGAAGAGAATGTAACCATTCTTATTATTAGCCTTTTGAAAACAAACTACTTGTTTCTCTTTCACTTAAATGACAAATGAGGAGGGCTGATAAACATTTTTATTTATTCCATCCTTTATCAAAGCTGCTTCTCCTCACGACGGTCGCGGGCGTACTGGATCCTATTCCAGCAGTCTTCGGGCAGTAGGCGGGGGACACCCTGAACTGGTTGCCAGCCACTCGCAGGGCAGACAGAGACGAACAACCATTCACACTCACGTTCATACCTAGGGGCAATTTAGAGTGTCCAATCAACCTACCATACATGTTTTTGGAATGTGGGAGAAAACTGGAACACCCGGAGGAAACGCACGCAGGCACGGGGAGAACATGCAAACTCCGCACAGGAATGCTAGAGCCAGAATCGAACCCACGCCCGATGCACCATCGGGCTAACCAGTCGTGCTGCCTATTATTATTATTATTTAAATATTTATTTATTTATTTCTTTTTACACATGAACTATCACAAGAGTATAAAATTAACCATTGATGTTGAGCTGGGCGGTATGGCCTTTAAATTAACAACTCTAATAGATTAAAAAAAAAAAAGTTTGTCTGCTTTTGCACAACTAAATGGGCACCATGTCATGACTTTGATTACTTTTTTTACCTTTCGTAAAATAATGTGAAAATGATTTCTATTCTGTTGTATGTGTCTTGGCGGGAATTCAAATTTCCATTTTTTTTCTTTTGATAAATAATTGCTCAATGTGGCTCAATGCGTCAACCTAATCGCCTGGTTTAGCAACACTAACTGCGCTTATGTAAATTAGATTTTCTGTTTGTAACCATGTTGTTAGTGTAAACAGCGCACATCAGCGGGGATGCACTCTGAACTATGGAAGACCCCGCCTAACAAATTGATTATTAAAAAAAAAAAAAAACTTGATAGACAAAATAAAATTGATTTGCGATAATCAATAACATTGATTAATTGCACTTCCTGAATAATACGTTTAACATCCCCACTGTTCACGCAAAATTTCCTCTTTTAGTCGCTACTACAAATCCCTCAAGCCGCTCCTGAGGCCTCACAGCTGCTGGATCTGCGGCTCGCGCTTCCTCACGCAGGAAGATCTTCGCTTCCACGTGGACTCCCACGAGGGCAACGAGCCGGAGCTCTTCAAATGCCTCCAGTGCAACTACCACTGCAAGCGCTGGTCCTCACTAAAGGTCTGCAGTTGCTCAGCGCTGTTTTTGTGCGTGTAACGTTGCTTACGTGTGTGTGTGTGTGTGTATGCGTTTTGCAGGAACACATGTTCAACCATGAAGGTACGAAGCCTTTCAAGTGTGAGAAGTGCGATTACTCGAGTGTTTACAGGAAAGATGTCATTCGTCACTCTGCGGTTCACAACAAAGAAAAGTAAGGTTCGTCGATCAGTGTGCACCAGGGATTGGCAAAGCATTTACATTTTCAAGAGTCCTGTCATAAGAGTTTCATTATTTTAGTCGTTTATCTCCCCTAAATCTGGTTAAGTAAAATTAATTAATTATGTACCATTTATTGCATTGATTAAGTATTTATTTTTGTAAATTATGAAATTTAAAAATAACTAGGGGAAACAAATAAAAACTATTTCCATCCATTTCTAGACAGATTACACATAAACATATTATACTTTTGTATTCATAAATTCATTCAATTATGGATTAATTAATTATAATTAAAACAGGGGTATATTTATTAAACTATGTTTTGACAAATTTTAATCTCATCTTGAAATGAGTTGGCTTGAGAACTAAAGTTTGCTCACCCCTGGTTGACAGAATGCCATACATGAAAATGTGTTTGACAATTTCTAACTGTATTTATCATTGCACCCACCAGGAAAAAAAAGACAGAAGTGGTAAGTACTTGCCATTTAAGGGGCCTTAATATGTAAAGACTTTTGACTTTTCACATATCAAGTGTGAAATTACACAACCAAGTCAACCATTCCCAAAATAGTTTTGGATTTATTCATTTGGCTCAATGATGATAATTCTGCTCCCACACAAAGTTTATTTGCCAATGATGTGGCATATACTGTAGGTGGGGCCGTAGTCAAGCACTCTTATGTCAAGTCCAAATGGTAAGCTGAGCTGCAATTTTAGTGCAAATTAGCATTATTTTACAGTGGATTGGCTTCTGAAGCGACACAAATGATCGAATGTTTTGCAATGTTTTTGACGTGACTGCAGCGGAATGACCTAAAACTTGACCTGGTTGTTTCATTTTACGCTTGATGGCTGGGCAGGTGCTCCAAATACACAACAGTCAATTTTCCATCACGTTAAGCAAAATGGCAGCAGTCCATTTTTGAACCCTTGATGAGTCAAATTTTGTCCTTTGCTTTTAGACGGTGGTGACGGTAACCCAGTTCCCGTGTCCTGTCTGTCACAAAGTTTACCCCATGCAGAAGAGGCTGACTCAGCACTTGAAAACCCACAGCGCCGAGAAGCCGCACATGTGTGATAAGGTTCGGCTAGTCAAAATGTCATCGTAGCTAGTTAGCAACGGCCAAATGTAGCATAGTGGCCATTAATGCACAGTTGGCACTGCTCAGGTTTTTGAAGTCCAATTTTAAACATGTAATCTGATTCTTTCTATCTGTTCTTTCAGTGTGGCAAATCCTTCAAGAAGCGCTACACATTCAAAATGCACCTCCTGACACACCTTCAGAGTGTGGGAGACAGCACGTCAGTAACAAACGTTTTGTATACCTCTTATTTTTTTATATACAAGGTGATACATATTTTAAAAAGATTACAAATTAATTTTTCACCATGAACGGTCTGTATACACTAGCATTCAATTTGACAATTTCTGTTTAACTTTTTATATATTCTGTACGCGGCCATTCAAAAGTTTTACGGTGACTTATAAACATCCTCAGTTTTCTTAAGGAATTTTTTTTTTTTTTTTCACACGACGTCAACAATTTCTACATAGGTTTTGCTCAGCGTGTCGGGACTAAGCCAGAGTGTGTATTCATCAGGTTCAAGTGCGAATTTTGTGACTACACTTGCGCCAACAAGAAGTTGCTTCTCAACCACCAGCTATCCCACACCAGTGACCGACCTTTCAAATGTGACCACTGTAAATACACTACCTCCAAAGAGGACTTCCTCGTGTCACATCTGGCAATTAAACATACAGGTCAGTTCGATGTAAATATGTACCATTGCAAGAAGGATCATGAAAGATGATGTGAACTTCATTAAATGGTGGACAGACCATGATAAATATAAAGTCACTTTCAACATTTTATGCATTTAGTGATTCATGCACCTCTCATGTATCATATTTACATCATATTTTATCATGTATTTCAAATGTAAAATTAATGGGTTCTATTTAATGGGTTACAATAGAAATAAGATGTGTATATGTTTACATTACATGTAAACAGACAATAAGTGAGTGAACATTTGGACCCACAGTCATTTGGACTTTGCTCCAAATATGTTTTGGATTTAGGAGACAAGCCCTTTGCCTGCTCCATGTGTCACTTCGGGACCAAACACCGCAAGAATCTTCGGCTACATGTGCAGTGTCGCCATCCGGAAGCTTTCGAGGAGTGGTCTGTTTCTCACCCGGCGACGGAGACCAAGACACGTCGCAAGCCGTTTTTTACCCTGCAGCATGTCGAGGAGCAAAAACAGCAAGACGAGGATGGCGCGCAAGTTGTGCCAAATGCTATCGTGAGTCCAAGTGACCACGTTACCTTTGATTTTAAGTCATGAGGGAAATGGACAACAATTCATTTATGTTTTCTCTTCTGTCAGGTTTCAGTGGACCCTATTGCTCTTGAGGCTATACAGGGGATGGGGAATGCTTCAGTGTCCCAGGATGCACTGGGAAACACCACCATCATCTATGAACAAGGTTGGACACGTTGAGGAAACTTATTATTATACTTGTTTCACTTCTCACAGTCCATGGCTCACTGAAAAAATGCACGCCATGTTCTTTTGCAAACAAATATGTGAGATGAGCAATTTTCATCGTATAGATTTAACGCCAAACATTTCCTTTTCAGCATTCATTTGTTTGTTTGTCCTCATGAGGACTGTCGGTGAGCTGACTGGGTGACTCATAGGGTATACATTGGACTGGTTGTCGGCCAATGTCAGGGAGGGCTGCACATAGTCAAATGTTGGAATGGGCGCCGGAATTACTTTAATAATTGATTTCTCTGTTGTTTTATTTTGTTGACGAATCAGATAAAAAAAAAAAATTGGAATCACCATCCCTTTATTATACGACATTATTTCAAATTGACAGCGCAGAGAATTCACCTCCACAAATCAATAAAGATTCAGAAAAGATTGTTTTTCAAAGTAAAGGCAGATGTTTGCAAATTGATTCTTATGATTCAATACAGAGATGATGCTTTCATAGAGAACTACTGAAATCGAACTATTGAGATTGAATGCATGACGCAGACGCGCTAACCACGGTGCCACTGTGCTAAAACAAAGAATGGGTGAATTTGACCCGCCACAAAACAGGAGAGTTAATTTTACCTACCAAGGAACAAATGAAGTAACTTCATGTTGGTCACGCTACTGAAGAGAAAAACTGAAAGCAATGTTTGCGTCTGCTCCCTAGCTGAATCCAGTGAGCTCTCCGCCCAGAATGCCCTGAGCCTGCTGCTTAATATGAGCAACGCCCGGGAGTTGGTTGGAGACTCCTTACAAGTTAGTGAAAGTGCTCAAATGGCAACTTTACTTCTGAAAATAAAAATCATTCACCAACCCGATGCTGATTGTACTCCGCAGGTGGCCGTGCTCAAGTCAGACGGCAGTACAGAAGTCAAAGCTCTTGAGAAGGAAACGTGGAGCGCTGTGTCAGCGGCACCGGGACAGGCCCACAAGGTCGTCACTGTCCACGTTTCCGAGAACGGCGACACTGTTTTGCAGCAGGCATTTGAGGCAGAGACGGGAGAAATCGCCATGGAAACCTACACGGACGAAGGGGAGTTCAGTGTGGTGGAGCAAGTGACCGAAGAAGTCCAAAGCGCTGTGTGCAGGTAATGGAGTGACTGCAAATCAAAAAAAATCCTGTGTCTTTTCGGGCATGACTTTGTAAGATTTATACGTGGGTCTGCTCATGATAGACATGCCTACCACATGTATTTTTGACAGGTAAACTCCTGAAATTCCCAAAAGTTGAGATTTTAAAAGTTGTCCTAAAGTGAGACTATTGAAAAATTAGTCACACAGTTACAATAATTGGAGCAATAATGATTGAATATTATTCAATTATCAACAATATTATCAATTTATTATTATCAATAATAATTATTTAACACCATTATTAGAATTACGGTAAAAGCCTGTGTAGAATACGCCCCTGGTCTCCCATGTGCAATTTCATGTTCTTAAAGCTCTCGTACCAGTCTCACTATACATCATAAAACATGATATTTGAAAGTTTTCCTCTGTTTCTCAGTTTTGGATTTACTTATTTTGAAAATATATACACTAGTTGCACATGATGGCTGGACCAGCTGTTTGGGACATTTCCTGAATTTCCCAACTGCCGCCATGCCCACATAGCTACAACCAAAATAATGTTTTGTGCAAATAATTCATGAAATGATGCATTTTATAATGAGTATATCATTTTTTTGTAGCAATGAGAAGAAGACCCAGGTTCAAGCTGCAGAAGTGTCCGAGGCGCAAAGCCCAAAAAGTGACAAGTTCTACTTAGCTTCTGGGTTGGCCGATGGTGTTCTACAACAAGTGGAGGTAACAGCATTGTTTTTTCACAAAGACGAGTTCACATTGAGTATGTCTTACAGTTGTACGTTTGCGTTTGCTCTTAGCTAAGCAGCGAAGCTCCTGCCTCTCCCTCTGCGGCGAGCACGCCCAGTGTCAACGCCAAAAAGTTCTCCTGTCGCATATGCATGGAGTCTTTCCACGGCCGCTCAGACATGGAAAACCACAAGCGGGCACACGTGGATCCCAACACCTTTAAGTGTCCAGACTGTGACTTTACCTCAAGATCCTGGCCTGAGGTTAAGGTTGGTACAGAAGGTTTTGTTGCTATATCCAAATACGCACATGGGCCTAAATCTGCAAATTGTATGTCAAACACTCTTGGACAAACTTCAGTGAGATAAATTTGGCTCACTTGCTTCAACCTGTTGGTGGGTTGAACATTTCCAGTACATTTCCTGAGAGTTTCTAACGAATCTCCCTGGGAGGTTAAGCTGGGGAATTTTGGAGTTCACAGCAGATGTTTCCGAATGCACTTTGGGTAACTACAAAATGCTAACTTACATAATGGGTCTTTGTTTGATTCAGGTTCACATGGAACTGCACTCGTACTTGCGGCCTCATAAGTGCTCCAGCTGCAGCTTCGCCTCCAAAAACAAGAAGGACCTGCGTAGACACCTGCTGACACACACCAACGAAAAGCCATTTGGTTGCAAACTTTGTAATCAAAGGTAGGAACAAAGCAGTGGTTTGGTGTGTATGGAGAAAATGATTTCAATTTAGACTAGGGATATTGCCATGCGATCACATGATTGGTCACAAAGCTATACAATTATCCTAACGTTCAAATGGTTGCCAAATAGTACAGGCTAAGTATGCAAAAACACAAAGGGAATTTTTCGCTACTTTGGTGCATGGGGATGGGATTCTTTAATTTTCTAAAGCTGCAAAAAAATGATTTAAAAAAAAAAAAACAACATCCAAATGAATTGATTCAAGACAATAAATTGTCTTGTCTCACCTTACTTTATTATTGTCATCTGATGAGCATGTTTTCCCAGCTTCAATCGCAACGGCCACCTCAAGTTCCACATGGAACGTCTCCACAACCAGGAACAGACCACCACGCGCAAGACCCGCGCTGCCACGTCCCAGCAGACCATCATAGTCAACAGTGATGAGGAGGCACTGGCCACGCTGCAGTGTAAGACATAAGTGGACACGCAAGACACACAACTATTTGCATACTACATATTTAAATGTCCGTTTTCAGTCACATGTGCCCTAAAAACATTGATGTGCATTGCAGCCCTGCAGGGCCACCAGACAGTCATCAGTCCAGATCAGCTGCAGGCTCTAGGTCAAGAGCACATCATTGTGGCTCCAGATCAGTCTCAAATAGACCAGGTAGCGCAACCAAGTATTCACTCAAAGCTGCGCATCGTATGACAACATCTTTGTTTGCGACCGTCAGGAGGAAGGCGCGTACATCCAGCAGATCACCACCATTGATGGGCAGACGGTCCAACACCTCATGACGGGAGACAATCAGGTTACTGAAATGAAGAGCTGGACATCTTCCACTTGACTCTGAACGCTTCCTGGCAGTACAGACGCTAACATACTCTCAAACAAGTTGAATTCGCGTGCAAGTTAACGTCCAGAAATATCTGGATTCTTTTTCTGGATAAAGTTAGTTTACCATGTTTCTAGTGTCACTATGTATTCCTCAGTGGTGGTTCTCTCTTTCTCTTTGTCTCTCTCCCTTTCTCTCTTGATTTCTCTTCTCCCAATCTCTCAATTTTTTTTTTTTTTTGCTCTCCCAGGCTGAAAGGGGGGCTTGACCGATGGGGGTTCTGAGAAAATAATTTCTAAATATATTTTAGGATATCAATTATAAATTATATCATAAATTATTATTCAAAATAATTATAAAAATAATTATTATCATTATAAATAAAACACTGGAGGGCCTTAAATGGTGCCACACAGATTTCCAATGGGGCTCAAGCACCCCTTCTCCCCTTTGTAGCGCGATCCCTGATGTCCTCCGGCAAACAGTCTCTCATTTGTCTGTATGCGACCTGACATTGGCTGGTGACCAGTCCGTTGTTTGCATATATGTGCGACCAATTCTAGATATACACTACCTCCCATCCAAAGTCAACAGGGATAAACACAAGCTCATCACTGTCCTCATGTGGACAAGCACTGAAAAAAATGAATGGAAAATTAACACTCATTCACATTGTCATGAATACGTCTCTGTAACTGCTAAATTTGTCTCCTTAGCATACCCCAGTGTTAGCAACTCAAAATTTCTTATTCAACATTGATTTGTATGTCTTCTTACACACCCTGGAAGCGATTGAGAGGATAAGATATGATGTAATGGCAGTGCAAAAGTATTTTTCTGTGTCCAAGTGATAATCTCAATTTTGACTGGACACCTGGTGCTGTGTTCAGGTGCAGTACATCATCTCCCAGGATGGGGTGCAGCACTTATTCCCGCAGGAGTATGTGGTGCTAGCAGAAGGCAATCACATTGAGGTAAGTGCCTGTCACGGTTGACCGAGGGTTGTGCGTGATGGACGTGAGGCTTACCTTCTGCTAATGTCCCTCAGATACCAGAAGGTCAGATCATCCAGTACGAGCATGAAGGAGTCTTTCTGCAGGAGCAGCAGGTGACACGATAAAGCAGGGTTGGGCCACTTAAGGCCCCGTAATCGTAATCACTCCCGAAAAATTTCAAGTAGGGCTGGCATGTTTGACTCTTTTTAGAATGGATTATCCTGTTGATTATTCCTCCGGATATAATCGAGTAATTTTGGACACGGGAGTGGGGGGTTAAAATTCAAGCCTCGAACTTCCGGATTGGTCACTAAGCAAGACCATTTATACTATACCTTGCAAGTACCACTACATCGGAAAGGGCATGTGGTGTAAAAACTGCCAAACATATCAATGTGACATATTTTTGTATATTTGTTAAATTTGTTTACTATTTCCCCTCTAAAACCAGTACATTAAAATTCATTCATTTATATTGGACTAATTTCTCTACTTAAATAATGGAAATAATCATTTTCAAATGTGTTTATTACCATAATCAGTTATTTAAAAATATTAATAAAAGATAATAAATGATTAAAAAAATATATTAGGTTGTAAAATCCATTCACCCATTTATTATAAATAATGAAACAAACCTGCTAAAAAATACTCATTTCACCTTTGACGTCTTTATCCGTCACTGGCAGTGAATGAGTTTACTGTACATTATCTACCATTTATTGAATTAAAAATGAGAATTCATTATAATTTAATTATTAAAATCTTTCTCATTTAGATTTGAACTCTTCTGCAAATATTCACATACTCTATGGAAATTCAATAAAATGATGGCTAGCAGGATAAATTTGAAAACTTGAAAAAAAATTAGATCAAATCTTTAAGTTATGCATGTTTGTCCTGGCCAATATAACCTGTAGCACAACAGCTGGTTTCATTACAACAACGGTGCTTCCTTCCTTTTATCTCTTTTTAGATAGCAGTCAGCACTGACAGTCCGATCCAGTACCTGCCCGCTGCTGCCTCAGAACAGCAAGACCTGGAGGCCGCTGCCCAAACTGCTGTCACAGGTCTGCACTCTAATTGGACGGATTTATTGATTTACTCCTAGCTGTGTGCCTCGAGCCTCAACATTAAAAACACCTGCACACTCTAATGAGCCCCACAACTAAATCTAACTAACTTAAGTTGTGACTAATGGCGGTCCAGATTTAAGTGCGATGCATTTTTCCACCATTGTAGCAGTGGCAGACGCGGCGGTGATGGCTCAGGCGCAGGCGCAGGCGCAGGCGCAGACGCAGATCAAGATCCAAGAGGTCTATACAGAAGCAACGCCCGAGCAGCTGGAGCAACTACAGCAGCAGCAGCAAGGCGTCCACTATGACGTCATCACCTTCACAGTCGAGTAGCTCTACAGCGCCACTTAGCTGCTTTATCAAGCAGTTCATCTTCATTTAAATGAGCTCGACATTGTTGTCCCCCAAGAAGGATTTGCAAAGTATACGGAGCAGATTTAATGAATGTTTTCTTTTGGGGGAGAAAAATGACTCATCTATTTATTAAGTTTATTCATTTTTAGAATGCCAAAAAAATGTTTATAGAAAAAGTTGTACATAGCTTTGATTCCTTTTTTTTTCTTCTGGTGAATCTCAAGTGTTAAATAAGCTAATTGCTGACGCCAAATAAAACATTTTCTTTAGATTAAGGAGACGTTTTGTTACATTGATTTGAGACTATACAGCTCTGGGAAAAGAAAGCCCAAAATAAATTAAAAAAAAATTTTGGTGTTTTAACATTTTTCATTTTCTGCAAATATTAACATTTACATTTGGAATTTGAAAGTCATGCTAATAATTCTACTCAAAGAAACCTAAAATTAGCAAAAATGGAGAAACTGATCATTTTGCAGTTGTCTATTTCTTCACAGTGCTGGACATATGCAATCATGGTTTTCTTTTTAATCATGTCATTATTTCTGATGAACTGATTTGATCAACTTTTCCCATTGCAACGAATTGAGATGTATTTGTGTTTTTTTATTAAGCTTGTACTGTATAAGGATGCATAACATAAGATTTTAAAGAATTTTAATAGTTTTAAGGAATGTGAAATAAAAAGCTCCCAGGTGTCTACTAAAGGCTCTGAAATTCTTTGGTCAAGGAATGTGGCAGCCCAGAATTTGAAGAATAGGGGAGTAGAGACCAAAAAAGCCTGGATTGTATTTTCACTGTGAGTGGCAGCACTTCATCACCACACTGCCCAATTATGTGATTTGCGCATGCGTCGGACACAATACCAAACAGAACCGAACTTTATGTCCGACTAATTAGAAGCTAATGCTAATCTGGGCATACAAAAACACTGCAGCTCCGCTTACCTTTTGGCATTAATGTACAAATGTAATTGTCCGGTGAACCTAGATTCCCACTGGGTGTACCATGTAGAAAGAGGACAGAAAATTGGGACATTGTCTCGAAGGTCCTCTGGCCAAGAAGAGGTCTCAGACTTACATTTGTATTCACACATTTTCAAAACACAGACATCGAAAGTAAGACACTTATACCAGTAACACAACATCAAATATGAAATTTCCAATAGAACAATTTGGACCCAACACATTAAATGGTCCCATGTTCCCTTTAAATCTGACTAAATGCTTATAAGGGAAGTCTTTGTAGTTGCTGTGCTGCTCAACTAAATGGAGAACTTGCTTTTTCTGTTTGCAAAGACAAAAGAGAAGAGGAAAAAGACACAATTGTTCCTGTAATATGGCACTTAAAATGAAGCTGCCATTTGTTGTCTTTCTTTTATTAGGTAAGGCTGGGACATTGTTGCTGTTTTCTGTTGTTCTCTGCTTTTTGACTCGTATCACTTATTCCCTAGACATTCCCGGCTCCATCGGCCTGAAAATGGTGGAAGAGTTTGACGACATTTCCTTGAGACTTGAGTTCCCGCCGCTTTACAGAGGACACATCAAGTCATGCTGCAAGGTGTCCCCGAGTGGGTGTCAAACTCTCCTGGACAGCACGGGCTACACTGCCAACTTCCTGAGAGGAAGAGTGAGCTTCACGGAGACTAACAGCTGGATTGAGTTCAAAGTGGCTCGGGCACGGACGGGAGATGGAGGCTACTACAGATGTGTGCTGCTGGGCACTCCCATCTACATTTTTGCGGATCATCAATTTTATGTCTTTGGTAAGCTTTCACTCCAGATACATTTTCATGATGATTGTAAACTATAGAGGTGCTTTTAGATGGCAGAAAGTGATTGATTACTATTGACCTGAGCTGAAAATTATAACAAAAGCTTGTTGCCTTTGGAGTAGCAGATATACCCTACAAATCATTCTGTTATTTTTTTTCTCCTTAAAAAATGTGCTGAATGTTGTGGGGAATTTAGAGACGGGACAAAGAAGTGGGGCGTGATGGTTGCATATATCCGCTAGTGGAGCACTTTTTTTCACTATTGGCTTGAATTCACATCATATACAGTTCGGGTGCCCAAGTTGGTTCAGTTCTTTCTCGACATGTTGATGAGCTATATATTCATGTTCTTGTCAGGGACCCCAGATGCCAAGGACGAATGGCCCCGGGTCCCCCTTTTGACCAGAACTCAGAGCCCGGAGTGGACCGGCACTGAAGTGGCGCAGGAGACCACTAAGCCTTTCACGTATGTACAGTACTTGTCTTTTTACTTTCACATCTGTGTGTTTTATTAATAGTCATTCTAACCAGATGGATGCTTTGTCCCTTTTAAAAGCAGAACTCTTTGGACTTCTGGCACGCTCGCCGCTATCACTGTGATCATTGTTGTTGTTGCCTCAGTAATTGGAGCATTTTGCTTGAGAGGCAAGACCAAACACAAACACTTGGGTAAGCTTTGTGTTTAATATCATTTCCATAATTTCAAATGACTCTAAATGTTATGACTTTGAATGGGAATGCTAATTTGTCTCGATATTGGCTGGCGACCAATCCATTATTTGTCTATATGCACTGTCTATGATTTTGACTGGCGACCAGCAGTCACCAACCAGTTTGATCAAGCCAGCCAGTGCCAGGGCACATGTAGACGAACAATGTGCCAATTGCCAGCCAATCACATAACACATATGGATAAAGCATTGATTGGTCAGTTCAATCAATCGTCAAATCAATCAATAAAATGTCTGTCATCTTCACTGATGCTAACATGCTAACATTTTTTTGTAATGTGAGTGGGAAAAAGAAAAGAAAAGATGGGAACGTGTGAACTTCACAATGGAAGGCCTGACCCAAAACCGGCTGACATTCGACAAAATCAGTTAAAAAAAAAAGGGGATTATCCTACTGTGAATTTGAATCATCAAGTATTCAGATAAAAAATAAAAAATACATATTTTTCTTCGTTAAAGAACAATTCTAAACACAGAAAAAAAATACATTTCCCCTTAAAAATGAACGACCGACTAGTTTTAAGTTTTTAAAAGATCAACTTTTTCCTTAAAATAAAACAGTGATTTGCAACACACTATTTTCCTCTAGAAACCATCGTGAGATTTTAGACAAATCTCTCTCCAACCACAGTAGACGAGCAATTTTGCTGGTTTAAACAGTGCATTTGAGTAAGTCAACTGTGTATGGGTAACAGAATTAAAAATGTGCAGAGCTATTTTCGTCTATGTTGTATTATACGCTACTGTCCTGAAAAGTATTCCGACGGCTCTTGCTAGCTTATATGGGGCACCTGCTCAGCAATTAGCTGCGAGTCGTTGGTGTTGTTAGCCACTACCGCTGGAGCAGCTAACTAACACTGGCAATAGCCGACGTGTAATAAAATATCAGTGTAATTAAGTCATTTTTTTTAAACATCCTTAACTTGATTTCAGGACAATGTTGTATTGTGACGTCAGTAACAACAGTTTGTGACGACAATATAAACACCACAACGACAGTCACCAGTCTTAAAGACGAGTCAAGTCAGCTGTTAGGTACTCAAATTGCTGGGGGATTGTATGAATCCACTGCATTTTTCATTGTAGACACATGTGGAAAAACTCGTCCAAAGTCAGCTAAAGAAGAGGCTACAGTAGGTGTTAAAAGAGGAACACAATCCCACTGACTCACTTTTATTTCCCTTTAAAAAAAACAAGAACATGGAACAAGCTCATTGTTTGTCTGCGCTCCTAGGAGACATCCAGCGTCATCTACACGACGGTCGATTTCCGAACCGAGTCAGACGCCACAGGAGCACCTGATGCGGATGGAGTGGAGTACTCCGTATTGGCCGTCCACCAGTGAGTGTGGTTGCTTGGAGTAACCGCAAGGAGCAAAGCTAGGACTTGAAATTGTGTAGTTTTAACGAGATCATTATATGTAAAATTGACTTTTGAATGTATTGAATCCAAGAGGTTGAGCACCAACCCACCAAGTGTGAATTTAAACAACCAAGTCAATTCTTTGTTACCTTAACATTTCCCCAAAGTGCGGCTAATTGACCCAAAGTGTTAGCGCAGCTCATCTTTAATTAATAGCATCACCAGCGTTGGTTTCTGATAGCGTTCATCAAGAGACTTGTAATATTTGTTGCATTCGTTTAGCATTTTTTCCCCCAGAAATTGGTTCATGAAAACCAGATAAACAATCATTTGATTAATAATAGGGCCTCAACTACTCAAATTAACTGCCATCAATCAACACAAAAATCACTTGCCATGAACATGTTTGTGTGTGTTTTGAGGCATGTTTTCACTTTACCACTATTCTGTTTTTATTTAAGTTTATCTCATATCTGACTTAGTTTGAGGCTAAAATTTTTTGGATGAATTGACTTTAGCAGGCTAATTCCAGCATAAAGGCTAAAGATTTCATTTGTGCTCTTATTTTTCACTCTGAGACCTTTTCACAGTCTACGGTCCGCTATCGTGTCATCTTTTTGCTTCTTTTGAGGCTCCGTCTGGTCGCAGACTCAAAGGAGGCCGCTTGATATTTTCCTCTTAGTCCACGCTTTTGCTTGTCTTTCAAAATCCCAGAAGGTTTTATACTGGATTGAGCGTTAAATCTGACATTTGAGTGCAGCAACGACAAGCAAGATAAAAATCACATTTTGCCAACATTGATAAAAGCCGCCACATTGCATGACACCATGACACAAATGGAGTGACCCTTTCTTGTCCAATCTCCTACCGCTGATTGTTATGCCGCACATCATTTTGAGAGCTACGTGAGCGTTTGATTGTTAAACCACATGTTGAGAATGACTGTTTAATGACACGAGGGTGTGATTGTTAGACCATTTGGTAGCTTTCACAATGATTGTTTTGACAGCACAATTGTGTGATTTTAATGTCACAGGTATGTAGCATTGACGGTGATTGTTTTGACAATGAGTGTTGCAATAACTTTTGATTTTTTTTTTTTACTACAAAAGGGTGTGATTGATCTGCTACACATAGCTTTGAATGGGATTATTTTCACAATACAAACATCGGATTATGCCGCACTAATATACATACCAAAAAGTGAACCTGTGCATCTTTGCAGTCAAAACTTGCAATTCACCTATATGTGATTTTCTATAACTTAACATAAGTCATCCATCCATCTCTTAACCGAACCGCTTTTCCTCACAAGGGTCGTGGACATGCCGGAGCATATCCCATCTGTTTTCGGACTGTAGGCAGGGTAAAGCTTGAGTGGATATTAAGACACACACAGCTTTAGGGCATATCAACAAAATATAAAAAGTAGCTCATTTTAAACTTATTCTCAATGTTATGTTTGATAAGTACGTTGGCCATTCAAGAGATGTAAATGTGAATGATGTAAAAGTAAATCGAGCGACAACTGGTCTTGAGCGTGTCATCACATCTTTTAATGGCAACAGCAGTGTCAGTAATTAACAACATTCAGTACAACAAATACATTAATGAGTCACAAAACGCTTGAAAATGCCTGACGTCCTTTCCGTAACTTGTTTTTGGTGCACGGCCACGTGATTCCCTTTGGCATGTGACATTTATTGTCCAACTGACGTAACATTTTGGATTTGGAAAATGGATGGACGGGTCATATTTTTCCCAACACTGCATTAAATACAGAATCACCTGGATGTGTTTTTCATCCCCAAAAGTCTTTCAAAGGATCCATCTGGCTCTTTATTGAAATTCTATGTTCTTGTAGTCTTCGGTGCATCTGTACTTGCTTCCAGCATAGCGGGTGCACACCAAATGGGGGAGGCAGGGGCATGTGTGGTGCTGCCGTTTGCCCGGATAGGGAACCTGCGCAGGGGCAAGAAAGGAGGAAGGGTGAACAGCTCTTCATTCAGTGATGATTTGTCGCCGCCGACTATCAATGACCTCTGCACTTACTGGCGGCTCATCTAAAAAATAAATCCAAGAAATAATACCGTTCTAATTTGTCTGCTGGCCTTATTTTTTGATTGATTTACAAAAAATTAAAAATAGTATTAAAGATTAGAATTACAATTCATCAAAATATGAATAAAAAATGCATTTAAAACAATTGCATTTATTTAATGACTCTACTGTAATTAGAAAATCATCAAATAAAAAAATAAATACATATAATAAGAAATACTTTGATTAAAAAGGTGGCTGGACTAATTTTTTTAGAGAACATTTTAGGGGAGATCACGCAAACTCCACACAGTAAGGCTGGAGCCTGGAATCAAACCCGGCGCCTCTGAACTCTGAGGCGAATGTGCTAACCGGTGCTTCACTGTGACACCGAAATTATTCTACTTTTTTTTTCTTTATTCCAAAACTTTTGTCTCAATTTACTGAATTGCTATCCTGCGAAATGGGTCAAATTGCAACCCAATAACCCCCGCGCCCTCAGGGAAAAACCCCCCAAAAAAACAGAATGATGTGCGGCAATTATTAAATACGTTACATGATGTGGATGTTTGCATGTCCCACCTTGTGGCTCAGCGGGTGGCATAGGTCACCTTCCGTACCCCTCGGGACGCACATCCTCAGGCCCCTCAGCCACAGACTGACAGCACAGCACAGACCCAAGCCACACTGCAAGTCTCGCTCGCAAGCCTGTAGGCGACACACCTTAGTCACTCACAAATGCCAAATGCTTCTTTAATCGTGCCCTCGCTCTAGCATGTATTTTGAAGCAATTGTGACTCAAATTCAACATATAAACAGTTAAAATGCCTTACATACATTTGGACTCTCAACACATTCCTTTAGGAACATTTTTATGAATTTTTTGTATTGATCTTTTGCATTTAAAAAAAATTCAGATAAAGAGTCATGCGGCATGGGTGGATGACTCGTTAGCTTGTCCGCCTCACAGTCGAGAGGTGCAGGGTTTGGCTCCGGAAGGAAAAGCAGCTCAGATAATGGATGAGTAGTCATTAATCCACTCTCAACCACAGTGAAAAAAAGACAACCAAGAAGGGGTTGTATTTTATTTTGATAAATTATGGCTCCCAAAATTTGCATGATTTGCTCCTATACTCTGGTTTCCTCCCACATTCCTAAAATGTGCATCTTAAATTCATTGGAGACTCTAAATCAGGCGTGTCAAACTTTAATTAAGGAGCAATCATCCATTTCTTATGTATAAATATACTTCGATCCACCGTTCACAATTTGATACAGACAATTAATGTAAGAAGGTGAAAAGAAGAAGGTAGCGGTTTCGAGCGCATTCTCTTTTTGGGCTCCAGTACTCTAGAACTCTCTATCTTCTCTCCATGACATGATGAAAGCTGTTTTGGTGGAATTGCATTTGGACTTCCATGCGCCCACGCACATTTTGTACTGTTTCATCGCTCTGATCTATTTACAAGCGGCTATCAATTCCAGCCAGGATATCGTTCCCTCCGGTGGATGTGAAGGAGGAGGAGGATGTGGTCTCCACGCTGTCATGCATAATCACTTTTCACTTTATATCGCAAGACATCTTTTGCATTGGAATACAGCACATGAGCTTGGCTTTAGTTTGTGCTGAAGCGGATCAAATAATTCTAGTGGATAAATATCATGGGCATGGTGATTGCGCTTGAATAAAGTTGACAAATTTGCACCAATGTAGGACAGCATAGAGTTTAAGTATGGATTTGCCTGTCAATGAACAAAACCAGGATTGCCTGACAAATGTATCCAATAATTAATTCATTTTTTCAGGTGGAGTAAAGGATCGTAGTTAGTAATTGTGAAAGATGTGCTCTCAAAGTCCTTACTTTGTTAGGTATATGTTTATGATGTCATACTTTGTTACATGCATGCTTATGATGTAACGTTCCTTTCATCCTTTGTCGCCTCATAATAAAGTCTTCACTTCTTCCACACTGTCAGACGAGACAGGTTGTGTGTAGTTATTCCTCTGTCAATACAGAAATTCTGGTTTGCTGATCCTGAAAATAGTTGGACGCGATACTACTGCTGCGTAGTTACTCTCTGCCAACAGTAATGCTACTAAAAAAACACAACTTGTATTTTGGGGGGCTAAAACAGTTGTTTAAGTTGGAACATTAAAAAATTTAAATAGTCATCATTTTTATATTAATGGCTACATTGTTCGATAGTACAAAAAAAAAGTTTTTATTTGTTCCAAGACCATTTGTTAAGTTGTTTTTACTCATACTTTTAAGTTGGGTACAATACATAGGACAATTAGGTCTGTAAATTCTTATTTCTTTGTTGTGAAATGTGGGAAAGCCATTTTAATCCAATAATTTGTGTTGTACTGCCCAACTCCAAATTTGGTTTGTTGCCTTGAAATTTTGAGTTTTTTCTACAGTCACATTAACAAGCTTTATTCATTAAATTTTTTTTCAAGTTTGGTGGGCCGGATTAAAATGGGCCGCATGTGGCCCCCGGGCCATAGTTTGCCCACGCCTGCTAATATTGCCATTTATGAATATGTATCGTAAATGTAAATATACAGTTTGTGCATCTTTATCATTATAAATTCATTGCGGCTCATGCTGGTGTGTGCGACATGGCCACTAGGGCGGCAGTATAATACATTCATGCAGTCACAAATGAAGAAGTGTTTCACAACCGTTGTAATTAAACCAGTAATGAATAAGATGCATTTGCTTTAGTTTTCATGGAAAAAGCACATTAAACAATATGAGAAACAGCCTACGCATCGCAAAGCTGCAATTTAAAACTAGTGAAAATCTTTGTGCAGGGACATTTCTGGCCATTAAAAGTTTGAAAAATAACTTTAGAATGACATTCTTGTCAACAATTATAAGAGTTTGAATGATAACAACTGCCAATCAATTTAACAGATTTTCAAAAACATACCAATCTGAAATAAACATAAAAATAATAAATATGTTAATAACTCACTCCTGTGATGACGGCTCCTCTGGACCAGCTCACAGAT